>NC_050466.1:108463834-109107271 GCF_903995425.1 Onychomys torridus
AATGCTTGCTCTGAGGAAAAATTTCATTTTGCCTCTGCTGATTAAATTTCTTAAATGAACTTCTAATAATTGACCACACACACACACACACACACACACACACACACACACACACACACACATACACACAGAGAGAGAGGTGGGGGGAGACGGAGACAGAGACAGAGACAGAGAGAGATTAATATAAATTATGGTGACTGGATTTAGTAGAAGTTTGATCACGGTTTCTATAAACCAAAGCCAAATAAAGTGGCATTATTGGGAAAATAATACATGGAGCAGAAATGAGGATCACAGTTTATAAAAGAAGGATTTAGAGAAAAACAGAACAAAGACAGTTCATGTAAAAGAGGTTACTCTGACAGGTTGCTTGCTCCTACTGAAACCTGGCTCAGAAAGTGCTGCTCACTGGGCTCCACTCAGCCTATGAAAGAACAAAGCATTCATTCACTGAATTTAATTTCTAATCTGTCAAAGCTTAGCATATGGAGCATTAGCTTTCCTGTACTAGCAGCTAGCATTTATATAAGCAATGAGCAGTTTCCCATCATGGCTTTTGCTGCTGTTTCAGAGATGCCCTGGGGCAGGGCACAAGAGGCATTTAGAATGGGGTTAAGGTAAGTTGCTGTCAAGTCTCACATGCATCAAGCAGGTCAATGTCATTTTGGAACTGGCTGCTACAAATATGCCTGAAATAAGAGGTCAGGATGAGAGATTTTAAGTGGAACATGTTCCATGCAAACAGCAAATAAATAGTCATCTATAAATACTCCTTGAATAGTCTTTTTGGAAAGCAATAATGATTTCTCAGAAGAATACTTTGGCTGTCATTCAATTTCTGAATTCTGTAGCTATTTCTAAATCACTCACAATTTACTCTGGCTTTTTATATAGGCAAAGCCTCAAAGATGATAATTAAACATATTATAAGAGAAAACAAGTTATGAAAACAAACTATATAAGTCAAATACAAATTTTAAGTCAATGAGGACTTTACTTTCTGTATAAATTGGATCATTTTTAGATGCTTATTTGAAGATGTGTTATATCTGGAAATACTTGTTTACTAATAACTTTAAGTTATCTCTCAAAAATGGTATTTAAACACTCCAGAGTACTTGAAAAATAAAGTTAGATCTACTAATATTCAAAATCAAATCCACAAAACATAGCTTAATTCTTATATTTCTTATTTAGAAATGTCCATAGAAGCTTTATACCTATAATGGCAGACATTGCCATAAAGAATAGATAGTCCAACATCATGATGGCTAATAAAGAAGCTGAGCATGACTATTGCTACTAGATGTCATTGTCAGACTTGACGTATTCTGAAATTCATTTATTCATTAGAGTCAAAGCCTGATGAGTCATAATCAAGGAGTTTTCCTCATTTAACTTAGTCTGTTGACATGAACATGATTTTTAAATGTTGATGTGAAAATAGCTCCTAGAGCACAGAGCTACTTTTCTTTTCATTTTCCTTCTGAAAATGCCCTTTAAGTAGCATTCAAAAAAATGAATCCCCAGGGGAGTCTTGACCCTGGAGGAGATGGGAATGGAGGGGAGGGGTGGGGGAAAGGTGGGGGTGGGGGCGGGAGGGGGGAGGACAGGGGAACCCATGGCTGATGTGTAAAATTAAAACACAAATATAATAATAATAATAATAATAATAATAATAACAAAACAAAAAAAAGATATGAGAGAGGAGCATTTCATTTGGTTGAGTTACAATGTCATGTTATACTTCAAGGAAAATAAAACATACATATGGACTGTGACTACTCTCACAGTAGAACTTACTCATGATTTAGTCCAACTGAAAACCAACTTCCATTATAAGCTTCACACTGACAATAAAAGCCCCAGGGATGTGGCAGAAAATATACCTATGGGTGCTACTGAGCCTGAGATTTCATTGACAGCTTGACTACCAGGTTTGATCCATAAACATGTGTATGTATTTCTCTGCCATGCCAGAACTAAAATCAATTATGACATAGAGTGATTTTGTGTTCAAGTATTTTAAGCATATATAATTATGTATGGAAAGTAATTTCCTTGATGCCACTGTGATTTACTTCCCATATTAATAGAGGAAATCAGCAAGACAGCATTTTGCTTCTCATCATTCTATTTAAGAAAGGAAAATAATAAAAAATTTCACTTGGTTGCATCCAAAGAAAAAATAAAAGGGAAAGATAGTTGAGTGTTTAGGCTATACAACAGTCAATTCAGAAAATTGGTAGGTAAAGGTGTCATATATATAGAAAATGTATATATTGTCTGTTAACATAAACTGCATTGACATCTAGATTGATGCCATTTAATAGTTACTATGAATACTGTGTCACTGAACATGGATAATCAAGTATGTCTAAAGAAGGACATTCACTTCTTTGGATATATGTCAAGGAGTAGTATATCTGAGTCATTGCCGAGGGTAAAGTAGATGAAAGAAAAACATAAATAATGCTAATGCTGCTTGAAAATGTCATAGGAAAATACACTATCAGCTTTACAGAAGACTACATGCACACACCTACACATGCACACAAGCAGGCATACACAGATGGACACACACATATACAATGGAGTTATACCACACAGGGTGAGAGCCATAGACTATAAAACAAGAACCCCATTACCAGGTAAAGGAAACTCCCCTACACATTGTTGGTTACCAGGGTCCAAGAGATTCCCCAAACCATACATCCTATTGCCATTTCACTTGGTTTCTTCTCATAACTTGAAGGTAAGCCCTGTTACAAAAGGAAGCATATTGCTTTGCGATAATGCTCTTGTACACTGGTTTAATAAAAATGCTCATGGGCCAGTAGCAAGGCAGGAAGTAGAGGCAGGGTGATCAGACTAGGAGAATGCTGAGAAGAGGAAGGGCAGAGTCAGGAGTTGCCAGCCAGATACAGAGGAATTAAGATGACAAGGCAAAACAGAAAATGTACCATGCCATGTAGCTAAACATAGATAAGAATTATGGGTTAATTTAAGTATAAGAGCTAGTCAATAATAAGCCTGAGCTAATGGCAGAGCAGTTAAAATTTGCATGATCTTCTGAGTGATTATTTTATAAGTGGCTGTGGATTGTGAGGCCAGGCAGGACCGGAGAAAACTTTCTTGCTACTCCATATCAAACACAGGGCTTGCATGAATCAAGCTGGAACTAACTTAGAAGAATCAGTGAGGATTAGCTCTAATAATATTGGAAGATGCTATGCAAGCTTCCAAAGAAGAAAAGCAATCAATAGTCTTACCTAGGTATAAAACCTATGTACCACAACCATGTCTTGCCTGGCAACATATCCCCAATGTTGCAAAAGTGATGCTGTTATTTTAGATGTAAACAAAAGCTGTCTTACTAGATTTAAAGCATCCTTAATAGGAGTAAATTCATGTCTGGTACTGTAAATCTGGCCAAATACCCATGGCTAGCAAGATTATAGATACTAGAGGAGAGCCTACTACAGCTATTTTGTAAAGGCAATGTATTTTCTAACTATATTCTAACTATTTATCTATATATCCAAAGATACCAGTATTTCTTACCTTCTTACCCTTAATCAGAGTTTTTTGTTGTTGGTATATTTTTGTTGTTATTGATGTTGTTGTCCCCCCTTTTTTAACTGCAAATGGAGATCTTTCATAACCTATCAAAAGGCAAAAAATAAATCACCATGGAGTGCCCAAACCATAATTGGTATATATACAATTTAATTTCTACACATAAGGCTCATGAAAAATAATGCAAGAGGATCCTAAAAGATTTAAGAGCCAAGATTGTAAGATTGCTGTGAGAGAGTAACTTCTATATGCTACAGGGTAGCTGCACCCATGAAATCTCAACAGTAGGATTGCTTAAATAAGACTGGCACAATAACTTAGCTTGACATGCTGATGCAAAGCTAGGAAATCTTACAAGGCCCTACTTTTTCCTATAACTAAAGGCAATCAATGACTAATCAAAAAAAATGAATAATCAGTCTTTTACATGGACAAACCTGCTGATACATTTTCTAATCCCAGCTGGTCAGTACTAAATATATGTTCTTATGAGCAACACTAAGTGGACTCAATAGGCTGTATATATGCATCTTTGTATGTATATGGAACAATAGGAGTGGTCACAAAATTTAGAATGGGGGAATTAGAAATGGCAGGAGTTGAAGGAGGAAAACAGCAAAAATTATGCAATTACAATGTTTATATATAAAATCTCATATATATATGATTGTATATGTAAATATAATGTAATTATATGAGGTAAAATCTCAAATATAGGATTTAAATAAAATAAAAGGCTTATATCCTACTATTTTTGTCTAGCTGAGAAGTAATCACAAGGTGTGGGAGATGAAGTTGATGAGATTAGAGTGCTGTATGTAATCCTCAGGCCCATGAAAGATCCATCAGGTTAAAAGCACATAACATAGTCATAGTAGGTTACAGTATAGAAAGTCGTGGCTGATGATTTAAGAAAAGCATTTACAAATATTATTCTGAAATTGATATATCACTTTTGATTTTATATATTGATTTTTTTTTACTCATTTATTGCTTATTTTTGAGTCAAGGTCTGACTCTGTAGCCTAGTCTTGTCTGGAATTTACAGCAATCCTTCTGCCTCAGGCTGCTGAGTAATAAGATTACAAGCATGAGCTACCATATCCAACTTTCACTTTGATTTTATTATATTATGCAAAACTAGAAACATGACATCTTCTAACTTTAAGGAAACAATGAAACATAATTCTTTGTGTCCCTGGAAGAAAAATCAAATAGAATATATTGGCAAATGCTGGTAATTGATGCCACAATTTCCATCCTCACCACTACTGTTGAAGCTTCACATCTTTGGCAAAACAGCATACCTTCCTGAGTCTCTAATTTCTCATGCAAAAATGAAAACAATATATTACTTTAGAGTACCTGGAAATTCTACATGAAATACACATTTGAAGTGTTATATACAGGTTTCACAAGATAAATAAATATTTAGTGTATAATGGTCATTTCATTTCAGAATAAAAATATCCCTTAAATTTTTAGTCTTGAATCTCTCAGATTTACTATACACATATCCAGGATCTACCATCTTCTATTACTGTGTTTTTGACTCAAAAAAATATTTGTAGCAGACATCAGACTGAGACAAATATATATTTTAATTGATCAAAATGTTACTAGTGATGTTATTATTGCTATACATTGAATATAGCAAAAACTCCCAAACAGGACAATAGTATTTGAACAAATAGCTAGTTTTCTTTTCTTTTTTTTTTTTTACGTCACTGGTTTTTATTATTTTCTAGTTTATTAGATCCCAGGTGGAAAGAGATTTGATTCTGTGGTTGTCAGTGGCTTTACTTGTACCAAGAACATTGCACATAAAAACGTAATGAATTTCAGTTTAGCAGTGAAATTCAGCAGACCATGCCCATGTACTAAGCTTGTGAGTTGGGTTTTCTTAATTATGGAAGAAAAGGAGATGCTGAAGGGTATCTAAGCATGTGTTTTATAGACATGAAATTTTAGAGGTTCCAGGAAGACCACCCAGAGCTGATGAAGAATTGGAATTTGAATATGGGAATTCACAAGACAGAAGTCAGCAGAGCGGGTCAGGTTTCCAGACTGTGGGCAGGATACCAGATTCATGTCTCCCTACACGCTGCCTCCATTCTGAAAGACTGCACCCCTTCAAGTGGCACACACATGGTGCAAAGACATACATGCAATCAAAACACACAGAGAAAATAAATCAGTAAAAATGTATTTTAATGTGATGAACAGCAAATGACATGGAAATATCCATGAAATACCTGCTAGACTATCCTTCCCCTCACTGATCTACCTTTCCATACTCCTTTAAACCTACTGACTGAGAAAGTTTAAGTTTAGGGGTCCACATATTTAGCAAAGTGCCCAGAAAATCCAGATATACACTGTAGCTGGAAGTTTTCTTGTGTCCCACCCAGTTCCTCGGCTGCTCAAACCCAAATAATACACAGGTTTGTATTATTTTTAAACTATGGCCATGTCAGGCTTCTTGCTAGCTAGCTCTTCTATCTTTTTTGTTTGTTTGTTTGTTGTTTTGTTGTTTTGTTTTTTCGAGACAGGGTTTCCCTGTAACTTTGGAGACTGTCCTGGAACTTGCTTTGTATACCAAGCTGGCCTCGAATTCACAGAGATCCACCTCCCTCTGCCTCCCGAGTGCTGGGATTACAGGTGTGAGCCACCACTGCCCGGCACTCTTCTATCTTAAATTAACCCATTTCTATAAATCTATCCCTTGCCACGTGGCTTGTAACTTACCAGTACTTTACATCTTGCTTCCTTTGTGTCTGGCTGGCAACTCCTGACTCAGCCTTCCTCTTCCCAGAATTTTCCTCATCTGTTCTACCTGCCTATACTTCCTGCCTGGCTACTGGCCAATCAGTGTTTTATTGAAGCAGTAGTCAAGGGCATTATCCCAAAGCAATACACTGTGCTTTGAGACTCAAAAGCCCTCAGAAGTTCAAAACTCTTGGAGGGAAATACAGAACTTCTTGCTTCCTTTAGGTTTTTTTTAAGACAGGGTTTCTCTGTGTAGCTTTTCGCCTTTCCTGGATCTCGCTCTGTAGAGCAGGCTGGCCTCAAACTCACTTGCAACATTTTACACTTTTGTATCTAGAAATTCCCAAACATTCAGTTATCTAACCTAACCTCCTATCTCTGTGATAATGCTCAAAAGATGCCTTGTAGCTGAAGGTAGAGGTATAATGGGTAAGAAGCATAAGAAAATAATAATGACAATTATGCAGGAAGACGAGTTGTGGAAAAAATAGCTGGCTTTCAAATATAAGTAATATTGGAGGTTGCTATGCTAATGTGTTTTTGTTGTTGTTGCATTGATAGTATACTACCTTAGTTGATGATACACTGAGTCATAATCAATAATTAAAGAAAATGAGTCCAAGAGTTTGAAAATAGAGAGAGTATATGGAAAGGTTTGGAAGAAGGAAAGGAAAGGGCCAAACGATATAATTATGCATGCAGTAAATTCAAAATATAAGAGAAATAATTTTTAAAAACAGACACTTCCATTCCTAGCTAGAATCTTCACATTCTTCTATTCTTTAAATTCCACTTCACTCTGCTGATAGAAGCAGAATTATTTGCTCTTTCCCTCAAATTAGTTTTAAATGACTCATTTAAAATTGTTTTGGACATAATCTGTGCATCTGCACAAATTGCATTAATAGACAATGTTCAAAATGTGTTTGTCTACCTCCTAGACAGCACAGCCACCCTTATATGGAGTTAGTAATTTACCATAAATGCAAATTGAAGCCCCACGAATCTGTACTCCTCAAATTCTACACGACAAGCCGGAGGTCAGTTGGTCATTCCCTCATTTTCACACATGGACTGACTGCTAGGTTATGCTTGTCTGTCTTTCCTAGTAGTCTCTTAGTGGCTAAATGATATGACCTGGAAAAAGGAAGTGGTAGTTCCCTAAGAATCAAACTATACCCTGTGTCAGCCAGGCAGACATAACTGTCCTTTCTGATTCTACAAGTTACTTAAATAAGCAGTTTCCTTATTTCACAGAGAAGTCCAGCACCATCAATGCCAAATAAACACAAAAAGTTCAACCCTCTGCTATCTTCAGAGTGAGCAACTGAACTAAGTTCCACCTTAGAAATCCATTGCCTCATGTTGCTTCACACACACACACACACACACACACACACACACACACACATACACGCACACACAAACATATATATAAGCTTTTCTTCTCCTTTTATTCTTTGCTCTCAAATCCCTGGCTTGCCCTCTCATATAAGATGTCAGCACATCTTATTCTAGCCTAAGGCTCTACTTACACAGAAACAAGGGTAAGATACATGGTAAAAATAAATGCAATCCATACAAAAGTACACAAAAAATAAAACCTATGCCCTGAATCTTCATTTGCTACTATTGTTACCAGTTCATAGTTGTGAATACAAGCATATATATATTGAATATGGTATAAAGTTATTTTTATACACATGTATTAATGTGTCTTTATTACAAAAATTAAAAGTAAATAACCCATCATACCTTACATTCCTTCAGAGTGAACTTTAAAAGTATAAGTCAACACATGTTATTCTAAATGTAAAAGATTATCCTTATTTCTTCCTGTCCTCAAAAAAAAAATCTCTTCATATTCCACCCGAACATATTCCTGTAACTGAAGGCCCTCCCCAGTTACACATAAATTTGAGTTTCCTCATCCTCATATATTCCCTTGCCCCAATGTACCTTTTATTTAATGACACTCCATCTCTTTCTTTTTCTCATATAAGTAATGTTTCCATGCCCTGCTGTTTCATTTACAGAAAATATTCTTTCAATGTGTATGAATCATTGATTCATCATGCCAACTAAGGACTGCAGTTCAATGTTCTTTTAAAATATTTTCCTCCCTCTCCTTTTGATGTTGTTAACTGCGTTCACAGCTGTGTGTGTATCTGTTTTGGAAAGTATCTGATGATACCTTTAAAATGACAGTATATATAATGCTTGCACAATAATCCAAATAGCCAAGCTAAGTAAAATGATAATTTGTAATTTCCTGTACAGTACTACTTTTATAAGAGTATAAAACCTTGGCTCTAAAACAGCTGGTTTCTTTATTACTTGCTGTTTTCAGGTGATACATTTCATTTTTCCTTTCAATTGTGCAATTCATGACTGTCTTTGCTAGGAATCTGATAGGTCAATAAGGAAAATGTTAGTTAACTTCTTATTTTCCAACTTTTAATATATGACACACGTGCACAGCAAAAAAAAAAAAAAAAAAAAAAAAAAAGGAATGGATGACTCACCTAACTTGCCTTTTCTATTACTTGAATAATGAATCAGCAATATATATTGAAAAAACTTGAATAGTCTTTAACATCCTGTTCTCTCTCTCTCTCTCTCTCTCTCTCTCTCTCTATATATATATATATATATATATATATATATATATATATATACTAACTAGAAATTTTAAAAAATGATGAGGAATCTATATTAACTTATTAAAACAAGATAAAGTTTTCAGGCAAAGTTGTTTAGTTATTCAAACTTTGTTCAGATGAAAAAGAAAACAAGGCTTAGAGTTTCTTGAAAGGAAAAAGTTATATATGCATGAAGTATCGATTTCTCCTTCTTGACCCAAGTCATCCAGAATGCCAACATTATATAATGCATCTCCATCTGTTCATAATGCATTAAAGAGCATCCTAAATTTTTTCTTGTACCTGAAAATACTTTGAAATGAAGGTGTCTTCAAGTATACACTTTCTTTTAAAAAGCTTCTTCTTTGTCTTTCTCTCACACATATTTCCATGTTGTAACCTGTTAAAGGTCATCAAAGAGTCATCTGTCTTTCTCTATAACCAAAATAGATTGAGTATATGCAAAGGAACTTCTGTGAAAACTGGTTATTAATTGTTTGCTATATCTATATCACTCCTTAATAAAATATAGAGTAATAAGAGGATTGGTAAGACAGCTCAGTTTATAAAGTATTTCTGTAAAATAAGAATATCAGAGTTTGGATCCCTGGAACACTTGTAATACTAGGTGTATTAGATATATAATCTGGTTCACTTATAGGGAGATGGGAGGTGAAGAAAAGCAAATTTCCAGAAGCTAATGGACCATCTAACCTATTGTATACAGTGGTGTACAATCAGAGACCCTGCCTCCAACAAGGTAGAAGACAAAGACCAAGACCTAAGATTGTCTTCTAACTTATACACATGAACCATGGCACACAAATGCTTGTACCAATGCACACAAACACACATATTTAAATACACACATATTAATTCACATACACATGCCCCCAAAATAAAAGAGCTTTTGAACCAAAATTCAAATGCCAATACTCCTTAAATGAAGTCTATGAGAAGTTATAATGAAAGCTTACCTGCTTCAGATAGGAATATATTAAACAACATATGGCAGATGTGTAAGTTTAAGAAAATGCCTTATGTGTGGCAATTAGCAAGCCAAATAAATTCCAGGGGAGTTCTTGGGTCAGTTTTACTCATTTGATATTGCAATGAGAAATTTTAATAATTTCAAAGAATACTAGAGGTATTTGGACATGTTTCCTAGAAGCCTAGCATATTGTGCTCTCATGCACCTTACACAGATTTATTTATTATACACTAAGTTTTAGATCTCTACAAATCTCTGAAGACTGCTGCAGGTGTGAAATATGTGACATTCACGGGGCATGTGTGAAGCAACATCAACTCATTACCTGGATAAACCTTTGCTTTTTGTACTGGCAGATTCAGAAGAAAATAAACAAGACAAAGATGGTGAAAGGACATGTTTAGAGTAAAATTAAATGCAAATAGAATGTTCTCTAGATGGCTTCATAGTAAGGAGTTAAAGGAATGCACATTTATTTGTAACCACAAAGATAAACCATGGGAGAACCAGCTCATAATTTTCCAGGAAAAGTAGTTGTGGTAACTAGTTCTTAGAATACAGAAAAATCTTTTAGTCTTTATTACAAGAGTATTGAATTAACTCCTGACCCTAACAGTACATTTTCCATTCCTATTTCCATTTGATACATAATTTATTTTTTTTGATGTAGAGATAATATTTATTGAAGTATGTCACAGTCAGAAAAATAAATACATCATGTTTATCTGTCATATGAGGAAGTGTGTGTGTGTGTGTGTGTGTGTGTGTGTGTGTGTGTTATAAATACAGAATGGAGCCCATGAGAGAGGAGGATGAAATCTTAAGTAAGGAGGAAGGCAGGTAATGGAATAACGAAATACATGTAGAGACCCAGCAATCAGTGTTCAGGTGGCAAATAGGAGAATAATGTGATGAGATTCTTTTTATTTTCTTTTTTTTAACTTTTTTTTTATTATATTTGTTTTAATTTTACACATCAGCCATAGGTTCCCCTGTCCTCCCCCTCCCGCCCCTACCCCCACCTTTCCCCCATTCCCTCCCCTCCATTCCCATTTCCTCCAGGGCCAAGCCTCCGCTGGGGATTCATTTAAACCTGATGGATTCAGTACAGGCAGGTCCAGTCCCCTCTTTCCAGGCTGAGCAAAGTGTCCCTGTGTAAGCCCAAGGTTCCAAACAGCCAGCTCATGCACTAAGGACAGGTCTAGGTCCCACTGCATGGGTGCCTCCCAAACAGTTGAAGCCATTCAGTTGTCTCACTTATCCAGAGGGCCTGATCCAGATGGGGGCTCCACAGCCCCTGGCTCATAATTCATGTGCCTCCATTCATTTGGCTATTTGTCCCTGTGCCTCTCCAATCCTGGTCTCAACAATTCACACTCCTACAGTCCCTCCTCTTTCTCGACAGACTATTAGACTCCTGGAGCTCCACCCCAGCCCACAGAGGATCTCTGCATCCACCTCCATCAGTTATTGGATGAGTGTTCCAGCACTACCTCTAGGGTGCTTGGCCATCTGATCAACAGACTAGGTCAGATCAGGCTTTCTCTCGATTGCCAGCAGTCCACAGAGGATGCATCACTGTGGATTTCTGGTGACCTCTCCAGCACTCTGCCCATTTGATATATAATTTTATATGTCTATGGAATGGAGTATGATAATTTGATATGTGGTGTGTAATGTTTCTAATACTTCAAACATGGGGGTTTTGTCACAGAAACATTACAAATCTGGATGTTTTGAAATATAAAGTAAAATATAATTAGCTATGTTCAATACATTGTGATATAAAACACTAAAACTTAGTCTTCAGTGTGAGTTTTATACCCATTTTTCAGTACTTCTCTATATTCACATCCTCAACAATTCCCAAGTGCCAGTAATGACTGCTCTACCTGTACATCAATGAGATAAAAATCTACAGCCTTCATATAAGAATATTCAAGTGAGTACATGCCTTTGTGCAGCACTAGCAACATTATGTCCTCTTCTTCCTGTGTCCATATTTGGGGTTTGGGGAAGGGAAATAGAGAAACTAAGAGGAAAATCTATTGGAAAGTAATCAGAAGAAATTTAGCAGCATGGAATAAAAGATGAAAGTATACTGAAAACATAAAACTATTAACTAAGTCATTCTCAGTAAAGATGGCTATCATTAAGTAACATCTAATTCTAATTTGATACATGTCAAAAGGTATTCTACCAGAAAGGTTTTTAAAAAAAAATCTAGAGAAATGATATGAAGAATTTGTCTTCAAATTGTTACCATTAAAATTATCTTATCTGTTTTCTGGCTATAATTAAGCATAACGACAATAATTTTTATTGATAGGGTGTTGATATTTAATCAGGAACCGTGAGGCATTGTTAACACATCTTGTTAAACTCTTATAATCACTCTTTGACATTAGTACATTGAATGATCCAGAGTTCACTAGTGCAGAAATGGAGGTTGTGAGAGAACAAATAATGTGCCTGAGGTCATAGAGCTAGTAAGAAGCACATCTTGAATTTGAATCTCTGTCTCTGTGCGAGTCCAATAACTCTGTCAGCTGCTATAGTACTTTAGGGCCTTTTTTCACAGGGACTCGTGTATCTTCTGTGGATATTTTGAATTAGGGGAGAAGTAAATGACAATGAGTGTGAATGTTGGTTTCTTTATGACAATATGGATTAATTCACAGCATAGTCATTGTTTTTATGCCTTTGTTTCTCATGAGAATTTATTATAAATTATATACCAACAAGAAATACAAAAATGAATAAAATAAAAAGAATTTTTTCTTTGCACATTAGTTTAAGAGAGATATATGTAAATTGGTGATCACTAGTTCCTGTGGTAGGTACCATAGGGTATAAACACACAGTGCTGCAGAGCAAACAAGGGGAACATGACAGTTTGCTGGCTTCACAAAAGGTATCTCAGAAGTTCAATTACAATGTTAGATGGACATAGAGACAAAAACTAAAAGGAGTTGTGGATAACAGGAAAAGTGACTTTATAGGCAGAAGATATATTTTGAATAAATACCCAAAGGAAGAGTATAACCCATTTAAGGACTGCCAGTATTTTGATAAAAGTACTAAAACAAAACTGCTCAGCAGAGCACATTGTTGGGACTCACCTACTTAGTATCAGGGTTCTTATACAAGGTGATCCACTGTCATACAGCATATGTGGATCTCTAACCCAATTTGGGCAAAAAGGAACTATACAGACATGACATATGTTTGAATTGGCAATTAGTTTGTGACATGCTGAGGAGATGGTCAAAAAGGAGTGGAGAAAGGGCATGTAGGTTAAATGACATGGTAGTCCTTCCTCTGGGCATTTCCATGTTAGCATTGGTGAATGCTAGGCAAAATTACTTTTATTGTGACAGTTCTCTAGTACATAATCATGCAACAGAATTCTTCAGCATGGAATCTTGTAAGATTTTTCTGTTCTACTCAACAAATGCATATAATGACTTATAATATGCAAGATAATGTTTTAAGTGCAGTAAATACCTACCAACAGAACACAATGCAGTAGAGGGGCAGAAGATGGTACACTATTAAAAGCAGGATATAGAGAAAGTATTTAAAATGTATACAAGGCTGCATCTCATGTCTATTCAAAGACATATGTGTTGATCCATAAAAGAAATATATCATCAATGAGTATAAATTATAGGAAAATTGTTTGACCTTTGTAATTAATAATAAAAAATATTGCTGGGCAATGGTGGCACATGCCTTTAATCCCAGCACTCAAGAGGCAGAGCCAGGCAGATCTCTGAGTTTGAGGCCAGCCAGGTGTACAGAACAAGATCTAGGATAGGCACCAAAACTACACAAAGAAACCCTGGCTCAAAACACCCCCCCTGCAATAAATAAATAGATAGATAATAGATAGATAGATAAAAATGAATAAATAAAAATAAATAGATGAATGAATTAATGAATAATGCTAGCTGAGAATTCATTGCCTATCAGAAAATTTGTCTTTTGCCTTCAATGTAACTGTATGTAGTAGACATTATCACTACCAGCTTTATAGAGTAGGAATATTATAAAAGAATCAGAATTAACTGATTAACCTGCGCATAGCTGTACCACTGGTATGTACTGAAGGTGAGTTTAAAACTGAGTTAATCTGATTATTGAGCTATTTTTATCTGCTCAGTCTTAGCTTAGGGGTAAAAAGGAAAAGTAGTCTATATTAATATGGGTGGAGCATGCTGTTGACGGTTTTAATGAGAAGTTCCTAATAAATCATTAAATTTCTACCCCACAAATACTTAGTCCCCAGATACTAGCTGTGCTGGAAGGATTAGGTTTAGTTTTGTTGGAGAAGATGAGTCAATGGGCAGGAGCTTAAAGTTTAAGAGCCTTCCTTCCCAGTGTGTTCTTTACCTATTGTTTGTGGGATCAGGAGAGAAGATCTTGCTTGCTGCTCTGGAGTTCTGCCAGCCTGCCTGTTATCATGTTCCCCACTGTGATAGTGATGGACTCCTATCCCTTTGAAACTGTTGCAGCCAATTAAATGCTTTTGTTTATAAAGGGCCTTGGTCATGAAGACACAGAGTATTCTGGTGGTGCTGGGACACAGAATGAAAACAAAAACATTCGCTTTAAGTTTTGAATAAACCTAGAAACAGTTTATCACCAACTTTAAAATCTGTGCTAAAGAGTTATGACTTCATTACAGAAGTAATGATTAGAGAGTAACAGTGATGTTTAAGGAAGTAAGTGACATAATGATGTTGGGAGGCCTTGTTGGTCAGAGATTACAGTCTACCAGGGCCTGGCAGCTCTCTCCAACCTGGACAACATGGAGCATTCCCTCCTCAGTGAGACTTCCTGCTTTCTACCTGCCCCTATTTGGAGAAGGTCTCTAGGTCAGAGGTCTGACCTTGTTTGAAAGCTTCCCCTAAGCCTGGATTCCTGTTTTATCTCTAGGGTGACCCTTGACATAGTTAGAGCTCTCCCCGCTGCAGCCCACATGGTAATTAGACAATGTACTAGAAGTTTTACAATAGGACCATGTTTCTACATATGATAACTATCATTTGTACAAGAGCTTTATGATAGGAGCATGCTGTTTAATGCAAATTGGGTGATTAGGAGATGCTCCAGCCACTGTCCCCAGCCTTTATATCCCCCTCTTTTTCTGGAATGAAGTAGTGCTGTCTCCCTGGAGAGCTGTCTCCATTGACCCACAAGCCATTCATCTTGCTCACTTGCTCTTCCCTCTTCCCCCCTACCCTACCCTCCACCCCTGTCAAGGATCAGGAGCTGATGATCCCTGAGGAAGAAGGAGAACTACAAATTAAAACTTACTCTGGGAATATAAATTCAACAGCAAAGGAACACCTATGCAGAGAGTTTCCAGACATAGAAGCAAATAAAATTAGTTCATGTTCTTTCCATAGACTTTGCTGCACTAACTAAGTAGAATGTATGTGAATTATAAACTTAGTGTTATAGAATAGAATTAAGTACATTAATGACTAATTTAGAATGTACAAATTTAAAGTTTTTAGTTTGTTATCTAGAATGTACAAAAGTAAAAAATGGTAGCTATCATTCTAATTCCATATGTGTCTATATGTACATGTGTATATGTTTAGCTTGCTCATACTATGATTATTACATTATTTACACACTTAGTTCATGAATTGTCTTTGCCTTATTAAGAGGAGCAAACATATAAGCTTTATGCATAGTGGATGCCTAATTCTTTAACATTTTCATTTTACCTTTTATCATATCAAAGGGACACTGTTAAATACCCCAGTGTGCTACAATGCATAACATCCTTGGGCTCTTTATGTCCCTGCTGTGAGAGTTGCACCTGTAGATCAATGGAAAGACAATGAAAGAATGATATTGATTTGATAATAGAATTCAGTGCATTAATGGGAATGAAACACTTCAAAGTTCTGTTTGTGGGATCAGGAGATAAGCTATGTCATTTCTTTTGTAACTGTAAGTTAATAGGAAAATGGCACATTAAAAAATTTCCCTTCACAATGTCTCTATTCTGAACACCTTGGCATATGGCCTATCATAAATGGTGTAGTTGATTATCTTGCCTATAGGAATTCTGTGGCAAACCACATATAGAATGACCAGTGGAAAATCAGAAGAAGAAGGATAACTTTCAGGCTTTGAATTTATTTTTTGCTTTATTGCAAACCAATAGACAGTCTATAATCATTTCTGGTCAGCAACAGTATTGCAACAAGCTTCCCAGTAGATGTTTTTGACAGGGGGCAACATTTCATCCTTCTCCAGTGGAAGGTGATGCACATTTTGACACCTGCAAAGAGTGATGAAATTGAACATCCTGCTTCAGTGTCAAAGTTTTATTCCCTGATGATCAAAGTTACTATTAGCTAATGTCTTCTTGTAAAGTTCATTGCAAAGAGTCTTTGGGATTGAGAGTAGAGATAGAGTATAAGATGCACAAGGGGAAATGTTTCTTGATTCTAACAATAGCGTAGACATTGTTGTATACAGAAGTATGGGTATATATTGACAGACTTGGTTTGCTAGATTTACTAAAGCATGACCTCTTAAGTCTGTTGGATGTTCAGAGAAGATACTTGTTTTTCATGTTATGACTCTTTTATCTCAGCAAACATCAAAATGTGAGTAGAATAATAGTAAAAGGGAGAGAAAATAAGCTATTGATTTTTCTCATGTTGTCTTAACCTGAATCCTAATTGAAGGTCAGTGTATATATCCATCTCAGAGTGATTTTTTCACTAGATATTATGTTTTCCTGACACACATGCTAAACAGTTTGATATTCTACAGATGCTATAGAAAAGAAAGATATTGCAGTTGAGACAAATGTTCTTTTAATAAAAATCAGACTCATGAAAGATAAACTATAAAATAATTTGAAAATTTATGAGGAACCCATATAAAGAAGAGACTATCTTAATTGAAGGAAGGGAATGATTGAGGAATCTTTTCTGACACAAATAAAATTTATATGCAATTATATTTTTTCTTTAGTTCTCATTGTGTGTGAATAAATACATGTATCTTCATTTTCAGGCTGAGTAAGAGTAATCTCTAGGTAAAATCCTGGATTATTACAAGCTACACAGAACAATGAGAAGGAAAGAAAAACAATATGTGTATCTAGCTCACTGTACTATTACAGCTTCCCCAATGTTTTCTTTCCTCTTACTCACAGTTCCATCTGTTTTTGGAGATTCTATGTAGTCATGTAAATACAGAACATCCATCCCTTTCTTTATAATGTCTCATAAAAGATACTTGGAAAAATGATTTCTATTTCAAAAAAAAAAAAAAGAAAGTAGTATCTTTTGTCTGGTTTATAAGCCTCAAACACATGTAATCGCAACATAAGAACTATCAAAGAACACGAGAAAAGGTTATATATGATTATACAATTTATTTGAGTGATGATGGCAAGTTTGGAAAGTCAGATTACATTGATGGAAATGCAACATTAATGTACTAAAACTCATGAGGTTCTATGAAGTAGGTGGTTGCATATTTTGATTATTATATATAAAAGTGCTACTTGTAAAGTGTTTGGAAATAATCATTGCTAAGATAAATATATATATACATATATATATATATATACATATATATATATATGTGTGTGTGTGTGTGTGTGTGTGTGTGTGTGTGTGTGTGTGAATGAATAGGGATAAGTAGAAATATCTGCATGCTATATTTACAACCATAAGTATTCAATTTTGCTATGTGGGTTGTAAATGGCTCTGCTAGGAAAGAGAAATAATGTTCCATGCACTCTGTTCTACTCAATTCTTGTATGTTTATACAGTAAAGAAAGTTACAACAAAGTCCTCCCTGGAGACTCAGGCCTTAGTACCGAGAGTAATAGCTGTTTGATTCATTTACAGAAGGTGTAACATAAAATTGGTAGCAATAAAGTGTTGCTGCAATTATTTCTTATACTTTTCTTAACCTTGCTTCGAAACTTCTCATGGATTCCAACACATCTTGTCTGCACTTTTGGATTGGCATCCTATCCAGCTGAAGATCATTGAATATTCTAGTTTATTGATCTACAGGGCACATTTTTTTTTCCAAACTGCTACTGTTCAACTATATATTTTTTTTAAATTCCATCAAGATCAAAGGTCTGACTTTCTCCTTTTGTATACTTGAACCTAGTAATTGCTCTGGCCAAGAAGGGTAAATAACACATACAACATTCACTTCACCTTAGATTTAAAAAAAAAATAGTTACTAAACTCAGAATAAGGCTTAAAAAATTTTGGAAGGAGACTGGTGACAAATTGCTGTGGATGTGGGAGAATGAACTTAGCCTTCTAAGTGGGACCTATCAATGGTACTGTAACCTGCATCAAATTAGTTTGATTGAGTTAAAATGTAGGGGATTATCTCATCACTTTACATTCATTCCCAGAATTCACAGATTGTCCAGCTTTAGTGATAAGGTGATTTCACTTGCTCTATACATATAATGAATTTGGAAGCCACTCTCTAATTTTCAGTCAGTTTACATCAGTGTTTTACAAAACCCAGTAATTCAGTGCTGAAATTTCTGTTATGTGCAGGAATGATCCTTTAAAAATTCAATTAAAAATTTTGATCAGCCGGGCGGTGGTGGCTCACACCTTTAATCCCAGCACTTGGGAGGCATAGCCAGGCAGATCTCTGTGAGTTCGAGGCCAGTCTGGTCTCCAAAGCAATTTCCAGGAAAGGCACAAAGCTACACAGAGAAACCCTGTCTTGAAAAACAAACAAAATTTGGTCTTTCCTTCTACATATATCTGTAGCCAAATATGTAAAAATTTTGTCAAGTTATTTCTAGGTTCTTCTGTCCTACCTTCTAGCTATCACTCCTCCAAGTTTTTCCAATGATTTTTGATTGGTTTACATATAGGACTGTTTTCTCTAAGCACTCAAACTCTGGCTATTTCTTTAATCAGACAGAGCCTTTCCAGTCAGATTTCTCCTTAAGGAAAAATTGTGACAGCTATAGTCATAACTGCATACTGTTTTACAAATGATTATGGTGATGCAAATTATTGTGAGTCAATAAGTGATTGCTGAGTTTAAGATTGTATGAGTTAATAATTAACCTTCCTTGTAAAAGAAAGGTATTTGAGGTGAAATGGGTTGTATTGTTTGAGTTCACATAAAACTATTTCGAAGCTTTCACTTTTTAAAAATTTTCCTTTTTTTCATTCTCCTATGTAACACATGCTGACCACATTTTTCCTTCCCTCAACTCCTTCCACCTGCCCACCACCTCCCCTGTCCCTACATCAATTCCTTTTGTTTCTCTTCGGTAAAGACTGAGCCTCCAAGGCAAAACAACAAAACAGGAAAAAAACAAGAAGCAAAAGACAAGGAAAAAGCCCTTGTATCAAAAAGGCAACCCAATTGGAGGAAAAAATTCCCAAGAGAAGGCAAGAGTCAGAGACACACCTGCTCCCACTTTCAGGAGTGTGTGTGTGCTCGTGCGCTAACAGCCATAACTTTTTACACAGGACTTCTACAGACCTTTGCAGGCTCTGCGATTGAAGATTCAATCTCTATGAGCCCTGCTTAGTTGATTTGGTGGGCCATGATATTGTGATATCTCCATCCCCTCTGACTCCTGCAATCTTTCCTCTCCCTTTTCTATGAGGTTCTCTAGAGCTCCAAGGGAAGGGACCTGATGGAGATCTCCAATTTAGACTCTCTCTCTTTCTCTCTCTCTCTCTCTCTCTCTCTCTCTCTCTCTCTCTCTCTCTCTCTCTCTCTGATATCTGACTACAAATCTCTGCATCTGTTCCCATATGCTCCTAGAGGAAGCATCTCTAATGATGATTGGATAAGGGATTGGTCTATGAGTATAGCAGATTATTAGATGTCATTTTATTGGTACATTTTTCTCATACCAAGTAGTATTTGGTTTTACTCTAGGTCTCTGGGTTTTCTAGTTTTTGGTTCTTGGATACCCAAGCAGTGTCTGGCATGAGTTCCTTCTTGTGGAATGGGTCTTAAGTCAAATTAAACCTTGGCTGGTTTTTCCTACAAGTTTTGTGTCACCATTGCCCTAGCATATTTTGCAGCCAAGACTGATTGTATGTCAAAGGTTTTGAGGCTTGATTGGTATCTAAATAGGAGGTCTTCATTAAATCCCTCCCCTCAGAGTTTAGGGAATCCTGTAAAAGAGGTAGAAAGATTATAAAACCCATAAGGAATGGAGCACACCAAGAGAACAAAGGCCCTCTGAAATCAACTAAGCAAGGTGCATATAGGTACACAGACATTGGAACAGTAAGCACAAGGCCTACATAAATCTGCATCAAGTTATCTATACTTATATAGTATAGCTATGGTCTAAGTATATTTATGGGACTCCTGACTGTGAGTAGGGGGTCCCTGACTCTTGTGCCTGCTCCTGGGACTTTTTTCCTTCTGTTGGGTACCGTGTCCAACTTCAAGGTGATAGCTTTTTTTTAACCTTGTGATATTTTAGTTTTCATGTTTTGTTGTTATATCATAGAAGCCTATTATTTGCTAATGAGAGACAGAAAAGCAGTGAATCTGAATAGGAGAGGGCTGGGGAGGAACTGGGAGGAATAGAGGGAAGGGAAAGTAGAGTCAGAGTATAATGCATGAGAAAAGAAACTATTTTCAATAGAGGGCAAAAAATAAAAAAAGAGAAAATGCTAATGTATAAATAAAATCAAAGACATAGGAAGCCATATCTGATAGATTTCAGAAAAAATAAGACAGAACAACTGTTTCTATATACCAAGAATGCACATTCCAAAAATGTAATGAAAAAATTCTGTGTGGAATAGTATTAAAATGATTATTAGCATGCCAAAAATTTTGAAGACTACAAAGCATTCTGAAAAATATATATAAAATACAAATAGGACATTTCATGTTTATGAATCAGAAAATGTAATGGTTTAAAGATGGCAACACTCAAGTGTTACCAATTAAAAAAATCTCAATAGCATTTTCTTTATTGAAATTATTAACTAGATCCATAATATTATATGGGAATGCAATATTCTTGAAAAAGCTTTGTTATCAACTTTATGAGTTATATACCTATAATATTTTACAGTAATATCAAGACCCACAAAATGGTTGAACAGATAGAGAATTTTCCTCTATGTTTGATGACCAGACTTTAGTAACTGTGACCAACATGAAACAAAAATAGTGCAAACTTCCTCATAAGTTGTCCTCTCATGGCCACACATGCACAATAACATGCATTCATGCACACACAAATATAACTACCTAACTAATTAATTATTTTTTAAAGAATTGGGAAGTGGATTGGGGGGAGAAGAGAGGTAGGGGGTAGCTGGGATGAATGGAAGGAGGAGAAACAATTGTTGAGATGTATTGTATGAGAGAAGAATCTATTTTTAAATTTTAAAAAGAAAAAAAAATGATTCTATGGGGTAAAAAGAATTATCAACAGGAAACCTAGCAAGACATCTGTGCCTAGTAGGGTCAAAGAATTTATAGAAGAGTCTACTACTGTGACTTTTCTAAATCAGTATAATTCCTAACTGTACTCTCAATATTTATTCTTATCCTATGAATAAGTATATCTCTCAAATCTCAGCAAAGAAGCTTCCTTTTACAGCACATAGAGATTAATATACAAAGTTACAACTAGTCTAGATGCAGAAAATAATTGACTATGGGATTTCTAGGCTCAATTGATATGAAGCTTATATGTATAAGGCTTGAGGCACATCCAGAAACAGGGGGCCAAAAATAATAAGATTTGGAGAACCAAGAAGTCTACTCCAATACTGAGTCTTGTAGATATAACAGAGAAGCAATTCACATGAAATCTCAACATTATAACATTACTTGAAATAATAATAATAATGTGGATAGAGAAATCAGAGGTCCCACCCTAGATGAAGGATATTAGACAATTAAAATATTCTGTAAGAGTAGCCTTCTCCAGAGATGAGCACCCTAAATGATTGTCTGATCCCAAAATGTAAAGCCTAAAAATATATACCTGCAAATAACATTAAATGGATTCATCAGGTTGCATTTATACATTATATATATATATATATATATATATATATATATATATATATATATATATATATATATATATGAATAATTAAAGAAAAAGAGGCCATGGATTTTAAAGAGAGTGGGGATGACCATGGGAGAGGTTATAAGGAGGAGATGGAGGAAGAAAATTATATAATTATATTAAAAAAATAAAAATGTATTTCATCATAAAATGCAGCATAGTTGTAGCTATAATAGCAAAAATCTATGTAGAAAAATAAGTAAGTATACATCTTCATAACATTGGATTAACAGGAAGGAAATCATACTTGGTACTGCAAACCTATCCAAACATCTGTGGTTAGTGAGGTCATAGATCTCAGAGGAGGATCTACTATAGCCACTTTCCTAAGCAAGTGTGATTCTTATAATTCCTAACTCTATTGTGTTTATCCTTATACCCACAGACCAGTGCAGTTGTCATTCCTTATCAAAGAAACTTCTTTTTGTAACATATGGAGACTACCACAGAAATCTACAACTGGTCAAAATGCAGAGAACAACTGATCAGAGGATTCCCAGCCCTAAGTAGTCCAACTATAATGTAATCCCTATATCTGAGTTACAGGGAATAATGAAAGAAGGAGTCAGAAAGATTGCAAGAGCCAAAGACCAGAACGCCTTCTGTGAAATAATACCTTTTATACACAATAGGGAAGCTACATGCATGACATCTCAACAATATGGCTACCTAAACAAAATGTGGAAAATGGTAACACAAATTGACATGCCAGCATGGATGAGAGAAGTCTCAGAAGGCCTCACCCCTAGATGAAAAGCTAAAGATAATTAATAGCTGCTGAGAAAGGGAAAATGTCTTCTTCAGGGATAGGATATTTAATTCCAAGAGGACAGCCCTAAACACTTGTACATATAATTGGTCTGTCTCCTGTCATCCCTTCCTTCCCTCCTTTGCTTTTATGTTTTGTTTCCTTTCATAAACATTTATCAAACATCTGACTGTCCTAACATACTTTCTTTTCTCCCCTAAACTGGTATACAAAAACTTCCTTTACAAGAAAATTAGACCTGGGCAGTGGTGGTGCATGCCTTTAATCCCCGCACTCAGGAGGCAGAGGAAGGCAGATCTCATGAGTTCAAGACCAGCCTGGGCTGCAGAGTTCCAGGAAAGGCTCCAAAGCTACACTTAGAAACCCTGTCTCAAAAGAAAAAGAAAGAAAGAAAGAAAGAAAGAAAGAAAGAAAGAAAGAAAGAAAGAAAGAAAGAAAGAAAGAAAGAAAGAAAGAAAGAAAGAAAGAGAGGGAGAAAGAAAGAGAGAGAGAGGGAGAAAGGAAGAAAGAAGAAAGAAAATAGATTTTAAAAAAGTAGAAGAATGTGGGAAGACTTCTGCATAACATTTATTTGATACACACATATGTTCTAGTTTATTTTCATAAACCATCTAACAGTTAAAGACCTATTTAAGAATCAGTTTTTCAAAGATGCTACATAATTTTTAGTCAGTGTAGCAGCAACATATAATAAGGATTTACATTTCTTTAAGAAGGGCTACTTCATGTTCTTTTAATAGCAAAAGGACCAAAGAATAAGTAAGGCTCTTTGTCATTTACTTTAATTTGTCATTAAGTATTGTTCCTTTATGCATTTAAGTTGCTTTTAACATCATATGCCAGATTTGAAAACTAGAATTAAGATTTGAGTGCAGAACATAAGGTTTCCTATCTACAATTCATCAGGAAGTAGTGATTATATCTTACTGTTCCCTTTTCTATTTCCTGATACACTACCACATCTGCTTTGTGGAATAAAGAAGTGTGTCAGAAGTCACTGTTTCTTCTGGGACTGCAATCATGGAGGTAGTCATAGCAGCCAAGGAATGTAAACGTGCTATTTCCCTGAGCCAGACTGTACTGCAAAAGTCTTCCAGAACCAAAGAGATTATTAATGACTGTGAGGGTTACCTATCTATGAAATTTTCATTGGAAAGCACTTTCTACAAATGTAGCCACATCCTTTCTTTTCAATCATGCTATGTTTATAACCTTCCATTTACAAATTACTGGTGAGTGCTTTTGACTGCAGTAGCAGTAAGTATGCTACATCTGGGAAAGATTTCATTTAGTGAATGAAATTTGGGCAACAAAGAAATGCCTGCCTTCTTCACTGTAGTGCCTAACCTTCCTTCTAGCAGAGCAGTATTATTTGGTTAAAGTGACATCTAAAGGAAGCTCCAATGTAAGTAAAAGTATATTTCTTACAAGAATAAAACCAACAATAGTAAGTAAAATGTCTGCCCACATTACTTCAGAGTGGAAGAAAAATGTAAGGAAGACTTAGAAAGAAAAGAAAAGCCACAGTTTTAATGAGAGAAGGAGGACAGGAGAGTAGATTTATTTTCTACTTTTCTTTGAGAAATCCTACTTCCTATAAGTATATGGATGCTTAGGTAAGATAGGTAAAATAATAGTGAGGATATATGGAAATGGGAAAGAGAAAAGAGCCAAAGATAGTCCTCGAAATTGGTCTTAGAACCAACAATATGAAATACCAAATGCAAATCCTCTGTGGTTTTATGTGTCTGTGTTGTTATGACATGTGTGCAAGTGTGTATGGATACCTGTCCATCCAAGTGTAAAATTTTCTTCATTGAAAATTGTATATTAAGTACTGATAATTGGTAGAAAAGTTTTAAAAATAAAACTCCTTAGTTTCAAGCTAAAAATAAACAGGATTATAAATGGACAATGCAGGCATGTCATTTGTGAGAAGCTTGAAGACAGTGCTAGAGGAATTTGCATAAAAGTGTGTAGAAATACCTAGATGTAACACACACTCAATTTTCAGCTGGGACACCTTGTAAAATAAAAGGCTTTGGTCTCTCTTGATTTTAAGTGAGTAAATTTAATATTCAGTTCTATTCAATATAACATGATCATAATTTGTCATTCTTTTTCACTGTTAGCAATGGTGTATAACTTATGTACTGGTCAAAGAGAGGTATAGTCATTTAGTAGAAAGAATCAAGTGCTGTGGACATCACTATGTATAAATAAAACACCGATTAGCCAGTAGCCAGGCAGGAAGTATAGGCAGGACTAATAGAGAGAAGAACTGAGAAAACAGGAAGGGAGAAGGGAACACTGCCAGCGGCCACCAGGAGAAGGAAGGTGTAAGGTACCAGTAAGCCATGAGCCACGTGGAAGTATATGTTGTGCCCAGATCATGACCCCCAAAAAGACCACCAAAGATGAGCATGCTGGAATGTAAAAGCAAGGTTTAATTTGGGATATCCAAAAGCAATACAAGCCTAGGCAGGGACTTCATCCAATATAGCCAACACAGTGGAGGCTAGAGAAAGTGCCCACCTTTGTGCAAGCTCAGTTTTTAAAGGAAAAAATCACAAGGTTACATCATTTATGGGTGCTAGTACAGGTACAAATCTGACTGGCTTGCTTCTAGGGACTTACTAGAAATCATGGCTTAATCTTTACTTCTAAGGGGGTGGTTGCCCGCCACCATTTCTCATTGGCTACAGGTGGGGACATTTTTATGGTCATTCTATAGTCTGGCAGTCGTTACCTGGTGACTACCTAGTGACTCAGTACTTTCACACTTCCTGGTTTCTGGAATCTACTGACTGATTTCAATAACTTGTGGCCTATTATAGTAGCTTATAGTGTATTCTAGCAACTCATGGCCTGTACCTGAAAGGAGAAATCTTAGGCCTTAATTTCAGGGTGAAAGTGTTTTGGTCTTATTTCTAAGGTGGCTCATTTTGGTCTAACAGTATAGATTAATAGAAATGGGCTGAATATAGGAGTAAGAGCTAGACAATGGTAGGCCGGAGCTAATGGCCAAGCAGTTTAAATAATATAAGTGTCTGTGTGTTTATTTTATAAGTGGGCTGTCAGACTAGCAGGGCTTGGAAGGAGTTGGAGAGAAGGTCTCCAGCTACAAATGGCACCCAATGGCTCGAGTTTCCACCTTAAACCTGAGAATATTTAATAACCAATTCAAAATGGAGCTAAAAACAGCTTCCTAGTTGTCTCTCTTAAGTGGGCAGGTTCCTGGCATGTGCATTTGACCAGCCATATGGTGGAAATGAGGCACCTGCAAGGAGCACATTACACTGCCTGGTGGATTTAACCTTTGCTAGTACAAAAAAAAAAAAAAAATGGTTTCTGGGCTACACACTGCTTTGATAAAAGCATAGAACCACTGTTTCTAAGAGTTGAGGGTGGCTCCCAGAGCTGGCTGTAAATGTACTACCGCCATATTGGGAAGCTGAGGTGGGCGGAGCCACCAGCCTAAACTGCTATTTTAGCCCTAGTAATGCTGCAGTTTAAAACAATATATTCACAACTAAACAGATTCAGATGAAACTAGACTTTAAATGCTTTACAATGTGTTTAAAAATGCACATAGGCTTGAAGAGAGGCTTGTGTGTGTGTGTGTGTGTGTATGTGTGTGTGTGTGTATATATACAGCTATATAAACAATAGACAGTTTTTAAAAATAAAGTCTTTAAAGAGACAGTAAAGGTAGTATAAAAAATAAGTCACATAAAGATGGATATTACACAGAGAATCTGGATTGTGTTGTCTTTGGGATTTTTAACTGAAGAGAGGTATTTGATTATAAACCAATATGTATATTTTAAAGATACCTTAACTTCAAAATTTGGATCTAAGGATATGGAAAGGAGGCTCTGCTTATGTTTCCACAGAAAGCAAGAGGCTATGGATTTGTTCCAGATTAAGATACATCAGGTTTGACCAGCCAATACCCCCTGAAAGGTCTCTGATGACACCATGGCCCAGATAATCCAACATCCAGAATGGTTTCAAGGCAACTGGCTCAAAAGATACACACTCACAGACTACTCCACAATCCTAAAATTTTCTTTGTGTCCCCATAAGATACAGCGCCCCCCCCCCACCTCCAGCAGAAATTAGTAAGAAAAACTAAGACCGAATTTCCAAATATATCAAGCTGGCTTTGGAGATGGAATTGGTTCAATCCTTCTCTAAACTCAGGCATACTGATTTAAAAAAAAAAACAGGTTAAGAGATTCTTGTGTCCAAAATCACAAGAGCCTCTGGTGTGGGACAGAGAAAAACCAATATTTTTATTTAAATCAGGTTGATTATAAATGTAATCTCTTTCTAAACAAAAAAGGGGATTTGATATAGATATAATAGAATGAAAGGGTAGATTAATGAACTTACTTTTAAAGGGCAACAACTTATTTGAAATGTTTTACATTGTTATAGATTTTAGTTTATTGATACGAACCTAAAGTTAATTTTGTTATACTATGTGTATATTTCTACTCTGTTTAAGGTATTACATTTGTACAGCTCATTTGAAATCATAATGGATAATTTAAAATAAATTAATAATTGGTCATCTATGATAATCATACTTGTAGCCATGTTAGTTAAGTCTTCTAGGTATACATAGATATATTTCAGATAGATAAGTAATCTTCAAATACTTCAAAGACCTACAGAACATGAATTTAAAATATTTTTAAAATTTAGACTTTCTGGACAATGAGACATGTCTGCTCCAGAGAGCAACAATTTACTTCAGAGAGGAAGATGGGCATTAAAGACATTTCATATGGAGTTTATCATCACCTTGGCAAAAAAGTAGCCATTTTGGAAAGCAACTATTCTTGTCTGGACTGGTTGATCAACTGGAAATGCAGGACCCGTAGAAAGGTGACCACTAAACTTTGCTTGACAAAATGTCCTTCAGGTTCCTGCTTCACAGAGGAAACTGCCAGACATTCTACAGGACACTGAGAAAAGTGATCAAGAGATTCTAGCCCTGAGGGCTAAAGACAGATGCCCCAACTTCATAAAGGAACATTAGGTGACTGTCCAGGATGCCAGCTGTCTCTCTCTACCCTTTAAGACTCCCGAAAGTTGCTTACATCCTTCCCACATTTCTCATGTAATATTATATGCTTCTGAGGTCTTTGATGTAGTTGAAGCTTGATAGTTACAATTTTCCTTAGTTAAGATAAGTTAGATATAAAACCTTAGACTCACAAATATAAGATAGATAGGATTTCTTCCTTAATATTGTAACTGTAATTCTTGCTTGACAATTGTTTTGTTATATGTGGTTTTACTATGTTAAAGTTAAAACCTTCCTTTTTGAAAAAAAAAAAAAAGAAAAAGAAAAGAAAAGGGGAAGTGCTGTGGATATCACTATGTATAAATAAAACACTAATTGGCCAGTAGCCAGGCAGGAAGTATAGGCAGGACTAACAGAGAGGAGAACTGAGAAAACAGGAAGGGAAAAGGGAACACTGCCAGCAGCCACCAGTACAAAGAAGATAAAAGGTACTAGTAAGCCATGAGCCACGTGGCAAATTATAGATTAACAGAAATGGGCTGAATATAAGAGTAAGAGCTAGACAATGGTAGGCCTGAGCTACTGGCCAAGCAGTTCAAATAATATAAGCATCTGTGTGTTTATTTTATAAGTGGGTTGTCAGACTAACCAGGCTTGGCGGGGGCTGGAGAAAAGGTCTCCAACTACAATCAAGTACAGTAACAATTCAAGGAGTAACTGGTACAAACATGTTAACTAAAGAATAAAATGTGTAGTTGGTAGAGTATGTTTCTAAATTGAAAAACAAGACAAAAAAAAAGACTAAAGAAACTGTATCTCAATTATCAAAGAAATTATTTTGGAAGGCAGTGAACTCTAACTAAATTTAATACCTAAATTCTGCGTATCAATTTCCTGTTCTAGAAGGATGAAGTTGAAATTACCAAGATTAGTTCTAGGTTCATAAAATCTCTTTTTATTTCAGATATTGTCCTGAACTGAATTTTGCTCTCCACTCAAATCTGTATTTTAAAACCCTAACTTCAATTGTAGATGTTTTTAGATGGAATCTAGGGTAACTAATTAGGGCTAGATGAAGTAATTAAGCAATATCCTCACAAAGGCAAGCTGACTATGTGCAAAGATGAGACAGTTTAGTATACTACAAGTCTAATAGATCATGGTAAAAACGTGTATTAAATGGAGTTTTTACACAGTACTGGTGGGAATTTAAATTACTAGAGCCAGTGTGGTACACCGTATGGAGATTTCTCAGGGATGCAAAATAGAACTACCATATGCTACAGCAATCCAACTAGTAGGTGTTTATCCAGAGAAAATGACATCACTGGATCAAAGAGATAGCAGCAGTCCTATGTTTGTCACAGCACTTTCCATAACAGCCAAGTTCACTTTCTGTGTTCATTGACATGTGCACGTGCATGGATAGAGAGAATGTGGAAAATGTATAAAACAACATATTATTGCACCATAAAAAAGAAAAAATATAACATTATATGAAGCACAAGAAATGAGCTAGAGACCATAATGTTAAGTGAATTTAGGAGGCAATGAAAGACAAATACCAGATGATTTCACTTATATGCAGAATCTAAAATAGTCGAGCTTACTAGAATGGAATGGTGACTACCAGATGTCATAATGGAAAGGGAAATGTAAAGGCTTGAGGAATATTTTTAACACATACAAACTCACTGACAAAGTGTTGATATTCTAAGTTGTGTGTGATAGTATACATCTGCAATTCGATCACTCAGGGGGGTGAGGCATAATATCATAACTTTCAGATTAGCCTTTTCACTATACACAGACACACACAGAGACACAGACACAGACACAGACACAGACACACACACACACACACACACACACACACACACACACACAGTTAACATTCTCTGACACAAATAGTTATAGTTTATAATATTGTATATTATTACAAAGATAGCTTTAAATGTCATTTTGCTGCTTCAGTCACAAAGAGATAAAAATGTGTGAGCTGACGCATAACAATATGTCTTGACTTGATCAATACACATACAATGTATAAATGTAACAGAAGAACATTATGCTGTCTTCCACACAAGCATAAAATTGTTATATGTAAATACTTTTTTAAAATAATAATGATTGTCTTATATAAAAATGTGATGTGCCTGATAAGAATTTAATGGTAAATTGAGCAGCAATAATGAAAGTGTGGACTCTACTGTGAGAACAATAAGAGCCAATATAACTTCACACTAAGTTCAGGATAGTGTATGTTAAGGAGTAAAGTGACAAACAAATACCCAAAAAAAGAGCAACAGCAAACATTAGACTGGGAAGTTAAAAGCTAAGCATGAGTTAATGAAGCTTGGTTAGCAGGTCTACTATGTTGTGCAAAGCCTAGGGGGCACTGCTCACATTGCGGCATAAACAGTTGTACACTGAAGCACCAGGTGGTTTCTAATGATCCAGATTCCCACAGCATTTAGAATAACTTTTTAAGATAAGTAAATATTCTCAGAGCAAGAAAATGGCTACTGAATTGTAAAGGTATACCAGTATCTTATTAATTATGGCTAAAGTCCTGTGACCCAACGCAGAAGAGGGAAAAATCTGAGCCTCCTGAGGCATCTGTAGCATAGAGATTCAGGTGTTTGGAGCATCATTACGTTACACAGATAAAGGAAACTTTGAGCTCAAAGTTACACCATCCCATTTACTTCAGATCAACAAGTAGTGTTTTGACTGTCTGATCAATAAAAAGAACACATATCTCTACTTGGGTTAAAATCCCCGACTTTGTAGCCACTATCAGTTTGATTTTAGACAAACTTAATCATCGTTATGCTATTGTTATGATAAAAATGGTAGTTGCTGTTACTAAACAAACTTTTGAGTTGAAGATAGTTGGAAGATAGCCTTAAAATTTTCCTCTTATCTTCTTTATTGGACTACCTAGTTACCGAATGTGCTTTCTTATAGGTATAATGAGGAGAGTTCTTTGAACTGCTGCAGTTCAATCAGAAAAAATATTACCTTATGACATATAGCACCTATTATTATTTTCTCGTCTAACTACAACTTCTAATCATATGTCAGGGAATCATGCAGTCAGAAATTTCACCCTTTGTTCAAGAGAATGAATTTCTTAGCAGTTACCACTCGAGCATTACTTTAAGGATGAACAATGAAAATAACCTGTTCATGTATAAGAGAAAAAGAATGATGACTAAGATGATGCTAAATTAATAAAATGTTTTCTAACTATTGAAAATTGCAGCTACATCTACGTGTATGTGTGAGACATCCACATATTTACTGCTGGAAAGTATGAAGAAAGGAAAATCTACTGATAGTAATGTTAAATAAAATGGTATTTCTGAAAGGCCATATCTTTCAAAAGCCTTAAGGTTTTCTCTACCAATAACCCAGTAATTTTTCTTTAAAATCATAGCCCAGTAATTAATCATTTGTGGGGAAGAGCTATATTCATTAACTTAATTGTATAATTACATATAATGTAAATAAGTTGAAAATAACCTAAATATTAAATAAAGGACAGTAGATAAATAAACTGATGATATATGCAACTATCAAAAATGTGTTTATGTCACAGTAAAATCTTTGAGGTATATTTTTGAAGGGTCTAGAATTTTATATATATTGTGGTGGAGAATACCTTTAATGCCAGTACTGGGGAGGGAAAGCATAAAGATCTTTGTAAATTCAAAGCCAGATTGGTCTATATAGTAAGTTCCAGCTGAACCAGGTCTCCACAGTGAGACTTTTTCTCAAGGTAAAAACCAATAGCCCTGTTCATTTATAATTCCTATGAACCATACCAATGACCTACATGGCACAGTAACTCTAAGTGCACAGTAGTGACACATAAACATTGTCTGCAATCAATAGCTCTCTAAATGGAGTTAAAACTCATTCAGTAATAGGGAAATTGTGCCTGGAACTGGAAACTTAGCTAAAAGCCCATGGCTAGTGAAGTCAAGGATCTTACAGGGAAATTGACAACCACTGATTTATTAAACCATCACAATCCCTAACAAAATAGCCTAAATATTTGCAATTACATCCACAGATCAGTGTAGTCCTCAATTCTCATCACGGAAATGTAGAGTTGTAAACCTATGTCCCTATGGATGCATCTATAAAACAACTTGCACATCTAATTCTCAGGGCTCACTGTAGTTCTAATGCAATTTATTTTTTTAAATAAAAACAACAGCAGATGCTCACTAGATTATTGAGAAGTATTTTAGAAATTGTACTTACTTGTTATGTTATTTTGTTTGATCAGTCTTGAGTATCCTCAAATACTTTAGTATTTACACAACGTGAAACCTGCCTTAGTCTGTAGTGCTATCACAAGGCACTGAGTAATATGTACACATAATAGAAATATATCTCATAATAGTTTTCGAAGTCAGGCAAAATCTAAGATAAAGATTCCAATTGCTTTAGCATCTTGTGAGGACTTGTCTGTACATTAAAATATTTCCCCTATTTTTGAGATTATAATATAACTAGATTACTCTATTTCTTCCTCTGAAACTCCCCATATACTCCTTATTTCATGGCCACTTTTTTCACTGTTGCTACATATCTGTATGCCTATATATTCCTAATAAATAAGTACAAGTTGTTCAGTCCGTAACTTTACTGTTTGTGTTCAGGGTTGACTCTCTGTATTGGTTCACTGACTAGTATGATCTTTACCAGGAAATCCTATTTCATCCATTCTCAGCATTTAGTTGTTGCCTGAAGTTATTTGTATAAGACCTCCTGGGCTTTCCCTCATCCACTTCTATGTGTCTACTCTTGTTGTCCTTATTCAGCTGTTTGGGCAGTGATGTTGTTGAGGTTTTATGGATGTAATTTGTAACAGTCTTAGGAGATACAATCTCTCAGTATCTCTCTGATCATCTGGCTGTTGTGATCTTTCCACCTCCTCTACTACAGTGAATTTTATATTATTTTAATTAATCCATAGTACATATATATATGTATATGTGTATATATATATATATATATATATATATATATATATATATATATATTTGTGGAACATATGGTATAATACACACAAACACACACAGAGTTCACAGAAATTATCATTTCCATCTTCTCAAATATTTTCATATTTATTATTCAGCAAGATACTCAAACACTGGTATGCATAATACATTTTGTAGTGTGTAGCTACCTTCCTTTGCTTTAAAATTTTTAGAACTAATCCCCTAAATCAACTGTATTTTTGTATTCACGATCCAATCTCACATTATCTTCCTCTTCTAGACTCTTTAAAGTATTTGATGTTCTTTTCTAAGAAACCTTGATCTCATCCTTTTTGGTTTCTATATATGGGAATGGAACATGTAACATTTGATTTTCTGTGATTGGATTATATCATTAATTGTGATTGTTCTGTAGTATATTCTTTAATAACATGGGAAAACACAAGCCTAAGAGATTATGATCTCATTGTTTATCAAACTTCAATATTCAGGAAGCTCTTCCATCATTGTTCTTGAGGTTGTGGTGACTGTGGGGTCAGAATCTTTGAATGTGAGAAATTTTACAGATAGCCACAAAGGCTGAAAATGGAGATATTGAAGAAATTGGCTGCTGTGGGGGCTAAAATCTGTCATCAAATTGCATCTTATTTTGGAGACTTCAATTTGCCTTGAGACAAGCTTTTAAAAGAACAGATCAAATTGGTTGCAGGCTGGGTACCTTTGGACATAATGATAATATTCAACAGGTTAAAACAGCTGACAACAGACTTTAATGTAATTGTGCAAGCACTGAGCAAATCAAAGGCAAAACACATGGAAGTGAGTGAAGACAAAACTAAAATCAGAAGATCTCCAAGCAGACCCCTTCCTAAAGTGATAGAGGAGTATAAGAATAACTTACATACAGATCTGTTTATATTAAAGGCTTCCCAACTGATACAACCGTTAATGACATAAAAGACTGGATAGGCCAGGCGGTGGTGGTGTATGCCTTTAATCCCAGCACTCAGGAGTCAGAGCCAGGCAGATCTTTGTGAGTTCCAGGCCAGCCTGGGCTACCAAGTGAGTTCCAGGAAAGGGGCAAAGTAGAAATGAAATTAAAAGCTAAACAAGAACATGAAGGAAGACACATCTCAGGAAGTACCGAAGCAAGATCTTTAGAAGGAAAGATGGGATACTTACTGAAGTTTTCATGTGATTTGGATGACCAGACCTGTAGAGAAGATTTGCACATTCTTTTCTCAAATCACAGTCAAATAAAATGGATTTACTTTGTCAGAGGAGCAAAAGAAGAAATAATTCTCTTTAAAGAAGTGCTAGAGAAAGCCAGAGTACACATAACGATAACCTACAATTAAGGAACAGAAAGGTGATTTGGAAAGTACTAGAAGGACATGTGGAAAAAGAAGCAGTGAAGAAGTCGGGGCGGGGGGATCAGCAAGAGTCCCTAAACAAATGGAAGTCAAAAAGAGGAGACCACAGATTTATTAAAGGAAAAGGAAACAGACCTACCTGTGCTGGGGCACCCAACGGAAGAGGACAAGATTCGATGATGATGATCATTGGATGTGGTTGAGGACCAATGAAAAGAGCCAGAGACAGAAGCGACAGAGATGAACCTGCATCAAAACATAAGAAAAGGAGAATGATGCTAGAGACAAGTAGTTTAGTAAGCAACATTTTTATTCATTTAAGTTCTATTTTAAGCTGATTTTTGTCTTTGGAAGGTTTTGTTGTTGTTGTTTGTTTTGGTTTGGTTTTGGTTTTTCGAGACCGGGTTTCTCTGTGTAGCTTTGCACTCGATTTGTAAATCAGGCTAGCCTCGAACTCACAGAGATCCACCTGGCTCTGCCTCCTGAGTGCTGGGATTAAGGCGTGCCACCTGGCAGAAGGTTTTAAAAAGAAAAGCAAATTAGGTCCACTTCAATGTCCACCTGTATAAAAGGAAAATAATTTGTTTACTTGTTTTCTTTTTGTTGTTATCCAAATAATTTTTTTAAATGTATAGTTCTATTTGTGTTTGGATGACTCGAATATGAACAGGAAGATTCTTCCTCTTATTTGCCTATGTAATATGAGAATGTATTAGTAAAAACTTGTAAAATATATCCTGTATAAAAATAGCAAAAAAATCCTTCAATATTCAAGTTTACACACACACACACACACACACACACACACACACACACACACACATCAAACTATATGCACAAAAATATGGAAGTAAATAAATGTGTTAACAATGATTATCTCATAATGGTAAGATAATGGATTTTTCAAATACATTTTATAACTTATTTCATTCTTCCAAATGAATCAACTTACTGTTTCCAATTTTGATAAAAATCTCAAAAAGAATCATGATTGAGAAAATACAGTCCCAATTTAGCAGTTGAAATTTTGAAGAAATTGTTATGTAAGTGTTGTAACCTGTGCTTTATAAAATAATGTGCAAATTTGAGCTCATTATGGTCTTCCAATTGAGTCAGTAAATATTCTTCTCAAAAGGAGATGGGTAGGAATCATCAAGAAAAAGTTATGAATCACCATTGCTGATAGTGATATTTCTCTTGTTAAATAAATTTAGCAGTCTAACCTACACGTTGAGTGTTTAAAGCAAAACAAACACTAACATAACTAAAATCCCTATGCAAATCCATTTTCCTAATTATGTATGTAGACGAAGAGAGAAAACTGACTTCAAATTTGATGATTTTTCTTCATGTGGAATAAGGTATAGTTCAAATAAAAGTTAGGTAGGGATCAAAACAAAAGACTAAGCTATTATATGGTCAACAGAGTGAGTTCAGAGGTGAAAAAACCTAAATGGCAAAGCAAACACTGTAATTTCAGGTAAGCTGAATTATGTACCATCTAGCTCTCTGTTGGAAAAATTATATTCACTGTTTGATTACATTGTGCTAGTTTTCAAGCTCCATTTTTCACAATATGAGTCCTTCCCCAAGGAGTTCAGAAATTGTTCCTATTAACCTAAATTCTATTATTCTAAATATATGCCTAATTTATCATTTGTTTAGTAGTGGACAATTTTTAAAATGGCAGTTTAATGTCAGTGTTCACTGTGTGAAATCTATGAATTGGCTAACGTAGTCTGAATTGACTGGCTCATTGATTAGCATATATTTGGTGAGCACAAGCACTGTATTGTTGATGCAGGCCATTGTATTAAAGTTAAATAGGATGAGGATCTGTTTCCCTTTTAACAAATATTAGCAAAATACAGTAACTTTCCAAACATGTCCCTATAAATATATAAATATATTCTTCTTTTGCGATTAGAAACTATCTAAAACACATACACAGTCTCAGCAATACAATCTTTTGTATTCACAGAAATGAGAAAATATAATTGTTGTGACTAATTATCAGCTGTTTCTCTTTTTCCTAACATCTACTGAGGGTAGTTCATTGCAATCTGTGTTTGCAGTATCCAAATTGTTCACAAGGGCAATACAAGCCTGGGAATTAGAAGTTGAAAACTGAAGACTTTATTGATCCCAATGTTGTGGGGCAATTCTAGCTATTTAAAATTTGCATTTGTTTTATTGATGACACAAAATGACTTAATCAGATCTCAAGGTCCAAGACTTTGTAACAAATATTGGCTATTACTAGTAAATCTGTTTTGGATATACAGACAAATTTAACAATTTGAAGAAGTATGATTTCTGCTGTTATCTCTCTTTACTGAGTCCACATACTGAATTGGAAACAACAAATAATAAGGAAACCACGAAAATACATATGGAATGTGAATTGTGTAGGATAATATGTTTTTCCAAAACAGGTACATGTTCAAACTTAAAGAACAAATAGTTACATAATTTTGAAACTGTGGTCTTTATTTTTAGAACTATTTTTCAGGGGAAGAGTGAAGGCATATACACTGCACTTACATGCGTGAGCAACTACAGAATAGTGGTCAAAATCAAATCTATGAGAATTTGGTTATAGAAAACAGATGGGCTCAGAAACACAAATCCAGGCTCATCTAGATTATGGTAGGCACTTAAAGGATAAGAACTCTACCTCATTTTTTTCAATGGCTGATTCTACCATAAGGAACAAGTGTTCTTGCTCAAAGGAACAAATGGATATTCATGGATAGTAAAGCCTATGAAGACAATAGGCACATCTAGACAAATTAGAAAGATAAATAACTGAAAGGAATTTTGTTTTCCACCTGGAGGAAGAAGAAGAAAGAAGGAATGTCAGGAAAGAGAAGATGAACCCTCTCCCAGTCAAAAGATCACCATATGCTGCTAATGCACAACAACATGATTCAATGTATGAGAAAACATGTCAATTAACAAGACTCCAGATTTTGTTATTGTTAAGCTCTGAGATAACCTAAGCTCTGACACATCTTTCATAGCCTCCTGGTACCTCATACAGTCTCTGGCTTATACCAGGTGATCACAAACTCAAATACCTAAAAGGACCAGATAGACAATGTAAATTAGGTACTAAAAACGTACCATATATCAGAAAAGTAAAACTCCAAGCAGGAGTGCTATGGCAACTGATGCCCTGCATTAGAATCAGAGAAAGAACAGAGAATTATGGGACTATGAATTAAATCAGAAAGCCCCAGCTTGATACAAATTGAGAAGCCACTACTGAGCTTAAAATATCATTGCTTTTTGATAATACAGGCCCCATTTTACCAATTCTTATGATTCTATAAGTAAAACAAGATAACCAAGTGTGCATGCAACAATTCCCTCCTTTTCTATTAGCTACCAGTTTGACTCATCTTACAATATTTTGCAGGCCAGACAAAACAAAACTTTGACAGATCTGTCCTCCAGACAGCCAGTTCATAACCTCTGGCTTAGATAATCTGTAAAAGTTTACTGTGACATTAAAACGATCCATTTAGGGCTCTTTTATAATTCTGACCTGAGATGCTACTGATGTCACTTTTGTGTCAAATCTCCATTCCAAATCTCTGTTCCTTAGCTGTGTCTCATTCACCTGACATCTTGTGATCACTGCCTTTTACACCACAATAATTGTCTCTGAACATTTAATGAGCCCTCATTTACTGACACAAAGATTCAATCCTGCCTACATAGTCAGGCCATAGCTGAGAGGAGCTGCAGGTGAGTTTTATGACCACTCAGTGTCCATAATCAAGAAGAGGTCAGAAAGCATCCTGTCACCTGTGATCATTCCCATGTCCCTTGGCAGATAATTCTGGCAACAGAAGCATAGAAAAATGAAACTGTAGTTGAGTTCACAGGGAATAGGGCCACTCTAGAGCCAAAACAATAGTCAGAGAGTATGTCACTTTGTTATGGGTCTGTTTTTGAAAAAAAGTTTCTGTAATGTTTTGTGCTCCAGTAGCATTCAAATCCTCCTACAAGAATCTCAGAGCTCCCATAAGGCACCTTAGTCCATGGATAGCTTAAAAATAATTGCAAGAGGACAAAACCAAAAAGATCATATTCTGGCATTTACTAATATATTTGAGATATTGTCACATGGAATCATAGCTGTGCACATGGAAGCACCACAATTTATCAGCATTATAATTTGGCAGCAAGGTCAGCACTACCTTAAAATATATTAGCTTAGTCATTACTTCACCAATAAAATGGTAACTTCAAAAAGACCAAGACTACTCTGATAAAGTTTTATATACTGAAGAACTATTATGTGTTCTTATGTACTGATATGATGGTGAAATTTGACTGTAAATTAAATTCCAGTTTGCAGCAAACATTATGGCAGAAGTAATTAGTATTTTGGCAAATGTAAATTGCTTTTACTTTGGGCAAGTTAGGTTTTTGTTTGTTTGTTTGTTTTTGTTTTGGGGTTTTTTTTTTGGATGCACTTTGGGTCCCTCTTCTGTACAACACATGTGATAAAAATAATATCCATTATGTAGGATGAATACAAGGCAAAAGGCTATAATATTTTTCATAATGTTTTCCTTGAGCACTGCATAAAGACCCAAAAGGAGAACAGGGTACCTGTAAAGCCTATTTTTAAGCTATGCATTAAGGAAAAAAAGCCCTAACAGACTCTACTGAGCAAAAGATATGTATAGAATGAGACAGAATGTATCAAGGAGAAGAACACATAGCTATAGGAAGGTTTTTCCTTCTATGGGTTGTTTAACTTCTAATCCTTCTGCCTTCAACATTCAGCACATCATCTATAATTCTACATGCTATCATTTTAGCCTTATGATTTCCTAACTGTTATTCAAGTTTCAGCTTAGGTGAACATGCCTGAGAATTTTATTCCATGGCCCCTGAAACCTAAAATTAGTGTTAATTTCTTTGCCACATCACTTTAAATATATTCCTCACTGAATTATCAAAATATATGTGCCTATATATACACCATGATTCTGTGAATGCTTGTACCCTTTTTCACACCATAATAGCAGGGACTGTATACACAATCCCATATCCCAGAAGAGTGTTTGACATGACTCTACACTCGATATTTTTAAATAAAATAAATGATATCAATATAAGATTTAATTATAAAACATCCCTAGAAGTAATCAAGTTTACTTAAGTTGACAGTGTGATCTCAAAAACAGGCACTCATTTTATCCTGAAAGCATATTTGGATGGTTAGGATGGAACATGGGAAGCAAAGATGGTAGAATGAGAAGGGGGAATAAAGAGGTACTGCAAGCCAAGCACAACACAAACTTATCTTTCTCACTAAACCATTGTCACCAGCCTATACTGATTGATTGAGCCTCTTAGATGAGCTGCCATGTCAGAAGATATCATCCTTTCATTTGTAAATCTATTTCAGGTGAACATGCAGTACAGAAGCTAAATTCTGCAAGTTCAAGATTTCAAGATTTGTTTTCCTGAACCTGTCAGCTAAATGGCTCCACTTTTCTCTTCCAAGACTTATAAACTGACAAGACTGACAAGCTTGCCATCTTCCATCTTTGGAATGGACAAATCTAGTAGGCTAAACTGCACAGAATATGTTTACACAGGGACATATTCTTTTTAAAGCTAAAATAAGTAGACACCAATGAGTTCATATTGGCAAACACCTTTCTCTAAGCCCTAAGCACAGAGCACACAATGTCCTGGCACAGCACTTGTGGATGGCATGTGAAGCTGAGGAGTTTAGCATCACCTTGACTCATACTTACAAAATGTTTGTTTTCCCACTGAAAAGTTGATGTTCTGAATTTTTTGATGTTTTCAATATTATGGCCTGCAATTGTAAATTTTAAAGAAACATTATTGTTACAATAAAACTGTAATATTGTTAAAAGTGAGGATATCAACATCTCATAGTAGGGTGAAGATAAGTTTTGGATTGGTGACCTAACGATTATTGATTTCTCACCATGTTCCTAGTACTTGATATAGGTGATACCGAGGGAGGCAGATAGTTTTATATTACCATATTTCACTCTCAAAACTTCCTCAAAGGCAGACATCATTGTTTGCACTTTGTAGCTGACAAAATTTCATTGAATTTACATAATTGTTCCCACACAACAGATAAGAAACTGGTCCAGAGTATAAGTTCTAGTCTGTATAACTCTACGTCTGCTTATTACTTAAGGATAGACACAAGAGAACAGTTACCTATATCAATAAAACCACCTGGATATCTTTATAAAAAGTTTTTTTTTTACTATTTTGTTATTCCTTGGAATTAATCTCATTCCAATGACACATTCAATTTGTGATATTATTGAAATATTTCCATTTAATTATACCACAAATGAATGACAGTGGTGGCATTAACAAATGTTAAAGAAAGCAGAACTGAAATATTTTGTGGAGTGAAGACTATAGCATATTAACATATTACCAATATCCAGTGTAATCTTTGACTCAAATAGAGGTTCTGTAATGTTAGAATGGGGGGTGGGATAAAGATTTGTGAAAAGAACAAGGATTATTCTTAGGAACAGAAAGAAAACCCTTATAGAACCTTGTCTTCATTCTACTGAAAGAAAGTGCATAGTACTCCTGAGGGTGAAATATATAAATCTACCCAAAGATAAATGGATTAATATTTTCACCTACAATACATAAACTAACAATGCCACAAAAATCGATGCATAGCTTAGAAAGCTTGATTTATGTCAGAGACATTACTTCTGTAATACCTAACTCCCAAGGAAAGAAATACATATCTTGTTCCTATAAAGAGTCAATTTTTGGTGCTTATTAGTAAATGGCACTATGCTGTTCTTTGTGGCATAGAAATAAGTGAAAGTAGAATGTTAATTTTAGAAATCTCAAATTATAAAGCAATAAAGAAACAAATGATAGTAGATGCAAAAGTAAGTTGTTTTAGAAATTAGAGAAAGTGCATGCACCAAGTCTTGTACTATAAGGTAAGATTTATTGGAGTAGAAAAGAACTGACATGATTCAGATCTCTACATTGAACTCCACACTCCCTCCCTTTACCCTGCTAATCTTTAACTTTCCTTTAAATTTCAGTTAAATAAACTTGCCTACATCTCTTTTTCCATGGTCTTCCAAATGTCAGATCCTTTATGTTAAATTCTCTGTCATAATTCTTCATATTTTTCACATGTAATCATCAGGTATTTATTTATGTATATATCATGATATTAAGGAATGCTTTCTTCTCCCTTCATACCACAAACTCCACATAGGATGGAATATATCTATTCCCAGCTCCTAGTTGAGTACATGACCCAACTGTTTATTTGATACTTATTAAGTGTATGAAAGTATGTTGATAAGTTTGATCATCATGCATATAATTGTAAAGGTAGTGTAAGGATTTAAAGTGTGATCCATCATCCTACCCTGTACCAGCTCCATGTGGAGTCTTTAAAAAGACATACTGAATCCTATTACTGCAGAAGATCCCCAAAATATATAGATATACATGCACATACATACTAACATGCACATATAGACTAACAAATAAAAACACTAGTGCCAGGAGTAGGTTACTTCTTTTGAAGTTGTTAGACCATGAGTACTCATATGGCTACAATCAATACATGCAATTATGAATGCACTTGGTTGCTCTCCAGAGCATGAGAATAAGATATTATTCCTGAAGACAACATATACTAGACACACAGAACATGAAAAGTCAAGTTTGTACTCAGTGGGAAGCTTCAATTCTACTATATAGCGTTCAAAGTGCTAGAAGGTGATACATGTGCTATGGGAGGAGAAAAGTCACCATCAATTTCACCTAGCTATGAACCATATAAACTACAATAATGATTGAGCTTACAGGAAAGACCCATAGGTTTGATAGAGGTATGAATGTTAAAGGAGTAATCAATCACTTTCCAAACTATCTAAGTCCTACTCCATGGCTGCAACCCATTTCTGGTACTGTCAACAGGACCAAGAGCCTGTAGCTAGATAGGTCATAGGCCCTAGAAGAGAATCTGTTTTTCTTTTGTTCTGCTAAATGGACATAGTATTAAAACTGCTCATAATGTCATTGGAGAAGCTTATTCTTGCAGTATGTGAAAATTAATACAGGAACTCATAACTTGTCAACATGAAGAGAATAGGAGACTGTGGATTTCTTCACCATAAATGGGAAGTACATGTCACAAACCCCTAAACCCTCAAGCCTCAAAGTTCAGAAAACTTTATAGTATGATTGTAAAGGCAAGAGGTAGATAATGACTTTAAAGAAACAGTTTTCTGGAGAGAACAAGGAAGTTGCATGGGTGAAATTAATAGAAATGGTTACAGAACGCACAAAACTTATGCAAACTCAAGCCAGATATAAATCTCCACCTCAAACTTGGAGGTTGTTCTTAAATTTCAGCATTAGCTGCAGTTCTATTGGCAATTTGATAGCTACTGGGAGAGGGAGGGTGAGCTTTCTTTAATGATGTTAGCCCTGCTATGTACATCTGAGTCCAGAGCAGGCCCCAATCCCAAGTGTAATTGGGGAACGTAAACTGGGCTACATGTGGAAGAGAAAAGTCAAACTGTGTTGGTTAGGAGGGGAGAATAAAAACAGTGGATATGGAAAGAAATAGCAATGGTGAATATAATCAAAACAATATATATTCTAAGAAATTATCAAAGAATTAATGAAATATTATGTAAAAAGAATTTATAGAAGAGGAATCACATTGTGATTACACTAAATATAACCTTAGAGATGACCAACACTTGATGGTAAGCAAATGAAAAAAAGACCATAATAATAAAATGACAGAATAATAAAAATGGAACTAGAAAAATATAATGGAAACTATATCCTAGCTTCCTTTAATAGACAATGACCAAAACCAATAAAATCTTTGATAAGAGTAAAATATTAAGCAAAGTGTGATATATTCCTTCAATATAACATTTTTCAGCAATAAAATAAATGAGTTACTCCTATCCAAAGCACAGAAATCAATTTTATACCTTTACTGAATCCACTAGGTTGAATTGAATCCCCAGGGGAGTCTTGGCCCTGGAGGAGATGGGTATGGGGGGAGGGGCTGGGGAGAAGGTGGGGGCGGGGGCGGGAGAGGGGAGGACAGGGGACCCATGGCTGATGTGTAAAATTAAAACACAAATATAATTAATAAATAAAGGAGGAAAAAAAGAATAATTAAAAGTCAGTGGCAGACTTAAACGTTCATGACTCTTATCTTAGCACTTGGAAGATGGGGGCATTAGGATCACAAGTTCATGACTTTCCTGGGTTACATAGTGAGGCACTGTCTCAAAAACTTCTAGGGATGAGTGCAAGTAAACACCCTGGAAACCATATACATGCAGAAAAGAAAAAAGGACCCAACAGGTTCTAGTTTAATATATAGGGCACCAGTAAGGGGCTTGAGGAAGGTTAACTAACTGGGGGAGGCTGAAGGGATAATTGATGTAATTATGTTTAAATTAAAATCTTGTAAATAAAGTAAAAAATAGAAAAAACAAGAGTAAATGTTACATGACTTATTTTATGCTAAATAATTTAAAGGACATAAGTGATCTAAAGTGACAAAAAGGTCAGTGGTTTTTCTGGAGCTGGAGACTGTGGCTAGTAGAGGACTGCCGAATGAGACAAGGTAGAAGAAAGTGCTGGAAATTTTCTCTAACTGGATTGTGGTGGAAACTACAGGAGTATGCTCATTTGTTCAAATCAATGAAATATATGCTTGATAAGGAGACATTTTTATGAAATAAACTATACTTCTGCCGCGACCAGCAAGGAAGACGCGACACCAGGCTCTTCTTTCAGCAGTTTATTCTGGAACCTTTAATAAACTTCTGACTTCTGACCCCAGGGAAACCCGCTCACAGCCTTAAGTAATCACTGAGTAGCCAACCCTGATATGCCATGTGGGCACTACTAATAGGTCCAGGTGTGCGTAAGCAAGCCAGATTCTCAGCCTTAGCCAATTAAGGATTTGTTTACCACTTCGAGCACTCACGGTCAGGAGGGTCAATATTTATGACTGTAAGTCTGTATTATATCACAATAAAATTATTGAGCTTTGTGTCTCACTGAAACCAGTGGTATTGTAGGACTGATTAGGTTAATAACAATGTTAAGTACATTACTGTGTTCAATGAGACATGAACAAGAGAGGAATGGAACACTTGCAAAGCAAGTATTAATTCATGGTAGAACTGTTTAGTGGGAAACACGGAGGTTAATAATAGAAGTAGGTTGTGGTGGTTCTCAACCTGTGGGTGGTAATCCTTTTGGGGTCACATATCAGATATTCAATGTATCAGCTATTAATATTGTGATTTGAAAAAGTAGCAAAATTATAGTTATGAAGTAGTAATGAAATAATATTATGGTTGGAAGTCACCACAATATGAGGAAGGATCATAGACTAGGAATGTTGAGAACCAATGTACTTGGAGTCAGTGTGAGTTTTGAAAACAGAGGTACTGATAAGCATTAACTTTTGATAAATTCAGAAACCAAGATGTGTGTTTACTGAGATAGAAAAAGGTTGGATGATGTTTGCTTAGGAGTAGGAGAAAGTTTAGTATGTTTACAGATAGAAAGGAACCTGTATATTGGAAGGAAATTATGAAGTTTGCAGAGGAGATGGGAAAGGATGAGGACAGTTGAGTTCCCTTTGAGCAAAGCTGATCTGAAAATGGATGGAATTATGTGAAGAAGAATGTAGACAGAGAATGATTATAGGCAAGAGACTTCAAATTACGGGAAGGTATCCCAATTCTTTATGTCATATGCTGAAAAGTATGAATCGAAGTTTGAGTAGAATTGAGAAAGATTATAAAAATTTGGAATAAACATGAAAAGAATCAGAAGGAATTGACAGAGTTCAATAGTAAGGACTAACAAAAAATACTGAAGTCTCAGTTGATACTTATTTTGAATTTGCAGTAAGTCATATACCATCATGAGACAGATTTTGGAGTTCTATCAGTGTTTCCATATATGAATATGCCACAGAGGGATGTTAAGTATTAACTAATTATTGGGGATTATTGGATAGCTCTATGAAAAGTCATAAGAAATGTGATTTTAAAATTGAGTCCAAATAAATTACAGAAGGACAACATCCAAAAAGAAATTAACAAACTAAGAGAAAGTGAAGGAATCAATGGAGTCAAAAACATCAATGAAATTGAAAAGGAGAGATTGAGAGCATTTTGTTTTTAAGGTCAGGTTAGGTGTCATATACCTGAAAACCCACTATTTGGAAGGTAAAATTTGGAGGATAAAAATAATTGAAGTCATCCTGGGTTACAAAGTAAATTACAGGCCAACGTGTACTATGTAAAACCATTTTGTCTCAAAAATAATACACAATACCATTTACAGTCACTTCACAGAAAATGGCATGCTTAGGTATAAAGCAAACATGAACTACAAGAGCCTTATGTTAAAAAAAATTTAAAACATAACAATAAAATCTAAACAAATATATAGACATACTATGCTCATACTTGAAACATTTAGCAGTCATTTCAATTCTCCCAAAATTGGTTGGTAGGGGAAAAATAATGATGAAGATATAAAGAATCAAGATTACTCATACATTGTTCATGAGGAAATAAAATAGAACATTTACTCAGAAAAATAATTTTGCAGTTGCTTACAAAACTGAAAATACAATCAGCATTTTACCCAAATGTTTTATTCTTGGACATTCATACCAGAGAAACAAAAAAATTTACAAACAAACATACAAAAAGCTTAATATAACTATTTCTAATTTGTGAAACTGGAAATAGTCATGTTTTCCCTCAAAACCTGAGTAGTATAAAAGAGTGTTGTACATTTGCATCCTAGAATACTATAAAATGGGATCAAAAGAAGAAAGAAGATAAACTTTAATAACTTGAGTATATTGCTGGGAAAATATGCTAAGTTTAAAAATCAAAAGTCAAAAGAGTAATAGTGCATAATTATATTTAACACAGTATTCTCAGATGACAAATTTATACAAATGGTGAGTACATTATTGCTTACCTATGATAGAGATACAAATGACGTAGGAGACTGGTATGGCTATAAAAGTTCAGCATGGAAGAACCCTGTGGTAATTTAAATATTTATATTTTGTTTGTGGTAAAAGATACCTCAATACCTGAATATGTGTATTTGATGAAATTGCAATATAACACGACCCTGCATGATTATCATGCATTTTGCAGGATTATGCCATTAGCCAAAAGTGTTTATCACAAGTACGTGGGAATTTCCAAGTATCTAAAATTTTAATTTCAAAAAAAACATAAATAGGGATAGAACTATGAAATCGTTGTTTTTATCAACCTGCTTTTCAAATGGAAGAACAGTCTTCAGATCTATTAACTAAGATAGGCTCACTATCTGTCTCACACCAAAATATATATACCCAAAGTACATAACTGGCATACTGAAGTGTTTCCTGACAGCATGGGAGGTTATGGGTTGATATTTAAGCCTCAAATAGTTGCTATTAAAGATAACAAGTGCTACCAAAAACATGATATAACCTTAGTATAAATATCCTTAGACATGAATAAAATAAACTAAAACAGAAATAAATGCATCTAGTCATCTAGTAATAATCACTTTTTGCAATAAAGTATGTGTGGAGACAATGCAAAGAGCAAATATACCATGTCTTATGCACATGTCACAGTTCATGAAAGTCCATACTCAGCTATGAAAACAAATACTTTGGCAAAGTATATGACTGTAAGACCACTGAACTGAGAGAGACAAGAGGCAATCTTTTGTAAATACTAAGAGTATGAGTGGCCAAAAATATTTAATTCCTTGAGGTTCTGGCTCTGACATCCATGAAAAGCATACAACTTTCCCTACCCAGTCATTCTCCATTACTTCTACATAGAAGACACAGATGGTCTCTCAAGTAACTAATCCAGAGCTATTAACAGTTTGCTCGATTAATGAATTGGTCTTTCTGAAAAACACATATCTAGGTCTGCTCATGGATAAGTGGGAAAAGCCCTGGAGTACTTCTGTTGCTTCTTTTTGATCAGGCTGGAGAATGTTTTCCATGGTAGCAGTTGTCTGGGGAAGATCATTGAGCTTGACGATCTGGTTTGGTTTGAATAATTCATTCAAAATTTGGAAGAAAAACTAATTAAATCTGTGTGTGACTCTAAAGTTAGAGCTCCTGCAGGGACGCAGAAGGAATACAAGTGTAAAAGGAAACATTTTTCAAAACATTCTGAGCCTGAATTTCTTCATTCAGCTCCATTTCTTTCTCAATAGGTGTGTATTTTGTCACTAATGATCTCTCTTTGGCTCTCTGTACACACACACACACACACACACACACACACACACACACACACACACACACTAGCATTGCAACTGACCAGAGTTGGCAATTGAGAAAGATGTCATGGAGGAGAGGAATGTTACTTACTGTCATATCTCTAATAGCACACTCTGAAAACTGTCTTTTCTCCTCTTCACTTATGTTTGCTTTCTTATCTCAACTATTATCCTTCCCACTCTTCTGTCATGATCTTAAGCTGTCCTGACTAAGAACAACTTTATCCATCTCTTGCAGTCTATATAAAGAACACTAAAAATGCATAGACATGAGTGACTTGCCCATAAGCAGAAGTGTGGTAGGGGCAGATTCGACACTGGAACTCAGACAGAAAAATATAAAGATGACAATTAAGAAAAAAAAGGATGGTGAATAAGAATCAAACTTCATGTAGCAGCTTTTCTTCCCTTATGCTTCTTTCCATAATATGTGCCTGGGTCCTACATGTGGTCATGCCTCTGCTCCATTGTTTGCTTTTTCTTTAAGATGTATGGGGTTAACTGAAATTCATATGCATAACTGTGAACTGGTGGTAGTGGTGCTGGTGGTAATGATGGTTTGGAATTGTTGATGCTATCTTTTAAATCTTCAATTCCTCAAACATATTCAAGTCTGATGTTTTAAATTGGAACCCTATAGCACACTGACCCCAAGATAAGAAATGAGACAAAATTTCTTCAATTGTTTTCTTCTATTTTGGCATTCTATGAAAAGACCTCTCCACTTAAAATGTAGCCATATATGCCTACCTCTATAATTCTTCCATTTAAACTTCAAATAGAGAAATAAATGGAAATTCAAGTGTGCTAGTTAGGGGCCATGTGAGTTCCTTGTCCTTATCAACATATGCTGTCATCTCTGGGGGTGATTAATGCAATTGTTGATATATTTCTTTTTATTGTTGTTGTTTTGTTTTGTTTTACTTTCTTTTTCATTGTATTTTTTAATTTTATAATTTAATTTCACATATCAGCCATGGATTCTCCTGTCCTCCCTCCTCCCACTCCTAGGCCTCCATCCCAATTCACTCCCCTATTCCCATCTCCTCCAGGGCAAGGACTCTCCTGGGGATTCAGCTTAACCTGGTAGATTCAGTCCAGGCAGGTCCAGTCCCCTCCTTCCAGGCTGAGCAAAGTGTCCCTGCATAGGCCCCAGGTTCCAAACAGCCAGCTCTTGCACTAAGGGTTGATCCCAGTCCCACTGCCTGGGTGCCTCCCAAACAGTTCAAGCTAATCAACTGTTTGACTTATCCAGAGGGCCTGATCCAGTTGGGTGCTCCTCAGCTATTGGTTCATGTGTTTCCATTAGTTTGGCTATTTGTCCCTGTGTTTTTCCAATCATGGTCTCAATATCTCTCGATCATACAATCCCTCCTCTTTCTCACCAATTGGACTCCTGGAGCTCCACCCTGGGCCTGGCGGTGGATCTCTGCATCTGCTTCCATCAGTCATTGGATGAGAGTTCTATCCCAACAGTTAGGGTGTTTGGCCATCCAATCACCAGAGTAGGTTAGTTTGGGCTTTCTCTTGGCCATTGCCAGTAGTCTACAGTGGAGGTATCTTTGTGGATTTCTGGGGACCTCTGTAGCACTTTGCTTCTTCCTATTCCCATGGGGTCTTCATTTATCATGGTCTGTTATTCCTTGTTCTCCCTCTCTATTCTTGATCCTGCTGGTATCTCCTGCTCCCCTAAGCTCTTTCCCTCCATTCTTGCCCTTCATTACCCCCCTCACATCCAGTTTGTTCATGTAGATCTCATCCATTTCTCTGTCATTGGGTGATCCCTGTGTCTTTCCTAGGGTCCCGTTTTCTCCATAGCCTCCCTGGAGTTGTGAGTAGCAGTCTAGTCATCCTTTGTTTTGGTACATATACACAATGGCGTACTACTCAGTAAAAGAAAAACAACAACATCATGAGGTTTGCAGGCAAATAGATGGATCTAGAAAAAAATCATCCTGAGTGAGGTAACCCAGACTCAGAAGGACAAACATGGTATGTACTCATTCATAGGAGGATACTAGTTGTTTTGTTTTGTTTTGTTTTGTTTTGTTTTGTTTTTCAATACAGGGTCTCCCTGAATAGCCCTGGATTCCCTGGATTCTCTCTGTAGACCAGGCTGGCCTAGAGAGATCTGTCTGCCTGTGCCTCCTGAGTGCTTGGCTCATAATAATACAAGTAGATACAATAATGAACACTTCCCATGTGCCTGACACACATATGATTGTAGTCCATGATGGAGGTATAGGGTGCCCAATCCGGACACAGTGATAAGGAACGGTGCCCAGCTCTAGCTTCACTGGGATCGGGTTTCAGGTTTGCATGGACAATATGCCATGTGGCAGTCTTGGTGACTGGGTGCTGGACAGAGGTTTCAGCCTCTGGCACATCCATAGAATAATGCTGGTCCAAGAGTTCAGGGCAGCACACACTCACAACTGGCTCTGTGGGGCTAGAGAAACAGCTCTGGTTCTTCCCCCACATCTGACTAGTCAGCTCTGGGCAGCAGAGGTCAGCACAGAGGGCAACTGGTGTGGCCACATCTACCACATAGACAGGTGGCCAGTGGCAGGAGGAGACCAGCAGATTCACATGGTCATGGGCACTTTCACCTGGAACAAGATACTTGGATCCACAGACCACCTGATAGGGACACACTTTGTAGACCCCCTCCCAATGAAATGAGTTGGGAGCAGTCTAGCTCTGGCTCCATTCTGTACAGATTTGTCGAGGGACAGTAAGGAGAAGCAGGGCTGATCCCTGGAGTCTTCTGGGCCAAAGGGGATGTCGCACTGCTCCAGTAGGTTCTATAGGAGATGAGTTCCTCAATACTGCAGGTGCCCTCCTGTAGCAGCTTCACCAAAGCACTGCCATTGCCTCCACACTCTTAAGGGCCTTTTTTTTTCTTTTTTATTCTTTTCAGAGCTGAGGACTGAACCCAGGGCCTTGGGCTTGCTAGGCAAGTGTTCTACCACTGGGCTAAATCCTCAACCCTTTTTGTTCTTCAGAGCTGAGGACCGAACCCAGGGCCTCATCATTTTTTCACTGACCCGGTGAGGGGGGGGGGGCTCTTGCTTCTGGTGCCCAGCGTTCGTGGTACTTATTCACGAAAAAGCCTCGTCTGTGGCCTTGCGGGCCCCGGCTCAGATCCAAGCTACACTCAACCAGTTGTGGTGGCACACTGGTTGGATCTACTGAAGAAGGCAGAGGCAGGAGGATCACAAGTTTGAGGCTGGCCTATGAGGCTTCTGCCGGGACCTAGCTACAAACAGTGGTGGGAGCATGGAAGCTGTGGCGGCTGCTCTGAGTTGCTGGCTTCTCCTCATCGTGTTGGTGACTGCAGTGACGCTGCTACCTGGGATGAAGAGTTTACCGCTTCTTGTTCAAAGAAGAATTGCCAGGACCATCGTGTTACAAGAAAGCAACAGCAAAGGTCAGTTTGAAAATGTTTGGCAAGACAAATAAATGGTGGGGAGAAATTGCTGTGAAGATTTTCTCTTCTAGGGAAGAACATTCATGGTTCTAAGAGACAGAAATTTATCAGACTGTGATTGTTCCAAAACACAGAAGAGGCGCGCGCGCACACACACACACACACACACACACACACACACACACACACACAAATAATAATAATAATAATAATAATAATAATAATAATAATAATAAATAAAATAAAATAAATAAATAAGTAAAAATAAAAGTCTGCAGGGAATCATGACCATGACTAACAGCAACTTTGAAATCTTCAAAAGGATGATTCCTCATTGAACTATGGTAAAACCATTAAGCTGAGTAACACTACCAAAAGATCAACTTTGGACTACAAACTATTCATGACAATTTCAAGATGGCTAGCTGAGATGATCCAGATTCATAGACTACTCAAATAAGGACTTGACACAAGCCCTGCACTTTCTCATTATGCAGTGACTAGACAAATGATACAGGACTTGATAATCAGCCCAAAAATTTTCTTTTCAGTACTCCCTAAAGATGTCTTCACCCCCAGAAAGCAGGAAATAATTTTAAGAAAATGGTGCCCACATTCTCAAGAGATGGGATGGGAGGTTTTGGGTTCTTAATGAGTTTTGGATATTGTCATTGTTTTTGATCGTTTGTTACAAGCTGTTAATTGTTAATGGTCAGGAAAAAAGATGAACAAGGAGATTAGATTCAGAGTTTTGTTTTAAAAAAAAGAAAAAGAAAAAAGAGATTATAGATATGAGGTGTTCATTGACTCTACTCTGAGAAAAAAGATAAAGAAATAATAGGATAAATGGGTAGATCACTGAATCTACTTTAAAAAGAATAGGGGGAAGATATAAAAATGACAAAAGGCAGATTACTGAATCTATTATGAAAAGAAAAAATACTTTTAAAAAGGAACTACTTGTTTTAAATAGGATAAGAAATGAAAATTTTTGTCTGACTTAATCAAATGATACTGGACTGGACATTATTATATATTAATGAAGTATTTTGTGTGAACCTGTCATATGTTAATGGACTAGGCGTCGTTAATGTAATGCTTGACTGTATATATTATATATACTTATTGGATATAGTTTTCCTTGTATTAGTTATAAGCTTTTTAAAATTTTAGACAAAAAGGGGAAAATGTGGTGGTATTGTGTTCCCCAAAATATTGTGCACCCTAATAAACTTATCTGGGGTCAGAGACAGAACAGCCACAATATTAAACATAGAGGTTAGGCAGTGAGTGGTAGCACACACCTTTAATCCTAGCATTCCAGGGGCAAAAATCCCTCTGGATCTCTGTGAGTTCAAGGCCACATTGGAAACAGCCAGGCATGGTGACACTGCCTTTAATCCCAAGAAGTGAGCCTTTAATCCCAGGGAGTGATGGCAAAAACAGAAATATATATAAGGTGTGAAGACCAGAAACTAGAAGCATTTGGCTGGTTAAGCTTTTAGGCTTTTGAGCAACAGTTCAGCTGAGATTCATTCTGGATGAAGACACAGAGGCTTCCACTCTGAGGAAACAGAATAAACTGAGGAACTGGCAAGGTGAGGTAGCTGTGGCCTGTTCTGCATCTGATCTTCCAGCATTCACCCCAATACCTAGCTCCAGGATTCATTTTATTAATAAGTACCTTTAAGATTCCTGCTACATATGATGCTCAGCTAAACTTCGGAAAGCTGTGAGAAACTAAGATCCCAAAAAGTTATGCAATTTGCCCAAGGTACATAATGAATAGAAGTATGAGTATTTGAATTTCTGTCATATTCTAAAATAATGTTTGCTTTATGTTGTGGTTGATATATTCTGCACCACAATAAACTTATCTGGGGGTCATAGAACAGAACAGCCACTGTATTAAACATAGAGGTTAGGCAGTGGTAGCACATGCCTTTAATCCTATCATTCCAGATCTCTGTGAGTTCAAGGCCACACTGGAAACAGTCTGGCATGGTGATGCGCCTTTAATCCCAGCACTAGAGATCCCAACACAAGATCTCATATCTTGCTTGGGAAAGACACTTGCCTTTAATCCCAGGAAGTGATGGCAGGAAGCAGAAAAGTATATAAAGTGTGAGGAATAGGAACTAGAAGCTTTATAAGCTTTTAGGCTTTTGAGCAGCAGTTCAGCTGAGATTCATTGAGATGAGGACTCAAGAGGCTTCCTGTTTGAGGAAATAAGATCCTCCGAGGAACTGGTGAGGAGAAGTTGGCTGTGGCTCAATAGCTGGTACTGTGTTTGGTTTTTTGTTTGTTTGTTTGTTTGTTTGTTTGTTTTTTATTAATAAGACCTTTTAAGATGTGTGTTACATTATGCATTGTACTATACTACCTTAATTTCCTGTTTGGACCTAGCAAATGGTAATAGTATCTGAAGAAATGCAGTAAATGAAATCTCACTCACCAATTAAAGCTGACAAAGCCTTTCCTTCTTTGTCCAATGTACTACCAAAGAGTAGTAGCATAGGAATTTCTGACTCAATATATGTTAGTAAACCATAGTGAAAACTAGTTTTAATTTTAGAAGTGACATAAATAAAATTGAAGCACATTAAGTTAGTTTAAAAATCTTTAAAATGGTTATTATTGCCCAGTTTTTATAATAATGAGAGTGAGTAGTTAGATTAAAGTTACATAAACCTGAGTGAGATCTTTTCAGTGCATATTTCTTACTTGCTGAAGCAGTTCTTTTTTTTATAAGGCAGGAGCTAAAAGCATACTAGAATAAAAGAAAACTATAAATATTAAAATACAAAACTATTATGGCAAGAGTACAAACCTGTCTTAACGAACTGCTTGCGTTTAAAATCTGAATTTTCTTATTAAAAGTTTATTTTAAGAAAATTCCAATTCCATCCAGTGCAAATACAATTCTTACAGTAACAGCCTGTCTTTCACAGTTAATTGCTGCTTGTCTCCTTGGATATAATCATTTGCATAATTGTGATTTTTTTCAATAATAAAAATGGATTATATAATCTTGGAGAAGCAAACATCATAAAATTTAAATTTACATGAAATTAAAGGAATAAATGTTCCATGGTAACAGAACTATTAACATCTACCAAAAGGATAAAGTCTTTAATGCTTTAGCCTACATATTAACAGAAAATCACTTTAGCATACACTGCTCTTCAAATTTCATTCAAAATTATAAATCACATTGTGAAATTAAAGTACTAAAACGAACATCAGTAGTGCCAGTCATAAGATAATATTTATAATAAGTGTAGGCATGGGTTAGGAAGTATGAAAGCAGAGCATGTTTGCCTCACTGAGGTACCACAGCAAAAACAGAAGCCACAGTCCACTTGAATGTCTTTCTAATTTGTATGTTCCAATCTATTTACTCTCTGGAACTCAAATCCAGCACCCAATAGCCCTGAACAACCTCAGTCTCCATTCTTTGTAATTATGAGATTGACCCAGATGCTTCTCCAAGCCTGCAATGATAAGTACCAGAGCTGTGTTGTAGCTGACACTCAACTCTTGAGGAAATTTAAGGGAACATAGCCAGTTATGCAACTGTGACCCTTGCAAAACATGGCACATTGTAAGTGACATACTGTGTTTCCCCTCTGTTTCTAAACCAGAGTCAGAATGCATTTTTTCTGTATTAACTATCCAACTTTCATAGAAAGCATCACCGGGGTAATCTTTTTATGTGTAGAGTAAGTTGCTTTCAAGTCGCAGAAAATATATCTGTTAAGGAATTTAATTGGCTAATGTGGTATTGAGTAATAAGTGACTATAAATGCAATTATGTATTTTGTATCTCAAAAAACTACATGAAAATACTTTAAATGTTTTCACCAGGAAAAAAATCATAGCTATTTAAGGAAACATATATGTTTAACATGATTTAACAGAAGGTAACATGTACATATTTTAAAATGTTATATGGTATTCTATTAATATGTATATGGTTTGTATTACATATCAGTTAAAAATGAAGATCTTTGAAATTATAATCAGTGTGTCTTAGTTAGGGTTACAATCAATGACTGTGATAAAACACAAAGACCAAATCCACTTTGGGGAGGAACGGATTTATTAGGCTTATACTTCCACTTCATTGTTTATCACTTAAGGAAGTCGAGACAGGAACTCAAGTAGGGCAGGAACCTGGAGGCAGGAGTTCATGCAGAGGTTACAGAAGAGTACTGCTTTACTGGCTTGCTTCTCAACACTTTCCCAGCCTGCTTTTTTATAGAACCCATGATTACAAGCCTGAAAGTGTCCCCACCCACAATGGGCTAGGTTCCTCTCCTCCACTCCCTGCACTAGTTGCTAATTGAGACAATGCTTTACAGACAGATCTTATGGAGCCACTTTCTCAATTCAGGTTCCATCTTTTCAGAAAATTCTAGTTTGTATCAAGTTGACATAAAATTAGTCACCACAAGTATGTGTATATTATTTCACAAAGCTCCCTTAACATCCAGTCCAGAGGTACACCAGGATGACTAAGCTGCTGGAGCAGAGTGAGATGACCATCATAAATCACTGGTCTATGAGGAGCTGAATACTATCATGATAGAACCCTTATCCAGTGACTGATGGAAGCAGATGCAGAGATCCACTGCTGGGTCCCAGGTGGAGCTCCAGGAGTCCAATCGATGAGAGAGAAGAGGGATTATATGAGCAAGAGATATCGAGACCATGATTGGGAAAAAAAAAAAAAGTACAGAGACAACTAGCCAAACTAGTGGAAATGCATAAACTGTGGACCAATAGCTGAGGAGCCTCCATGGTACTGGACTAGGTCCTCTGGATAAGTGAAACAGTTGTTTAGCTTGAACTATATAGGGGGCCCCCAGGTAGTGGGATCCAGACCTATCCCTAGTGCATGAGCCAGCTTTTTGGAACATAATGCCTATGGTACACTTTGTGCAGCCTTGGTGCAGGAAGGAGGGGCTTAGACCTGCCTCAACTAAATGTACCAGGCTCTGCTGACTCCCCATGGAAGTCCTTGCCTTGGAGGAGGTGGGAATTGGGGGTGAGTTGGGGACGGCTGGAGGGTGGTAGGCCCAATATTGTTAAGTTTCAGATAAATATGAATAAAGATCTGGTATAAATAAATTCATGAACAAATTATACCTAAACACTCAGGTTTTTAAAACACGGACACATTAAAAGATTGAAAATCTGTATCTTAACTTATGAAGAAAGAAAATAGTGGCTTTATTGTAGTTTGTTTAAAAGGTCAGTATCTTAAGTGCTTGGCCAATTAGCCGTGCCACTGTTTGGATGCAGTGATAGAACACTTAAGATGGGAGAACTAATGCAAGAAAGTTTGTGGAGGAGACCCTTAAATCTTATTGTGATCCTAACCCATTTCTCTCTCTAGCTTCCTTTGCTTCCCAGGTATAATGAACTGAATAGGCTTGCTTCACAACATACTTCACCATCCTAATGTACTGACTGTGCCTCTTTAAGGCCATTGGCGATGGGGCTATGTAGCATGAATCTTAAAGTCATATTAATAAAGACAAACCCAGAGCTAGGTACTGGGGTCAACGCTCGAAGATCAGAGAAGCAGAACAAGCCCCAGCTTCCTCACCTCACAATTCCTCGGCTGATCCTGTTTCCTTAGACTGGAAGCCTCTGTCTGTGTCCTTATCCAAATGGATCTCAGCTGAATGGCTTCATGAAAGCCTGAAAGCTTAAGCAGGCTCTAGTTCCTGGTCCTCACACCTTAAATACCTTTCTGCTTCTTTCCATCACTGGGATTAAAGGCTCTTGTTACTATGCCTAGCTGTTTCCAGTGTGGCTTTGAATTCATAGAGATCTAGACAGATCTTTGCCTCTGGAATGCTAGGATTAAAGGGATGTGTGCCACCATTTTCTGGCCCCTATATCTAGTGGCTGTTCTGTTCTCTGGCCCCAGATAAGTTTATTAGGGTGCACAATATTTTAGGGAACACAATATCACCACAGGGCTAAACAGCCACTTGAGTGAAAACTCTGACTCCATGAGCTGAAAAAACCTGTTCTTCCTTTTAGGATGAGTATCTCAGTTACAGTAACAGAAAGCCAGATAATATAGATTACAGAAAATTCTTTAAAGAAGAAAAATTTAAATGAGTTTCCAGTAATTCAACTTAGATTACAAACCTTATAAAAGATATACAAATACTCTGAGCAAAGGTTCCAGTTTATCAACAACAAGAAAAAGTTGCAGGCATATAAAGTATATGATTGCTAATAGTATAAAATAATATATGTACAATCAGGATGGTGACTTATATGATAGCTATTGAATTTTTGTTTAATATTTTCATTATTACTATTGATGTTGTAGTGTCAACATCAAATAAGATTTGTACACTAGAGTGCAAATGCCAAAATTGAGGGGTTCCCTTTCCTTTCCATTTAATCAAAATCACCATACTCTGAAAGTGCCAGTAAGTTCAATCTCCATTTATTTGCACACATGTACCCTCTTCTGTGATTATGGTCAAGAGAACTTTATACACACATAGGTCATTTGTTATTTATGCTTCTCTTTGCCCTGTCTCTTTTCCATGTTCCCATAGGACTGATCACATGAGTTTTAGAAGAACAAGCTACATTTGCATAAAATATCTATCTTCATGAAATATAGGCATGTAAATGATTCAGCTGAGAACTTAAGTAAGGGTCATTAATTTGAACAGAAAACTAACCACAAAACCATATCTGCATAGTCATAGAAAGTATTATACATCTATCAAGTAAGAGGAAAAAAAATGTTTGGCTTCTTTTCACACAGTTTTAATTTTCAAACAAAGGTACAGATTAACTATAGCTTTAATCTGTCATTTTTAATACATTAGTAACTGGGTAAATCTCTAAACTATAGAAGTATTAGGGGAAATATTTACTGCTTAATCCTGTTTCCCTGAAGAAAATTTAGCCTCTTTGCCCCTTACCTACCACTTATCCCATTCTATTGATGTAAAGTAAGGTACCTAGAAGGTGGATTTTGCATAGAGCCATTGTTTTTAAATTATGGTAGTGGGTCAAGGATCTGAAAATTTTAATCATTCTTCCAACTTTCACATTTACCTAGTATGAGACAGCGACTCTGAATAACTGGCATGCTCTGAAGAATCAAATTTACCTTCAGGTAGGCAGTTCCATGACTGCTAAAGGTTGATGCTAAGCCACTGCTTCAAAAACACCTTAATAGCTTGGAAAGATTAATATTCATCTTCTACTCACAGTGATCCTTATTAATTAATTCAGAAACTGGATTAATAATGTGTGTTATCAACAATTGAACATCTGGAGCCTTATTTGTTCAAATAAGACCCCTTGTTATTTCTGTGTTTGTAAAGTTAGGGTAGAGCCATGTATTCGAGGCTCATGAAGCTTATTTAATGTAGTAACTGCAAATAAAAAAGCATGATATAAGCATTTTACAGAAGATACAAATGAATCTCACAGAAATAGCTTGTACTTGGTTGACTCTACTCTAGAGGTTTTAATCTTCAGTACTATCTCTTCGCCTCACTGTCTTCAGCAAACAGTAGTGCTTGACTTTTTTCAAATATATTTCAAATCATTTAAACACTGTGTATTCAAATTAAATACGGTAAGACCATATGCTATATGAATGGCTCTTAACAGCCTCTTATACTTATTCCAGTGCTCATGGAGAAGGTAAAAAAAAATTTATTAGGCAATCTATTTGACCTAATTGTGTGACTTTTCAGAAGGATGACTTTGACATTTCAAAGTGAGATGGAGCATTAGAAGGATACATATAGTTGGCATAAAAAAGGCAGAAATTTATGATGCTGCAAAAGAATGTAATTTTTCCAAGAAAAAAAAGTCTTATCTTCTGAAAATCACCTGAATATATTATATATTTGCAACACTGAGAAAAATGAACAATTTTGGCAATACTTGCTAACTTTGACTTTCTTTAGTGCGTGTCAATGAATCATTTCTAAATACATTCACAAATCTCTCTACATGCAGATGCACACACATACACAATAGATACATATACATTTTCATAGATTAAAATAGACTTTAAATTCTTTCACATACTCACCTGAAACTGGACCTACCTAGAAGTGAAATGGCTCACATATGACACAGATCTGCTGAAGCAATTATGAAAAGACCATAAAAAAATATCAGTACTAGGGTTTTAAGAATGCTTTCAAAAACTGGTAGTAGATAAAATTCAAAGAAGTGAACATTCAATGTATGTTAAGTGTAACATCAGATGGAGATTAGGACTTACCAACCTGTTAAGATAAAGACTCTAACCCCAGGAGAAAGCAAACTGGGATATTAGCCAGCAGGACTGATAATGAAATTTTAAACTCCAGACAAAGTTTTTATAGTGGAATGAGTGAGAAAATTTAAAACTACCTTTGCTTATTTCTGGTTTCTTTAAAAAGTAACTCTTTTGAAGGTCATGGGAATGAAGTTTCTCAACTGTTGGTGAACACACCATTTTTTTTAAAAGGTGGTAATAAAATACGCACTGTGGAATATTGAATTGGAACTGAAACTATCTGTATGAACTGAATGTATTATATATAATCTCAACCCAATATTCCTCCCTCTAAGAGACTGAAAAACAATACAAACAACTGGTGAATATGAATAAAAGATATATGGATTTTCTTTGAATTATTTTTGCATGTATTCTCATGAATTTAAATAAAAAATAAACATTTAATTCCAACAAATACAAGGGTAGGACTTGTGATATTCCACCTGAAGCACATCAGTACTTTTGAATATCTGTTATAAGAAGACATTACATTCAGAATCCATCATAATACCTAAGCATACAACAGATAATGGGGAAACCATTTTTTCATATACAGGGTTCAAAACAATTACCAGTCAATATTGAAGAAGACAAACTCAATTCATAAAACCAGAGTACAAAATATAAAGAGAAGCAGTGAGTAGGCAATTTCCAAGTGTAAAATTCTGTATGGTCCTCCTGCCTAGTGACAGGTAAGTACAAGATTTTGAAAATTCTATGTGGCAGCAAAGTGGTTCTGCAATGAAAAGAAGGCTAGCATGGGCTGGGGACCAAGTCGACCATTACCGTTAGGTTAGGAAAACTATTTTGCAGCTGCACAATATAATAGTCTGAAATCAGCTGGAAGCAATTGGAGAATAGATTTTTTACAGCTTATTTCTGTAAATCCCAAGAAAGAAAATTTGGAAAGTGTAATCATCCTTAATTTTTCCAAAGTATCCATCACTCTTTTCCCCTGGTGACAAAGCATGAGCCAATGCATGGACAGACAGAAACATTTGCTTTCCATTTCCCCCTCATTCCCATGTTTTTTCCCCATTATCTTTTGTGTCCTTTAGAACCAAAGGAAAAATACACTCTCTACTTTTATACTCTCAGTTCTCAGTCATAGCTACATTTCAAAATCACCTGAACAGCTTTTAAAAAAATCACAATACCCATGCCTCACACTCACATATTCTATTTCATTGGTCTGGGATGAGGCTCAAGCTCTGGGATTTCTTAAATCTCCTCAGATGATTCAAATGTGCAGTTGTGGTTACAGATTGTCAGTCCAGACATTGCTTCTCAATTTGTCATCACTGTATCACATGTATCAGAACCATCTGGTGGATTTATTAAAAACGTAATGTTCTGGATGTTACCTCATATTAAATTAAAATTTCAGAGAACAGAGAACTTATATTTAACGAATTAACAAGTGACAGTTTTTATAGTGAGAATGATGTAGTTCTCTGTAGTTTTCATTTTGAAATGGCAATATACATTTTTCAAAGGCAATAAATTCATACATGCATGCATATATACATACATATAGTATATATGTAGGTGTTACATGTATTCACACTTTTACTCAGTCTGCCCCCTCCCTCATTCATGGTAATTACCTCATTGCTCCTTTGAAAATTGCATGGTATTCAGGATATGATGCATAAGGAAGGTGACATTTCCTGGAAAAAGTGGTGCATTGTTTAAGGATAACACAAGGCTTTCATTTTTATTTTAACACAGAAAATCCTTATTTATCTGGAATTCTATTATCAGTCAAATGTAGTTGGAGTATTTCTGTGTCCACTTGACTCCTGCAGCTACTCATACCCAATTAAACACACAGTGACTTATATTACTTATAAACTGTATGGCCATGGCCAGCTTCTTGCTATCTAATTCTTATATAGTAAATTAACCCATTTCTATTAATCTATAAGTTATCACATGCCTTGTGGCTTACTGGTACTTTATATCTTACATCTAATGGTGGTGGCTGGCAACATCTCCTGACTCAGGCTTCCACTTTCCAGAATTCTCCTCTCTCCTTATCCCGCCAACACTATACTTTCTGCCTGGCTACTGGCCAATCAGCATTTTATTTATCAATCAATCAGAGCAACACCTTCACAGCATACAGAAAGACATTCCCAGCAGTCAAATATAACTAAAGTGAAAGAAAACATTTAAGTATGGAATTCATCAACAGGATTGCTGTTATCTGATGATGGTGATTGTGACAAATAAATCACTCTTAATTTATACCCTCCACTGTGTCATGATTTTAATTTTTTAAATGGTAATGGTTAATTTGCTTAAATCCTGAGTTAACATTGCTAATAAACAAATATATATATACAAGTTCATGAAATCCATAATGCGTTTTGAAAAGTATAAAAAATAAGAGTTATTGTTCTGAATCCTGCAGCCAATTCAGAAGGAAAAGATGGGCATGGTAAATAAGAAGGTCATATGAAGAATTATAAAACGCTCAGTTTTAATACTCAGTCCAATAACTAATTGTGTATAAAGAGAGCCATATCATGTTGTTCAAAATATTATTTTCTTTTACCTCTGAACAGAAAAATAAGAAAGAAATTCAAATGAAAGCTCATGTCACAGTCTTTTTACAAAAAGAAGTACCAGAACACTGCTGAGGTCACTGCAGCTTCTAGACTATAAGCAAATCTACTTTTTAGAATAATTATTCTGAGCCATTAATATACACTTAAATGACAGCATAACATATTGAACTGGATAGGCAATATGTATATCACATTTCAGGAAATTTTAACCAGATATTTAGTGAACTAAAGCTCTGTTGTAGGGAGTGTAGGAATTCTTAAGTGAATGTGTATTGTTGACATGGGCACAACCATGTCAAGAATGAATGCCTCAGATCCATGGGAATTTTGCAAAGCCTTCCTCTGGTCTGGGTGAGAATGTTGGCAATGTGTTCAAAAACTAGCAACCCCAGCTTCCTCCAGCATGTTCACACAGAGATTGCTGGTCTGTAGAGATCTTCTAATGAGAATAGCTAACTATGCCCCCTTATGCTGTAAATAATAGGCACAATAAAATTTGATATTGCTGGTTAGTAGTTGCTGCTCTGTTAGAGTACACATGATCCACTTGACTCCATCTTTTCTGCATTTGTGCCTGTATATCTGTCCTTTCTTCATCTTTTCATGGCCCTATAGTAAGGTCAAGGAGCCAAGCCATTCAGGACACAACACTCTGGCCTACATAGAATTAACCCACTATATATCAATCATAGCTATACAATTTGTCTCATGTTCCTTTGTTTTGTGGAATAATCTCTATAAACTATGGGAAAGGAGCATAATGGAATTATTTGAACACTTCTTTAGCACCCAGAATTGCAATTCAGTTTGCTTTATTTGATTGCATTAATGTGTCTTAAGAAATCAAAAATTTCATTTTTATCTATGTATTAAAGAGTTAAGGAGTATAAAAAGATATTAACATCCTCTCTAAGTATTCCAATCTCAAGTAATTTCAACTGGAAATTGTCACAAATGAAAAGAAATATCACATGTTCAACCATGATCTTTAAGTTTTATATTGCAATGTTTATTTGTTTGTTTGTTGGTTTGTTTGTTTAAATTCAAGGCATTACCATAATTGCAAATTTCACCCCACACTCTGGAGAGTGAAACTGGCTGCAGTGGGAAGTATAAACAAACGTTTTAGTTACTCAATAACTGTTATTTATAATGGTTAGAGTTTGAAAATATTTTTTTATTCCACTAGATATCAGTATTCTGTTACAATAAATACAAATTCTATCAAAGTTGGATATAGTTCTTCTTCCCTAATATATTTATTATCCACATGTTACAATAAATACAAATACCATCAAAATTAGATATACTTACTCTTTCCTAATATTTATTTCCTATCCTTTCAGATATAGCTTACATAATTGCAGTTGGCTACATATGCATTTTCCACTGAGTATTTATTAGTAGAAAAAAGCATGTATATTTATACATTTGTAGACTGGAAAAGTAGTGAAATTTTTGAAAAAGAAGTAACCAGTGAATCAGAAAAAGGTGAATAGTTAACATCCCAGCTTCTTTCACACTATTTCAAATGGGGATAATTCCATAGAATGAGATGTAGACAATGTGGATGGGAAGTATATTAAAACCATGTCTTGAAGTGCTAATTAAATTTAAAATATTTAGAATTTCTTGAAGAAAAAAAAAACGAAATCAAGTTGTGTAACCCTTAACAAGCAGGTTTTTTTTAGAACAATTTGAGCAAGGGAAGTGATCATAACTATTGCCAGGTCATGCTAGTCTTTTTAAATCATAATTCAAGGAGAATTCAGCCAGAATTTCCCTCTAACAAAAGACAACCTTCTTTTTCAATCATTGAAAAAGTTGCTTTTTTAAAATGAGTCAGCAAATGATTTTCAAGTAACTATTTTTGATTGGCCCTGGGTAAGCATTGCAAACATAGTCTTAATTTTTTTATTACATTTACTTATTTATCTGGTGTGTGTGTGTGTGTGTGTGTGTTGCACTTTCTGTCTTTTATATGAATACTACTCTGTGCCAACATGAAGGCTATCTTGTGACTACTCTGTCCCTTTATCTGTGTTTATATCTGTAACCATGTGTCTCTATATCCATTTTGTTGTGGGACCATGTGGTTCTGTACTACACAAAAGGTTTTGCTATATCTTTATGACTAGCACATAGAGTATCACATGGAGAAGGAATGAGATGCTTTGCAGACAATTTTAAACTGAATTTTACAAGAGAATAAGTCACTAGCTTCAACTGACCCTACACACATCATTTTTAACCAATATCTATAAATGATGTGTTAAATATTTATAGTTGATATTCATTTTGTATTATTACTTTCATTTGTTTTCAGCAAATGATACACATGCATTAGTCTGGGTCAGGAGCATGGAAGAGTACTAATGTAAGATTGCCCCTATGTATTAGCTTAGATTGTAAAAGTTGATTACATGGGAAACTCAAAGCAAGTAATGTTGATTTTCCCATTGTTCTCTTAAAGGCAGGTCAAACAAAGAAGTGGAGTATACAGTAGAACAGCAGTTTTAAGTCTTGAGTGACATCAAAGTGTATTATTAACTTTGGCTGTGAAGTTCAGCAAAAGTTCTAGTCTCTTACCATGTAAAAGATATTTTTTATAGTACATCACCCTGTAGTGTGTGTGTGTGTGTGTGTGTGTGTGTGTGTGTGTGTGTGTACACCATGGTGTGCATAAAGAGCCTAGAGAACAACTTGTAGGAGTCAGTTCTCTTCTTCCACCTTATTTGTCCCTGCAATGTAACTCAGCAAAACAGCTTTCGCTGGTAAGCCATTTTCCTTGCCCATAAAAATAATCCTGATCAAGGTAAAAGAGAAATTGGAACATCTGAAAGACTTAGCTATTATCTTCATAGGCTAATTGTAACTAAAGAGATGTCATTAACCTATTCATGTAATTCCAAGAACATTTATTTCCTGTGAGTAAAATAACACAGTTGAAATAAGGACAATATCTATCAGTTTCTAGTCTGGAAGCTTTTATGTGAGGCTGATAAAAGAAAAAAATTCAGTTGTTATACTAAGGAGAATATATAAATTCTTCATGATTAAGATATGTTAGAACCTTTACAAAGGATTGATCTCATCAGTCTTATATTGCAAAACAGTGGACACTGGCTAGAAGTAGCTGCTTAAATATTAGGGAAAACATTCTGTAATGGAACTAGATTATGCTTTTACTTTTAGTGACACCAGCATCACATAGAATAATTTTTAGAAGTTACCCAGGTACATGACTGAAAAAGTAAAAATAGTGGTTAGAATATTGGTGGATTCAGGGTGAAATTAGTAATTCAACTTGATGGGGACATTTAGACAGAAAAGAATAGGCTGGAAAAATGAATCTTGCTTTAAATAAGAAATCATGTTTTTTATATATGTATGATAATTATAAATATAGATTATAAAGTTTCATTATACATGGAAGTCCTTTCTATTGCTTAAAGAAATCCCTGAAAAATATAAATCTTGCTTTATTTAGACAAAGAATTTATTTCAGCTATGATTAAGTTAAATGTGTTGAGATGGCATATATTGAGTTTTTGAATTGAACCTAAATACAAACCAAACAACCTCATGAAAATGAGTATATGGGAGACTATACACACATATAAAAACACAGAAGGAAATATAAAATCAGAACATACATTTGGGTTACAATGCAAATCAAGTCACAGATTGCCAACAACTATCATCATGACAGAGAAAAAAGAAATCTTCCTCTTGAGCCTGCACAGGAACAATGGCTAGCACCCTTCCATACCTTAATTTCAACCCAATGGTAGTGAGTTTGGATTTCTGCCTTCAAGACTATGAAAGGTCAAATTTCTTTGTTATGTGTGTGAGTGTTTTGCCTGCATGTTTGTCATTGTGTCATATGTGGGACCTGGAATTGCAATCACAGATGGTTGTGAGCCTCCATGTGTACTACGAATCTAACACAGGGATTCTGCAAGAGCAGCCAGTGGTCTTAACTACTGAGCCATCTCTCTAGCCTGAATAAATTTTCACTTTTAAGGAATCAGTCCTATGGTAATTTGTTTGAGTAGCTCAGAGAACTTGATAGAAACACATTGCAAAATCGACTGGTTCAGGTGTTAAGACACTACTGAGAGATACAAGTAAGAAAAAGAGGCAGAGATGAGTTCCTACATTTACAGCTTCTAAAATAAGAACTCCATAAATCTCTGATGGAAGTTGGTGACAGGAGGCTAAAATGGTCGGAACTTTTGTTATAGCTCCTAAGAGCTATTATATTTTACAAAAGTTTCCTAACAGTACAATGAAAGAACAAATATATTCATTTTTCCCATTTCCACAGCTTTTTAATATTTCTTCTTATTTTACTTTGTGAGGATTTTTCTTTTCTTTCTGACAGAATCTTCTACATACATAAATAGTTTAAAGAAATCTCTCAGTCCCTGCTATCAAAATAGCTTTTTATCTTTGATGATTCTTTTCCAAGAAGAAATAGGTTATGTCTTTTAAATATTGATAGCACAGACAAAGAGAAAGAGAAAAGTGACAGATAACCTAGGTTACTTACAGAAGCATAATATATTTACAGCTAGGTGGTTCCTTGAAACTCAAACCAGAGAATGAGGGTGATATATTTGAGGAAAAAACACAGATTTTGTATGTGGTAGGATTTTAAATTATTTTATTGATACTTTGACACCTGAAACCCCATTCAAAGTTGCAGACACTTTAAAAGACCAAGTTATGGCAACTTCCTTAGTGAACAATTCCTTACTAGCTCACTGCACAACCACAAACCAGGGCTTCCCAGTCTACCTTACACATTAATAACTATAGTAGATGTTTTCTTCATATATTTGACATCTCATTATATCTAGTACCCACTAATTAAAAGTGGGAAATTGAAAAATTTGTTGTGTTTAACTTTGGTTGTGTACAGGAGTCTCTTAGGAGAAGCTTTACAAATACTGTGTCTAGGACTAAGTTCTACGTATCCAAGTCCATGTTATTCTCCAGATACTGTGGTTTTATATGATGTTCTGATATTCTTAAGTGGTGAGGCTGCATGAAAACCGTGTGTGCACAAGCCTATTGCTTAATCCAAAGCTTTTCAATTTTAGTACATTTATTTGTTTATTTATTTACTTTGGTGTGTGTGTGTGTGTGTGTGTGTGTGTGTGTGTGTGCACGTGCGTACGCGTGCATGCGCACACATCTTCATAAGCATGCCATGGCACGTGAGTGGAAGTCAAGGGACAACTTTTGGCAATTGGTTTTCTCCTTCTAACCAATGTGTCCTGTGGATCAATGTCAGGTCTTCAGGCCTAGCAACAAGAGTCTTTACCAGCTGAACTATCTCCTTTGAATCCTCTTTATATTTTAATTTAAATATGTACCACCTGGATGAAATTGTACAAATATAGACTGATTCATCAGATAGAATGAAATTTCATATTTCTCACTGTCCCACTAATAAAATTTTGACTTGGTTTTAGTGCTGCAAACTGGGTAGTAAGAGACATGATCATTGTTTCTCTAATTATAGAAATTGAATCTGTGCTGTATTTATGTACATCTGTGATTCATTTTGTTGAAGAACAGAGCATACAATTTGCATATCTTTAGTTTAGGTTCATAATATAGAACCAATATTTATGGATAACAAAAATACATAGTCATATCCATAAATACAGAAATAAGGGATATTTTAGAGCTAAAATAAAACAAAGGAAGAGAAAAGGTCAAGGAGTTTTAAAATAGCTTATAAATCCAAACATTTTCTCCTTAAGCTGGCCATTCAGTGTTGTCCCCCCTAGATTGTGATTCTCAATGTGTAAACTAATCTCAGTAAAATATTCAGCTATTTATGGACAAATACAAAGGAGATAATCAAGACTGGATATAAAAAAATATTTTAGCATTCATGCAGCACTGGAAATGTAATATTGGTATTTTATATTCTGGAGCTATAAGACATAGATGGATATACATATGTAACAATGTAATGCCTTTAACTGGTCTCAAACACTAGCAGACTAAATCTTGTTTCAAGATGTTGGAGTTGAAAAACTTTTATATTACTGGTAACTTGCTTCTACGTAGTTGCCTATAAATCTTATTCTTCATTTATTTTATGAATGGTAAAATTAAATTATTGCTGCCACCAACAGGATGTTTTCATTTTCATTTGAACAAATGCAAATAAAAGGTTAAAGATAGAAATTTTAATAAGTGGTGCAATATCTAGCATTTGCTGAGCATCCTACAAATGCTAAGCTTATATTTTGCATAGAAATATGGGTATATATGATGATCACATCTTCCATACAGACCCAGTTTTAATGCCATGAAATTAATCTGATCAGTGGAAGATATATATGGCCCAGATTCCTCTGCGCTGTTTTATCAATACTTAAATCACACAATTTTGTCTCTTTGTTTTTATTCTTTTCATTATAACACCCATAATAGCTATTATAATTAGTATGTTCAAAAGGCAAAGGAATATTTAAAAGCTCATGTCATATTTCATATGTGTAAAAATGGAAATTCAAAATCCTAAGTGGTTGTCTTGAGACCATATAGTTCAAAAATAATATAATCAGACTGTAGTCAAGTTCCCTTGATTCCTTAATCATTGTTCTCTATATTACAATTTAGCATGTGACAAGTACTTTTATATGAGTTTATAAATGGTTAAGGAGCCATACCCTCTGCCTATGCCAGTATCTAAGATAGCACAATTGCTATTCTTAATGAGGTATTGCCCAAAGGAACCTAAGACAAGCACGAAAGATAAAACATATTTATTGGTAAAGTTATTTCATAATGATTTAAAAGTCCTTAAATGAGCCACAGTGGGCAACTACTCTGGCATGAAATTACGTACTAGAATCAACTATATTCTTAAAAAACTTGAGAGGTATTTTTATGGGAGAGTAAAATGGATTTTGACTAAAACTTAATAAAAAGACTTTCATGTACTAAATGACAATTTATGTGGTAAAATTTATCTTCTGATTTCTCTTCCTGTCAGCCCATTACTGCAAAGGTAACTGTGGAATTGGTCAATATCATTTTTGACAATTTCTCATATTATCAAATTGTGTTTAACACATACATAGGTCAGATGGACAGGTAATCTTCAAACACTTCATGGACCTAGAGAATATGGCATTTAAATAATTTAGAATTCTGTTGACGCGAGACACAATTGCTCCTGGCAGCACCAATTTGATCCCGAGAGAATGTTGGGCTTCTAAGACATTTCCATTTGGAAGTTTGTCTTCTTGGCACGAAATGGCCTACTGGGCAAAGAACTGCCCTTGCCTCAACTGCTGACAGTACAAATGCTGTCCTTTCTGGACAAGCGGGACACAATGAAAGCGTCCACCATATTTTGCCAAGACAGGGTAAGATGGTCTTTCAGAATTCCTGCTTCTGAAATGGTCTGTCAGATACTCTAGGCCTGTAGCCAATTTGAATGCACCAACGATACTGAGAAACATTAGGTGACTGTCCAGGCTGCTAGCTGTCTCTGTCTACTCTTGCAAGGCTCCCTAAAGTTGCTTGCGTCCTTCTCCCATTTCTCAGGTATTATTATATTCCTTCTCAGGTCTTTGATGAGGTTGGAGATTAGCAGTTATAGTTACAACTTAGTATATATACATATATAATATCTTAGATAGAATATATTATGGATTAGACTCAGGTTCTTTAGGATAGGCTACCTTTTGGAATGATCTTTGTAACATGCCACCTACCCACACTCTAGACTTCCCTGGATTTTACTATGTGTTTTTTGCTTGATATTGTTTGCACTTATTGTAATTCCAACTTATCTAAGTCATTATCCCTCATTACTCCTGGACAATATTTGATAACCATCTCTTTGTGTATAGTCTTGTATTAGGTTAGAACTTTCTTATTTAGACAAAAGGGGGAGATGTAGTGGATAGCCATCCCAGCATTGGCCTGGAAGTTCCAACCTCCATTGAGGCTTCAGTAATGATCACGCCCACAAGGCGGGGCAGAGGAGGGAGCGGAAGACCGAGGAGCAGGAGGAGGTGGCTCTCTTGGTGCCGGGACGCTGGACGCTGGGAGTAGACCGAGCAGAGTTCTCCAGAGAACACCGCCAGACTGCCCTATACCTTTGCCAGACCCTGCAACCTACCCCTTCATTTGTAAGTTACCCCACAAAATAAACCTCCCTTTTTACTACGTGGAGTGGCCTTAATAATTTCACCAATAATCAAGCAGTGATTTTCTTTCAATATCTCTCTTCCTCCTGTATTCATGAATCTATGAAACATACTGTGTTCCAAGACATGGCTTTATTGTCATTTTCAATGTGCTGATCATCTTTTGATAAGGGAAGAAATACATGTATCTGATCCATAGGCTCATAAGATGGCTTCTTACATAGGCTATTTTAATCACAATTGATAATGTGGTATTGAAAGTATTTGAAGAAAATAACATGTTCCCCAGGGATTTTTTTTTATATCTTCTAGATTATGAGAATATTTTCTCATTTCCTTGAATGCAATAATTCTCTTAGAGGCCATAAACAACACAAAATCTGTACCTTAAGTGGGAGAGCAACTGCTGTTAGGACCAGTTAATCACTGTCAACTCTCTAGGGCACAAAAGTGGATGATCTTGCACTCTGGGAAGCAGTGACTATATTGAATCTACTGATGATCCCTGTCTTCTGGACCAAAGGGAGAGGGCAAAGTTCATTGGGAAGTTTCTTCAGTGTTATAACTTTGGAACAAATTGAAAAAAGATAAATTACTAGGAGAAGGATGAAAAACTAGGACAGTTATTACCTAACTAACACTCTTGAAGAGAAGTCTTCTTGGCTGTTTCAGTAAAACTCCTTCAACTAGAATTTGTTTCTTGTAAATAATAAAAATTGCTCAATTGATTTAGGATGTACCAAAGAAAAGTATGTCTCTGCTCAAACATTCCACCTTACTTAACACAGTTAACACATATTGTGCTTTATATATATATCATATATATATATATATATATATATATATATCACTTTACATGTTCAACTGCCGCATGAAATATGCAAACAGTTGCTCTTTTAACCCAACAGCATAAAGTTGCTTCTGCTATTTTATCTCTAAGATTTCTTACTGGAACTCATATTTCTGGATGCATTATATATTATAATGGAATTATAAAGCAAAATCATATGTTTGGCTCCAGAATTAGAGCTATTTATTTGTTCATTTGGAATCAGTCTGTTCATATAACTATTAATTCAGAAGTGTGGAAAAAAGGTTGTTCATTAAATAATCATGTATGTTTTAATCATACACTCCATCTTCTACCATCATTTAAAACCATGGTTGTTCTATTAAGATGTTCTAGACTGGGTACTAAATATGTCTTTTCTTTCTAAAAAAAAAAAAAAAAAAAAAACTTCATGTTATAAATTGCTGACTCACGTTTATTTTCATTCCTAATCTTTGAATCTTTCAACATTTTCTAAATTAGATTGGTTTGCCTAATGGGTACCTTACACTTCAGTAAACAAATGTGATGTAATTTTAGTTTACATAAGTCTGTCCTCATTAAACTTATCAAAAGAACATGCATTAAGTTACTGGGCTAAAAGATGTTAACAACAGAGTCAAGCCAGAAAACATTAATGATATTCTTAGTTTGATCTTTCATTAGGCTAAGCTATGTTCATAGTTCCTTAAAAATGTGAGAAAGGAAAGAGTTCTGAAGATAAATTTAAATCTATGAAATACTGCTATAACACACACACACACACACACACACACACACACACACACACACAGGCACTCCATGGAAAATTACAGAATATTTTTTCTGGCAATGTGTCATCATTTACTCTCTTGTTTCCAAGAATAATCATTAATAGTTAAAACATTAACTGGACAGTGAAAAGCATAAACTCTGTAACATCGAGGTTTAAATTCCATCCCTTTCATCATTTGTCTATTTGCGTCACTTCATCTCATTGAACCTCTAGTTCCCCAGCTACACACTGATAGTGATGATACTAGTAGTATAATAAAAGCATAAATGAACACAATCACACATACACGAGTACATACTTGTATATCTCATGGAATTGTTTGGGCAGACAATATTAGTAATTTTGGAAATGAAATAGTATTTATTGAACAACTGATGCCAAATTCTGTGATGGCAACTTGGGTGGAATCTTTCAGTCATCTAGAGAAGTGCATATGTTAGAGAGATGTACCTAAGATCACTGGTAGAAAGCTTTTTTAGTATGTCTAAGGTCCTCTGATTAAAAGAACTGGAAAGAAAGCAAATAGCAAAAAAGAACAAAGAAAGAAAAGGAGAGAGAGAGAGAGAGAGAGAGAGAGAGAGAAAGGGAGGGAGGGAGGGAGGGAGGAAGGAAGGAAGGAAGGAAAAAAGAAACTGAAATAGAGGAGGGGCAGGGAGATAGAGAGAGAGATAGGAATGAGAGAAATATGAGAGAGACATACAGACAGACCGACAGACAGACAGAGAAAAAGAAGAGGGAAGGGAGGAAGAAAGGAAAGAAGACAAGTCAAATATTTAGATATCTATATCCTTATTTTTTTCAGCAAAGAAACTGAAGTTTGTGAATTCCTGAAAGATACTCGGTAGTAAATTACCAATCTAGGATTAGAATCCAGTGACAGTCTATATGATCAGAAAACCCACGCACTTTCTCATTATATCATTGGTTTCTTACATGGAAGGTAATGGGCACTGATAGAGGAGTGGAAAAGAGTAATTTTAATAAATTCACTTCTGCCCGTTTACATTTCGTCCCAGAACAGCAATCTACACATATCCACTGAGTTCTAATTATGTGTGTTTTGGTTTCTTCCTCAGCTAGCAAGGGAACACTTGTACAACAGGTCTTTGTAAATATATATTTGAGACTTAGACATATTTCATCATGTATACCTGAAATAACTAATCAGACTGTGAAGCCAAAGCACATTTCAAGAAACATAAGAGAAAAATGCACCACATGCAATCCTGAGGAAACAAACAGACCAAACCCAATAGCTACCTTCAAGAGTCACTTGTATTCAGACAGCTAGGGAAGGAATAGGTGAAGCAAAGTCATTTATCCAGGAAAGTCTTCTATTTCTTTTCCGGCTCCTAGAACAGAATGGTACCTCTGAGAATTAATTCCTTAAGATGCAGAGAATCAACTAAAATAGTTGCCCCAATTCACCTCAATTCAATTTTCCAAGGGAGTAATCTCCCAAGACCTAGTAAGTAAACATTGGGAATATAAAAACCATAGGAGGTCTCAACATTCTGACATATCTTTCCAAAACTAGATGAAAAGCTCATTTTTAACAGTGTCTTCATAAAAAAGAAAGAAAGAAAAAAAAACTCTGCGTCTATTTTTAGAAGTTTAAGAAGGTTAAACAATTATTTAACTTCTTCTAACCTCTTTGCCCCCTTCATACTATTTTTTCCTAAACACCACAAGGGGAAAAAGAAAACAAGAAATAAAGGAAAATGCTATTTGAAAAGTCATAGTAAGAAAAGGAAGATGACTCTCTTACAGTCATGAGATCACAGAATTGAAACTACAAAGTAACGTTTAAGCTAAAGCTTCTTTTTTATTATTTGTAATGAATGCATGCTTTTCATTGTTGATAGCTAGCTGCTTGCATCCCCAGCATGAAGTATGTTTTATTAGGACTTTTCAATTAAATGGCTAAAAACGTGGTCCCAAAATGAACTTCAAATATATGTAGCCCACTCTTTTATTTATTTCCTATTTCTGTTAAATAGCTTGAAATTGATCCTAACAGCTAACTGCTTATTGGACACTTACAAGCAAATAACAAATTCATGAATAAGGAAGAATAAGACAAAATATAAATGGAATAAAATCTAACTACACGTGTTCCAAGTTATAAAACAAGGAAAGGGTGTCCTACTGAAATGGTTAGTTAAGTAACACATTCCCTGCCTTCACTTCTTAGCTTACAAAGTCATTTCTTTCAAGGGCAAAGCTGCCTAAGCCATCTTTGTATGTGCATGTGTGTGGTCATTTGATTGTGCTGTTTTCAAAAGGCTAACATGTGCTAAATTGCTGAAATTCCACACAAAGCTCTAAATAATTCAAGCTTTGGTAAAAATTTAAATTACAAAAGAAGGAATTCACAACTGACTAGCTAGTACTATTAGTAGTTGTTAAAAATAATATGTGTCTTCATATCTTAGAATGTTTCTCTGGATAAAAATCTATGGTTTTGCCTTATCTAACTAGGAATATAATGTTAAACGCAATTTTCAGATTTTTTGTTTCTGAATTTGCCTTAGCTAAGTTATTTTACAAAGGCCTGTTTCTCCTTTGTCTTATATTGCCACCTATTGGTAAGTCTGAAATAGTGCACATTTTAAAACTTAGAAAGAAAGGTAGAAATACATCTAAAGCTTGGTGCACTTCACTGGCGAAGCTTTGATGGACGGCACAAAGGCCTATGTTTTTCCCTCTAACATTCTAATGGAAAGCAAAACAAAAAAAGTCTGCAAATTTTCTCATTGCTTTTCTTCAAATTATTTGATGGCAGTGTTTTTTGTAGTGGTGTTCAAATTTAAACTGAATCATACAGTCTTCTGTATTGGAACTTTCTGTTTAACAGTAAGAAGAAGGTAAAACAAAATTTCTTAAGGACAGCCTTGTGTTTCCTAATCAAATGAACAACAACAACAAAATAATTAAAAAGTAATACATTGAAAATAGCCATATTTCACAAGTTCATTCATACCTGGAAGAGAGGATGGAGAAGTTGTTAGCAGATAACTACAAAGGTTTTATTCTTGCACTCAATAATGCTCACTTCTGCAGAGATGGCTTACTGTGGACCCAGCTATAAGGCTGGTATCTACCTTTGCAACTTAGTGGTATAAATTGGACATCTGACTGTTTTCTCCCACTAGCATTGTAATACATGGGCTTTAAAGAGAAATAACAGCAAAAGGGCACTTATCCATGGCTAGATTAAGAGTTTCACAGGTTTTCCTTTGTTGATTTCAAAATTGTGAACAAAGCCTACATATCATGCTCTTAACAGCACTTTTTATTCACCAGACTTATTCATATTTGTGTTAAACACTGTATCCAAAATAAAATAAATTGTCAGAGAGCATTTACTAGACTTATGAGAAATTTAGGGACAGCCATTTTATAACCTTATCATATCTCATGGTACTACTTCTATTTCATATATAATTGATTACTAATGAATTACTACCAAATAACAAAAAGCTATTAAGTTATATAAAAGGTAGCATTGATATGCATGTGTCTAGTACCTTAACATCAAACCATGTGACTATAGTCAGAAAAGAAATCTCAGATTGTTAAACAAATAAATTATATGATGTGGTCTTCTGAGTGCTGAGCACAAGGCTTTATAATTTTATTCAGTTATAGTTACTCTGGGTATATTTGCTAACCATTTCGTCAAAGAGTGCTCTCTAAGAGGAATACAGTCCCATCTCAAATAGTATGGAAAATAATTTTTATTCTATTAGCTACTTCCTCTGAGAGTGAAGCAGCTGGTCTCCAAAGACTGGGTAAATGGAGCCTCTATGGGATTATTTAAGCATAGGAAATTACTCTATAAAATACAGGCAACCTAGGATATTGACCAAGACAATCACTTGGCATAGTATCTTAATATCTATGCATAAGAGAGTGCATGCATTCTGCATATAAATGGCACCTCTATAATTAAGAGACACAATGATCTGAGCCTTCAAAATGTTAGTTCAAAATGTTAAATATAAGTTCTATCTGTTGAAAATATTTTGTTCTGTTAGATGAGTTTCACTAAACATTTCCAAAGAAATGGAATGAAAATGGCTGGTGCGTTAGAAAAATCAGAGTATTTGTCACCACAAATAGTGGTCCTTTCACTTATTTAAAAAAACTGAAAGTTATAGAAGAGATAAATGTTTCACAAACCTGAAAGTGTAGTGGCTTACTTAAAAATATAGAAAAATAGTCTCTGTAAGCGAAGTATCAATGATAGCTAGTATTTATTAAACACCATATCATAATGCTATACTAAAAGCATCTGATGTCAACAATAAAAGTAGAATATTGTTATTATAATGCAACCTGCCCAAGGTCATTCCTTCACTGGCTGGCAGAGCAGATGCTCAAATCCACAACAGTCTGACAACAGTCAATATGCTGTGCTTTCACGTTGTGTGAGGGGAAGCAGGGTGTCCTATGGAGGAGCAGTTTGGGAGAGGTCTGCCAGCATTCCCAGCAGGGATGAGCATTTAAACTGAGACTCAAAGGACAAACAAAATTTGGTTGAAAAAGGAGAAACAGAAATAAGCCTATGCCAAGCTAAAGTAAAAGTGAGAGGAATCATAATGAGAAAAATATGGTTTGTTTTTAAAAAACTGAATAATTGAATGTGACTGAAACACACACACACAGGAGATTAGAAGACCAGGAAAAACTTCATTTGCCATTTTAAGGGAATCTGAAATTGGTCAAGAAAGCAAAAAGAGACAAATTTTAAGCGGATATGTAACATGATCCTATTTGTTTTAGAAACAGTCCATTTTAGATTAAGAGGTCAAAATACATTGAAGAAGGACATCACTACAAGTAAGGAGAGTTAATAATGCGCATCAGTTATCCATGAAAGAAATCATGGCATCCAAAACTAAAAGAATTTTTTAAGTATCATATAGAGAACAGATTTGAGAGATATTTGGGGAACCAAAAATAAAAGACATGGCTCAGAAACATTGCAGAAGATAAAGAAATGGGGAGTTTCGTATCAAGCATTATCTTTAGATTCCTGGTTGCTACAAAAATTAAGACTGAGATAATGATTTGGGAGCTTATGGATGTATATAAACCTTCTGTGACACTCTCTCATGAATTCTGATAAGGATTCAGCTTTTAGAAGATATCCCATAAGGAAAGCACAGTCTCTTATAGACCTAAAATACTGGAATAACTTCTTCATTTGATTAACATTCACTAGGGGCATTATATGCATTTGGTGTTATGCATCTGGTAGGTAAGTTAGGACAACCACCCTCTGAGATTTGCAAATATATTGTATGCATTATATGCTATATATGTATATACTTCAACTAGTCTATACAGTTACATACACATGCACATTTAAATGCCAATTATACTGTGAATCCAGATCTACTACAGTTCTGGTCTAGTCAATCCTTTAGAAGTTCTCAGCAAGATGGTTGTAATTCCAAAATATGTGTACCTTAAAGCATTTCCCTTTCATTAGCAGGACAACTTGAAGCCTATGAGGTGAAGTAGACAAGACAAAAACACTGTGACCCTTCTGTATGACTTAAAATAGAAAGGCATCAAATACTGGTGAACAGCTGTGATATTTATATCACATTCCGATCACTAAGTCACCATAAATAGTTGATTCTTTAATCTTTCACTGAAATCAAAGAGCTAAGCACTTTTAGATGCCTTCTTTTACATTGTATTTTATAAAATGCATCTTCCTTTTGAACTAAAATTATAGAAAACATGTAAGGAAAAATGTGGTTCCTTTAATAGCATGGAATGTTTCTTGAGCTCTTGACTAGGATCCTATCATGTATACATTATCACATAATGCATAGTTTCATAATAAAAACAATCAATTTTAAACAATTATATGCAGTTTTGTATGTTACTATGTTGTTTACATTACAGATAAGGAAACAGAGTCAGAGAAACATTACAGAAGTTTCCCATTCAGCTACCTGTTTAATCCAAATCTGGTCTGTTCTATTGCTATGCTATGTTATGTATTTATAATTTCTAAATAATTTGTGTTTTGCTAAGAGTAATAGCATTATCTCTTTTGAACCTATTAATAATAGTAATTGTATTGACCCTTGATTATTCTAAGTTTTCAAATAAAATCATTTTCATAAACTATACTAAAGTTATTTAATTATTTCAGTAATTGTTTTTGGAATCCTTTCTTCATTAATCTAAAACTAATAACATATGATATTAAAATTATTTTAAAACCTATACAATAACAATTAATAAAAACAAAAATGCCATGAATTTAAAACAGAGCAGTTAGGGGTAAATGGGAGGATTTGGAGTGAGGAATGGGAAGGATGAAATTCTGTAATTATATTATAATCTAAAAAATAAAATTTAAAGATGTTTTAAAAGCTATGACAGTATCTTTACATTACTATTCTATTCCATTTAATATATACATAGTTATGTATTTAGAAACTCATTGGAATGCCAGTCTTTTTGTTCTGTACCATCTCAGAATCACAAGTGTATCTTTTAGACTGAGTATTATTCATAATGTCAGGTACTTAAAGTGAACATATTCATCAGCTATTGGTCATATTCCTATGTACCTATGTGAAAAGTGTACTTGGAAATGTCTCTTTAAAGATCACAAAAAATAATAAAACAATTCTGTAGAAGATTGCTAATCTTAACTTGGCAGTGAAAACACAATAGTGGAAAGTGTGAATGGAAATATCATTGTGACAGTTGAGCATTCCAATATTTTGAATACTCAAGGATATGTAAAAGAAAAATGTCTCCTTTACAGTCCAAATGAGAGCTCTTTACTGTAGGGGGTAGAGAATGAAGCTATTAAACTTGTCTTCTTTCTCCAGGACAATATTTTATAAATATATCTACATGACACCAAGAAATGATTGATTTGGTGAGTCCAATATGGTTAAAGAAGTTGCATAATTTAGTCAAATAGGAATCATAATAGATATTTGGCTGAGTGGAGCTGTTCCGTTCTATTTATTGAGTTGGTTTTGTTATTATGAGACAGGATTTCACTATGTAGCTGTGGCTTTCCTCAAACTCTTCATGTAGACCAGGCTGGTCTCAAACACACAGAGATCCACATACCTCTGCCTCCCATGTGATGGGATTAAAGGTGTGCACTGTTGTTTGGTTGCATTGCAATCTTCATGTGTATTGTTTGTAAATAGAGATAAAACCTGAATAGTCATCTTACACTGTGTGACATCAGAAATACCAATCAGAAGTGGGAAGCTATGAAATGGATGATAAATACTTAACACCACATTACTTTTCTCTGATATCCTCTGGAAATAAAAGCTGCAACATCAATAACAAAAGTCCCCTTAGAGCTTAATAAAGCTACTTTTCAAAAGTATATTTCCCATACCAGTGAAGATGCATCTGGTTTGGGTTTCTTCTGATGTACAAGTTATGGCTTCCAGTTTAGTGTTTCTATGGGACTTGTGATTGTGTCTTCTCCTGGGCTCTTTTCATTCTGTTGGTTTGTTTTGTCCTATTCTGGTGTGTGAGTTTTTGTTTTATCTTATTTTACTTTAATATCCCTTAGAATCCTATTTGTTTTCTAATGAGTGACAGAAAGGGAGGGGGATATAGATCTAGGGAGGAGGGAAGGAACTGGGAAGAGTAGAGAGGCAGGAAACTGTAATCAGGATATATTATGTGAGGAAAACAAATCTATTTTCAGTAAAAGGGAAAATAATATTTATAGCTAAATCAAGTTGTTTAGTTCACCATTAACTACAATATGCATTAGAGTGGGGGAAACTAATTACTTGTGCTTATTCAGTTTATTAAATATGAATTGACAGGACTGAATACTATGCTGAATATTATACAGACTACACCTGTCCAACTCTTTTGTCTATAGGAAAAAATATATTGATAAAAAAGACATGAATTAAATATCACAAAGCACTAGGAAAGAAAAAGAGAAGAGCAAAAAAAAAACCAGGCATAATAGAAAAATTTAGGTCAAAAAGTTAGAATCTTCTCAGAACACCTGCTACTGTTCACTTCAGTGTAATCTATTTTATCCAAATGCCGTGAAAGGAGGAATAGCTCTATGAGGAGCTATCTCACGCTGCAAGCAGCTCATGGAATTTAGTTTTATAGGCACTCCCTAGTCATCCTAAAAAGAAATAAATAAACACAGTTCTAAACATGTGATCACACTTTCTACAGCAATCATTTGCGTTATATATGCTTTCTTCATTCAGAATCATGTGGATGTGAAAGTTGTGTTTCTTCAGTATTTAACCAACCACTGATTACAGAACACTTTATGCTATAGTTTATATCCATCTTTGAGGTGAATTTATTTTCATAAATCAATCCTTGTTCTGTTAATAAACATTTCTTTATGGCTGGTAACAATTGTAGTGGTATCATTGTGTGAACAACATAGTTACAGACAGTGCTGTGCACTTTGAATATAATTAAAAGATACTTCTGTCCCGTCAGATCCCAGAGAGAAAGCTAAAGTGTATAAAGAGTATATTAATTTATCAGGTAAGCCTCATTTTTAAATTATCCGTTCTCCTTTGATTCATCTTTTTTCCTTATAGAAATATGTGTGAAGGGTCCAGTCAGTCCGGAACATTTTGCTGAGAGTTATTAGGAACTCTTCTAAAAACAGTAATAATAATAGCCCATTAAAGCATTGACAATTCAAAATCATATGTCATTTTCCTCAAGAGATCATTTATTAACAAAAGAGAAGTCAAATGATACTGAAGTAAATCTCAGAATATTATATCTGATCAAATGCACTGATAATATCTAATCTGGCAAAATTAAGATAAGATTATTTCCAGAGTAAACCATCTGGTCTGCCAAGGTTTCTGCTTTTTCTCTTGTTTCATGAACAGTTATTGAGGTTGACTGACTGGATTCAATATCTGGTCTTTCAGCCAACTAAGTAATTGAGTGCCAAAAGTTCATTTGTCTTACTTAATATGATGGCAAAGGCATATGCACTTTCATGGAAAATAGAGGACACAAACAAAAAAACAAGCAAAATCTTTCTCATGTTTCTTTTTATACTGGAGCCAAGCTAAAGTAAATAAAATAAAGTCATGGAATGAATATTTCTATGTGAGAGTAAGTCCTCACCATCACTATTTTGAATCTCATGAACGTTAACTTTTCTCCACCAAAATTTGCTAATGTAGAAAATGTTTCTTCTCAGCCCTAAATGAGTCTCTTCCATTGTTTCATGGAATATTGTGGCAAACTTGGAATTAAAGAATTTTAAGCAAGGGGTATACATGAGACTATTTGGCTCCAATAACACAATTACAGTGAAAAAATTTTGAGTTAGAGTCTATAGATATGATTATAAAACAAAATTCTGAAAATAAACAAAAACTATGCCACTTACCATGAATGAAGGAAATGTAAAACAATAAAGATCAGAGCATCTCTCTACAATGCACAGTGACAAAACAGCTTATGTTTATTTAGTGCCTAGTGTGAGCTAGATATTTTATCATCACATTCAATGCAAAAACTAAAACTAGCAAGTAAGATAAGTATATCGATGGCTAAGAGCACTGGTTGTTCTGCTAAATGACCCAGCTTTCCAGAACTCGCATGGTAGCTCACAATCATATGAGGCTGGAAGAGTGATTTAGATACTCTGGAACTGAAATTGCAGATCAGCCTCAGAAAATACCATCCATGTTTGTGCTGCACAGACATCCATGCAGACAAAATATTCATACACAGAAAAATAAATAAATCTTTTTTTTAAATCTTCATTGATTAGCTAAAGCTCTCAAACAAAGTACCACAAACACAAGATTATTGTGTATTGCACAGAAATATACTTTCTTGAGTTCTGGTTGCTACAAGTTTGAAATAAAAGTGTCATCAGAATTTTTCCCAGTAACCTTTTCCCTTTCATTGCATATAGCCACCTTCTCTAGCTTCAAGAGGTTCCTCTGGCATTTATATGTGTTCAGAATTCCTCTCCCTGTGAAGAAGTTAGTCATATTAGACTAAACGTCCACCCCAGTGACTTACATTCACTTTACTACATCTTGAAAGCCCACATCTCCCATATAGCTACATTCTAAGGTGTCAGGAGTTAGGGCCTCAAGGTAAGAATTTCAGGAACAAGCATGAAAATTTACCTCATCATAGTCAAGTAATGTATGTGAAAGTTCAAATTTGCCCCCTTCCCCAAGATTCTCTGGCTCTTAATCCTGGCTGCCTGTCCATTAAACAAATGAGAGATTAGACATACACATAGTCATCATCTGTGAGAACTTCCAGTAACTAATTGATATCTTTTCACAGAAAGCCACCACAGCTGCTGTCTAACATATATGAATTGAATTTTTCACTGCCCTAGAGGAAATATTTCTCATATGTTTTAATTTCTAAAAAAATAAAATAAAATAAAAGTAAAGAGGCAATGTAATGATGAATGCCTTTGGCTGGGAATGCACTGGCATTCTGCTGAAATAAAAATGTGAGGTCTGCCATTAACAAGTTTCAGAAGATAGTCTCTGACTTAATTTCACATACCTTTTAATTCTTTTGTATATTTGAAATATTCAGAATGACATAAAGATACGTAATTCCCAACATTTTGTATAGATTTGTGAATATAGCACCAATATACTTACACATCTTATGGGAAATTATTTTCCTTTCTTTTCTTAAGCTGAGCACTCAAACACATTAAACATTCACTAAGAAACCAAAAAGCTTCCAGGATTCAAAACATATCAAGGAATTTCTATCTAGCATATAGCAGAAATGTGCTTATAAATTATTACCTTACTAGTTTTTTTCCCCTATGCCATCCTTTGTAGGTTACTTTGAAAGCATTCTTAATGTCCCCGAGTTAATAAAGCATCTGTGAAAAGTAACTGTTCAAGATCAGCAATAATGTTTCTAATTGTATCCCATTGTCTTACCTCTAATCATTATCTTCTAAAGATTCATAATTCATTACCCCGCTTGATGTAGCAGAAGATTTTACCAGAACCTTTGTTGCAAACACATTCTGAAGGTCAAACTGGTCAAGCAAAAGTTCATATTTCATGGAATTATTTGATGGACTTATCACTTCCTTAAGGTCTGACCAATATCCTAGTGACTAAGTTAACTCCTTCAAATAGATTTATATGCTCTGGGAAGGTTTACTTGACTTATTCCTGGAGAACTTTTTTTTTATAAGGTGTCTCTCCATTGTTTAACAATTCAGCAATTTTTAAAGATGTTTAGAGGGGATAAGGAGCAGGAATGTATGTTAACTATTACATATCTTACAGAAATTAAACTTATAGATGGAATGGGGTTATCATGGAATAAGCAATATTTAAAAGCTTTTTTTAAAATTGCTGAATCTCATAACCTTCCAGATTTACCCCAGATGTGAAACATCTATAGTTCACCACAGTTACACACAGTTCTGTGTTTTTATTTCCTTTTTGGCATATTGAATTTATCCTCTTACTATCCTAGTCTGTGCCCATGCTCAATAGGAAGACCAGATGTTTCATAGGAGGTAGCCAAATAAAATTTTAATGAAATTAGATTGCAGAATAATAAGTGTAAAAGCTTTACAGGGAATAGATGTTATACAGGAGACAGACAGTTCCCTAATTTGACTCATCAGTGAAATCTGAAAAGTATTCTGAAGAATACTTAATAAAGTCTTCTACATTTCCCTCTATCTTATTATATAAATATCTTATCCATTGACTATGTCCCATTATTCTCAAGTTTGTTAGATTACAGATTCTTTTGGTCTTCTTGAGTAGCTTTTCAATGGCTTCACCTAAAAATATAACTAGATCAGAACTCTGATCTCAGAAATTGGTGAGTACTACTTTTTACCATTCCATGTATTGGCATTAATAAGCCAGGTTTTACTTATTATTTAAAAAACAGTTTCCTCTCCTCTATCATTTTCCTAAGCCTCATGCCAAATTCTTCCAAAAAATATGATACTTTTCAATTAAAAAAATTATACTTCAGTGGATGAAAAATTGACTAAGCTATTAAGAGACCTTGTTGCTCTTCCAGAGGTTCTGGGTTAAGTTTGGTTCCTAGAATGAAAGTCAGACAACTCCACTAATGTGATTTCAGTTTCAGGAGATCTGACGCCCTCCCTTCCTCTGGCCTCTGTGGACATCTGACAGAATACAGATAATATAGCAAATGTTCACACAGACACACAAAAATATATCAAAATAAAGATTATGCATCTATTCAGGTAGTCCATATTTTTTCCAACATCACAAGTCAAGGATACTCCGTTAGTGACTGCATTTAGCATGTCTTCAACAGTTCTTATTTGTTTACAAATATCCTATTGGGTGTTTTTTTAGTAAAATAAAAATTATCTCTGTATAGGTAATGGTTGGAGGTTACAGCATAGATGTAATATCTAGTTTACTCTGGCAAAAAGTTATTTCCAAAAAGCTAAGGAGAAACAGCAAGCTAGAAATTACAAAAAAAGGGAATTAAATGAAATTTTCATTTTGTAAAAATATTTATTTCTCACAACATTGTAGGACAAAGAAAGGTTGTTTGAAGTTGATTGCATGGTTGTGCATACTAGCTTAAACATATGCTGTCTACATTTTTCAGGTCAATAACACTCCATGCTATACCCTAATATCAAGCAATGTAAAAATAGAATGGCCGTACTCAGAGTCAAAGTTTCCAGAGGAGGCTACACCAAGACACCATCACTCCAAATTTCAGAATTAAAAGGGATATGAAATTCATCTTATAGGGTTATCTAAATTCACATTGTTTGGAACCAAAAGTGGTTCATATTTTTGAGATTTATGTTTTTAGAATTTTCTTTTACACATTACTAGTTGAGCATTCATAATCTAAAAATCCAAAATATAAAATGTAACAAAATCCAATATGGTCCAAAATCTAAAACTTTATCATGTCATGTGAGGCTAGAAATAATTTTTGATTTTAGAGCAATTTCAGATTTTCAGAATATGGATACCCAGTTGAATTAGTTATAATGCCTATAAGACATTTTATGTTCTTTATCAACTTATTTATATGCTCACTTTTCTTAGTTCTTCAAACAGGTCATTTTGATCTTTTTGGGTTTTTTTTATTTAACTTTCTTTATATGTATGAGCATTATGCATGCATGTATTCAAATGCAGCCTGTTTCCAGTGCCTGTAGAAGCTAGAAGATAGTGTTGGATCTGCTGAAACTGGAGTTACATAGAGTTATAACTTGCTACATGGGTCCTAGTAACTAAACTCAGTTCATCTGCAAGGGTAGGAAGTGCTCTTAAGCACCAACACATCTACCAATCCCCATGTTAATCCTTTTAAATCTTCACATGTATGTTTTAACCATTTGTACTATTTTTTACAACAAACCCCATCCTGAACATGTGGACACACATGCACATACCTATACATCTCTAACAGCACTTCCTTAGAAAGGAAAATTTACAATATCATACTATATTGTTCTTTATTATGTTGCACCAAAACATTTTTATAAAGTTTGCCTTTCATTCGTCATACAGTTCCAGGAAACTCATGCTCATATGTAGATATACGTATCAGCATGTTAAAGTCTATTTTCAGCATTTCACTCTAAATTACAGAGCACTTCTTTGTTTTACAGTGTAAAGCCAGGATCGATAGCTATGTATTTAAAACAATTCACTGAATTTGACAATGCATGGATGATTCATTTTAGTTACCATTTTATTACCTTACTTCAAGACAATTAGCATGATATCAGTATTATTTTATGTAATAACGAGTAGGCTTTGGTCATTTTACATACAAAAGAACTAACCTTTACTTATTTTTCCTTTTATTGAAAATAGATATTTTTTCACACATAAGGTATCATGATTAAATATTCCCCTGCCTTCTCAATTTCTCCCCAAACTTCTCCCATATAGACCCACCACTCCCTTTCTGTCTCATTAGAAAACAAACAGGCTTCTAAAGGATAATTATAAAATATAATAAAATGAAACAAAAATTAACATATCTGAGTAGACAAACAGAAGGAAAGAGCCCAAGAAAGGGCATAAGAATCAGAGACCCACTTGTTCACACCCTCAGGAATCCCATCAAAACACTAAAATATATATTCGAGTACCTGGTATAGCCCCATGTGGGCCTGTTCATGCTGTTTCAGTCCTTGTGAGTTCATAAAAACTTTGGTCATGTTTATTTACAGCACTTCATTTTCTTGGGGTCCTCCATCCTCTCTGGCTCTTACACTGTTTCTGCTTCCTTTTCCTTGGAGTACACTGAGTTCTGAGGGGAGAGATTTGAAGGAGATATTTCATATAAAGCTGTGTGTGTTCCAGAGTCTCTCTCTTTGTATAATATCTGGCTATAGGTTTCTTCCAATCTCCTGCAGGAGGAAGCTTCTTTGATGATGGCTGAGCAAGGAACTGATTTATGATTATAGTAGAATATCATTCATAGATAAATTAACTCTTAAATAAGAATAACAGGCTACTGGTTTGTGAAAAACAGTTTCCTTTAAATATAAATGTCTTAGTGAACAAAGTAAACACTGATTATATAATTTACTAATACTGAACTAAAATATTCAAGAAAAAATTTCCTCAGAAACTTCTACATTGCCAATTAGGACAACTGTGCCCTGTTCACTGCTGCATTTCCAGAGCTATGAGCAATGCATGACATTCTCTGGGTAGGAACACAATAAATATTTATTGAATGAGTGCATGAATCATTATTTGGCTTATCTAGCGGATTCTCCTCTCAGTGTATTAGCCATTATTTTTCCAAAACAAAAAAAATCTCTTTATGCTAAATTTATTCAACTTATTTTTGAGGCTACATTCTATTATTAAGTCATTTATTAATTATCACATGGCAAATATTTATCTCATGCTAATCCAAAAGACATTTGTGCATTTACTCTTTCTTTGGAACATGAATATCACATATCTTTTTGCCTCCCTCTAATGTCTAATTACTATCACCAAATTTTTGTATCTTAACATTTATACTTGTTTTTATAGTATATCTACTTGAAAACATTTATCCCCTGTGCCCCAAAATAATGCAAGAACTAGTTAAAAATACTCATATTAAAAATGTATTTGGTGATTATGGAACAGATGCCAAATCATCTCTTCTTTCTATAAACAAAGAAACATCAAACTTGCCCTATTAATTCCTTAGGAATACAGGATATTAAAAAGCAAATATATGCAATTTGAAACTGTCTTCACCAATACTGTCATTTTGGAAGCCTTGCTATCAATAAAGGGCTAGAACAATGCAACTTCAAAAAACAAATAATCAAAATGACAATATTTAAATCAAGTTTATTCTGTGGATGTACATGTGATACCAAGGAGATATGTGACTTTATAAAAGTCACTTCTCATTTAGAGTAAGGGTAGTGAAGAGTAAGGTAAAATATCCCAAAACTTCACGTAAGCCCTTAAATACACAAATATTTACCAAATAAAAGAATCACATGCTTTTTAAACTAAGGTTTAGAATTTTATAGATTATGTAATTAGTTGGAACCATGTTTGGGAGAACATATTTGTTGGTATTTTCTTAACTATCTCTAAAAGTCATCACTATTACCCTTTAAATAGATTATGACAGATAAGAAATGTAGTGAGAAGTTTTCCTGTGTCCCAGCCAGCAGGCAGTCAGGACAAATCTCTTCTACTCATGACCCCCAAGTAAACACACAGAGGCTTATATTAATTATATCTGCTTGGCCATTAGCTCAGTCTTATTACTGACTAGCTCTTATATTTAATTTAACCCATAATTCTTATTCATGTTTAGCCACGTGGCTTGGTACTTTTTCTCAGTTCTGCCTTGTCATCTTGCTTCCTTTATGTCTGACTGGTGACTCCTGACTCAGCCTTCCTCTTCCCAGAATTCTCTGCTTATCCCCCCTATACTTCCTGCCTGGCGACTGGCCAATCAGCATTTTATTTATCAACCAATCAGAGCCACACATATTCACAGCATACAGAACAACATCCCACAGCAAAGAAAGGAAAATTTTTTTAGTATCGGTACAGTTTTACAGCTGTAATTAAACAATTTGAGAAAAAAATCAGAAAATTGCTCATCATCACAAACGCATTAGGTGTGTAGTGTTGCTTAATTCAAGTCATCTGTTTCCACTTAAACACTTTGAATAGACTCCCTACCTCTAACAAGGCATGATTTAGGGCACAAAGCTGCTAATCAACCTAATATCCAGTTCTCTGTTCCTCGATTATTTACTCCACTGGCAGACAATTTCATTACCCCCCTCCTGTGTTATAATTTTCTCTGCCACATGTTTAGGAAAAATTATTTTCTAAGTGTACAATTATGTGACCGTAGTAAATGACAAGTACTTTCAGAAATTCACCAAGGAGAAGAACTCTGACATCTAACCTATTTGAGCTAACTTTAAAATAATGAGTATTTCTATTAGTCTATTTGCATGAGAAATTTATACTTTCAGATTCCCATTAAAACCATACTGATAGCTAAGAATTTGGCACATAAGGGCATCTCATGATATTTGCATTTCAGAAATGGATCTTATAATACAATATTGAGGAAAATGAGAAATTCTTCCACAACACAGTGCAGAATTCAGGCATCCAATGTCTTAGTAAATATCAGCATTACTGATTTTATCTAAAAGATGTAGCAGTTCTAACCTTAATTGGATTGTGTCCTTGCCAACTGAGGAGTTTAACTGCCTCTGTAGGGTTGAAAACAATTACTGGGGGCTTTTCAATGTATGTAGTCACTGGAGGGAAAATTACCTAGTGATTTGAGGCTTAAAAAAGATAGGCCAAAAGCAGGCACTCTGTGGGACAGCTGTCACCCACAGAAGAATGCCCTTGTAAGCTTACCTAACAACTAGGTTGTATCATAAAAATTTTCCAACTACATGAGCACTAAATGAAACATATAGACAGATATGTGACATTATGGCTTTGTCTATTTCAAAATTAGTCAAATAATAAAACTGTCAAAGAAGCTACTGTTTTCTCATCATATTTAGGTCATCTGAGTCTCTGATAGTTTAAACTGCTGAACATTTTTTTTCAGATGATCCCTCAACTCATTTGATTAGATAATTCTTGCAAAAAGATATGAATAAAGGCACTATGAACAGCAATAAATAAAGATGACATTCTTGTCCCCTCAAATGCATAGAATCTATTAGAAAGATGAATAAATAGATTCAATGTGTGCCAAGGAGTAGGTACAGAATATTATGGCAATACTTAGGAAAGCATTCAAACAGTGTGGAACTGTTCAGAAAGACTACCTGGGAAAGGAGAATTTAAGCTGTGTCTAGAAAATTGCTATTTTGCTAATTTGTTGGGTGAGAAATTAATGTATTTAAAGGAGCGTAATCATCACACATAATACCAAGAGGATAGCATGATCAAATAGTTGAAGGTAATACACACAAGACCATATTGTGATAACAGCTTAATTTTAAGGAATAGATCATAGAAATGAGCCTGTTTCTTCTTATCTGTCTTTTTTTCTGAGTCAGAAGAAAACAGTGTCAATTAGTTGAGGAATCTGAATAATTAAATACATAACGCAGTTACAGTGAAAGAGGAGAGGAGACAAGAGTCAATTCCAGTTCTAGTGTAAGAAATATTTTCCAAAAGGTTTTTTTTCTCTACTTGAAGAGCTTACAACTTATTGTATGTATGTTAATGTTAGGTTGGAAATCAGTGGCCCTGAGCCTCCTGGCTGTGTGTAATTGATTATTTACTTTTCAATGAAATTGCTGTCCTGTCTTTCTCTCAGAAATTTGAATTCATCCAGAGATAAGAGATAAAATGTGTTGATCAGGCAAGCTATTTTCTTCTATCTTTCTCATCTTTACTTCCTTCTCTCTCTCTCTTTCCTCATTTTTCAAAAAAATTATAAAGCAAATCAGAAGTTCATAAACACCATGTGAACAAATAAAATGAAGTAAAGTTAAAGGAGACTATTAAATAAATGAGAAAAGGAAGCAATGAAGAGAGAATTAAGCATGCCATATTAGGAAGGAAAGGATGCCATGAAACTCTACACAATATGAAAAATAGAACACAGTATTGACTCCAAGCTTTCTAGTACATATGAGGAAAGAGACTGTTACATGACTACCCTTGCAAAGATAAACCATAATTCAGTAGAAGCACAAATTATTACATCCTAGATTTCTCCCATATAAAGACAGTATATTGAATTCAACAGAGTTCATCAGAAGCCTGAATAAATATACTATTGTGAAGGAAGAAGAAAAAATTATACACTAATTCAATGATTAATGCTAAAATCTTTATTAAATGTTTCCTATCTACCAATGAATAAATAAATTTACAGTAGTTCTATCTATGACAATCTCAATTTTTTCTAAGTGTTCTAAACAGGTGATTCCTTTTTATTAAGATATTAACCCTGTCGCTGTATGATTACTTCTATAAGTTTTGTGACATTCTATGAAGTCTTTACAAAAGGAAAAATGGATTGTGATTACTGCTCAATACTGGTTTTCTGGCAAAATATACCAGGCCTTTATGCCTTTGAACTCTCCTCTGAGGTGACCTGTTGCTGTGGATATCGCTCTGTGTAAATAAAGTGCTGATTGGCCAGTGGCTAGGCAGGAAGTATAGGCGGGACAAGAGAGAAGAGAATTCTGGGAAGTAGAAGGTTGGAGAGAGACACTGCCAGCCGCCGCCATGAGAAGCAACATGTAAAGACACTGGTAAGCCACAAGCCATGTGGCAAAGTATAAACTAACAGAAATGGGTTAATTTAAGATAGAAGAAGTAGCTAACAAGAAGCCTGCCACAGCCATACAGTTTGCAAGTCATATAAGTCTCTGTGTGCTTACTTGGTTGGGTCTGAGAGACTGTGGGACTGGTGGGTGAGAGAGATTTGTCCTGACACTGGGCCAGGTAGGAAAACTCTAACTACAACCTGTATCTTTCCATTTGCCTTGTATCTATCAGCCTGCCTGCATTGTAACTCAGGATTTAAAAAATGGTCACTTATGCTGTAGAACAAAAAAGGATGAAATACACTGATGAGATACTGGTCTATTACTCAGTAGCTTTCCTGTAGGGTGGAAATAAATTTAAGTAAGAAAATAAGATAGGTCTGTTGTTGCTTTCTACCACAGTAAATGGTATGTCATCAGTATTAGGTAACAAAGTTGTTAATTCCTGTGAAAAGTAATGAGAAGTACCTGTATTATACAGAATGAAGATACACCTATATAATCCTATTACACTTCTTCAATGCAGCAGTCACAATATATTCTGAGATCAGTATCTCCAATGATAACAGGGTAATTCAGAAAAAAAATCAAATAAAAAAATCAAATTTATTACCTTAAAAGGTATTTTTTAAAACAGTTCTGTCCATTTGAAGAAAATAATTTGGTTCAAAGGTATAAAGATATCTATCAACTCCCAGCACCCTACAGGGCAAAGCTTCAGGCAAAATCCTGTCACAATTAGATATGTTGTGGTAAAATAAGTGTGTTTCACTTGTCACCTTTGTTCTATGGTTCTTTCAGAGAGAATTGTCATATGGCTTGTCTATATTTCAATCCTAAGAAGTCATTACTTTTGAAAATTAAACTTAGATCATTAAAATGGGCAAAATATAAATTATAAATCAGGGACAGCTACTTATACCCTGGAATTTGAAACTAGCTATTACTATATAGGAGGACAATATAGATGCATCTTCAACAGTCCTTAAGAAAACAAAGTTTGTGGAATGTGAGATCGCTGGGTGAAGCCACCTTGCAATAGTAAATAATGTGCTTACTTTGGAAGGGACCCAAGCAACATTTTTCTCTTCCAGATATATATATATAACTTAGTTGCAGTGTTCTGAATGTGCTCACTTACCATATTTTAATGTAGAAAACAACTAAACATCCTTTTCAGTCAATAACACTTTTCACTGTTTATAGAGCATTATGAAGACTAAATTTGAAAGGTGACTCATGTAAAGAAATGTTACGATAAATAAAAACAAGTCCCAATAAAACCCAGCATCATAATTCTCAAACTAATTTCCTGGGTAGTTGTCAAGGTGATGGGGACATTTCCCATGGCAGGTTTGTAGAAAAACAGTTCTCACAGGATTGACTGTTTTATACTACCATTGTTTCTCTCATTAAAAGTTTTCATTCTGTAATCTGCTACAGGTTCCATATCTTTTCTGGTAGCAAGTTACATGCTTAAGAAAGCAACTCTTTCAGTAACCTAACTACTGTGTAACTGTAAGGCACATTTCATTCTTATGACTCTTCCTGTATACAGATAAAGCTAAAGGATTTCTAGACTGACATGTACTGTAAGCACCTGGGCACCTTGGTTAAGCTACCAAACTGTACATGGCTGCTTATCACCACCCATGTTGATTTTGAATAATGAAAATTTCAAATGATGTACTGAAACTTGAATTTCTAGACCTGATATGAATTGCAGATTGTCTCTTTTTTTTTAAACAGATGAATACATTCCAGACTATGACTCAACCTTTTGACTTATGTTAACATTGTTAAAGCCAGCTTTTATTAGATAAACCTGTATGCTTGTCTTGTTTGAGTATCAGTTTGAATGCAACCAGGTTGTGCAGAGAGGAAAGAAAACATACAGCAGATGGGATTTTCAGAAACCCCATGATCTTTCATCTCATCAGGATTCCACTTGAAACAAAGGATAAAAATCCTGAAAAAAATTAAGAGTCATAGTGTACTAAAGAATCCTATTTCCAGTTAGAAAGAGCACAGATTTGTGAAGTTGATGCATTGTTAAAATTTTTGCCAGGCAATGAATTATTTAATGTAGATATTGATTTGATCTCTGATCATCAAATCTAACTTGCTTTCTCCACTTAACACATTATTTTCTTTCCTTGTTGGTAATCCCTGCTGTGATGAAGTAGGAATTAGGCTTCTAGTCAGTAAAGAGTCTTCTTAGCTCAATATTTTACTTTGTAGTTCCTTATATTTTGGACTTGGTGTCATCTTTCAAAACTACTAACTGTAGTATCTGGCCCATCTGTTCTCAAATTACTGCCCATTTACAGTTCACTGACTTATTTTCCTGTGTATAAGTTGAACAATTTCCGTAGTGGCCACTAGAAGGCACCTCATGCATAACAAAGTCCCTTTGGAACTATAAAATAACTGCCAAATTTTTCACCTATGACAGGGAGGTACCTTTTACAGTATTGCTCAAGGCTTTCTAGCACCATACTATGATATTAGAATCAGTCTTCAAAGTGTCATATTTGTAACACTTATGTGAAATCCATTTGATGTGTCACAAGATGAGGCTCAGGTTCACTTCTCCAATTCATCCAAAAATGTTTTTGGGTTAGTGTCAGTGCCTCAACTTGCATAATCAGAAATCTAAAATCCCTTTGCACAAATTTGCAGCAACTTTAAGGAATAAGGTTTAGTAGTATCAGAGATTTTTGTGTATATGTGTATAGAGTAAGACCTTGCAAGGGAGTGTATCATCTGAGTAGAGTAAATGGTGATAGTCTCATCCACTCATGTGAGTTAAATCCCTAATACAGAGTCTAGAACACCCTGATGAGTTCATAGCCACATCTCATGCTCAATTTTCATTGTTTTTATCCTTCAGAATGATCCGGATTCTGCCTATGTTTTTTTTTTTCCAGTTTCCATTTCTAAAGCCTTAGTTTTCTAAATCTTCTTTCCATTCCCATACTTTCCCTCTGAAGTCTACTCCTCACATTACAGCCAAAGCGAAAGTATGAAACACAAAATATTAATACCTTTTAGCTGGTGGAAGGATGTACATCAACATCTTTAATTTGATTTCTGATTACTTCAGATAATTAATCCTCTATTTTGCTCTAGCCGAAAATTCCTAAATCTCCCCACATTTTCTGGTGTTCAAGCCATTAGCCAGTTTTTGCACTTTCCGTGATCCTTTATTTCTTGGGGATTTTGTATGTGCTGCTCCTTCTGCATTGGTTGCACTTCCATTTCCCTTTAACTTCTATTTAACATTCATATTTCTGCTCAGATGTTTTTAAGGAATTATTTCTGAATCACCCCCCCTTCCCTGTACCAAAAAAGATCATCTCCCTGTGCTGTATATTATAATAGCTCTGGGTAACTTTCCTTATTATCAGCTCCATTGTAATCATATATTTTATTTTTAGATTGAGGTCTGCCTCCTTTGTTAAAGGAATGAGCTATATTAAATCACAATTTTAAGTCCAAAGCCACCAAGTATATGGCTCAATGTGGATTCATAAATTGATGAAGGGAAGAATAAATCAGTAAACAAAAAAACTAGATACCCAAAAGAAGCTGCTAGGTACTATATGCTAATCTACACTGAGTCATGATTAAACAATCCTTCAACTGCGTGTGTGGTTCTACAAACATGTAATGGATTTCCAGGAGACATAAAGTTTTAATCAAACAGAAAAATAACCCAAGTATCATCTATTACTCTTATTTTTCAATTACAAATGAAAGCAAAGACACAGAAATAAAATGAGTTTGTACTATTTAAGAAATAACAAGAGATCAAGGAAAATCTTCTAATAGTTAAAATGATAGAAAAACAAGTTAGGTTCATTTATAGTTTGGACTCTTGCAAATATTATGAAAACACTGAGGCAAATTTCATGTATAAGCCAGTAAGAAGCCAACAACTATAACTGTGTATTGCATAGGAAATAGCAGATGGAACTAATTGGCTTGACTTCTAATGTTTTAAGATAGGGTCATTTATTCATCATAGACAAGTACTGGAAACAAGCCTGTGTGCATCTAAATAAGAATGGCTAAGTAAATTGTATTATGTCCATATAATACAATACTATTTAGCAGCAAACATAAGGGGACTGCTGATGTACAAAAGCGTTCTACAACAATATAAAACCTTTTCCAATATTAAAAAAACACCTTTTGACATATTAGAAATAAAAGGAAAGTATGGCAATTTAGTAAAGCTTATATATGCTCAATTGTAAAACAATCAAAACTTTTTCCTCTAGGATGAGAAGTAAGATAATTGTCTCTAATCAAGGAAATACCAGAATTATTAAGCTAGAAACAGAAATAAAAGCCAGGAATCCAATTTGAACAAGAGAATTAGTCTTTGTTTATAGATGGCATGACCTTGCATGTGAAAAAGCCAAAAGTACACAAAGTTATAGTAAATGGTTAGGACTTGCAAAATTGTAGGCATAATGTTATGATCCTTTCTACTCACTAAACGAACAATAGGAATAGGAAAGTAAGAAAGAATACACTTACAGCAAAATCAAAAAGAAAGAATAATCACCTCAGATTAAGCTCACCCGATGTGGGGGCAGGGGTGGACACTAAAAGCTAAAAACCTTCTGAGGAACAAAGAAATAAAATAACAGGCTTTTTAGAGTCCAATGCCTATGGTGGGACACCTTGCTCAGCGTTGGTGCAGTGTGGAGGGGCTTGGACCTGCCTCAACTGAATGTACCAGGCTCTGATGACTACCCGTGGGAGATCTTGACTTGGAGGACAGGGTATGGGAGGTGGGCTGGGGTGAAGGCTGCGGAGCAGGAAGATGGAGGAGGGGTGATCTGTAGTTGGTATGTAAATAAATAGAAAATTCCTTAATAATAAATAATTACTGTTCATGTAATTGAAGACTTACTATGGGTAAAATGTCAGAATTATCCAGAATAATCTAGATTCAATGAACTTCCTATCAAAATACAAACAGCACTTTCTGCATACATATTAAAATTCATATGGAAACCAGAAGAATTCTAAGTACACAAAATTATATTAAAACAGAAGGAACAAATTTGGATGTCTCATATTTTCCAATTCAAGACCTATTAAAAAAAGCCAGGTATTAGGGCATTCTATAACCCAACACTTGAGAGATGGAGGCAAGAGCATCAGATTTCAAAGTGATAACAGACTACACAATGAGTTTGAAGACATTGTGGGCTAGAAGAAAATGAATGATTAATTAATTATAGTAAAATTATATTATTCAAGAGATTGTCATAGTAGCATTAACAAAGTCATTTAAAGCAAATAATAGGCATTCCAAAAATAAACACATATATCAAGAAGTTTATGACAAAAAGTGAGGTTATCTATGTGGAAAAGAATGAAAATAAATTCTTAGCTTACACAATATACAAAATTTAAGCTAAAAAAAAAATGAAAAATCTAAGTGAAAGACCTCTGAAAAAATTACTTCCAGGGGGAAAAAGGAGATAATAGTCATGATATTTGATCTGGAAATTATTTCTTGAATATGACATACTCAACCTTCAATTTTTAGGACACATATTTAAAATCATCACTTTATAAACAAAATGGTTTATCTTTAGTCATAAATTTCAGTTATCTCAATTCATGATATGTCAGCTTCATGTTTTGGGAGCCTGAGAAGAAGCACCACATTATGGTGGTAGTATATGGCAAAGCAAAACGTTCCGCTCTTGACCAAAATGGAGAAAAAGAGAAACTTGGGGTTTTTTTGTTGTTTGTTTTTTAATTAAAAATCTTTCAGGTTGCCACAACTGATAATATTCTTGTAGGAAACACTGTTTATATTTTGATAGGAACTCCATTGTGCTCTCAAGGAGGCTACTTAACTCAAAGTTTAAAAAGAAATGATGTAGTTTGGGACACACTGGCAACCCAGTCTAGCAAGCCCTTTAGGGTGGAGGAAATAGAAAAATATACATATGTGAAACCTCAGAGCTGAGTTTCACCCATCCACCTTGTCTCCTAAAACGGACTATTGAAACTAGAATCCCCTTGCCAAGTTTCCTGTGAAGCAGATCCACAGTCTTTATTCCAGGGCAATCCTCCCTGCAGGGGATCCCTCCCTTTTAAGAAAAGAAAGAAAGGTTAAGACAGAGAAGAACTTTAACACACCCAGTCCTTTGTAAACAACAACCCCGCATACAGTTTATAGACATTAGAGCATATCCCTTTGTCTTCCAAACATACTTGTATATACATTCTACAAAATTCCAGAGTGGTTTTTTTTTTTTTTGTATTTATTCTGGTCTTTAAAGATTCTCATGCCATATACAATATACAACATGGCAAATAAATGTGTAAGTTTTTCTCTTGTCAACTGTCTTTAGGTATAGAGAAATAAATCATGAACCTTTTGATTGATGCATAAAATATTTTCCCTTTCCTTCTTTAAAAAATTAAAAGTATATTTGCAACTGTGGGAGAGATGATGGCTTTATGAAAAAAAGGACAGGCAAGTGAATTAAGGAAATTGTTGTCCTTGTTATTATATTACAGATGTTTACAGCTGCTGATTTACATAGGTATTAAGTTTTCTCAGAAGACATTTCATAATATGATATGTGCATTTCACAATGTAAGTTTTACCTCTTGAAAGGGAACATGAGTAAATATTTAACTTCACTTAATAATATGTATTCTGTACAGTTGAGTGTACAGATATCAGCAACTTCAAAATGTTCCAAAATATATCAGAGTTTGTGTCTGAATGAATGAATGTAAAGTGCTCATATAAGTGATAAAACAAATATGTTAAATGTTAATTGTATAGTACAGGTGACCAGTGTACAGACCATTGTATAATTCTTCAATTTTTAATCTATATTTCAATTTTTTAAATGAAATGTAATGAAGGTTACAGTGAATGTACCTAGAGGGCACAGGTATGAGAGCCCTTAGATACACCCCAACTGCATTGTTTGCCCGATATGCCTGTCATTGGTTTCATCATTCTAATTTTCACACTACAATATACATTGAAGAATGAGTCTATATAACCTACCTTTTCCTGAAGCAAAACACACTGTCATGCAGTTTATAATTTACAAAGAAGTGAGCAGTACACTGCTATGCATTCATTCAGTTGGGAATCATTACCTTGGTTCTCAGAGCTTTCATTCTTGTGTGCTTTCCATGATTCACAGTACCATTACCATGTGATGTGTTTTACCTACATTCCTTTATTTCAACTTTCATACAGTTCATAGATTTTGAACTATTGCTTAAGTATTAAGAGTAAAGTGTCTTTTACATTGTTAAATAAGTTACCCAGGATTAGCACAAGCCAATTAGTAGTAGAATTGGTGTCTGGCTTGTAAGCCAGAAATCCAATTTCTCAACCAATTTAACCTCTGCCCTGACTGAAAATTTCAAGAAGATTTCTTTGTTTTTGTTTTTTTTTGTTTTTTTTTTTTTTTCTTGGTGAAGTTTTGGAATCAGTGGCACAAAGAGAAATAAGTCTGTGGTCAGAGAGGAAAAACAGGTAACAATTAACAATTAATTGCTTATGTCTAGAAAAATCACCTGTACTGTACACAATGGCCAGCCTATCTATTCAGTAAGCTCTATAGGAATTCCAAGGCTTTTTCTACTAAGGGTACATATACACACACATACACACACATACACACACACACACACAAGATTTCCAAGTTAACTGCATTCATCATTTAGGGAAATCAAAGTAAAAGCTTTTTTTTTTTTTTCCTCTTTAGCTGTTCTAGTTATATTGGGGAGGAAAGGAGTGCATTCTTTTGTAAATGATTGCTTTGCCTCAGGAGAGAGATTAATTGGTTTCTATGGTCAGCTACCCTTCTTAGAGAAAAATCTGTCAGGAGAAGAGAATAGAGAAAGCAAACTCTCTGTGTGTGTGTCTCTCTCTCTGTCTCCCTCTCCCTCTCCCTCTCCCTCTCCCTCTCCCTCTCCCTCTCCCTCTCCCTCTCCCTCTCCCTCTCCCTCTCCCTCTCCCTCTCCCTCTCCCTCTCCCTCTCCCTCCCTCTCTCTCTCTCTCTCTCTCTCTCTCTCTCTCTCTCTCTCTCTCTCTCTGTATGCCATTTTTAAAGCAGTACTGAGAATTTTGGAAGAAAAACCCTGTGTGCACATGTGGCAAGCTTCTTATTCATTTTAGCCTGCATAAAAATTGGTTTAAAAATTGGCATAGACAGGTTGGTTGATTTTGCAGTGTCTAAAGGAATAGATTTCTCTAATTATATTAATTTATATTCTAAAATTTTAGTACAGTAATTAAAATTAATTGAGTACATATTCTGAACTGAGCTATATACTTCAAGTTTTATAAGATTCTGTATTAAAATTTCACAAGTTTATGAAGATAACATATTAGTCAAACCATTCAAATGAACATCTATATCATTAACATAAAATACTTCTTTAGCATCACACATGGAGTGGTGGCACTCACTTTGCCCAGATAACAGTTTGGAGTCCACATAATGAATTCATAATACCAAAAACTTTAATTCAGTCCTAGCCTACAAGAGGTAAGGAAAGAGTATCATCCTAATAAAACGTTCAGCCACTTAAAGGCAGATGGGATGAAATACTTGCAAGATGTTGATTATGATAATAAATATATAAATCAAATGACATATGTTATATGTTTAACTAGAATATATTTAAGAAACTTAGAATGCAAAAGTAAAATCACTAGACAGTAGGAACCTGGATAAGTGTCAACAGACTATATGAGATCCAGCCTGCAGGACATAGTTATATGATGAAAACTGAATTAGAATCTTGCAGTGTTCCACAACTTGGAAGCCTGAAGGGAAGGATACTCTGGAGTAGACCTGTAGTCAGGGTTCAGGACCACACATTTCCAGGTTCATGGCCTCTTATTTAAGGAACTGAAATAAAAGCCCTCACAGATTTACAAAAGGAGCATGGAAATTTATTTAAATTATAGCAAAAGATCAGAATACACTGCAAGGGAACAGTCAACATAAGTGAAGATAATCCAAGATCCTGTTTATTGCCTATGGCTGTTTTTAAAAAAATAGAGTTCAAGAGGTGGTTGGTTACTAAGAGGTATAGTGAGGGTGTTTCTCTTTTTATCTTTTATATTTGACAATTTCATACATGTAATAATCCAAGACCCTGTTTATTGTTTATGGCTTTCTTTAAAATAGAGTTCAAGAGGAGGTTGGTTACTAAGAGGTACAAGAAGGGTGTTTCTTTTTTTCTCTTTTATTTTTGACAATTTTGTACACGTATAAATTGATCTGTTTTGATTGCTATATTAGGTAATCAGTTTTTTTTTCTATTGTGCATGTCCTTTCACATAGCTTATCTGATTTTACTCATATGTATGTCCAATTATGGATACGCATAAAATGATAAATAGGGCAATCACCCTAAAAAGTCACTTGAAGACAGTTTGTCTTATTGTTAACACACCCCAAACCAGTTCAGGCCAAATTGGGATTTGTATTCTTGCTATCAGATACATTAGGACCATGGAAAGAAAGAAAATTTCGAAGTTTGGTATTCATGAAGGGAAAAGTACCACTGTATGTGGCTGTCCGGGGTTGCTAAGTATATTGTTTAGAGAAGAGTATGTATGCATCGTACATGCAAATAGGAAAGCTAGGGTGCAAAACTCATTATTAGAAGATGGCAGTGTTGATAACCCAAAGTGTTGTTCCAGGTTGCTCTCTGCTTGTCTGCCTCAGACCTCATTGAGACAAATCTGGCAAGTATACCCTGACCACATGAAGGGCAGCACAGAATTGGAACAAGCAACTGCTTCCCATGCACTCAAGGGTCTGTACAGAGATTGGACCACCAACAACTGCTAGGTTATGAAAGATAGCAAAGAGACATGCCTGGCAGCTGCACTCTAGCAAAATACCACAGAGAAGCAAGCCCAGCAATCATACTCGACCCTCCAAGGAATCTGGGCCTGGGATCCCATGAGGGACCTCAACAAAGCCTACTCAGTACCTGTATAGCATTCTGCAATGAACAACAGAGATAAAGGAAGCACAAAAGACTACACAAAGACAAAAGACCTGCCTCACATGCACAGGTGAGGGACTGTATACAGACTCTATACTACTACATTGTTTTGGCACTTCTCTTACCTAATACGTAATTTCAATTCATTAGATCAGTTGTGCCCTGATCTGTTCTCCTTATCCTTTGTGTGTATGTTTGGGGGTTGGAGGGGTACTCCCAAAGACTATTATTTGGTCTGAATTTAATGATCTCTCTGCTTTGTCCCCCTGGGTTTCAGGACTGTTTTAAGTTGTTCTGCTTTGCTTTGCCCTCCTGAGCTTTGGGATTGTTTTAAGTTGCTTGATTGACACTTTTTTTTCACCTCTTTTTCATCCCATAGTTTATCTTCAGCTGTATCTGTCTTACCTCTTCCCTTTGTCTTTATCATTCTTGTCATCTATTTACTTTTCTGTCTTTTATTTTTCTTTTTTGCTATAGTATTATTAATACTAATTTCTTTCCATTTTATCTTAGTTAGGGTTTCTATTGCTGAGAAGAGGCGCCATGATCACAGCACCTCTTATAAAGGAAAACATTTAATCAGGGCTGGCTGACAGCTTCAGCAGTTTAGTCTATTATCATCATAATGGGGAGCAAAGTAGCATCCAGGAAGGCAGGCAGAAGTCACTGGAGAGGCATCAGGAAGAGAGTGAATCACTGGGCGTGGCTGGCATGGGCATTTGAAACCCCAAAGCCCACCCCCTCAGTGACACACTTCCTCCAACAAGGCCACACCTCCTTATGCCACCTCTAAGCATTCAAATATATGAATTTATGGGGGCCATTCTTATTCAAACCACCAGATATACCTATCCTTAATAACTAATATCTTAGTGTACATCATTCTATGTTTGCTCTTAAACTTCCCCAAAATTGTTGTTCTGAAACAGTGCTTCTCAATCTTCCTGATGCTTTTTGCTACATTAGGGAGTTCTCTTTAATACAGTTCCTCATGTTGTGGTGACCACAACCATAAAATTATCTTTGCTTCATAACTGTAATTTTGCTAGTTATGAATCATAATGTAAATATCAATGTTTTCCGATGGTCTTAGGCAACCCCTATAAAAGGGTTGTTCATCCACCAAAGGGTTGCAACCCACAGGTTAAGAACTAATGCTCTGGAAGAAAGAATTATTCCTAACCAATATTACTGTTTTCATAGTGGATAAAGAGAGAGTCGTAATACTCAGGCATAAAATAAAACACACAATTCTAGGGAAACAGACACATACAAGATTAATAAGGAAGGGGAAATCAGTGAACAATTACTGACAGTAGAGAAACCCTGACCAGCTGACCTGCCTGAAAGTCATGTAAGGAGCTCCAAGGCTGCATGTTTTGTTTCTTTGTTTTTGTTTTTGTAAACTGTCAGCCATGCTGGGATGGACATTTTTGTGATGAAAATGCCTTTGTGTCACCTATCCTATCATTAACTCTCTCTTCCTTCCCAAATAGTATTTCAATTCAAAAGAAATTTCTATACAACAGCATGCCCAGCAGTAGATGCCCAACATAAAAAGAACTCAATGGCATCTTTGAAGATACTGCCTCATGATGTTTGGTTAAGGCATGTTTTGGCTGATTTTGTATGTAAACGTGACACAAACTAGAATCATCAGATTGGAAAGATTCTCAGTTGAGGAAATCCCTTCATGAGATCCAGTTATAAGGCATTTTCTCAATTAGTGATCAATGGGGATGAGCCCAGCCCATGGTGGGTGGTACAATCCCTAGGCTGGTTGGTAGTACTGAGTTCTATACAAAAGCAGGCTGAGTAAGCCAGGGGAAGCAAGTCAGTAAGCAGCAGCCTTCCATGGATTCTGCATTGGCTCCTGCCTCCAGGTTCCTGCCCTATTTGAGTTCCTGTCCTGATTTTCTTCAGTGATAAACAACAATGTGGAACTGTATTCCAAATAAACCTCCCCAACTTGCTTTTTGATCATTGTGTTTTGTCACAGTAACAGAAATCCTAACGAAGACAGAGCACTTTAATTTTTAACTCTACAGGTCCTTTGTCTACATATTATGACTTCCATCTGTGTGTTTTTGTGGGATTTCTATGTGTGCAAACATGTGTGTCTCTGAGTCTAATATGTGTTTCTTAAGCTTTTTTTTATGGCTCTTTTTCTACTGTTTGTTTTTTCCTATTCTGATTTGTTTGTTTTTATCTCTATTTTATTTTACTTTAATATTCTCTAGATGGCTGTTTGTTTTCCAATGAAAAGCAAAGAAAGTTTGTTGATTCAGATAGGAGGCAAGGGGAGGATCTTGTAGGAATTAGGGGAGGGAAAACAATTAAAAAATATATTTTGTGAAACGAATCTATTTTCAATAAAAGAAAAATATGTGGAAAAGGTATGTACTGCTCCTATACAGGATGCAAGCTAGGTTGTAAGCATACATATCAGTTGCCTCAAAACTGATGGTAACACTAGGTCTGGGGAATCAATGGTTCTCTTCCACCCTCCATGAGTACCCATCCTTAAGTACACAAACCCACAAACAAACACATATAATTTAAAAATAAATTAAACCTAAAAGAGGACTAAATTTATGAATCATATGCATGCAAGAGAAGAAAGCTCAAGCTAAAGCCATTAAAGTATATTTGATCAAGAAAACAGAATATTTCCCAAATCTAATGAAAGAGAAGACTTTCCAGATAGAGGAGGCATTGAGAATGCCAACCTGACAAGACTAGAAAAGAACCTCTGATGGGGGAAATGTCTTTCTGTATGCTGCAAATATATGTTGCTCTGATTGGTTGATAAATAAAGTCGTTTGGCCTATAGCAAGGCAGCTTAGAGGCAGGGGGGAAATTCAAAGGGAGAGACAGGAAGAAGGCAGGGGGGAGATGCCAGTGAGGTGCCAAAGGAGCCACATGTAATGGGACACAGATAAAGCCATGCAACATGTGGCAATACATAGATTAATAGTTATGGGCTAATTTAAGATATAAGAGCTAGCTAGCAAAAGGCTTGAGTCATGGCCATGCAGTTATAATTAATATAAGCCTCTGTGTATTTACTTTGGGGACACAAGTGAGAGAGTTTGTCCCAACTGCAGGCAGGCCAGGAAACAGAAAATCTTATGACTACAAACCACCCCCATCATATTATTGTTAAGATGCTGAGTATATATAATACAGAAGAAATATTGAAAGATATAAGTTGGGCAGCAGTGGTACACACCTGTAATCCCAGCACTCAGGAGGCAGAGGTAGGCAGATCTCTGAGTCACAAACTGATTTCAACATAATATAAAGCAATTTGTTACACATTTAAGAAAATTGAAATAATTTCTGCATTGTATTTAACCACAATGAAGTAAAACTTGAAATTAATGGGAGAAGCAACAGAATATACACATACCTGAAGAGTCTTATATTTTTTATTTATTTATTTTTTATTCTTTTTACATACCAACCACAGATCCTCCTCTGATCCCTCCTTCTACTCCTCATCAGCCTCCCCACCAATCTACCCTTCCATCCCCCTCCTCCAAAAGGGTAAATCCTCCCATGAGGAGTCAGAAAAGCCTGGTACATTCAGTTGAAGCAGGACCAAGTAACCATCCACTACATCAAGGCTGAGCAAGGCATCCCACATAGGTAATGGACTCCAGAAAGCCAGCTCATGCACCAGGGATAGATTTTATGCAATTCAATCATGAGTAAACAAAAACAATAAGGAAAGAAATTAAGAAAATTTCAGAACTGAATGCAAGATAAATACATACATACCAGAATTCCTGGGACACACAAAATTCACTTCTAAGTAGTAAGTTTATATTCCTACACTGAAATATAAGTGAAATCTAAAAGTGGAAAAAAAACCCAACTTAATGTTTTAGTTTCCTCTCTCTAAGAAAAAGCAACTTAGAAGAAGAAAGGAATCATTTTACTTATATTTCCAGAGCACAGGACAGGAATTCAAGGCAGTAACCATAGAGGAATGATGTTTCCTGGCTCATAGGATCATTCTTAGCAGTCTTTCTTATACAGCCCAGGGCAACCTGCCCAGAGAATGTTGTTACCCACAGTGGACAAGACTGTCCTGCATCAATTAAGACAATTTCCCACAGTCATGCTCCCAAGTCTAGGTAATTCCCCAATAATATGTCCTTCTCCGGTGACTCTAAGTTGTGTCAGTTTCATAAATAAATAGCTAAGATAATGATGCACTACAAGATCATTAAGAAAACAGCATCAGGGTTGGGGATTTAGCTCAGTGGTAGAGCGCTTGCCTAGCAAGCGTAAGGCCCTGGGTTCGGTCCTCAGCTCTGGGGAAAAAAAAAGACAAAATAACAAAAAAGACCAAAAAAGAAACCAGCATCATAAACTCAAAATCAGTAGGTGAAAACAAATGATAAAATCAAAGGGAGTAAGCAATGAAACTAAAATGGAAAGAATAAAAATGAACAAAATTGAAAAAAATACCTTATTAAAAGAAAGAGAAAGAATACCCAAATTAATAAAATTAGAAATACAATTAAAAAAGAGACATTACAATAGATAGCACTGAATGCAGAGAATGATTAAGGCATGCTTTAAAAAGTAATAATCCAGTAAATGGAAAAAGCTACAAAAAGAACAAATTTTTCTATATAGATTCTTTTAATTAGGGTTTCTATTGCTGTGAAGAGACATCATGACCATGGCAACTCTTATAAAGAAAACATTTAATTAGGGTGGCTAGCTTAGAGTTTCAGAGCTTTGGCCCATTATCATCATGGTGGGAGTACGGTAAATTCAGGCAGACATGGTGATGGCAACATCTTGATAAGCAGGCCACAGGACAGGTGGTGTCCTGAACATAGGAAGTCTCAAAGCCTGCTCCCATGGTGACATATTTCTTCCAACAAGGCCATACCCACACCAACAAAGTCATACCTTCTAATAGTGCCACTCCCTATGAGATTATCAGGTTCAATTACATTAAAACTACCACATTCCAATCTCTGACCCCCATAGGCTTGTAACAGTATCATAATGCAAAGTACATTTAGTCCAACTTCAAAATTCCACATAGTCTATAATAGTCTCAACAATGTTTAAAAGTTCAAAGTTCAAAGTCTCTTCTGAGAGTCATGCAATCTCTTAACTATAACCCCTGAAAAAATACTCAAGAAGTAAATCACATACTTGCAATATATAATGGTACAAGATATATATAATATAGGGAAAGGAGCATAGCAAGGAAATACTGGACCAAATCAAGACCCAAAACCAGCTGGGCAAACTCCAAACTCTGCATCTCCCTGCCTGAGGTTAAAACGTTCTTCAGATCTCCAACTCTGTTCAGGTTCGTTGACAGCAATATACTTTACTCTTGGAGTGGTTTGACTACCTGTTAACAGCTCTCCTTGGCAAGTATTCCACGGCTCTAGCATCTCTAACATATTAGGTTCTTCAAGACAATCCAGGTTTCAACTTTACAGTATCACACAATGGCCTCTCTACTAGGCCTGAGCAGCTTTCTTTAGGTATAGAGGCAAATTCCATAACTCATTTCTTCCATCCTTAACTCTAAAGCCAGAACTACGTGGCTGCACCTGCCAAGTTCTGCTGCTTCCTAGGACTGGAACATGACCCCCTCATTCATTTACATCCACACCAGCTTTTTGTTCTTCATTGCCTAACCTTGGCTGTCCTGAAATTGGATCTCTAGACCAGGCTAGCCTTGAACTCAGAGATCTGGCAGCCTCTGCCTTCTCAGTGCTGGGATTGGAAACAAGCACCACCATTCCCACCTTTAAACTTTTCTTTAATTCCTGTTCACAATTGGAAACTTAGCTGGGTGGTATCTTGCCCTGAGGTCACCACTCCCTTTATTCCATTTCTTAATCTGTTTATCTCCTTGAACATAGAATTAAATCCATTTCACTTTCTGGTGCTCTTTTTCTCCTCAAATATTTTTTCTTTGCTCAGCTTGCTCCTTTTAATTATATATCTTCCTTTGCGTTAACACTAGTAATCACAAAATGTAGTCTATACTAGGCTATCTTAGATTTCTTCTGACAGTGGAATTAATCCAAAACTCTTCACTTTAGCCTCAGGCAGACTCTTCAGACAAGGGCAAAAAGCAAAAAGCACTGACTTTCTTCACCAAAATATCACAACAATGACCTCTAGGCACCACACTAAAATTCTTCTCCTCTTAAACCTCTTGAGTAAGTACCCCACAGTTCATCAAATCACACTCATCACCACTGTATTCCATGTTCCTTAAGCAACACTTAAAACATTCAACTTATTTTCTAATCCACAGTCCCAAAGTCCATATTACTCCAGACAAAATCATGGTCAAGCCTACAATAGCAGTACCTCAGTCCCTGAGGATTGTGGAAGTACTTTTGAACTTTGGCCTAGAAGAGCTATTGAGTGTTAAGAGCTCAGTGGGGTGTTCTTTAGGAGCTTAGAAGATAATGTTAAAAGCAATGAAGAAGATGGAGGCCTGACTTGTGAAATCTCAGAGGGAAATTTAAAGACTCTATCTGGGCCATTTGTTATTTTGAATTAAGATCTGTAGTTCTGGTTAGCTGGAGCTGAAGAATCAACTGTGATTAACAAGATTCCAGAACTACTAAAGCAGTCATGTAGTTCTGGTTAACAGGGGCTGAAGAATCAGCTGTGATTCACAAGTGGTGAAGTCAGAGGAGCAGCAGGTGGCAATTGAAGTTCAATGTGTCAGCCCACCAGGAGGCAACTCCCTAATGGATGAATCTCAGATTGGCAAGGCCTGAAGACCACAGGCCCTGAAATGTCTTTTGCTTCTGCTATCTTTCTCTTGTATCTGGCACGGTGTGAATGGGTGTGGGGAGATCCCCATTGCCTGTTACTTAGTGTATTTATCTAATCAAAATATCTTGTTCTACTGGGCATTTTTACCTGTGGATTATTATGAAGATGATTTCTTATTAAGCTGTATTGTCTAATTGATAATAATGTTCATTTAAATAGAGTATTAACAATAAGAAATAAAACAAAGAAGTGTCACACAGCTAGAACAGATGAGTTACTATTAAGGAGCCATATAGGTTGTAGTTTAGGATAGTGAATTAGGATGTGATTGAGGATAATAAGGTTTAGAATAAGAAAAACAATTGAGTCATAGTAGACAACCTAGTTTAAATTCTTTTAATTTTAATGTTGGGGGTATGTTGATGACATCATTAGCTGAAACAAAGCCTTAAAATAACTTCAGGTAAGATCAGATGTTTTGAAAATAGCCTTGAGATGAAAAACTCCAGAAAACAATCTAAAGTTCACAAGGACACATACCTGAGGTAAAAAATACAAAGCAACACAGTTGTTACTAGCTGATGTAATTTCTTGATAAGGTTAGTTGGTGATTGAAGGTAAAGATTAATTCCTTGTACCCATTCCTGCCCTCAATCTTCTGATATTAAAAAACAAAACAAAACAAAACAAAACAAAACAAAACTATTGATGAGTGGGTATGCACCTTAAAGGTTTAAAGTAGAGCTGACTGGTTTTTTGTTTTGTTTTGTTTTTTGTTTTTTGTTTTTCCAGACAGGGTTTCTCTGTAGCTTTGGAGGCTGTCCTGGCACTCGCTTTGTAGACGAGGCTGGCCTCGAACTCACAGAGATGCACCTGCCTCTGCCTCCTGAGTGCTGGGATTACAGGCATGTGCCACCATCGCCCGGCTTTTTTTTTTTTTAAGATTTATTTATTTATTTATTTATTTATTTATTTATTTATTTATTTATTATTATGTATACAGAAGAGGATGCCAGATCTCATTACAGATGGTTGTGAGCCACCATGTGGTTGCTGAGAATTGAACTCAGGACTCTGGAAGGACATTCAGTTCTCTTAACCTCTGAGCCATCTCCCCAGCCTCGATATTTTTTCATATGTAAAAAATTAGGTCTGTGATTCCTTATATAGATTACCTTTCAAGATGAGAAATAAAGTGATCCTTTCATTGTAACTGCCAAATGTAGCCTGCCAATAAAGGACCTGACTGAGAATATCTTGCTTGCCTACATAGTTAATCTATAACAAGTTGTTTGGGTATGAATATAAATGGGTTTTGGGGACAATTTGTTTTTCACTTTTAATATGTAAAATGTTTAACCCTGTAAGGGATATGGAAAACATGCTCTTTTTTTTACTAGTATTCATTCATTTGGAAAACAGAATGTAACTGAATTGTAATTTTTATATTGCCTGAAAGATTTTGCTGTGGTATATAAGCTGTAAGGGAAAGAATATAGATAGAGAATGAGAGAGTTAGAAGGAATTAGAAGGAAAACATCAAGAATAAAGATAGAGTTAGTAGGAAAACATCAAGAATATTCCCATCATATTCTTCACAGAGTCAGAATAAAAGTACTAAAATTCATATAAATACAGAAATCCAGCTTCCTGATTTTTTGACAAAATGGCATAAACCAAATTTGGAGAAAAGGCAGTCTCTTCTACAAATGGTGGTGGGCTACCTGGATTTTCACATGTATAAAAATAACATGGTGATCTCCATCTCTCACCATGTTCATAAAAATTATTAAGATTGGACCAAAAACTGTAATGTAACCTGTGAAACCAAAAATGCTAGAAGAAAACATATAGGAAAAAAATTCTAGAAATTCTAAAAAAAATGTAGACATGGGCAAAGTATTTCAGAAAAGGACTCAAGGAGCTCAGCAAACAATATTAGTATTGATTAATGTAATTACATGATTCTAAAATGATCTATAGGGTCTGAAGTGATCACTAAATTGTTAAGAACACTTGCTGCTCTTACTGAAGAGCAGGGATCGCTTCCTACCACCCATATCAGGGGGCTCACAATCAGATGGAGCTCTAGTTCTGGAGACTGATACACTCATCAGGCCTCTGCACACAGGATGTATGCACATTAAAAAAACGCAGGCACTCACACATGCAAATAAATATAAAATTACGATCTTTCAAAAATATTCTGCAGAGCAAAGAAAACACAAGGATAAAGAAGCAGCCTGCAGAATGGGAGAAAATGGTGAAATACTATTTTGCATCCTTTAGAGGTGGCTAGGATTAGATGATCAGACAATAAGAAAGAGAATTAATATCCAAAATGTATAAAGTAATCAGATAACAAAATACCAAATAAAGGAATAACCCAAACTATAAGCAGCCTAATTGATGAGAAGACTCTATTCAGAAAATGAAGTACCATTGTCCAACTAAGATATAAAAATAATTTTCCACATCTTTAGCTATCAAGGAAACACCAATTAAAACTAAATTGTGATTCTATCAGGCCCTGGTCAGAATGATTCTTGTAAAGAAAACAATGAGAATAAACTCTGTTGAGGAAATGGGGGAAGGGAACCATTATATACTGAAGTTGGGAATGTAAATTGCTTCAACTACTATGCAAAACAGTGTATGGTTTCTTCAGAAGATGAAAAACTGGAAAAATAGAGCTGTCATCTGACTCAGTTATATTACTTCTGAATATATACCTTAAGAATTCTAAGTAAACATACCATTGAGATACCTGCAAAAAATATTTTTGGACCATTATTAATAACAGTTATGTTATGGAAGCAGCATAGATGTCCATCAACAGATGAATGAAGTAGATATAATATAAACACACACACACACACACACACACACACACACACACACACACACACATATATATATAGAGATTATATATATATATAAAGAGTCATTGAATCATAAAGAAGAGATGTGTTTTTCTGGAAAATGAATCCAAGTAGAGATCATTATATTAAGCATAAAAAGCTTAATTTATAAAGGCAAACGCAATTGTTACATTTTTTATCTAACTTGAGTTTTCTAGGTTTTTATAGATACATAAAATCAAATGAGTGAGTTATTCAGTGTGTGTGTGGATGTGTGTCAAGGAGAGAAAGCAAGAGAGGACATGGAAACAGAAGGGAGATTGAGAAAAAGGCAAAAACTTGTGGGAGGAAAATAGGGAGATGAGAAATTGGAGGCTATGTAAGCTGAATATATAATATGCTTAAAGTTGCTTTAGTCATTTGGAAACCTAGTAGTATGTGCAATGAAAATATATCATAATGTCACTACAAAATTTGCAAAGGCAAGAAACCCAAGTAAAAAAATATATCAATGTGTCTAAATAGGCATGATTCCAACATAAAGAAATTGCAAATTAAAGCATAAATGGTGAGATTGCTCAGTAGTTATAACACTTGCTGCCAAGACTTGATGACCTGAGTTCAATCTCTGGGACACACATCATAGAAGAAGAAAACTTAAACCAACTCCATCACCTCCTGTGACTTCCATATGAGCATTGTACAGCATATTGCCCCTGACCACATGCACACACAGACATATAAGTGTTACAAAGAAAAAATGCAAATGCATATTGGATTATATATAAGAAAATTTTGGAAATTTGCACATATCATTTGGAAATAATTGCCTCAAAATTATTTAAAACTCTTTTAGGAGAGTTAATTGTCTCTAATAATAGTGTGCCTCAAACTAATTAATGACAGAAGTCCTATTCCCCACTAGTATTTCCTCTCTTCTCTTCTGAATCATGTTCTACTCTTACTTTCTAATTTTGATCCCAATTCCTTCACAGTCAGTCTCATTTATAAAATGTTTTCTGTGTTCAAAAAGGGACATCCCACCATTTCATTCTATAAGAGCTCTATGATGTACAATCTGTTATTATCATCATTCAGTGGATGAAGTGTCACAGCTAATAATGAAAGGCAATTAGAATTAAACTCTGGTGAACTGAGTTTAAAAAAATGTTTTGCAACTGATTAAAAAATGAGGAAATAATTCCTTTTGATAGTAACTGGTTTGTGATCATTGCAGAGGTGTACATTGAACATATGAGTAGGAACAGAATATAGTGATATTCATTCAAGTCGCTGATATTCATTCAAGTTCACACCAATGCAACATTCCTTGATGTATCATGTATGACTAATCCGAACTAATTTTTTCACATGTAAAAGAGTCTTTCCAATTATCAATGTTATTTAATTTCTCTAATATGTACTTCAAAGTAATCTTATCTAAAATATTTCATCAAACAGATAACCTCACTCTGTTAGAACTCTCCCTGAACCCCAACATCTATATAGATTTTGAATTTATTACATTGACAGTGGAAAGGATGGCCAGAGCTGCAGTTCATCCAGATTTGTATCTAGGATTCAAATACTAAATCTAATATTTAGTATCATTATTAAAAATCCTGAATCTCCTCAGGATTATACTATTGAGGTATGAAAAGACTTTCTACAGAAGAGTTGACAATGGGGGTAAATAAAATTTTATATGAGTATGCATGTAAATGGTGCTGTCTCTACTCCATTCACATCATTGATACCAATAATAAATGGTTTAAATAGCAAAAAACCTGTCCTATACTTTTTTCATTTTATATATATATATATATATAGATAGATAGATAATTGTATTTATTACTTATATCATTGGAACATGTGTAGTAATAATAATGTGAGGTATTTTTGTAAATAGTCCAACACAATGTCTAGAGATTTGTCATAGCACAATAAAGTTTAGTTGTAATTAATTTATTTTCAAAGGGCTCACTGCCTTCCTATGTTTTGAATCTATACTTTCCCTTGAGCTTTCATCCTTAACCCTTCCCAGGAGCCATGCTATCTAGTATGTTTATGGCAACAACTACTGGTGAGCAATAAATTATAATGTCTCTCTCTGTACTAAGGAAGGTAGAGCAGGAATATCCATTCATTCAATATTTTTAAAGAAGATATTGACCTGAGAGATTTCCATTAAGCAAACACATTATCCTACCTTTCTTGCTTTGGAGAAAATTGATGGTGGATTCTTCAATAACCACAGGGCATTAGAATATAATAAGAAAATAATATTGATGCCTCCCAAAACTAGAAGCAGGGAATGCTTATATTCCATGTTTTCTTTGGGCCTACATTTCCCTGCTGGTGAAGTTACTTGAACTTCACTTGATTCAAGAATTAAAATGCAGTCTAATGTTTCACCCTTCTTTCCATACACAGAATACATTATCTGGCATATACTGATGATCCTTCCTGTACTTTTGATAAATTCCCAAGTCAGCAGAAGTAATGTTAATGAAACATGAAAAGTCAACATTAATTATAGTTAATGAAAAATTAAAAATCTCTTTTAATTACTATGTGGGTCTGACATTTTGCCCTCACTGAAATATACAAGAAAACTAATTAATGAGTTTAATGTTGCACTCTTCCTTACTGCATTCTTGAAATTGACTTGGCAAAGTTTGTCAACAAGTCCAAATCAAGCATTGTCTTGAGGGCAGTGTTCTTTGCCTAGGATCTATCCATTCCTACTTGAATAACCCCAAATAATGATTATTTATGAATTAGACCAATATTTAATACTTTCTAGGACAGCTGTGACCCACAGTCACTCCATATTTTACAGATGAGTTTTTTTCTGTCTTCTATACAATTACTGCATTTTTCTATTATACAACTTACAATCTACCACACAGTAAACTGGATATACAATATGAAATTTTCTTTTCTGATCTGAAGAATTTGAAAGTATTTTACTGAGTGAAGCAAAAGAGTGAAATGAATTCATATACATGTTATTTGTTGGGATAACTCTAAGGATATGCTATGCATACTGCCATGATTTCTGTAATGATTCTTAAAGAATTTTCACCAAATGTATTAAAATTAAGCTAGTCCATGACTGGAGAGATGGCTTAGTGAGTAAAAACACTTATTGCTGGTGTGACGACCTGTGTTTGATCCCCAGGACCCACATGGCAGAAGGAGAGAACTGACTTCCACACCTGCAGGATGATGAATGCTCTCACATACATATATTAAGGAATTAATTCACATGATTAGGAATATTCAGATGTCCAAATTATGAAGAGTAGTAGAGGAGAAAATGGGCCTGGGTAAGAGTACAGTGCAAATACAAGTTATTCTGATGGCACAATTCCTAGTTGCTGTAGAGAAATCATCCTTATTGTTCTAGTATTGCTTCTTAATGGTTGGCTGAAGTCCATGCACATTATAAGGGATAAAATGCTTTATTTGAAGTCAGCCAATTTAAATTTTAAACTCCTCCAAAAATCACCCTACATAAATATCCATAATATTTGATCAAATATCCGGAAATCATGATCCATCCAAATCAACAATAAAATTATTCATTTTACAGTATTAAAGAATGCTATTATGCATTTTAGTACTCTTTAAAGCTAGAGACAAGCCAATATTCTAGAGGTAGTGGGGAGGAAAACTATTAATCAAGAAGCTCATTAAGACAACTTTAAGAATCTGAATTATGCAACAGTGAAGACTTTTTCACTCACTTTTCAAACCTGTTTCTAAGATATTTATCAAATGCACTATATACCATGTAAGTACTTAAGAAGAATGTTTGCTGTCAGGATTTAAAAAATCCAAAATGTCTAGCTTCATTTCCTAATATAACATCATATAAGTGTGCTGAAAGTAAACCCTGAGGAACTATTTTTGTTTGGATAATGTTTCAGTGGGTTATATCAGGAAATTGAAACACAAAGTGGATGGTTTTGAAAAAGAATTTAAAGTTTGAGATAGAAAGAGCCTTGAAGTCACTCTAAAAGAGAAACAGGCCATGGGCCCAGGTCCCTGTGCCAACAGATTCATTTCTGGCAAGAAAATCTGATTGTAGAAGACAGTAGTTAATGCAGAGACTCCTAAATTTTCAAACTACTGAGAATAAGAGGTGGTGAGTTCTCTGCCATAGGTGAAACTTCTGTATCAAACAGGGAAATCAGAAAACATTGCTGAAGCAGAGAAGTGGGAAGAACAGAAGACTCCGAGGATGGAAAGCTACCTACTGATATAATATGAATGCTATTGATATGAACTCACAGCAGATCTGTGCAAGATCAAGAGAGTTAAAATTCCAATCTGGAAAAAGGAAAAGTTCCCAGTGCTTCATTCCTAACAAAGGAGCTGACGGCAGTTGATGAGGGAAGGACAGCTATATTTCTTTGGAGAAGGGCAGAATTTCACCAAGATACATTATATACAAGTATGAGAATTTCAAAAACTAATAAAAAGTGACATTAGATGATGGATTAGATGATAAAGGATCACAAATAATATTTTATTCCACAGTTAGTATGTGTTTTAGCATTGTGAGCACAGTAGCAATTCATATCTGTTTGAAAAAAAAAATAGAGATTGCCTTAAGTTACATTTCTGTTGCTGTGAAGAGACAACTTATAAAAGAAAACATTTAATTAAGATCTCACCATTCCAGAAGGTTGTAGAGTCCGTGAAAATCATTGTGGGTACATGGCAGCAGCTGAGAGCTTAGATGTTAAAAGACAGTGATTACAGAGAGAAAGAGAGAGGGGGAGATAGAGAGACAGAGAGAGGCAGAGCAGAGACAGACAGACACACACACACACACACACAGAGACAGAGACAGAGAGAAATGGGAATTGTATAGGCTTCTGATACCTCAAAGTCCTCCCCCAGTGACACACCTCCTCTAACAAGGCCATACCTCTTAATCCTCCCTAAACAGTTCCAACAAAGAGTGTCAAATCATTCAAATATATGAACCTTTGGAGATCATTTTCATTTTCCTTCAAACTACCCCAGGGACATTAACCTGTTACATGTCAAAGAATCACAAATGTTAATGTCACTTTAGTATCAAACATTTTAAATTGCTTAATTCAGGGTATATTGTATAAGCATAAACATACAAGTGTTAAGTATAATATGGTTGAATACCCCTTGTCTAAAATATTTAGTACCAGAATTATTTGGGATTTCTTTTTTAGATATTTGAATATTAACTTATCCTGTACATAATGAGGTATCTTTTTAATAGGAGAAAAGTCTAAACATGAAATTCAGTTTGTATATTACATGTATGCACAGCTTGAAGGTAATTTTGTATCAATATTTTTAGTGTCCTTGTACTTGGACTACATTATATCATATGAAGTCAGTTAGAGAATTTTATTAATGTGCTACTGTGTAGCAATCAGAAAGTATTGGATATTGGAGAATTTTGGTATATGGATTAAGAAATTAAATTGGCATGTATGTAAAATACTAAAAAAATTGTAAAAAATGTTTTAGCTTACAAGTTAGTCATGATAGTTTTATAATTTTTAGCTGTGAATAACAAAACTGCTCAGATGCCTGGAAAGAAAAATATCCTTTCCTTGAATGATGTAATTATGTATATATTTTACATAACATATTCCTGTTGCCAAAAATACTTCTGCCCAGCTATTTCTATCTAGAAACAAAAATTAATCTTTCAAGATACAGATTAAATGTTACATTCTGAGATTTCTTTTAACCATGCTTAGATAGTTGAATGATCTCTAGTTCATTTTTTCATAGCATTTTTGTGTACAGACACTTTTATTTCTTCTTTGGTAAAGTTTTATTTATATCTTTACATATATGTCTCTTCCCATAAGCTATGGTCTGAATGAGAAGACTAAATCTATTTTATAAGCCTTCCTAAATGAAGCCTAACACAGTATCTGAAGGCTCATAAAAATACAGTAAATAATGCAGATATGCCAGGCAGTGGTGGCGCACACCTTTAATCCCAGCACTTGGGAGGCAGAGGCACGTGGATCTCTGTGAGTTCGAGGCCAGCCTGGTCTCCAAAGCAAGTTCCAGGAAAGGCACTAAGCTATACAGAGAAACCCTGTCCCGAAAAACCAAAAAAAAATTGCATATATGATTCTGCATGTTCTAGGATTGAATTAGGTACTACATGGATGTCTACAACAGTCAGAAACACCTAAGCTGTGATGCAGGAATCTAAACTCACAGGAGCAAAGACTTGTCTTTCACAATATATGTCTATCATGAATTTGTAGAAAAATTTCTCATTATAGTCATCAAGGAATTAAAGCTTACAGAAAACAACCACAGTCTGCAATTTTCACTAGTGACCATGCTAAAAAAGAAAGCAGTATTTATTTTCTCACAGTAATTAAATGCTGGGCCTAGAATGTAAACTTGATTCTTCCATGCAGGATTTATTGGCAAGGCTGACAATTCACCACAGTCAAAATTGAAAAAATCCTGAAAGAAAAATGTAGTTAGAGTTCTCCTGCCTGGCCCACAGTCAGGACAAATCTCTCTCATCCACCAGGACCATAGACGCTCAGACCCAACCAAGAAAGCACACAGAAACTTATATTGCTTACAAACTGTATGGCTGTGGCAGGCTTCTTGTTATCTACTTCTTCTATCTTAAATTAACACATTTCTGTTAGTTTATACTTTGCCACATCGCTTGTGGCTTACCAGTGTCTTTACATGTTGCTTCTCATAGCGGCGGCTGGCAGTGTCTCTCTTCAGCCTTCTACTTCCCAGAATTCTCTTCTCTCTTGTCCCGCCTATACTTCCTGCCTGGCCACTGGCCAATCAGAACTGTATTTACACAGAGCGATATCCACAGCAGAAAAAAAGTAAGAAATCAGTAACTAGCATGAAAATTACTACATTTGTCAATCAACAATAAATATACAGAAATACAGGAAGCATACAGAAAACATCTACAGTATTGCAAAAACATATATTTAAAAGCCATAAGAAAATGTCAGAGTGCTGAGAATATGAACTTTATATCCAAATTCATTTATAAGCAATATCATTTTCATAAACCAATAATGTACTGTGTTAAGAGTCTCAATTTTTTTATTTTATTTATTCCTTTTACTCTAATTTTTTTCTCTAGTTTACCTCAGTTTTGTGGGACACCCATTTTGGTCAAGTTTTCAGCTACAGTCAGAAAGGACTCTAAGATATTAAAGGAATATCACAAAGAAAGGACAAAACACTAATAGGTTTAGTCCATTTCCCGTATCAAATTTTAACTGTTCCAGCTTAATTGTTTGGGACTTCGTTTTCATACTGCATTATTGGAGTCTGACATACTTAAACAGGCTTTTTATTTTTCTTACAAGGTTTATTTTACTTTGAAGTGTATGTGAGAAAGAGGAAACCCAACGTATTGGGACATGTACATGTGAGCACAGGTGCCCACAGAGGCCAGATTTTCACGCTTCTTGAAGCTGGATATACAAGTTGTTTTGAGACACTGGACTTGGGTGCTAGGAACTGTACTTTGGATTCTCTGCAAGAGCAATAGATGCTATTAAAAGCTGAACCATCTCTATCAATCCTACATAGTTTTCTTACAATAGAAATGTTAACAGGTTAGGCAAAGTTAGTAGATGACATTTTTAAAACCAAATACCATAGAAGAAAATGCTTTCATGTTCCCAAATATATGGTTTCATAGCAAAACAACAACAACAACAACAACAACAAAACAGGAAAGTATCTTCTCCCCAGGATATTATACAAATGTAACAATACTGCACAAAGTTCCTAAGTGTTGGGTCCTATAACACCTAATTTTGACTATCCAATTTTAAAATTGCATTACTCAAAAACACTTGTAATACTAGGTATTAATTTTGTAATTCTGCTTAGGATTTAAAAGAAAATGATGATATTCACCGATAAATTATTTAAGATGTAAAATTTTTAAAAAATGAAGTTACTTGTATGAAATTAAAATAGTTTATGTATTGTTGAGAACATGATTGGAAAAAGCACGGGGACAAATAGCCAAACTAGTGGAAACACATGAACTAAGAACCAATAGCTGAGGAGCCCGCAACTGGATCACATGCTCTGGATAAGTGAGACAGTTGATTAGCTTGAACTGTTTGGGAGGCCCCCAGGCAGTGGGACCCAAACCTGTCCTTAGTGCGTGAGCTGGCTGTTTGGAGCCTGGGGCCTATGCAGGGACACTTTGGTAGTTTCAGAATAAAAGACTTAAAGACCTGTCCCCTTTTGTCATAGGACTGGAAAGAAACACCAGAGCCTAATAGAAATCTTTTCACAAAACCAGGATACTTCAGACACATATGTGAATGATCTAGTTGCATCTGATGCAGAAAAATCAAAAGAAATTTTGAGCAATAATAATAATTCCATTGCTTAAAGTGCAATAATATACTCTTTATTCCTTTAGTCTTACATTAGAAACAAATGAGGGAGTCTTGGTGTAGCATATTATTTTAAGATGTGTTACATTTGTTTATGCTGTGGAAAACTTGTTTAATGATGCAAAGATGTGTTGTATTTGTTTAACTCACGGATTTCTAAAAGTCTTATAATAAAAAAGCTAAATCCTGATATTGAGGCACATGCAGAAAGATCAGAGGGACAAAGGAACAAGCCACTGCCATGTCTCACCTCACCAACTCCACAAATCCTCTGAGTCCTCACCCAAAAAGCTCCAGTCTAAAAAGTCTCAGCTTAATAAACTTCCTGTCTCTTCATGCCTTATATACCTTTCTCCACACAGCCATCACATCCTGGGATTAAAGGCATGTGATTCCCATGTACTGGGATTAAAGGTGTGTGCCCCCACTGCCTGACTCTGTTTCTCTCCTAGACTAAGTCCGTATCATGTAAGTACAGGGTGGCTTTGAACTCACAGCCATCTATCTCCCAAGTGCAAGGATTAAAAGTATGTGCCACCATTGCCTGGAATCTATGTTTAATATAGTGGCTTGTTTTGTCCTAATCTTCAGGGAAATTTTTTTAGGGTACATAATACATCACCACATTTCCTCATTTTTGTGATAACTAATATAAGAAAAACTATACACTGTAACTATGTATAATATATACACTCAAGAATTACATTAGCAATATCCAGTCCATTAACATTTGACAGATTTAGAGAAAATATTCCATTATCTATCCTATTTTGGTGAGTCCAAAATGTTGTACCTAATTCACTTTCTATCCTAACTTGTATTACCAATCCAAAACTAACTATCTTTTGATGTCTTTCAAACTTATACACTTTACACCTCTTTAGTGAGTTTCTTTCCTGCATTTGTTAACAAGGAAAAGTATAACTATAACTATCTAATCTTCAACTCCCTCAGAGACCGGAAAAGGAAATTATATTAACTGAGTAAGCAGGAAGTGCAAGCAAGTGACATCCAAAAATTGTGATAAATGACAGAAACAGCTGGCTGCCTGCATAGTCATCCAAGGTTCCTCTCTTCTGTAACATTGGGGCATCATCTTTGGCCAACAGGCTTAGCACATCTGAAAGACTTTTCTGTGAAGCAGGATTTTCTGAAGAGCCCTCCTACCTTGTCTTGGCAAGGTTTGGCACTCCTTTCTTTTGTGTCCTGCTTGTCCATGTTGGAAAGTATACTGTCAGCAGTCAAGGCAAGGGCACTTTCTTGCCCAGTGACTAGCTTTTGCCACAAAGAAAGTAAATTCCATAGGGAGTTTCTTCAATGCCCATCATCTTCTCTAAAGTATATTGGTGCTGCCAGGAGCAGACATGTCTCAATGTCATAAAAAAAAAACTATGTTATTAAAACATCTTAAAACATCAATTTTGTAGATCTCTGAAGTGTTCGAAGATGACCTGTCTATCTAAAATATATCTCTGTTTGACCTTGAACACATACTCAATATGACTACAAGTTTGATTGTAGTAGGTGACTAATTACTAACTTGCATTTCTTTATATCCTAATTAGTTGGTAATAATAACTTTCAAGGACTAAAAAATTGCATTACATTGTTAAAAGAACTATGTAGGTACAATACCTTGAACAAGATTAGAAGTGTATGTACAGTATGTTATAACATTAATCTCAAATTTGTATCAATATACAAAATTTGTATACAATATACAAAAATCCAATCAAATGCAAAATATTTAAAACTAGTAGTTGCTTTTTAAATCCTTTTTTATCTTATCTTATCTATTATTCTCCCTTTTTTCTTTTCTGAGTAGATTCAATAATCTACCCTTTTAGCCTATTATTTCTATATTTTTTGTTCAGAGTAGATTCAATAATCTACCTTTTATCCTATCATTTCTATATAATATGTTTCTATATCATATCCTCCTTTCTTCTTCTGAAAAGAAATTGGCTATGACCAATAACAATTTTTAACCAACCCCCAAACAAAGACAAACATCCATAATCCATTTTTTTGGAAATGTTGGCATAGTTTTCTAGTCTACTTCCTGTTGATTGGGGGGTGCTGGAAGTCTTATGGGGACACAAATAAAATTTAGGTTATGGTCAAGTCCTGATTGGAGTAGTCTGTGAGGCTGTATCATCTCAACTAGCCATCTTGATAAATGTCCTGAGCAGTCTGTAGACCAAAGCTGATCTTTAGATGGTGTTTGCCAGCTTAATGGTGTTATCATTATCCTGATGGAATCATTGTTGTGTGGTCCCATCATCTTTTGGATACTTCAAAGGGTGCTGTTAAGCATGGTCATGGTTCACTACAGAAAATGTTTTTTCTTGTGATAAGTTTTCTGGATGATTCATCCTTTCTCTTCAAATGTCTCATTTGTCCAGTGGTCTTCAGATTCCTTATCTGGATGCCTTCGTTTTCCCGAAGGCCAAAAACAAAACCTTCCCTAACTGAACTTTGAGGAAATTTCCAAATGTAATCTTTATCACATTTGATTTATGGTTTCTCCTGATTCTTTGTTCTCACTTCTAGTTTTGTTCTATCATCCAGAGAAATATGGTCAATAGGCAGATTCTGTAATTGTTCTGGGAAGGCATTTCTTCCACAATTACAGGAAAGGACTGAACATAATTTTACATGGGTGCCTGCAGGAGGGTCCTCGAAGTGTTTTCCTACAGCAAAGGCAAATGATTACCTTGTCTGCCCCTTGTTGATCTACATTCTTCAGTCCAATGTCTGCCTTTACCATACCTTCTACATAATCTAGAAAGGAGGGGCATTCTGTTCATATTATTCTTAGCAAAAACATTGTTTCTAGGAATACCTTGTGTATAGCCCCTTTTTAAGTGATCTTGTTTATTACAATTGAAATAATTGACATTACTATTTTTCTTCAAACCTCTGGAAATCACCTTTCCTATCCAAGCACCATCATCGTCATGAGATTCAATATTAATAATATCTGGGATCCATTACTCAAAGGGTGCTAATCTTGCCTTTAATGGCCTAATTACCCTTGTGCATTAGCATTTTCAACAGCCAGATAGTCAATTTTGTCTGTCTAGCTTTTGAATTTGGTATCATTCTATTCACTGCTGAAGTCAGTCTTTATAAGAAATCCATGAAGGTTTCTTTTGGGCCCTGTATAACTTTTGTAAATGACTCAATTTTCTTTCTTATTTCTCCACTTCTGTCCCAAGCATTGTGCCATGCAGCACAATACTAAGGTGTGGTCATCATATAAAGATTGTCTTTGTATATCAGCATAAATGCCTTCTCCAAGAAGTTGATCTTGGCAAATTTCAATGCCTCTAGCCCTACTCTGTTGTTCAATGGTATTAGCCTCATCTTTCCAGCAGTTATTCCATTGTAATTAGGGAACAGCCTCTAAGACTGCTGTAACCAAATCTCTCCAGTCTTGAGGGATAATTCTATTACATAACATCTGCTTCACAAAAGATTAATGGATTCCATATGAGACTATTGCTTCTTTGAATCTCCTCAAACCTAACATTTGCACAGGAGTCCAGGCAGCACTCACACAGCCTTGAGGATATCTATCACTGGCTAGTTCCTGTAAGGTTACTTGATAGATTAAGGTTGGCTGTTTGGAAGCCTTAGGCTTTTTATCTGTAAACTTATAATGCAATGTTGAGATTGGTTCTCCTTTAAATTCTCCTGTCTGAGTCTGAATAGCTCTCTGATCTGTTTTAACAAGTTTTTCTAAAATTGTTATCTTGGCACTCATATAAACCAACATTTTAATGATAAAACAAAAATGATCAAATAATATTTATAATTGACATTACATCTATCCCTTAAACATTAATTGTCCTCTCATTTGATTGTTCCATTTTCAGACAGTGTTCTGTATAGTCAAACAGAGGCCAAATATCTTCCATTGTAAAAATGTTTCCCATTTTTGAATGTGGGAAAAAAGTCTTTTAACTAATTCCTCCCTTTAAGAAATCCCAGTTGACTCACCAACTCTGCTTACAGTCAGTGTTGATTCAGATGATGGTGTGGAAGCAGCCTGAGGAAGGTGTCCACAGAAAGCCAAAACCTACCAGGAGAGGAAAGAAGTGAAAGATTTAGCCACCTGCACAAGGGAAGTTTATGAAAGTGGCTAACTCCTGTGGATTTTAGAGCCCCAAAACCTATCAAGTTTGCTGCAGAGAGGCTGCAACAAAGCTTAGCCAGCAGGGTAGGGACTTCCAGCCCAGGTATAGCAGAGATTCCATGTGTAGCTCGGGCTTGAGCCAGGGACTGCAAGGCCACAGGCAAGCAACATTTTCATTAATTCATGCCCCACAAGTTGGATGCCAGATATTACTCAAATTGCTAAATGGTCTTTTAATAAAAAAAACCTGGTACCAGATATTTGGGTAAATGCTGAAAGATCAGAGACAAAGGAACAAGCCACAGCCACCACCTCTTACCTCACCAGCTCCTTAGTCTGAAAAACTGTCTAGTTCCTATTTCTTCAAGCCTTTATATACCTTTCTCTACCCAGCCATCATGTCAAGGGATTAAAGGTACGTGTGCTTCCCAAGTAAAGGTGTGAGATCTCAAATTCTGGGATTAATAGTGTGTGACTCCCAAATATTGGGATTAACGGTGTGTGCCACAACTGCTTGGCTCTGTTTATCTCCTAGAATTAATCAAACTCATGTAGTCCAGGGTGGCTTTGAACTCACAGAGATCCAGACGGATCTCTACCTCCTGAGTACTAAGATTAAAGTTGTGTACCACCCCTACCTGGGCTCTATGTTTAATCTAGTGGCTTGTATATCACCACACAATGAAGCTGTGTTACTTTGCCTGTCTAAAAGTCCTTATTGGTCTAATAAAGAGATGAAGGGGAAACATCAAGGCAGCATAAAGGACAGGTGGGGCTGGAAGGCAGAGAGAATAGATAGGAAGAGAAAACTAAACAGAGAAGGAGCAAAGAGCAAGAAAAGAAGGGGCTAGCCACCCAGCCATACAACCAGGCAAGAAGGAAATAAAAGATTTACAGAAATAGAAAAAGTTAAAGCCCATAGGGATAATTTAAGAACAGCTGGCCAGAAAAAAGCCAAGCTTTGGCCAGGCACTTATAAGAAATAGTAAGAATCTCTGTGTGTATTTAGTTGGGAGCTAGGTGGCAGGTCACCCAAAAAGTAAAGAGTAAAAATGACCAGAGTCTACTAATAGTGCCCAAGCCACTGGTGAAAGCGTGTGAATCATGGTGAGATTTTCATCCCAGAGTAACAATATTAGTGCAGAGGCAACAAGGGACAAATAATTGTTTTCTCCCCTGCCAGTAACACTAGATGCTCTAGACAGTTGACATCTGACCTTACTAGCATTTGGTTGTCAGATGAAAGGTCAGTACTTGGATCTGCGGTCTAGTCCTTTCAGATATGTCTATCCCTTAACTAAAACAAAAAACAGAAAACAAACAAAAAACAGTAAATGGAAATGGAAATGTTAGAAAAGGAGTTACAGAAAATGATTATTTACATCTAGCAGATATATTCTTTGAACAAGTGGAAAATTGAAAATCCTAGAGAGAAAAATAGTGAAGTAATAGAACCAGCCTGTACATCTGCGGTGGTTGGAATGAGACTGCCCCCCATAGCCCCATATATCTGAATGATTAGTTCCCAGTTGGTAAGAAGGATTAGGAGATGTGGCCTTGGAAGAATTATATCAATGGGGGTGGGTTTGGGGTTCTAAAAGCCCAAATCTGGACCTGTGTCTCTGTCTCTGCCTGCTGCTTTTGAGTAAGATGTAAGCTCTCAGCTACTGCTCCAACACCATGCCTTCATGACTGCTTTCTTGTTTCCTGTCATGATAGTCATGAATTCTAACCCTCTGGAACTATAAGCAAGCTCTGCTTCCCCAATTCAATTCTCCCTTCTATAAGTAGCTTTGGTCTTCACAGCAATAGAAGAATAACTAACACAATATACATCAACAGATGAATAACAAAATAATATATGTACATATTGAACTTTTATGCAGCTATAAAAAATGAAATCCTAGAATTTTAGAAATGTGAATTAACTGGAAGTCATTACGCTAAGTGACATAAGCCAGTCTCAGAATGATAGATACCACATGTTTCTCATATATGGAACCTAAATAAAAAATATATGCATAAGTGTGTGTAAGTTTTTATATATGTATATTTGTAGGTCACAAAATTAGAAAGTGGATCATGAGATGGGAGGAAAAGATCAAAAAGGAAATAGGAAATGAAGGTTATAGAATGCATGTAAAAGAAAGTAGAATGGGGCATTGACTTGGAGGAGAGGGAACCACATAGGAGAGAAGAAATATCATAGTAGGGGTGGCTAATGTTTTAAAACAAAGTATAATAGGAAAAATGTATGAAAATATTGGGATGAAACACAGTACCCTGTATGTTGATGTTTTATGATATTTTGTGATCTAAAAAATAAAGCTTGCTTGGAGTCAGAGGTCAGAGCTAGCCACTAGTTAGCCATAGAAGTCTGAATGTCTGTACAAACAGGAACAGGAAGTGATAAGGTGGGGTGGAGACAAAATTTTGGCCCTTTTTGGTTGGAGGATCTAGAGAGGTAGGAAGTAACTGTGGCTGTTCCCTTGCTTCACAGGTCTTTCAGGTTTTACCATGATATCTGACTCCTGGTTTTATTTATAAGATTAATTATATTATGCTTCATGCTAATCTATAATATTATAAAATACAACAAACAAATATTGGATACAAAAATAACCAAGTAGAATTCACAGACTTGAAAACTACATTAACTTAAGTGAAAGCACAATGTATAAGCTCAACACACTGAAGATGAAATAAAAAGAATAAATAGGCCTAAAATTAGAAAATAAAAATTAGCTAATATAAGCATGGAGAGAAGATAAACCAAAAGCAGTTGGTAAATCCCTTAGGATCCTGAAGAAAATAATTGAAGTTCTAGTTTCTCCATCATTAAACATTTAGAGCAAGAGAGAAGAGTGGACCTAAGAGTATTCAACAAAATGTAGCCTAAACCCTTCCAAATACAATTAATGTCATGAATTCGAATAGTCCTAAACAGAATTAAAATATAAAGAACCCCTTGCCTAGATACCATAATCTAATTGCTCAAGATTAAGGACAAAGAAAAATTCCTGAAAACAATGATAAAATGAAAAACATTACTTAAGGATGAATAATGACTTGAGTAACAGTAGATTCTCCATTTTTAACCAAAGAGGCCAAAAAGAACTGGTGCCTTAAAATGTTATAAGTACAAAACTGCTTAACCAAAATTTTAGATCCAGCAGTATGAATATATAGGAAATACACAAGGTAATTATATTAAGTAAACATAGATAATAATATGACCTAAATTAAAGCAAATTTCTATATTTCATGTAAGCGTAAATACATGTACATATATATGTATATACAGACATAGATAGATAGATAGATAGATAGATAGATAGATAGATATAGATAACATTGTTATATGCTTACAAAACACTAAAAGAAACATATAAAACAATATACTGAAAAGACACTATGAATAGTGTAGCCATTTGTAGCTGAAAGTTTTCCTGTGTCCCACCTGGTCTGCAGCCACTCAGACCTAAGTAAACACATAGAGGCTTATATTAATTAAAACTGATCAGTCATTAGCTCAGGCTTACAACTAACTAGCCCTTACATTTAAACTCAGCCCATTGTTGTTAATCTATATGTCATCACATGTTCTGTGGCTTTACCTGTGTCCCATTACATGCTGCTCCCTGTATGGTGGGCTGGTGTCTCCTGACTCAGCCTTCCTGTTCCCAGAATTCTCCTTGTCTGTTATCCCACCTATACTTCCTGCCTGGCTACTGGACAATCAGCATTTTATTTATCAACCAATCAGAGCAACATGTCACAGCATACAGAGCAATATCCTCAGCAAAATAGTCCAGGAGTGATTGCACAAATCTTTGATGCTAGCATTTTGGAGGCAGAAATTGGTCGCTCTTTGAGTTCAAGTCCAGACAGTGCTACATAGTGAGACCCTGTCTCAAAATAATAATAAAAATAAATTATCAGGGGAATCCTTGCTCTGGAGGAGGTGGGAATGGGGGTAGATTGGGGGGGAGGACAGGGAAATCTATGGCTGATAAGTAAAATTAAATTAATTATAAAATTTTTAAAAATCCAGATGTAATTTTGAAATATTTTCCAATGAATCACCAGGAAATAACACCAGAGAATGAGAACAACAACATAGAGAGGAAAACATATAGTACGAAGAAGGGGCAGGACTTCAGATCTTGGCAACACAGGGAGTTTGGTGAGTTAGAGCACAAAGTCAAGAGTACAGTTTTTTCAATTAAGTAAAAATTTGTTCATTCCACATACCAACCACAGATCTCTCCCTCATCCCTACTCCAGCCCCATCCCCCAGCTTTTCCCCATAGCCAACCTCCCATTCCCTCCTCTGAAAATATATGGCCTTCCATCAGGAGTCAACAAAGCCCTGCACATTCATCTGAGACAAGTCTAAGCCCCTCTCCCTGCATCAAGGTAGTGCAAGGTGTCCCACCATAGGCAATGAGCTCCAAAAGCCAGTTCATTTTCTGAACTTTCAGCTTTCTTAAAGTCTGTCTCAGTGTGGTAGCTGTTTGACTCACAGCTTGGCTCACTGAGAAAATGTGCTGAGTATAGCATAGAGCCTTGCCAAACCAAAATAAAACCACAAATTGCTGAGAAAATCTCAGCTGCCTAAGGCTGTGATTACAGTTGGGACATAAAAGTATCTGACTAGGAATTTAAATGTAAATCCAAGAGGATAAGACCACAGGAAAGTTTCAAAACATTCTTGTAAATTTAAAGTGCTATATGCAATTGCAATAGTATGTACATATCCTACAAGGAAAAGGCATAAGTCTCTTGCCTGAATCTGACCTTATCACCCTGTAATCCAAAGATAAAAGATAAAGACTTTTTTTTTCTTTACGAATCTTTAAAGTGTGAAAGTATGCCTTCTAACAAACATGTTGTTGGCAAAGGGTAGAAGTTATTTATGGACAACTTGTGAACAATCAGTTGCTGACCATTAAATTTATAATGACACAAGTGTGACTACTAAGGAGTCCAGTCTTAAAATAAAAACAAGAGCGTGTTTTAAAAATAATAGAAATCTAAACTGTCATGTGTCAAAGAGAAGAACATTTAGAAAATTATCCCAGGAATGTGCTAAATAAATAACCATGAACATAAATGGAGTCACAGCAATAGTCATTGTCTGCTTGACTGGGTTGGGAACCACCTAGGGGAAACAACTCTGAGGAGGTTTAGTGGGTGTTTACAGATAAGTTTAACTGAAAATGGAAGACCTACCTCGAATGTATTTGGCACCATCCCAGGTGTGGGGGTCCTTAATTGAATGAAAAAGGGGAAAAACAGAAAATATCAGCTGAACACCAGCATTCTACTTATTCTGTTTTATGGCTGGGCATAATAGGATCTGTTTTCTTATGCTCTCTGGGTCATGCATTCCCCATATTTTCTCTAACTTATTTTGTTCAGATATTTTGTCACAAGAGCAAGAAAAGTAACCAATACAAAAAACAAAGCCAACAGCTTTAGAGTATATTAAATGTGAACTGAAATATCTAGTTCTGGGGGAAAAACACTAAAAGACAGTAAAGCATACCAGGCTTTCCTTTGGGGGCACTAACCAGCTCCCAAATCATGACATGGAGACTTATTTTTAGTTATGAATGCTCTCAGCCTTATCTTATGCTCATTTCTTGCTATCTTATAACTTAACCTGTTTTTCTTTATCTACATTTTGCCTTGGGGTTTGTACATTTCTTTTTCTTTCTTTCTTTCTTTCTTTCTTTCTTTCTTTCTTTCTTTCTTTCTTTCTTTCTTCTTTCCTTCCTCCCTCCCTCCCTCCCTCTCTCCCTCTCCCTCCCTCTCTCCCTCTCCCTCTCTCCCTCTCTCCCCCTCTCTCCCTCTCTCCCCCTCTCTCCCTCTCTCCCCCTCTCTCCCTCTCTCCCCCTCTCTCCCTCTCTCCCTCTCTCCCTCTCTCCCTCTCTCCCTCTCTCCCTCTCTCCCTCTCTCCCTCTCTCCCTCTCTCTCTGGCTGGAAGCTGCCTAGGTTCTGGTCTCAGGCGTGTCCCTCTCTCTCTTGTTCTCTCCACCTTTTTTCTCTCTCAAGCCTAGATAACTCCTCCAGCTTATTCTCTCTTCTCACCAACCCCACCTAGCACTCCCCTGCTTGGCTATAGGCCATTCAGCATTTTATTAGACCAATCAGGTGCCTCAGGCAAGGTGAAATAAATGTAACACATTTTTATGTAGTTAGCAAAGGCAACATAAACAATTGTAACACACATTTACACATTTAAAATAATATACCACAGGATAAATAAATGTAATACATCTTTACCTCATTGAAATAATATTGCATAACAGTAAAGAAACACTAATATGCCACACTTGGGGAGGGAAAGAACTGATAGAAACATACAGAACATAAACAGGATTTTGGACTTAGTAAATTCTTCAAGTCAGCTATTAAATTTTATGTTTAAAAAAAACTAAGGAAAAGGCTAGGAATGTAGGTGAGTAGTAGAATACTTGTCTACTATGCATGAAGCTTCAGGTCCAATTTCTATTAATGCACACCCCCAAATAACTTTTAAAAAGACAAAACAATGATCCCAAATAGAATCTTTAAAAGTATCAAAATTATTAAAATAATCAGATAGAATTCATTCATGAATTATAAAATCTAGTGATAGAAATAAAAAATTCACCAAAAAATCCAATGCTATATTTACATACAGAATAATGGATCCAAACCCCAAAGAAAAGTTTTTAACATAAAAGGAAAAAAGAAAACATCAAAAATTAAAAACAGAACATAAGGAACAATTTAAGGGAATGAAGCTGCTGCTGAAAGAAAACAATGCTAAAGAGATGATGGTTTAAAACATGTATTTATTATCTTATTGGCTTAAATGCTCATATTTGAGTGTGTATTTTATGGTTTGGAACTTAGATATGGATAAGGCTCTATTATTTTAGAAGTCTCTGGGAGATAATTGAGTTCTTAACCATTTCCTGATTCTAGAAATTGTCTCTATTGCTTGGCTCATGGCTCCTTACATCTTCAAAGTCAGAAATACCATCACTCTGACTTCTATTTTTGTTATCAACGTTTCTTCTTTTTTGCCTCTATCTTCTAGTTCTTGTTTTGTTTTTTTTTTGGGGGGGGGTGAGAATCGAACCCAGGGCCTTGTGCTTGTTAGGCAAGTGCTCTACCACTGAGCTAAATCCCCAACCCTAGTTTTAATGATTATGTTCATATCTCATATGCAATCACATCATATCTCATACAATTAAAGATAATTGCTAATTTAACAATGTTTACCTAACTATATGTACAAAGTTCCTTTTACTACAAGCAAAGGCTCTGTTATATTTTTTTAGGAAGATATAAACAAATGCCTGCGGACCTCAGATAGAGTACCTAGGACAGAAAGAGTAATGCTTATACCAAGTCTAGCTTGGTAACTAATTGGGTTACTTACAGACAAGAGTGGGGTAATTTTAAAGAATTTAACTCAAAAATAGTTGTATCACTGTGAAGTCTATCCCATCATGAATGAAAACCACATGGAAGCAGTATCATGAAGTTCCTTCCTTTATTCAACCTTCCAGTTACAATGTAATCTAGCATCACTCTAGATCACTGGCAGCTGGTACAACAGAAAAAGGGAATAATTTATGGAATTCATGATGAAGTCATTTGTGACTCCTCTACTTTGACTAGATATTAAACATCTCTATTACTGTTACCATAGACCAACCTACTTCATTATTGTTCTGATCATTCTGTTGCAATGGCAAGTGAGCCAAGGTAATATCTCTATTCTGAAATGGTGATGAGATGTGGAGTATTGTTTTAAGACGTGTTTTATTTGTTTATGCTGTGGAATGATGCAAAATTATGTTGTATTCTTTTATGTTGCATTTGTTTAGCTCTGTGAAGCTTTGTTACTTTGCCTATCTAAAACACCTGATTGGTCTAATAAAGAGCTGAACAGACAATCGCTAGGCAGAAGAAAGGATAGGCAGGGTTTGCAGCCATGGAGAATGAATAGGAGAAGAAATCTGGTAAGTAAAGATGAGGAAGTTAGAAAAGAAGGGAACAGCCACACAGCCAGACAGCCAGACATGAAATAAGAATGAAAGAAAAGATGTATGAAAACAGAAAAAAGTAAAAGCAGAGATGCAAAAGGTATATGGAATAATTTAAGAATAGCTGACTAGAAACAACTCAAGCTAATGCTGGGAATTTATAAGTTATAATAAGACTCCATGTGACTGGGTGGTGGGTCTCCAACGTGTAAAGAGTGAAAAAACAACCAACTACAATGGAATGATCATTTGAGCCCAGAGGAAAACAATCACACTGTAACAAAAATATATTCCTACGTGCCAAGGTAAAGTATGCATAACTGGGAGACACATTGCTTTCTATCATATTTCTAAACTTAGATCGTTAAATATGCCAACTTGTTACATATGGATTAAATATTAGCCAAGGCTATCTTCAGGTGAAGTAAATAAAATATTCTGATTGGTATGATTTGAAGCACTTGATAATGCAATGTTTTTTTTGACAGCCTGTCAAGAACTCAAAGCATCATTTTGACAGTAACAGTGTATTTTTCTTTCTCTCCTATATATTTTAAGTTTATACACATCATTCTTATTTAAAAGTGTTATCAAAACATTATGACACTGTTTTAAAAGAAGGAGGTAAGGTAACATAATAGACAAATGCCGAGATTCTAGAATTTGTCACCTGAAATAACTTATTACTAGAATAAATTTTATGTTTTACCATTCATAAAATGTGTCATATTCAGAATTAAATAAACATATATCTAAATAAATAAATAAGGGTGAGTTATATCTCTTTGACTTTTTTCACATTTTTCTTCCTCCACAGAGCAAGCATTTCTTACATAATTTCTCATCTAAGAGAAAAGAGAGAAGAACAATTCAAGAGCACAAAAATGGAGATTTTTAATTTAGAAACAAAAAACATTTAGTTAGTATGAAACTACATATTACAGCCTATAATATGTAAACATCATCTTAGCCTTCAGTAACTTTTAAATATTTTGATGCTGGAGCCTTGTCCTTATTTATAATGGCAACTGACTGATCACAGTTGTAGTTACCCTGGGTAGGATAGCTGTGGAATTTTCTTAAGGTAAAAGAGCAATGAGATTTGTTTTGTGTGGTGGTTTGAATGAAAATAACTCCAATAGGTTCCTATGTTTGAAAACTCAGTCCCTAGTTTGTGAAACTCTTTGGGAATAATTAGGAGGTGCAGATTTGCTGGAGGAGTTGTGTAAAGGGACAGGATCTGAGGCTTTCAAAGCATCCTGCCACACCCAATATTCTTTCAGCCTGTTTGTGATTGGAAATGCCTGCTCTCTTCCATCATGTACTCTAGACCTCTAGAACTGAAAGCTCAATTAAGCAGTTTCTTTTATAAGTTGTCTTAATCATGGTGTTTTATCCAAGCAATAGAAAGATAGCTAATACATTGTACTAATCAGATTTCATTTCATAGTATGAAATACATCCCGAAACGTACGATGCTGTTTGATAGCATATTTAACACAGGAAAATTTCTTTGAAAATCAGGCTAAGTCCTGTCAAACTGTACTGCTGCTTTATCAACTAAAAGTTCATGCAGTATTATGGATGCTTACTTGCTATTTTACTTAGTTTTTCTTTTATTAAAAATATTTCTCACATAATATTTCTTGATTATGCTTTCACCTCCCTCTACTCCATCTAGTTCCTCCAGACCTTCCTCCTCAACCAGATCCACTTCCTTTCTTTAACTCAGTAGTAAACAAACAGGCATAGAGGAGATAATAATAAAATATAATTAGATAAAACAAAAACTAATATATTGGAATTGTACAAAATTTGAGGTTGGGGATGGTCATATTTCTAGGAGTTCTTTTATTACTCATGTAAAATAACCATGAGTTGTTTTAGCTATTCTGGATGTGTGTGTGTGTGTGTGTGTGTGTGTGTGTGTGTGTGTGTGTGTGTTTCAATGTGGAGCTGAAAACTGTCTTTTTGAGGTCTATGAAAAGTTGTGTTGGAAATTTGATGGAGATTGCATTGAATCTTTAGATTTCTTTTTGTAGGGTGGCAATGCTTACTTTACTAAACCTACTGATCCATGAGCATGGGAGCTCTTTACATCTTCAGTTTCTTACTTCAATGTCTTAAAGTTTTTATTATACAAATATTTCACATGCTTGGTTAAAGTTACACCAAAATATTTTATATTACTTGAAGTTATTGTGAAAGTGATGTTTCCATGATTTCTTTCTCAGTCCATTTGTCATTTGTATATAGATGGGCTACTGATTTTTGTCAGTTCATCTTGTATCCTGCTACTTTGTAGAAAGTGTTTATCAGCTACATGAATTTCAAGGTAGAATTTTTAGGGTGACTTATGTATACTATCATATCATCTGCAAAATAAGATACTCTGACTTTTAGCTTTCCAAGATAAATTCCCCCGGACCACCTTCAGTTGTCTTACTTCTCTAGCTAAGAATTCAAGTACTATATTGAACAGTATGGATTTTAGTGGAATTGCATTGATTTTTCTCTCCATTTAATTGGATGTTGGTTATTGCTTGCTGTAATCTGCCTTTATTATGTTGAGGTATGTCCATGGTATCTTGAACCTCTCCAGGACTTTTATCATGAAGGGTGTTGTATTTTTGTCAAAGGCCTTTCCTGAATCTAATGAGATGATCATATGATTTTGTCTTTTTGTTTGTTTATATAGTGGATTACATTAACCAGTTTACATATATTAAACAGTCTCGGCATCTCTGGAATAAAGCCTACTTGATCATGGTACATGATCTTTCTAATATCAGTTCAGAGTCAGTTTGCAAATATTTTTTTAAGAGTATGTCAATATATGGACATAAGAGAAATTAGTCTTCAAAACTTTCTGTTTGGGGTCTTTATGTGGTCAGCATCTGGGGTTCTGTCGTGTTCTTCATTTTCTAATTTTGCTCATTTGCATACTCTCTCTTCATGATTTAGTTAATTTGGATAAGAGTTTTTAAAACATTGACTTTCTCAAAAGAACAACTATTTTTTTCATTGATTCTTTGTATACTTTTGCTTATATTTCAGCCCTGAGTTTATTTTTTTCCCTCTACTCCTTTTGAGTGATATTTCTCAATTTTCTTCTATAGCTTTTAAGTTTGCTGTTAAGTTACTCGAAAAAGATCTATACAATCTTTAAAAAAAATATATGGGTATTTAGTGCTTTGAGCTTGCCTTTAAGAACAGCCTTCATTGTATCCCATGTGTGTTGATTTTCATTGAATTACAGAAAGTATTTTCTTTCTTAATTTCTGTGTTGATTCAGTTTTCATTCAGTAGTGCCCAGTTCAGCTTCCATGAATTTGTAAGCTCTCTGTTGTTTCTAATTCTCATCCTTTTGCTTTTTCTACCACATCTGTAGTTACTTTATTAAAAAAAAATTGAGTCCTTTCAATATCCATTTCTGTTATGATAAACTTCTTCCAAATTCCAGTTGATGCCAACATTTTGATAATCTCCCATAAGCCAGAAATATTCCTACAAGCATTTGGTATATTAAATCATTTCCAGGAGGCTTTCTGTTAATTTTCTCACATCCATCAGAGGAATCACCATCTATGACAACTATAGTAATACAAAAATATTTCTTAGTAAGTCTTGAAAGTTAAAGGTCCTTAATTAATGAATTCCAAAGTTGGTTTTAGAGTAGCAATTGTGGAAAATGATAAATCTGACTATCTGTTGTAGTTTGAATAAAAAAATGTACCCCAAAGCCTTACATGCTTGAATAGTTAGTTTTCAGTTGGTGGCACCACTTAGGGAAATTATGGAACACTTACAAGGTGAATCCTTGCTAGTAGAAGTATATCACTGAGGATGGACTTAACAATATCTTTTATCCTGCTTTCTGTTTTTTCTTTATGTTCTCTGTGCACAGCTGAAAATGAGATTAGTAACTTTCCTTCTGCTGTAATGCCATGCAGTCTCTGCCATGATGGACTTTGCCCATCTAGAACCAAAATTCCATATAAACCCTTTCTTCCTTAAGTTGTTTTTGGTAAAAGCGTTTTTATCACAACAACAGAATATTGACTAATATATTATATATCTTCATTAAAATTGTTTGATGCTTTATTAATAAACAGTGGTGCTGTGGGATGTCCTATATGCTGTGAATATATGTTACTATGATTGATTGATAAATAAAATGCTGATTGGCCAGTAGCCAGGTAGGAGGGCTAGTGTAGGTGGGACAAGGAAAGAGAAGAATGCTGGGTGGAAGAAGGCTGGAGGGAGACACTGCCAGCCGCCATGATGAGAAGCAGATGTTATGATACTGGTAAGCCACAAGCCACGTGGCAACCTATAGATTAATAGAAATGGGTTAACTTAAGATATAAGAACAGTTTGCAAGAAGCCTGCCATGGCCATATAATATAAGTCTCTGTATGTTTACTTGGGGGACACCAGTGGGAAAGATTTGTCCTGACTGCCGGCAGGCTGTAACACAGGAAAACTTCAGGTACACAGTGACATTTTGAAAAGAATATTTTTCTAGCAATTGGGTCTCAACAACTGATTTTAAATATTTAATAAAATCACATTGTTAGTATATAGACTCTTCTTATGGATTTGATGCTTGTTGTATAGAATATAATAAAGGTAAATTCATTATAATTCTTAAAGGCTCTAGGATCAGAGAGATGAAAAACAAACATTGGTTTCAATTTAATCTATCCATATCCAGAGTCAGACAATTCTTTGAAGGTTTGAAGCCAGAATTGACTTTTACTTCCTAATTATCAAAGTTCTAGATACCAACTTCTAGGCTTCCTCTTTACTGGCAAATCTGTTGCTTACAGTAAGCAAATTCCTTTTGCTATTGTCTTCAGTACATCTATCTAAATTCCCTGCAGCTATTACCTCAGCACTTGGTGCTTCACCTTGGTCTCTTTTTGTTGCAGAAATAGCTTGTTGCTGTAAACCTCATGAACCAAACTCTGCTTGTTTCATACTTTCCTTCTGAAGGCTTCTGACTTTTCCCAGAAATGAAGTGAGTCGGTATCTTGTTCTACCTTAGGCTGTGGTTAAGCACAACACTGTTGCTAGTTTTATTGTCTATTCAGAGTACTAAATGTTTCCCTACTTCATCAATAATGCTGTTTTGTGCTCTAGGATGTGGGTTTCATTGCCTTTCTGAACCTTTCTTTTCCTATGATTTAGTTAATAAGTTGGCACAAGAACCCTTCCTCGCTTTCATCTTGTATCTACTGTCATCATCACTTGCTCACTAACTTTAACCATTTCTTGGCTTTGATTTATTATGAGAGATCTGTGTTTCACTTAACACCCAGAAGCCACTGTAGTATTATTAACTGGCCTAATTTTAATATTTTTGTTCATCAGGCAGTAGAGCAGACTCTATACAGAACTAAATAGACAGGGAGACTTCCTGGTCTATGAACCTGTCACACACACACACACACACACACACACACACACACACACACACAAATATGGAATATTATTTTAACTGTGTAAAGGTGTGTTATATTTGTTAATGCTGCTTTTGTTAATGATGCAAAGGTTTTAGATTTATTTGATGAAATAAAATTGACCTGGGGTCAGGAGGCTGTGTCAACTAGCTCACAGGAAGTGGTAGGGAGGACTAAATGTAGTGAGGGTTCCTTAATAGGGGCTGAGCAGAAGGATGCTCCTCTTTTTCAGGAGACACTAGCAAGAAGAGGTTAGCTACTTGATATTCCGCCTCTCTAAGCTAGCAAGCTTTCATCTCAACCTTTGAATCCTGAGTTGTATAGAAGGATAGAGATTTAAATTAAGTTCCCTTTAGCAGTGTGATAGAACAGAATTCCCACCTGGATGTGGCCCATGTAGCTGAACCCCTGCCAGTTGAGACAGCAGTTGATTAAGGTGAAGCCACTGTACTGAATGCAAAACAACAAGACACACACATACACACACACACTTTTTATATAGGTATAAATTATGTTACCCCAAAACGGAAGATTGCCTAACACAGTTCATCATAAAATATGCAATAATAATGATGATTAAAAATTGTGAGAATTGGCAAATATGACAAGGACATGAAATGAGCATTGTTTGTAGAAAAAAAAAATACATGAAGATATTTGTTCAACCCAGGGATATAACTACCTTCAATTTTAACACACAATAGCTGAAAAACACAAATGCAGTAAAATGAGATGTCAGTGTACATATAAGCCACAGAATAAAAATATAGTAGAAAAATGAGCATTAAAAAATAAAACAAATATGTTTATTTGTGCTTTTTAATTGAATGTGCATAATTGCATACCACAATTCTTTTTAATGGAAATACTACATAAAATTTGTATTTAGATGGTCCAACAATTATCAAAACAATTGTATATGATAAAAATATAATTAAACTATATCAAAATAATTTTCATTATGAACAGCATGCTTGCCTGGTGAACATTTTGAAGCTGATCGTTGTATTGACATGACAGGAACATAGTCTTATGATGGACATGTTCTTATTGAACTTGTGTTGTGACTGTCAGTAAGCCCCCAAATGTGAATCTCTTTTTCTTTTCTCTCTTTTTTCAATTCAGATAGAAACTAATTTGTCAGCACGCCAGCTTTAACTAGCTGAGATGAAGCTAAGCTAATTTAATAGGAACTGTTCAATAGCTTCGACCGACCTGACACTGTCATTTAAAGTGCTTCTCTGCCCCACTGTCTTTCATTATTCCCAATTCTTTCTTCAGAACGGTTGAACACCAAGTCAAATAATATGCTTAGCAGTCAATAGGCCTGACTTTTTTCTCAAGGACGTTCTTGTGCTGCCAGAAATTGTCAAGTGGAAAAACATGTACTGTGAAGGTGAGAGGACACTAATTAAATATACATAGCTTTAGCCAAAGAAGCATGATGCGCAGCTTGCTGAATGAAAACCTCTACTGCCTCTTCACTGAGGTCACAGCTGTTGACTAGCATAAGTTCCTAAATTGCAGCTTCCCTAATGTAGTATACAACATTCCTGTATTTACACAGTGTCCAAGCCATACCCTGGAATACTACACAGAGACAGGTGTAATCATTCTGGTTCAATTAGGCATGCTTCATCCTTAGGTAAATAAACCTCTCTACACCCTTAGGTAAATGTACTGCCTTTTTTTAAGTGTACTGCTTTTTAAGTCTTAAGCGTTACTCTGACCTGTTCAGGACACAGTGTATGAGAAAGATATAAACTTTGGCTTGGTAAAATCAGGAGATGAGAGTTTGCAATAATGCTTTGACTTCAAACAAAACTCCTTTTGAAACCCTTCATAACAACTTAACCAACATCACGTGAGTGTTTCACTTTCCCTGTGTTTAACATGCTAATTGTAATGATTTTCCTAGCATCTCCAGATAACTGCAATAAGAAAAAGGCTTAATATATTTAAAATGTGTTGTGTTACAAAGCTGTTATTATGTGTTTCATGTGAAAAAAAAAAAACCAGAATTTTGAAAAGGACATTCTAGATAGTCCTTTCTTTTTACTATTAAATCAGGCTGTTACTGGTTGCTTAAACACTCCAATGTTTATGTAGATAACATACAACACTGGTTTGATGTTTTTAGCCATCACATGGCCAGTGTTGTTTTCTTTTATTTCATTTTGTTTTGTTTTCAAATTAAGCTAATGGCCCGAGAATACACACACACACACACACACACACACACACACACACACACACACACATACACACATGGATGTAGTGGTAATCATCTTTATTCAAAACACCCTTACTGAAAGATAGAAAGTAGAGAATTCCCTTAAAGCTTCCCAGTCAGCTAGTCTAAAGTACACAGCACAGAGGAAAGCTGAGGGCAAGAAAGCTGATCTTCCTAGGGAAAAGCGCATCAACTTGTTTTTCAGTGCCAAATGATCAGTCCTGAAAACATGCATACAAGTAGCATTATATGGAGTAAGCAGGTTATACTTAGGAATATATATAAAGGGGAGAGAGAAGGTTTATATGGGCAAGAGTTGTCAGAAGGAAGGGGAAAGGATAAATGTAATTATATTCTAATCTCAAAAGTAAAATAGTAAAAACAAATAAAAAAAAAAAAACAAGGAACAAGGAGGAAAAGAACTGAATCATGAAAGTTGTCCTCTTTTCTCCACACATCCACCATAGCACAGGTGCACATGCGCATGCATGTACGTGCCCACACACATACAAACACACACACACAACCACTAATTATAACAACAATGATGATGATGATGACAAATTAATAAGTCAAGCAAGACAGCTTAGTGGGTAAAGGCATTGTTGACAAGTTTTATGATTGCTCGGATCCACACAGTAGAAAGAAAGAACTGACTTCTACCTAACATGCAACACATGCACCCTTCCACAATCAAGAATACATTTTTAGTGGCTGGAGAGATGGCTCAGAGGTTAAGAGCACCATCTGCTCTTCCAGAGGTCCTGAGTTCAATTCCCAGCACCCACATGGTGGCTTGTAGTTAGAGTTTTCCTGCCTGGCCCATAGTCAGGACAAATCTCTCTCACCCGCCAGTCCCACAGTCGCTCAGACCCAAACAAGTAAACACACAGAAACTTACATTGTTTACAAACTGTATGGCTATGGCAGGCTGCTTGTTATCTACCTTTTCTATCTTAAATTAACCCATTTCTGTTAATCTATACTTTGCCACATGGCTTGTGGCTTACCAGTGTCTTTACATGTTGCTTCTCATGGTGGCGGCTGGCGGTGTCCCTCCAGTCTTCTACATCCTAGAATTCTCTTTCTTCTCTCTTGTCCCACCTATACTTCCTGCCTGGCCACTGGCCAATCAGAACTTTATTTACACAGAGCGATATCCACAGCACTTCCCCTTTTCTTTTTTTTTTTTTTAAGGAAGGTTTTAACTTTTACATAGTACAATTACATAAAACAATTATCAAGCAAGAATTACAGTTACAATATTAAAGAAGATATCCTATCTACCTTATATTTGTGAGTCTAAGCCTTTATATCTAACTTATCTTGTATCATAACTGAGGAAATTATAACTATCTAGTCTTCAACCACATCAAAGACCTCAGAAGGATATAATATTACCTGAGAACCGGGAGAAGGATGCAAGCAACTTTCGGGAGTCTTGCAGGGTAGACAGAGACAGCTGGCAGCCTGAACAGTCACCTAATGTTCCTTTGTAAAGTTGGGGCATTTGTCTTCAGTCCACAGGGCTAGAGTCTCTCGGTCACTTCTCTCAATGTCCTGTAGAATGTTTTTTTTTTCCTTATTAAGAAATTTTTTATTTATTTCATTTTATATACCAACCACAAATCCATGTCTCATCCCTCCTCCAGCTCCCCACCAAGATAGCCTTAATTCACAGCCTGGTCTAAGTTGATACAGGAGACCTTTACCTGCAATGACAATTTAAATTATTGCTATTGAATTATCATTAATAGAAGGGAGAATATGTTACTGGGAAATCCACAATGTGGTTTCAAGAAAGACTTTGTCATATGGAAGAAAGAATAATATAGTTAACGTCAGTTTTCTGAAGAACAAATAGTATCTCTCTCATTCTCACCTTGCCTTTGCCACAATGAAATTTTATTCATATTTGAGTTTTTCAAATCATAATTTTGATTTGTTATTTTAAAAAACTACTTATAGTTGTCCAGTTCTCAAACAAAGTAGGATCTTTCAGGTATCTTGTGTGGTCCATAATAAGCTGATTAAATAGGAAGAAACTGAGCTTAGATATTGCTTAAATCTTCAAAACAAAGAGGCTCCAGTGTACACTGTACATAGATACTAAGTGACAATGACACAGTTCCTTCCTAAATATTGTAGTACATACACAGTATTACCATTCATTTGCAATTTCACTTCATGTGTAGTATAGTTGAAAGCACACATACTAATATATCAAAAACAAACAAATTGAATGCAATTTAAAAAAAATCAAGAAAATGCCTTAAATTTCAGAGCTAAGAGTTGCATTTAATCATCTCCTTTTACAAACTTACTTAATATTTCCTGGATACAAAGTTAGTCTCTAGCTATTTTTAGAACATATTAGATATGCCACAAGTAAGCATGTCACTGTGATCACTGAATCATAAGAATAGGATTCAGATACAAAAGTATTAATAAGAAAAGCTAGCAAGGATTTTTCTTCTGAAAAATTGGAGGCATGATTTTATTATAAATGAGGAATGAAATTTGATCATATTTAAAGATGAAATTAATATATGAGAAAGATATAACATAAACTTTGCCAGTTTACTTTAAAATATAGATGAATAGGAACTGAAAATAACTCACAGAGAAATATAAATACATTTCTAATAATTGAGACAGAAATTAAAGCATTCACTTAAAAACTTGGAGAAATTAAACACCAGTCCTATAAAATTTTACAAGCAATTTTATTTTTGAAAAACAGGTAGGTCCTTTTAAAATAATGCAAATTCCTTGAAATTATGCAAAATAGGAAACATTATAGGTGATAATGTGATTCTGCCATAATCATGACAAATTCATACAAGGTAGTAAAAGAATTGTCAACAATTTCAGTTGTGATTATATATAGCATAATCCTAAGCAAAATAAGGGTAACAGAATTCTTCAGACTGCAAAATAATCCACAGAAAGGTTGGTTTATAACCCAGAAGTTAAAAAATGCTTTCTGTGATGTGATGTGTGTGTGTGTGTCATAATTTACAATTCTACATGAGGAAAAGGTTTGATCATTTAAATGTAGGGAAGTATTTGGTAGAAGTCAACATCCATTCATGAATCATTCATGAATAAAAAGCAAGATAAGCATCTGTATAGTGCAAATTTATTATCCCAGGCTTGGGAGGTAGAGGGAAGGGACTCCATATACTAGGCCAGACTGTCATATTTAGCAAGACCATATCTCAAACAATCAAAAAGAACAATTAAAGAAAATAAGAAAAATAGTCTATAATGAAATGGAGATTAAAGATAAACTTTGTGCTCATTATTTGTAGTAGCCATGATTAGATGTATAGATAAGTCAAAAGAATCTGCATACTAATAGAATACCAGAAGATAGAAAATTGTCAGAAAATATAGCATCCATTTGCAACTACAAATTGATGTTACTCATAAACATTCAAAAACAGACATGAAGTTCCAAATAAAATAATAACAAATGGAATCAAGTTGTTACCTAATCCAGATGTGGGGGGGGGACATCCTACTACACACCTCCTCTACTGAAATATACTAGGAGACAGTAATTGATGTAAGAGAGTTTTATTCAAATCAGGATAGGAAAAATGGCACAGAGACTACAGCCTTAGAGTAAAGTCATCCCCATTTCCAAAAGTAGAGCAGGCCTGTGTTAGTCTCATGCAGATACTCTGGTTGTTGGTTCAGTCTCTGTGAGCTATTATGAGCCCAGGAGTACTTGATTCTGTGGGTTTTCTTGTGATATTCTCAACTGCTCTAGCTCCTACAATCCTTCCTCTCTCTTCAGCACCTTTCCCAAAGCTCTGCCTAATGTTTGACTGTAGGTCTCTGTTTCTGTTTCCACCATTTTCTGGATGAAGCCTCTCTGATGACTATTGGGCTAGGCACCAATCTATGAGTATAGTAAAATATTGATAGGCATCATTACATTGACATTTTTCCCTCTAGTCATGTTTGGTACTATCCTAGATCTCCGTGTCCTGGTATTCCAGGCAGTGTCATTGGTGGACTCACTCTCATGGCATAGGTCTCAGGCTGGACCAGTCATTGGTGGTCCCCTCACACAATCTCTGTACCATGCTTACCCTAACAGATCCCACAGGTGGGACACACTGTAGGTCAAATGTTATGTGGCTGGGTCTTGTCCCAATCCCTCCACTGGAAGTTTTGCCTGGTCACAAGAGATAACCAGTTCCGGCTACATATCTGCAATTGCTAGAAGTCTTTCCTGGGGGCCTCCTTGTGGATTCCTGGGAGTTTCCCTTGCACCAGGTTTTTTTTTTCCTTATTAAGAAATTTTTTATTTATTTCATTTTATATACCAACCACAAATCCATGTCTCATCCCTCCTCCAGCTCCCCACCAGCCTTCCCCCCAACTTACTCCCCCCCCCCCCCTCTGAAAGGGTAAGTCCTCCCATAGGGAGTCAGCAAAGCCTGGTACATTCAGTTGAGGAAGAACCAAGCCCCTCCCCACTGAATCAAGGCTGTGCAAGATGTCCCCCTGTAGTAGGACAGACCCATAGGGTCAAGGAAATTGCTTGAAACCAGTTGCCAAGGCATGAATGTAATGTTCTTCCTTATGAGCCAACCTGAAGTCTGCCTGAAGGCCTTGAAACATGGACTGTCAGAGTTCCTAGTAGCCTTCAGAGTTTCTGATCTTTCAGACTCTGCCTGAGGGCCTAGCAACAGATGCTGTCAGAGTTCCTGGTAGCTGTCAACATTCCTGATCAGGCCCACCCAATGAGGGATGAGTGTTCCCTTTGCTCCAAATCCTGTCCATCATGAGTTGTCACTGTATTTCTGATCTTAGTCAATCTATAGGTATAAGGTGGAATCTCAGAGTCATTTTGATTTGCATACCCCTGAAGGCTAAGGATGTGGAATATTTAAGTGTTTCTCTGCCATTTGAAATTCTTCTGTTGAGAATTCTCTGTTTAGATTTATAGCCTAGTTTTTTATTGGATTATTTGGGTTTTTGTTGTCTGATTTCTTGAGTTATTTATATATTTTGGAAATAAGCCGTCTGTCAGATGTGGAGATAGTGAAGATCTCTTGAACTACAAAAGAAAGAAGAGCAATGATCTCTATAAATGCAAAAAGAGATTAATAAAAATTAAATTAAAAACTCTGAAAATTAGAAATATGTTTCCTCAATTTTATGGAGGGTAGCCACAAAAAAAATGTTGGATATTGTCTGTATATTTAACTGATGAATGCTTCAGTGATTTCCTCAGAAAATGAACAAGAAAAGCCTTTCTGATTTCTACACTGCTATTTATTATAATGCCTGAGGAAGCAAGATAAGAAAAAAATTAAAAAGGTTTACAGAATGGAAGAAAAGTTATGAAAATATTTATTAATGCCAAATTACCTATAAAAATTTCCAACTCTTTCACACACACACACACACACACACACACACACACACACACACACACGTGCCTGTGCGCTTCTAAATAAGCTTGTAAATATCTCCAGTGAAAAATTCAACATTTAAAAGACCAGTAACATTTTATATGATAATAAACACATAGAAATTGAACTAGTAAGTGATAAATTACTGTAGTGAAGAAATATGAAATATATAGGTATTAACTTGACAAAGGCAGTACCAGAGCTATATGATGAAAACTGTAGAGAAAGAAGTGAAAAAGATTCACTATGTTCATGGACTTTCAGTACTGTTAAAAAGTAAATTGCCTAAGAATTTCCCTAGAGTACAGTGCAATTATATCAAAATTCCAAGAAAAATATTGCATACATATCGTCAAATGTACACTAAAATTGATACTGAAAAGGAAAGAAATTAGAATAGTGAAAACTGACACTATCTAATTTAAATAGTTATTATGAAGCTACAATAATCAGGACAATGTATTCTTGGGGAGGTATTTTCTGCCTGCAAATCCCTGTGCTAGATCCTTTAAGTCAAAATGATGACATTTTGCTGGGCATAAAATGATATGTCTGAATATAGTTGTTTTAGTAGAAAACTTTGGCATGATGTGACTTGGCAAGATGATATGAAAAACTGCTTGGGGTTACAAGAATAGAAATGTGTCTTATTAGATATCTGAGAAGCATAATGAAGGCATCCCGTATTGATACAAGATTAAAACTTCATTTTAATGTAAGTCACACAACTATAAACATGTTAGTCACATATTTAAATCCAAGTCATAACAAACCTTCCTTTACTTCTTGTCTGATACTTTGATCACTCTACATAAGAAAATAAATAAATACATTTTGAAATGGACCGTAATAAGCTTTTAATTATCAAGAGTAATAAAGAAAAGTTTATGATTTTTGAAATAACCAAATTGAGTTACTCCCCTTTAGTAGATTGAATATTTTAATTTAGTATGAAAAAATAGTAAATTATTATTATTAATGAAATATTTAGAGAATTTATACCAATATCATGGCTTTAAAGTACTATTATTGAGCAGATATTGAACAATTCCAATTAATATAATAATTAAATACCATTAACCTTCTTTGAAAAGCATTCAATTTAATATCAATAACAAAACAGTTGTCCCATGCCCAATATATTTGAAATTGTAGAGCAAAACAGAAGCCTCACCAAATAAAATAAATGAGAATAAATAAGTTATGATGGACATCTAAATATTAGAAAGGAAGGAATAGAATGAATTGCAGACATTCTGTATTCTTGAAAACTCATTGACTATATCAGTTGAAAAGCTGAAGAACATCTGTAAATTTAGTAAACTTATAAGACGTCAATAGCTTTTTTATATTTGAGAATATGAAGAAATATCTCATTCTCTAGAGCAAAAAAATCTACAAAAAATAGTAAAATGACTCTTTAACTATATAACTGAATATATATATGTGAGTATTTGAAATATATAAGAAAACAAACCTTTTTTTAAATGCTTGTGTTTTTTGCCTGCATGAAAATCTCTGTACTATGTGCTTTCTTGCTCCCCATGTAGACCAAAAGAGGTCATTGAATCCTTTGATACCAGAGATAGAGATGGTTGTCAGCTACCATGTGGGTACTAGGAACTGAACGTCAGTCCTCAGGAAGGACAGCTAATCTTCTTAGTCACTGAGACATATCTCCAGTACCATTATTCATTTTAAAAGATTTACTTATCTATATTTTATGTGTGTAAGTGTTTTGCCTGCATGTATATAGTGCCCATGGAGGCCAAATGGGGCATCAGAATTCTAGAGCTGGTGGTATAGACAGTTGTGAGCTGCCATACATGTGCTAGCAGCTGAAACCCAGGAATTTTTTTTTTTAAAGAAATTTTCTATTCACTCCACATACCACCCACCGATCCCCCCTCCTCCCTCCTCCCTCCTCCCACTCCCCCAGCCCTTACTCCCAAGCCATCCTGCATCCCCACTTCCCCAAAATCAAGGTCTCCCATGAGGAGTCAGCAGAGCCCAGAATATTGAGCCTAGGCAGGTCTAAGCCCCTTCCCACTGCACCAAGGCTGTGAAAGGCATCACATCATAGGCACTGGATTCCCAGAAGCCCACCCATGCACCAGTGACAGATCTGGATCCCCTTGCCTGGCTGCCCCCCCAAACAGTTCGAGCCAAACAACCATCTTCTGTATCCAGAGGGCCTAGTCCAGTCCCACTAGGGCTCCACAGCCACAAGTCCATAGTTCATGGGCTTCCCCTAGTGTGGCCAGTCATCTCTGCATGTCCTCCCATCATGATCTTAATGTCCCTACCTGCAGAATCCCTCCTCTCTGTGATCGATTCAATTCCCAGAGCTCAGCTTGGTGCCTGGCCATGGATCTCTGCATCTGCCTCCATCAGTCACTGGACAAAGGCTCTATGATGACAGCTAGGTTATTCACTAGACTGGTCACCAGAATAGACCAGTCCAGGCACCCTCTAGACCACTGCCAGCAGACCAAGGTGGGGTCATCCTTGTGGATTCCTGAGAGCCTCCCCAGCACCCTGCCTCTTCCTATTCCCATGGTGCCCTCATCTATCATGGTATCTCCCTCCCTGCCCATCCACTCTGGCCCTGTTCCCATTTCCATATGTTTTCATCCCCCACTCCTCACCTTTTGCCACCCCCACCCCCACACCCAATCTGCTCATACATATCTTATCAACTTTTCCTTTGCAGGGTCATCCATGTGTCATTCCTAGGGCCTTTCCCTGTTAGCTAGCCTCTCTGGAGCTGTGGGTAGCAAGTATGGCCATCCTTTCCATCTTACACCAGTCAGAATGACTAAGATCATAAACACTAAAGACAGCTTATGTTGGAGAAGATGTGGAGCAAGGGGAAATCTCCTCCACTGTTGGTGGGAATGCAAATTTGTACAGCCACTTTGGAAATCAATATGGTGCTTTCTTAAAAAATTGAGAATCAACCTCCCCCAAGACCCAGCTATACCACTCTTTGGCATCTACCCAAGGAATGCTCAGTCATACAACAAGGACACATGCTCAACAATGTTCATAGCAGCAGTATTTGTAATAGCCAGAACCTGGAAACAACCTAGATGCCCTTCAACTGAAGATTGCATAAATAAAATGTGGTACATATACACAATGGAATACTACTCAGCAGAGAAAAACAATGACATCATGAGGTTTGCAGGCAAATGGATGGAACTAGGAAAAAAATCATCCTGAGTGAGGTAACCCAAACTCAGAAAGAGAAACATGGTACGTACTCACTCATAAGTGGATACTAGATGTAAAGCAAAGGATAACCAGATTGCAACTCAGAACTCCAGGGAGGCTACCAGTAAAGAAAAACCTAAGAAAGGCAAAGGGATCAACCAATGACAGAGAAATGGATGAGATCTACATGAGGAAACTGGGGGTTGAGGGGGTGATTAATGGAAGGCAAGGGTCAGGGTAAAGAGAACTTAGGGGAGCAGGAAGTCCTAGCTGGATCAGGAACAGAGCAGGAGAACAAGGAAAGAGATACCATGATAAATGAAGATAAATAAATGGGAATAGGAATAAGCAGAGTTCTAGAGAGGCCCTCCAGAAATCCACAAAGATACCTCCACTATAGACTACTGGCAATGGTCAAGAGAGTGCCTGAGCTGACCTACTCTGGTGATCAGATGGCCAAACACCCTAACTGCCATGATAGAACTCTTATCCAGTGACTGGTGGAAGCAGATGCAGAGATCCATGGCCAAGCCCCAGGTGGAGCTCCAGGAGTCTAATTGGCAAGAGAGAGCAGGGATATGTACAAAAGATAAGACCAGGATTGGAAAAAGCACAGGGACAAATAGCCAAATTAGTAGAAACACATGAGCTGTGAATCAATCGTTAAGGAGCCCTCATGGAACTGGAACAGGCCCTCTGGATAAGTGAGACAGTTGATGATCCTGAACTGTTTAGGAGGCCTCCAGGCAGTGGAACCTGAACCTGTCCTTGGTGCATGCGTTGGCTTTTTGGAACCTAGGGCCTCTACTGAAACACTTTGCTTACCCTTGGTGTAAGGAAGAGGAGACTGTACCAGCCTCAACTGAATCTATCAGGCTGGGCTGACTCCCTAGAGGAGACATTGACCTGGAGGAGGTGGGAATGGGGGTGGATTGGGGGGGAATGTTGGTGGTGGAAAGAGGGAGGACGGGAGTCTGTGGCAGATATATAAAATTAAATTAATCATAAAATAAAAATATTTAAAAAAACTGACACATGGACCAATGGAATCGAGTTGAAGACCCTGACATTAATCCCCACACTTATGAACATATAATTTTTACCAAAGAACCCAGGACTCTTAATAGCAATATGTGTTCTAAACACTGAGAAATCTCTCCAATCAACAATATAATATTTCAAACAAATGAAAAGAAGTTCTGAAAAGATTGAGATATATAACATTTATGAAATTTGTCTAATGAGTCTATAAGTTGTGTCATTACAATAAATTATTAATAATAAAATACATTAAGAACATTGCACTATCATCTAAGATTTATATAGAGTATAAAATGGATCATGTTCTGAAGAGGAAAATTTCGAGAATTCTTCACCTTTGGATTAAAGGATTAAACTGGTCTGGAGAGTTGTCTTGAACCTTAAGAGCACTTATTGCTGTTTTTGCACTTTATTATTGTTTCAGGAAGACCAAGGTTTGAACCTCAGAACCATAAGGTGGTTCAAAACTGCCTGGGAGTCAAGTTCCAGGAGCCCTTACACACTCTCCTGACCTCCATTGACCCCAGATATACATGTGATGCACATATATACATATGTTTATAGGCAAAACACTCATACACCTATTTTTGTAAAGAGAGTTAAACAACTTACCCAGTTCACATCATGAACTTCTGAATATTACTTTATTTGAAGCCAAATCCTTTCCTGATATAAGAAGAAGAGGATAATGAAATGAGGAAATTGTTTTGGATTGATTGGGTGGACACTGAATCCATGACAAATGTCCACATGGATGTGAATTAAGAGGCTATTACACAGAAGAAGAGAACAACTTGTAAAGATAGAAAGTTGACCCTGGAGTCATTTAGCCACGAGCTAAGAAAAGCATGCGGCCCTCAGAAGCAGGAATGTTCCTGGAACAAAACCTCACTTGCTGACTGTCAGGCAAGTGGTGCTGGCCACACTTTGAGGTTGTGCATCTCGTCAGTATGGAAGACTAAATTTGTTGGAAGCCAACAAGTTTACATTATAAATGTTGCAGAAACAAAAGAACACAAAGATGTTCCTCCAGAGACCATATCATACAGAAAAAATGATAGCGAGTAAAATATTATTCTGGAAGAAAATTGAGAACTTAATTATCAATTATATATAAATTTGCCTTCCAATAAAGGTAGCTATTTATATAACTTTTGGAAATACTGTATATCAAATAAACTATAATGGAGGAGTTAGATCAGTACCTACTTTTAGAAAATTAATTCCAAACTTAAGTATAGTACACAGGCAATACTGTAATGGGTTAAAATTTATGTTTATATGTTGTACTTGGGTACAAGAGTGGGATTCTTATTCAAAGCACAAATCTCAGAAGCTATAATAAAGAGTAAGTGATTTAATGGCACTCAGTATGATGATCTCAAGATTACAGGGAAGAATAAAAACAAAAGGACCAGGAAAGACAATCTAGAAGAGGTTGGAGGAATATGAACACTATTTTAAACAACTTTGACATACAGTTTGCTGTTACCTATTCAATGGATCATGTGTATACCTTCAACTCAGCATATCACCTCCTAGGTTTACCTAATAGTAACTCTTAAAAGATTCAAGGTGTAACTCAGTAGCAGAGCTGTTGCCTGTCTGGTTTCAATACTCAGTACTAAAAAATTCTTTTTTCACATGCACATTCAAAGAGATATGATAAAATTTGCACATATAAATACATGAGACAAGCCAAATGTCTCTCAACCATTGTGACACAGTCAACAATCTGAATGAAAACAACTACTTTGACATTTATCAGCACTGTGAGCTGTAATAATGTAACTTTAAGCAAAAAAGCAACTAATAGAGGATTTAATGTCATGTGTCAATTTTGCTGATTCGTAATATGTCCACATATCTGTTCTAACATTATTCAGATATTTGTATGAGGCTGCTCTGAGGAGATAGTACTATTTAATCTGCCTTATTAATCATGAATAAATTGCCTTCTATACATTAGATAATCCTCATCTAATGAGCTGAAGGATTTAATAGATAAATCAACAACAAACCATCTTCACCTGATCAAGAAAGAATTTCCAGAAACCTCTCTTTGGACATTGTTTACCATATTAATTTTTCCTATTTTATAGTAGTCAGCCTTTATATCTGAACTGGAATATCAGTTCTTTTGAGAATCCAGATGGCCCAACTTTCTACTGAAACTGCAACAGAGACTTTCCTGAGTGGCTAGCTACTGATCCATGCAGCAGATTTAGAGCTTAACATCCTTCAATTCCCTATTCAAAACTTCCTTCTATAAAATCCAACATTCTTTTGCTTCTGAAGCATCACAGCCAATATGATACTCTATGATTTCATTTACACAAAATCACAAAGTAAGTAAAAAATAAGTCATTCTGGAACACACACAAGTGTCAAAACCATACAGAAAAAATAAATACAGGGGCTGAGGAGGTGGCTCAGTGGACAAAGTACTTGCTAAGTAAGTATGAGTGCCTCCATCTGGAACCCCATAATTCATGAGAAAAAAAACAAGGCATGGAAGAGCACACCTGTGGTACCAGTATTGGTCATGGACAGAAAAGGATCCCTGGGGCTTGCTGGCTTACAAGTATAGTTTAATTGTAAAAAATCCATGTTCATTGAGAGACTGTATTTTAAAATACGAGGTGGAAAATGATGGAAGAAAACACCTAACATTAACATCTGTCCTCCATAAATATATTCCCAGGCAAGTACTTTTGCACATACACATAAACACACACACCCACCAACATCAACAATAGTTAAAAGATATTAAAAGAGTAAAGAAAGAAAACAAGAAAGTAGCATTTACAATAATCATGGTACTAGTTACTTCACAAAGGGAAATGGTACTTTTAAGTTACTGATGATACCTCACTTCTAAATACCTCATTTCTGAACCTAGGTGCCAAATTCATACATACATGTTATTTGTTCATCTTTTTTTAGCTATGTAGATATATTCTCTTCACAGATACCTAAATCCAAACACACACAGTCTAAAAAGTAAATGTGGAGAACCACAAAGATAAAAATTGGTAGTACATAAATCTTGGGTTAATACTAAAGTGGTGAAGGTTATCTTAAATAAGACAGTAAGTCTCAGAAGTATGAGAAGAAAGAACAATAGATTCATCTTTACAAAATAATAGATTTTAAATGATATGATACAAGATATGTAAAGCTGAATGACAGATAATATTCCATATCTTATACCTGACCACAGAGCTCACATTAGTAATAATGGACTTTGTCAGTTAGAGAAATTAAAGAGCCAGAATTTAGGTAGAGTTCTGGGGAAGTCCAAAAACAATAAAGAAGACAAAGAATGTCACTGGAGACACATGAAAACGTTCAGCCTCTCCAGCTAAACTATGAAACAAACGCAATGCTTCACCATGTTCACATGGTGATATTCTCTATAGGGTTACTAGCCTCACTTTCTGTTACACTGTGTATACAACATATAAAATTTCCACATGCAAAAAACTCACAGAGAATGTTCTAACATAAGAAACAGTGTGAACAGTTTATGTATGCAACTGCTCTGATATGACACATTAATTATAGTTGATCAGAATTTTACAAGAACAGTAGTAACTAATGTGTTAAGGGCATGGATTGAAAATGCAAACAGCATTCATGAAGAGGCAAATAGGCAGAAACATGGAGAATCTAAGAATGTGGAAAAGAATTAGTAATCATGAATTTCTCTGGCAAGTAAAGATAAAATAATAAAAAAAAATCAGCTGTGGGACAATTGTAAACAATGTTAAACATATTCATAATGGGAATACAAGGAGCTTATAGAACATAGCACATGACATTGAAGGGACAGTGCTAAGAAATGTATGTGTATTTTATGAAACTTATTCTTGGGGAGACATGAACTACCTCCAGACAGAGAACTGATGACAGATCAAACTGTGGATACCAACTAAGGTCAACTTGCTAAACCACTGTGTTTCATTGGAGTTATTTATAGGAGTATGGGTGAGTGGTTGCTTACAGAAGCAGAAATCACTCAAAGGCAGTGGCATTGCTGAAAGCACACTGGCATATATGGTATCTCACAGAGCTGGAGGCCTGAAGTGCACTGCAAAACCTGCCGGCAGCTCACCAGGTTGAAGCATGTTCTTTAGACAGCCCAGTTTGTCTGAAACTCTGCAAGTCAGTTCATTTTGTCTCTGATTTTTCCAGGTACCTTGGATGTTCTGAAAGTGTCACTTAACTGTTGTTACTGCTTATGTATGCTTAGATAATGAGGGGCTTAGTAAATCTGGTTATTTTCAATAAATGAAGCTATTGAGCTATTTACTTACTGATCTTAATGGAGTTTCCTACAAGATGAAATGTTCCGCTTCCCCTTAGAATATCCTGTTGCTTCACCCTATCCTCTTTGAACACCATGTTTTCTTTTTTTATGTATTGAAAATATATTATTTTCTCATACTATACATTCTGAGCACAGTTTCCCCCACCACTACTCCTCCCAGCTACTCCTTCACCGCTCCCTTTCCCTCAGATTCACTCCCCCTCTGCTTTTTTCTTCAGAAAAGAGCTGACCTCTAAGAGACAACAGCCAAACATGACGAAATAAGAAACAATAAGGCAAGGCAAAAGTACCATAGCAAAGCCAGACAAAGAACTCAATAGTAGAAAAAGAGTCTCAAGGAAAGGCAAAAAAGTCAGAGGTATGCCCACTTACACTGTTAGAAGTCTCACAAAACACCAAGCTAGCAGCCATAACAGATATGCAGAGGACCAAGTACAGACCCATGCAAGACCTGTCCTTGCAACTTCAGTCTGTGTGAGCCCACATGAGCCCTACCTAGTTGATTCAGTGGGACATGTTCTTCTAGTATCTCCATCCTTTCTGACTCCTACAGTCTTTCCTTTCCCTATTCTGCAGGGTTTGCCAAGCTCCAAGGAGAGCCCAATGGAGGCCTCCACTTTATACTCTCTTAGCATAATGTCTGTTTATGGGGCTCACACCTGCTCCTATATGCTGCTGGAGGAAGTCTCTCTAGTGGCTATTCAATGAGGCACCCTACTTAGTGTAGCAGAATATCATTAGGAATCATTTCACTGCCTTTTTTTGCCAATCACGTTTGGTCTTCACTAGGTCTCTATGTTATCCAGTCTCTGGTTATTGAGCATTTAGGCAGAGTAGGGTATAGGCTCTTTCTTGTGGCATGGGCCTCAAGTTAAACCAGACATTGTTTGGTCACTCTCACCCATGCTGGGGCAATGATGAGAGGCAGGACATCCTGTTTCTTATGGAACTTCCATGCAGGATGGAATTCTCTCAACTTTCTTCAGAATATCTTCTGTCATAATGATGTTCCCTCCAAGGTGTAAGCTTTACACAGCAGTATGTTACAGGAGCTTAAAACCAGGGTTGTACACGTACATCCTCTGCCCTCGAGAGAAACTTTTATTAAATTAATAATGAACACCAAACAAAATGTCTGAAAAATCAGGAAGCTTGGAGAACACACAGTAGTATAATGCCAGAAACACTACCAACATCAACCCATAAGGAAAATAGATACAACCATATGACAGTGGAACTAAAGAAAATGAACTAACAAAGTAACTATTGAAAGAACAAGATAGGGAAGGAAGTACAACCTTATATGTACAGGAATAAAGGAAGGAATCACTGTGGACTCTTGTCTGAAACCTGAAAGCAAAATGAGAATAGAGTGTAAACTGAAGATGTTGAAAGAAAAGACAAGCAATATTCTGAGAAAATGTATTTCCTATATTTACATCACAGTTACACCAAACTTTAATGACGTGAAACATCAAGTAAGTAAGTGCCTATTAATTGATTAGAGAGAAAACAACCCTTTCACATCAAGGGAAAAGTTGGTTAGAGTATGTAGAATTAGATAGTTCCATCAACTGTGTGTTAGGATATGATAGGATTTTGAAGGACATTTTGTATTATGTTGTAAAGATAAAAGTGGACCTAGCAATAGTAGTTTTAAACTGTGATAAAGAAATATTTGAACTTGAACCCAAATAAACATATATAAGTATGTTTACTGCAGGATTATATATGAAAATACTATTAAATAAGCAAGTCAGCATCAAACCATTACTCAAGAGGCTGGATATATGCCTCAGCACTTAAGAGTACTTGTTGCTTTTGCAGAGGAACTTGGTTGAATTCCTAGTGTCCACATGGCAGCTAACAACTTTCTCTGACTCCAGTTCTAGAGCATCTGATGCCGTCTTCTATCCTCTAAATGATCCTGTCCTGCATCCATGTGGATGAAACATCCATGCACATAAAATAAAAACAAACCTTTTAAAAAGTCCTATCACTCAAAAGAAGAATGATTAGTGAATTGTGGTACATTGATAATACATTGATATTATTAACTTTGAAGTAATAGAAACAAGGAGGGATAGCTTTGTTTGTACTGACATGGTTAAAAGTTGTCTGTGGAAAATTAAATTGTAGACTTCCTTATACAAGATGTTGTCATTTAAAGAATATAGGAGTACCAAATACTTGCAGATGTTTTGTGTATGTTTATTTGTATATGTATATTTATATATGTATACAAATGCAAATACATGTATTTTTATAAATATATATGCAAATAAATACCTTTGTGTGAAAATACATGTTTTTGCACATATGTATGTATTTAGTTCCATAGGCAGCATTTTGGAAAGACACATATCAACCTTAGTGATGGCTACCTCTTAGAAAACATTCACTTGGGAATGGAAGTTAGGTGAACTATGAAGAAAACCTCACCTTTTACTCTATAGGTATTTGACTTGATTCATTATTTCAGAGTGAGAATATAATACTTGGCAAAGAAAAAATTTAATTAAAATAATAAAAGGTACATGGAATTTGGAATTGAATCAATGCAGGACAAATGACTGGGGATTTTAATAGTGTGAAATAGCTGTCATTGACAGCCTTTTAGAAATGATTTAAAACTAAACCCAAATGATCAATCATACCTTATACAAGCAATAAAATCAATACATTACATATCCTTAAGTGGGTTCTATTTTCCTGTCATGATTCTGTAATTTGACAGCCATCTCTTTTTCAGCCAACACCATCATTAGTAAGCAGTCCAAAGCACTAGTCCATGAAGCTAATTAATTTAAGCTAACAAAACTAAATATAATTCCACATACTATATCCTTCTGTATTTTGAACTATGGCACACTGTGGTGGTATTGTGTTCCCCAAAATATTGTGCACCCTAATAAACTTATCTGGGGTCAGAGACAGAACAGCCACAATATTAAACATAAGGATAGGCAATGGTAGCACATGCCTTTAATCCTAGCATTCCAGAAGCAAAGATCCATCTGTTCAAGGATACTACCAAGCTTGGTGACTCATGCCTTTAATTCCAGAAAGCGAGCCTTTAATCACAGGGAATGATGGTAGAAGACAGAAAGGTATATATAAGGCATGAGGGCCAGAAACTAGAAGCATTTGGCTGGTTTTAAGATTTCAGGCTTTTGGGGAGTTCAGCTGAGATTCATTCAGGATGAGGACTGAGAGGCTTTCATTCTGAGGAAATAGGATCAGCTGAGGAACTGGCGAGGTGAGGTAGCTGTGGTTTGCTCTGCTTCTCTGATCTTCCAGTATTCACCCCAATACCAGGTTCCTGGGTTTTATTAGTAAGACTCTTTAAGATTCCTGCTACAGCACGCTACTTTCTTTGTATAAAAAAACCTACCACACTAAAAAAAACTGCTATTTTCTTATTCACCTCCTGTCTCATCACTCCAAGTTCATTTGATGTTAATTGTCATTACTTCAAGTGTTTATGTTTATGTGAGCCATAATTAAGAATAAATCTTACTTCAGAAGTTTTCCAAAGCAAACTAGCTAATGTCTTATATTTTTGTTCCTATTTTCAGACAAAACCTATGTAAACTGCTTCCAGACATACAAAGATGGTCCTTAAATATTCTGCTGAATGAAGTATGAAAACTTTTGAAATACATTTTTGATGTATGCAAAACATAAGCATTATGTAAACTTTAATTTTTAAAAGTATAAAAATATAATCACTCTATAACACACCATCTAAACCTAATCTATTATAACATTTTATATATTTTCTCATTTATTATATAATTAGGATCATGTAAGCAATAAAATTATACATAGTGATTTTTATTGTTCTTGTTTATAAATATATTATAGGCAACTCTAGACCACAAAATTTTAATCATCAAAATATTTAATAACTACATGGCTGTCCTTTAGAATTATGTGAAGTAGCTAGTAATGACAGACTTTCTAGGGATGGTAAAATTTCTGCTGAACACTAATGTTATGTGTTGTTGAGTTGCCATGTCTAGTGGCAGTCAAAGTAAGGGGAACCACCTGAAGTACATTTCATACCTTCAAATAAACAAGAAAATAGAAATTTCTGGAAAATACAAAGTAGTTCAGAATTACTAGTCTGCAAGATTTAGGCAGTATAAGGAGAAATAATCACAGATTGATATACAATAGCCAGATCATGAAGAGGACAGGTAAACTGTACTAGACTTAATACTACACACAGTTTAATTGATGTCTTAAAGGGATTTACAATCTAGACTGAAAATTTAAAGTTTATCATTAAGGCAGTTAGGGTGGAAAGAGAGTAACTAATAAGTAATTTTAAACTGACCAGTTTCAGGGATGGAGAAGTAGCTTAGTTAAGAGTATTTGTTGCTCCTTAAGATAACCTAGGTTCTATTCCCAGCACCTACATGATGGCTTACAACTATCTGTAACTCAAGTTCTAAGGGATCTTGTGCCCTCTTCTGACCTCTACAGGTTTCACATACATGTATGTAAGAAAAACACTAATAAACTTATTTTTTTAAACAAACTAAAAATGTGTAATCTAGAGTTTCTTCTTCTTCTTCTTCTTCTTCTTCTTCTTCTTCTTCTTCTTCTTCTTCTTCCTTTTTCTCCTCCTCCTCCTCCTTCTTTAATTTTTATTTTTTTTATTTTCGAGACAAGGTTTCTTTGTGTAGCTTTGGAGCCTGTCCTGGAATTCGCTTTGTAGAGCAGGCTGACCATGAATTCATAGAGATCCACTTGCCTCTGCCAGGATTTAAAGTGCTGGGATTAAAGGTGTGCAACACCAGTGCCCGGCTGAATATTTTCTTCTTAAATGTTTTTTTTTAATTGGTAATATGTAGTAAAATGAGCAATAAGTTGGCGGTTGTTACTCATCATACTTTTGAGATACATTAAGACTACTTAAGTGTAGAGAAAGATATAAAAAAACAAGGTAAGAGAAATTTTTGTCTGAAGAGCTTTTGAGTAACAGGCCTTTTTTGAGCTGTCTAACACCAAAGAACACAGGAAGCAGTGGAGGGAACTGAAAAGGAGCAGATTTAAAAAGCAGCTTTCAGAAGCTACTCTGTAGAATGGGCTCTGGAACACTTTTCTGTCATTTCTGAAAGAAAACTTACTTTTAGAAGTAGAATAACACTGTTTAATGTAGCTTGGTTTTGTAATAGGATTTCAAGGCAAGGAAAAGATATTTTTATTTGTGCAAATTACAATTGTATATATACACTCTAATGAAAACCTATTAAGAAACAGGTAGTAATATTTTAAAAAGTAAAACACAAAAATAACAATCATTATCTCTAGCTGATAGGATCACATTACTTTCCTTTCCCCATTTCTGCATGTTCTAAATTTTTCTCAATGGATAGATGTTTTTGTAACATCCATGAATATATATATATATATATGTTAATGAGTAGACTAGATTTGAGGGTCATTAGTGTTTAAAATACAGGGTAAGCCAGGTATATGGATGACAGTCTTTAAGAGTAAATTAGATGAAAATTTAACCAAAACTGGATTCAAGAATAATAGTGTTGTGGAATGCAAATGAAAGAAAAACCATACCATAAACACTTCTGATAATTGCAGACAGCAGGGTAGAAATGGGAGTCATTCCTTTCATACAAAGGAAGATAAGAGATTCAAGAAAGCAGAGATTAAAGGTGTCATTTCCTGTAGACCAGCAGCCAACTGAAATGTTTATGGGAAATTGCTTATGGGATTTGGTGTTTCCAAGGTCACTAGTGAAATTTCCAGAGGCTACTTTGTTTTGTTTTTGTTTTTTTTTTTAAATTTGACTTCTTTAGTGACTCTTTGGCAGTTTCACATCACTCACCCCATTCTGTTCACCTCCCAATTCATTCCTCCCCTCATCCCTTCTATGCCCCCAAACAAAAGAAAATAGAATAAAGTAAGCAAGCAAACAAAAGCAAACACAAAAGAAACCCCCCCACCTGAAAATAACCCCACAACAACAGAAAAATTTCTTTGCTTCTCCTTTCCTGCCTCTCCAACACATCTTCATTAATCCTGGTGGCATTGGAGGCTTTGTTGTACAGAGGCTACTTTAGCAGACTGATTAAGGAAGGGACTTAACTCTCATAAGATGAATGAGCAGTAACATCATGACAGCACACTGGTTTTTTTGAGGACCTCCAGAAAGGGTTTTAGAAGAGAGTACTTGTTCCTTAGCCCTTGTTCAGCAAGCTTTCATGAAAATCTGCAGGTTTAAAAGTCCTGTTTTCTTTCAGTTCTGTAACTGAGTTTTTAAATTGGAGCTAAAACATTGCTCATGATGAAGATTATCATAAGAATTAAATAAAACATGAAAGTAGTACATGATCCTGATAGGAGAAATACCTCCAATACTAGTTTTCAGAGATAACTGAATAAAAACAGCAACACTACTTATGTTGGAGAAATTACAAGATTTTTCTTTTCAGTAGTGTCTAATTTTCTAAAATATGTCTTATTATTTTTATAATGTTGCATTTCAATACTTTAGAAATGTTCAACATAAAATTGTTTGCCACAATGTAAAACCTCAACTTATTAATATAAATCAATATTTTTGAAAATAAAGAACAGTTTGATTCATCAAATAATAACAGTTAAGTTACATTGTCAAGACATAGACCTGTAACAACAAATTTCTGTATTGAAATGCATATCAAAATAAATCCAGTATATACTGTGTCTGATATATGGAAAATGGCTAATAAATTAGTAAGTTAATAAATCTGTAGGAGAATAAATGAGACATTGAGAAATTGAGTATAATTTATGAATTTGCATAACAGTATTATTCAGGAGTGTGTTGGTCTAGTTCCAATCTTGCCATGTAATAAATCAATCTCTCTGAATCGCTATTACCTTACTTGTGAAATGGAGATGATAATGAATATGATATATAACTCTCAGGAAGGTTTTTTGAGAATAAACAAAGAATTTTAGAAACAGGGCATATTACAAGCATGTGGTAGACTGGAAGGTTTGTGTATAGCCAGAGGCAAGCACAAAGAAGGAAATGTGTGCCTCTAAATTAAGACCCTTCCAAAACATCTTAAAGTAATGTAGGATGTTCATCCTCAATGACTTGTGATAGCTAAGAAGTGTAGTCAAATTTGATCCTCTTACATACCTAAACATAAAAAAGGCAGTCTACAGCAAGCCAACAGCCAACATCAAATTAAATGGAGAGAAACTTAAAGCAATACACTAAAATCAGGAACAAGGAAAGGCTGTCCCCTCTCCCCATACTTATTCAATATAGTATTTGAAGTTCTAGCCAGAGCTATAAAAAAACATAAGGAGATTAAGGGGATACAAATTGGAAAGGAAGAAGTCAAGCTTTCCCTATTTGCAAATGACATGATAGTATAAATGTGTGACCCCAAAAATCAACCAAAGAACTTAAACAGCTTATAAACACCTTCAGCAACATAGTATGATATAAGACAACTCAAAAAATCAGTAGCCCTCCTATATATAATGGACAAACAGGCTGAGAAGGAAATCAGAGATACATGACCTTTACAATAGCCAAAAATGATATAAAATACCTTGGGGTTACTCTAACTAAGCATGTGAAGGACATATATGACAAGAACTTTAAGTTCCTGAAAAAAGAAATTGAAGAAGATTTCAGAAAATGGAAAGACCTCCCATGCTCATGGATAGGCAGGATTAACATAGTAAAAATGGCGATTTTACCAAAAGCAATGAACAGATTCAATGCAATCCCCATCAAATTACCAACACATTTCTTCACAGACCTGGAAAGAATAATACTCAACTTCGTATGGAAAAACAAAAAACCCAGGATAGCCAAAAGAATCCTGTACAATAAAACAACCTCTGGGGCATCATGAGCCCCAACCTCAAGCTCTACTATAGAGCTACCGTAATAAAAACAGCTTGGTACTGGCATAGAAACCAACATGTGGACCAATGGAATCAAATTGAAAACCCTGACATTAACCAGCACACTCATGAACATATAATTTTTGACAAAGAAGCCAAAATTGCACAATGGTAAAAAGAAAGCATCTTCAACAAATGGTGCTGGCATAACTGGATGTCAATGTGTAGAAGGCCTCAAATAGATCCATATCTGTCACCATGCACAAAACTTAAGTCCAAGTGGATCAAAGACCTCAATATAAATCCAGTTTCTCTGAAGCTGATAGAAGAGAAAGTAGGAAATAGTCTTAAATGCAGTGGCACAGGAGATCACTTCCTAAATGTAATACCAGTAGCACAGACATTGAGAGAAACCATCAATCAATGGGACCTGTTGAAACTGAGAAGCTTTTGTAGAGCAAAGGACATGGTCAACCAGACAAAGCGACAGCCTACAGAATGGGAAAAGGTCTTCACCAACCCCACATCTGACAGAGGGCTGATATCCAAAATATATAAAGAACTCAAGAAATTAAACATCAAAATGTCCAACAGTCCAATTAAGAAATGGGCTATAGAACTAAACAGAGAATTCTCAACAGAGGAAGTTCAAATGGCTGAAAGACATTTAAGGAATTGCTCAACATCCCTAATTATCCAGGAAATGCAAATCAAAATGACTCTGAGATACCACCTTAAACCTGTCAGACTGGCTAAGATCAAAAACACAGAAGATAGCTTATGCTGGAGAGAATGTGGAGCAGGGGGAACTCTCCTCCACTGCTGGTGGGAATGCAAGCTTGTACAGCCACTTTTGAAATCAATATGGTGCTTCCTTAGAAATTTGGAAATCCATCTTCCCCAAGACCCAGCTATAGCACTCTTGGGCATATACCCAAGGAATGCTCAATCATACCACAAGGCCATTTACTCAGCTATGTTCATATCAGCATTGTTTGTAATAGCCAGAACCTGGAAACAACCTAGATTCCCTTCAACTGAAGAATGGATAAAGAAAATATGGTACATATACACAATGGAGTACTACTCAGCAGAGAAAAACAATGACATCATGAGGTTTGCAGGCAAATGGATGGATCTAGAAAAAATCATCCTGAGTGAGGTAACCCAGACTCAAATGATGAACATGGTATGTACTCACTCATAGGAGGATACTAGATGTAAAACAAAGATGACTAGACTGCTACACAACTTCAGGGAGGCTACCTAGAAAACAGGACCCTAGGAAAGACACAGGGATCACCCAATGACAGAGAAATGGATGAGATCTACATGAACAACCTAGACGACAGTGGGAGTAATGAAGGGCAAGTTTCAAGGGAAAGAAAGCTTAGGGGAGCAGGAGATCCCAGCTGGATCAAGAACAGAAAGGGAGAACAAGGAATAACAGACCATGATAAATGAAGACCACATGAGAACAGGAAGAAGCAAAGTGCTAGAGAGGTCCCCCGAAATCCATAGTGATACATCATCTTTTGACTGCTGGCAATGTTCGAGAGAAAGCCTGATCTGACCTAGTTTGGTGATCAGATGGCCAAACACCCTAATGGTTGTGCTGGAACTCTCATCCAATAACTGATGGAAGTGGATGCAGAGATCCTCAGCCAGGCCCCAGGTGGAGCTCCAGGAGTCCAATTGTGGAGAAAGAGGAGGGACTGTAAGAGTGTGAATTGTTGAGACCAAAATTGGAAAAGCACAGGGACAAATATCCGAAGGAATGGAAGCACATGAATTATGAACCAAAAACTGTGGATCCCCCAGCTGGAGCAGGACCTCTGGGTAAGTGAGTAGCTTGAACTGCTTGGAAGGCACCCAGGCAGTGGGACCCAGACCTGCCCTTAATACATGAGCTGGCTGTTTGGAACCTAGGGCTTACATAGGGATTCTTTGCTCAGCCTGGAAGGAGGGGACTGGGCCTGCCTGTACTGAATCCACCAGGGGAGTCTTGGCCCTGGAGGAGATGGGAATGGAGGGGAGGGTATGGGGGGAAGGTTGGGGTGGGGGTGGGAGGGGGAGGACAGGGGAACCCATGGCTGGTGTGTAAAATTAAAACATAAATATAATAAATAAAAAAGGAGGAAAAAATTTTGATCCTCAACAGGGTGATGAAGTCTGATTGAAACATGAAAGAGGGGGAATTTACATTCTTTTTCTCGTATAGGAAACCAGAGGAAAGAACATTCACTCCTTCCCAGGAGAAATGGAGCAATTTCTGTGACTGATAGATTGATGAGGAAAAAAACAAAACAAAACAAAAAACAAAAAAACAAACAAAAAAAAACCATTTAGCTAAAAATTGTATCTAACCTGGGATTGTAGGAGCCCTGGACTATCCAACTGTGACAATAAGTTTGACTTGGCCTAGAAGATTTATCTTCCTGAATAGAAGAATAACAGGAAGACTATTATTGTTATTTGTAAAAAGCTGCTTCCAGTGTTATTATGAGAAGTCTCTCTGAAATGTTCCTAACTTTGAATGCAGAAATCAAGAATTTTGTTTCATTCTTCCACTCTCATATCTCCAAAACATTCCTTGTAAATCATCTCTCACAGAGCTAGTCATTGAGGAAGATATAGTAACGTAGCAGAAAGGCCTCACCACCATACCTCCCTTTTCAACTTTCCAAGAACCGTTTTCAAACCAATATTGAGTTGATGAGCTACACACATCAATGTTGTTTGCCTTTAAGTTCTCATTTTCTAGGCAAGCTTCTGTAGGCATTTATTTCATGTCAACCAAAGACCTCTATTTAATATTAATTTCAGTTTTCTTTAATACTATTCCATTGATTCTCAGTATGGTTTCCAAGACATTGAAGGAAAAATCTGATCAAGAAGCTTTTCTTTTGCAACATTTTATTCAATGTTACCATTGACATTGATATTTCTTCCAAGTTTATTCATAATTCCAGTTATCCTCCATTCAGTGCTCATGATTTCTGAAGATAAAGATAATGAACATATATTTTCACTATATAATTGGACCTATGTTCAATAGAGTAAGAAATTACCATGGGCTGAAGATGGAACTCAGTTGGTAGAGTATTTGTCTAGCATGCATAAAGCTCTGTGTTCAATCCCCAGTACTGCATAAATAACTGTGCTGGCATATGCCCTAGGCCCAACCTTCAAGAGGTGAAAGAAAGAGTATCAAAAGTTTAAGGGCAACCTTGGGTACATAGCCCAAGTATGAGGCCAGTCTGGCTGCATGAGATCTTGTCTCAGAATAAAAATGAAGATATCAGACATTTTTGTAACTTCTTTATACTAGTTAATGCAATTTGCCCTTGACTATCATTGTTATTTTATTAGTAAGAATCTTCATCTCCAGTTGCAAGAAGTAACTATCATCCTGGTTACTTTCCACCATGGATTAGTTTTGTATTCTCTATGACTTAGTATAAATAAATTCACATAATTCATAATTTGTGTAAGACTTCATTCACTCAAAACAATGTTCTTTAATTCATGTATATTGTGTCTATTAGTTTATGATGTTTACTACTAAGTGATAGTTTCATTATATTATTATGCCAGCTTTTAAACTGTTCTCTAACTTTGAACATTTAGGCTAGTTTCATATTTTGGCTATCAAGAATAACGTTCGGCTGAGTCTACCAGGCTGGTCTGACTCCCCAGGGGAGACCTTGCCTTGGAGGAGGTGCGAATGGGGGGTGGATTGGTGGGAAGAGCTGGGGTGTGGGAGGAGGGAGAATAGGGAAATCTGTGGTTGATATGTGCAATTAAGTTAATTATAAAATAAGAATATAAAAATGCATAAGGTTCTAATAATTCTTGTGTAATTTTCAAGTCTTTTATGGTAGTAGAAATATTTTTATTATCAAGGTCCATGATTTGCAAACAGATAACACAGTCTATATTATACTTGAGTTCTTTGGTGTTTAGAATGCCATGTTAATTTTTGAAAGCAGTATCTTACTTAGGGTTTCTAGTGCAGTGATAAACACTATGACCAAATGCAACTTGAGGAGGAAAGGGATTACTTCAGTTTATAATCCTCAGTTTACTTTCCATTGCTGAGGAATGTCAGGGCCCTGGAGGCAGGTGCTGATGCAGAGGCCATGAAAGAGTGCTGCTTATTGGCTGCTTCCTCATTGCTTGCTCAGCTTTCTTTCTTATAACAACTAGGACCATCATTACAGGGGTGACACCACACACAATGTGTTGGGCCCACAATCATCAATCACCAATCCAGAAAATGAACCACAGACTTGCCTACAGTTAAATTTTATGGAAATGTTGTCTCAATAAAGATTTCCTCTTCAAAGATATGTCTCTGGCTTCTGCCAAGTTGGCCTAAAACTAACTACCACACGTAGAGTGAGCTGTCACAGAAGACACAAAGCAGCATAATATAAGGTTCAGAGTTTGTTATCTTCAGTGCTGCTATGTAACTGGAAATTTACTTTCTTTAGTTTATTTCCTCATCTGTCAGTTGGGACAATAGTATACAAGGTTGTGCTTTCCAGAGTTGTTCTGAGAATTGACTGAGGAAATTTATGTAAAATACGGTCCACATAAGAAACAAAATTCTCACTTCAAAGTTTATAAGGGACATTTTATTCTGGAGTTAAATATGATTGACCATGGCTAGGGAACACAGAATTATTTCACCCCAAATTTCATGGTCCAACATAAAAGTTATATTATGAAGGTAATAGTAACAGGAAAAAGAAAATAAATTAATAAATCTAGATATTTTTCAAATACATTGGTAGACCATTAGGCAGAGGGTTTACAGAGAAGCTGGGAAATTTGAGATACAGGCTTCAGATGCTTAGTTTTTTATTTAGTGTTACAAGATTTTAGGCTGCAAATATATGTGAGTAATTGTCCTTGATTCATTTCCATTCCTGTGATTAAAATACTCTGACAAAAAAGCAAAATAGGGGTATAAGGAGTATATTAGAAATACAATTCCAGGTTCCAAACCATAATTGAGGAGAAATGAAGGCAGAAACTCATGCAGCTAGACTCATCATCTACCCCAACATCAGTAGTCAAGAGAAGAGAGAAACAAATAGCTCCAGTCCGCCAGGTTGACACTTATTGATCTTTCCTCTAGCTTTCTCCTGTTCTATATAATTCAGGACCCCTTGTACAGGGAATTGTGCTGTCCACAATGAGCTAATCTTCATATATCACTTAACAAAACAATCCCCCAAAGATATGCCCAAAGGCCAACATGTGTAAGCAGGAAAATTCTCAAATATTCAAGAAAGCTTTCACTGAATCATGTCACGAGGGAATCTCAGCCTGTAAAACCAGTTTCCAGACTTGAGACAGTTTTCAGGCTTAAAACCCCTTGAATGAAGGGAAAACATGATCCCCCTGTGGAAGGACTTCATTAAAAATATTTAATAATTTTACTGTTAGCTTTTCCCCAGTTCATACCCAGAGGTTCCTAAGGCCTTTTACAAGGATAAATGTATACCAGGGGAAAGGAAACAATCATTATTTCTTAGGTCTGTTGTACACTGGTTCAGAATTGGCACTAATTCTATGAGACCCCTAGAAGCATTGCAGTCCTCTAGTTAAGATGTGATCTTATGAAGGCCAGGTGATTAATGGAGCTTTGGCTGATGTCTGTCTGGTGCATAGTAGGTTTGGTGGGTCTCTAAACTCATTCTGTAGTTACTTCCCCAGTTCCAGAATGAAAAATTGGGATAGATATCTATACATAGACCTTGACAGCACTCCCCATTGGTTAGTTGATCTATGGTTAGGAAGCCAAATTGAATATATCAGAACTACCTCTACCATGGAAAATAAATCAAATACAATATCACATCCTAGGAAGAATTACAGAAATTGGTGCCACCAACAAGGAATTGGAAGATGCAAGGGTTTTGGTTCCCACTACATCTCCCTTCAACTCTTCTATCTTGGTAGAAGACAGATGGATTGTGGAGAATGACGCTGACTACTGAAAACTCTATCAAATAAAGAATCCAGTTGTAGCTGCTGTGCCAGATGTGGTGTTGTTCCTTAAGTAGCTTAGTGTATCTCTTTGTACATGGTATGGTATGCAGCTATTGTTCTAGCAAATGTCTTTTTCTCAGTACCTTTCCATAAGGACCGCCAAAAGCCTTTTCCTTTCAGTTGGCAAGACCAGCATCATACATTTGCAATTTTATCTCAAAGATGTATTAACTTTTCAGCCCTGTATCATAACTTAGAGGCGGGAATGCTTTTGCTAGAAGGCACAATAAACAGTTCATTGATCTAGAGTTCAGACTTCCCTTGGGCCACTTTGGGTTTCTGAATCCTTTAAGCCAGTGGTTCTCAACCTCCTTAATGCTGAAACCCTTTAATACAGTTCCTCATATTGTGGTGACAACCAACCATAAAATTATTTTCATTGCTACTTCATACCTGTAATTTTGCTACTCTTATGCATTGTAATGTAAATATTGTTGGAGACAAAGGTTTATCAAAGGGGTTGTGACCTACAGGTTGAGAACCACTGCCTTAAACTAACAGGTTAAGAAAAAGAGGTGTTAGCAGGGGTGACTGATCCAGATTACCAAGGGGAAATCAGATTGTTTCTTCATAATATATAAGAAAGATTATCTGGATTGCAGCAGAACCATTAAAGCATCTTTGGATGCTACCATATCCTGTGAATAAAGTAAATAGATAACTACAACAATCCAGTATAGGCTAGATTACAAAGGGTACAGACCCTTTAGGTATGAAGTTATGAGTCATTCCTCCAGGAAAAGAACCAAGACCTAATGAGGTGCTTGTTGAAGGTGGAGGAAATACAGAATTGGCAGTAGAGGAAGGTAGCAAAGTAGTTTTAAACACAAGCTAAGGTCATGTGATCACTTGAAGAATGAAGATTTTAATTGACATGAGTGTTTCTGTCATATTGTGTTAAGAATGTGTTTGTACAGCTACTTGTGTTTTTCCCCTCTCTTTATCATGTAAAAAAACATCAATTGTGAGAATATCAGTGATTATCATATTTAAGTTTTGAGATACTAGAAGAAAATCCCTCATGGGACATTGCCACCTGTTCCAATATTTATAATGCATTTGTGGTTGTTCATAGTATAGTTATATCACTAGGTACAATTACGGCCTAGTTAAATTTATGCATTTGTGGTTATACAAGGGATAGTAATAGCATCTTAGATGTAATTAGGACTTGCCTAAATATGTAATGTAACTGTGGCTGTATATGGGGCAATTATATCCTGTTAAGTATAATTATGACCTGGCTATTGTTCTCATTTGTAAATTAAAAATAACATAAGGAGACATAATTGTGTGTCAAAGTGACAAATGATGGGCTTGTGATTGATATTCTTAGTTGTAAACTAGAATGCATATTGGATTAACTAAAGTCCAGGCAGGTGGGTACACCTATAAGGGATTTTTCTTAATTAAATTATTTGAAATAAGAAGACCTATACTTAATCCCGGTATTTTGAGGTTTGCAGATCCACCTAAAATCTGGGCCACACTTTCTAGTGGTAGTCTATATTAAAGACATGGGAGGAGGAAGCTTTTGTTCTTTTTCCTGTTTGTCCTCATTCTAGCTGACAAGTCTATTCCTTTACTGGCCTTAAGTCCCACTTTTTCAGGATTCTGGAATATACTGATCAGCTGAGAAACATAGCCTCATAGAATAAATATATATGGTGATTCTTGTGCTTTCCATTTGTAGATACCCATTTTTGGACTAGCTGGACTACAGCCTTTAAGTACTCTAATAATTCAACACACACACACATACACACTCAACCCTAATACACACACGCACACACACACACACACACACACACACACACACACTCATTCGATCAATTCTGTTACTCTAGAGAAACCTATCTAATATATCTAACTTGCTGGAAATGGTTATAATTATCCTGATTTAGTTATAGCTATCCTGATTTAGTTAGGGTTTCTATTGCTGTAAAGAGTCATCATGACCACAACAATTCTTATAAAGTAAATCATTTAATTTGCACTAGCTTATAGTTTCAAAAGTTTAGTGGATTATCATCATGGCAAGAAGCATGGTGGCATACAGGCAGGTATGGTGGTAGAGAAAGAGTTCTAAATATGAATCATCTGGCAGCAGGAAGAGAGAGTGATCCACTGGGCCTGGCTTAAACTTCTGAAATCTCAAAGCCCAGTCCCCTTGACACACTTCCTCCAATAAGGCCACACCTACTCTAACAAGGGCACTTGTCTTAATCCTTTGAAATAATGTCACTAGTTATGAGCCTATGTGGGCGATTTTCATTCAAACTACCATAAACCCCAAATTCAGAAAAAATTGTATGTAATAATTAAGGAATTATGTTAAATCCACGACATTTCCTCATTAGTTTTCATTTGATCCCTTTTATAATAACCTGGAAATCCACAGTGAATAAGAGAGATAAAACTTTAACCTTCATGCATCTTAATAAGAAAAATTAAGAAATATTTGTTCATATATGGAGGCATCAATTAAAGAAACACAGAGATTTGGAAACTATATACCTGTGTGAGCTAATGGCTATGTCTCTCTTAAGTCTAGAGAAAAGTCCTTCAAGAGAACAAGCAATTATTTAAATATAAATACATAAAATATATCATTCATTTCTTTCTCTCTTCAATCTATCTCTCTTTCCATGCTGTCCTCACCCCCAAAGTCATGTATTCATCAAGGACTAGGTTTCATAATGTATACCACAGCCTCTAAAAGGATATAAATGGCATAGAATAATACTTACTGTTCTGCAATGAGCCCTGCAGTAACAACAATTTACTAATTTTCTCATCCTTCCTTAACTTTCAACCGCCAGCACTGAATAGTGTATTTTGGAATTTTATTTTTATTTTCAATTTTTTGGCATGGATGTGCTTTATTTTAACTTCCAATAAGAACAAAGTTGTAAAAAATAAACCACTCTGTTTTAAAAGACTTTTTTCTACCTACTACTAAAACTGAGTATTTCACCAGGCAGTGGTGGTGCACGCCTTTAATCGCAGCACTTGGGAGGCAGAGGCAGGCAGATCTTTGTTAGATTGAGGGCAGCCTGGTCTACAGAGCGAGATCCAGAAAAGGGACAAAGGTACACAGAGAAACCCTGTCTCAAAAAACAAAACAAAACAAAACAAACAAAAACAACACAAAACAAAAAAAGCTCAAAAAAAAAAACCGAGTATTTTATTCCAAATTAATTGTTTATTTTGCTATTTTTCTGAGGTAATGAACCAGGTTGACACTGAAGTATTCTTCTGTCTCTTCAATCCACATGAGCTCCATATGCACTTCTTCTTCTGTGATCATGTAGTTAACATGGTAAATGTGCCTCATGAAAATAGGCAGGATATCTAATGCACACTGGAGAGCTAACACAAGAGGGCATCCTGTGCTCATCCTGAAGGGTCATGTCCACTCCAGGGCAACTCTTTATGTTGAAATTTTGAACCACAAATAAGTATAGTTATATTTCATACTGTTTTAATGTTTATTGTTTGGTGTTCAAACAAATGGCTTAACATCTACTGATCAGAACAAGGGACAGAAACTAGTCAGGAGTTTTTATGGCCAGGACCCAGAACATGACCAATTCTGATTCTTGTCCTCTCGTGAAATCTAGAAATGTCTCTAATTCTGTTAACATTATTGTCCTTGCCAGAGGCCAGAAATGCCAGAAGTATTTGAGGGACATTGATTAGTGTATTGTTTTCTTGTTATCTCTGTAAACAGCCTCCTAGAAATTCTGAGGGTGTGGCCAAAACTCCTGTACACACAACTCAACATACTTTCTGCAATAAGTCTATTTTTTAAAAAGAGCTAAACTAGTGGCTCACGGGCATCCCATTTGGGGACCTGCTGTTGCTATATAAGAGTTCTGCTGATAAACACCTTCAGCAATATAGCAGGATACAAGAACTCAAAAAAAAAAAAAAAATCAGTAGCCCTCCTATATACAATAGACAGGCTGAAAAGGAAATCAGAGATACATCACCCTTTACAATAACCACAAATGATACAAAATACCTTGGGGTTACTCTAACTAAGCATGTGAAGGACATATATGACAAGAACTTTAAGTCCCTGAAAAAAGAAATTGAAGAAGATGTCAGAAAATAGAAAGATCTGCCATGCTCATGGATAGGCAGGATTAACATAGTAAAAATGGCCATTTTACCAAAAGCAATCAACAGATTCAAGGCAATCCCCATCAAATTACCAACACATTTCTTCACAGACCTTGAAAGAATAATACTCAACTTCATATAGAAAAACAAAAAAACCCAGGATAGCCAAAAGAATCTTGTACAATAAAAGAACCTCTGGAGGCATCATGAGCCCCGACCTCAAGCTCTACTATAGAGCTACCGTAATAAAAACAGCTTGGTACTGGCATAGAAACCAACATGTGGACCAATGGAATCAAATTGAAGACCCTGACATTAACCAGCACACTCATGAACATATAATTTTAGACAAAGAAGCCAAAACTGCACAATGGTAAAAAGAAAGCATCTTCAACAAATGGTGCTGGCATACTGTAAATCCCAGCAGCTGCCTGGATGAAGAAAACCAATGAAAAAAATGTCATGCAATTTGAATTACTTACATGGAGATACATCACATGGCAGCAGGAGGCAACATGACTGGGAAGGAAGTTTTAGAGAAAAAACAAAGAAGCCCAAAGTATCAGAATAAAACCTACAGAGGTTCTGGCCAGTGTCTAAAATAAAGAGACAAAAAGAGAAAAAAGAAAAATTATACATTTTTGAGTAATGTATGTAGACCCTGCCTGTTGAATCTCATGGCTATTTTCACGGTCCATGCTAAGGGACAGAAATTTGGGGAAAGAAAAGTAGAGTATCTCCTGAAAAGACTAATTATTCCATCTATCTTTTCAGCATGGCTTGATATGAGCCCACCTTCAAAGGGATTGCCCCTTCTTCCTGGGGTTGGTTCCTTGGCTAGGTGATTAATTAGCCCAACTATAAAGTTAGAGCACCACCCAGGCCTTAGAGTCTAATGTCTAGCCAAGGAATTTTCTTTTAATGAATCTTTATTGCTACTCTAACAGTAATGTAGGTGGACTTCATTTTTACTTAAAAATGGTTAAAAGCATGTATGTGAATCAAAAATCTTGCAAGTAATAACCTCAAAATTCAAACGGCATTGTTCTATCAATGTAGTTAAAGGTTTCCCTTTGCTTTGTTTAGAGTTTGGATATAAAATGCGGATGTCGGTTAAGGGTTTTATTAATATATCTTAAAGCAAATGGCTTTTTTGAACATGCATTAAGAAAAATGCATATTCAAAGAAAGCAGAGTAAAGCATCTTATGTGTAACTCTCAAAAAAACTACATCCTCTTGAAAAGTCAGTTTTATGACTGGACATATGTAATCATATCTTTCTGCAATTATATAATATCTATATCTTTTAAGCTTTTGTAAAAAGTGTACCAAGAAAACATTTTAAATAAATTTCATCTTATTTTCAGTTTCTTGCATTGTATTTTTTTGTGATTTCCCTCTATAATCTTGTAACTGACCTGAGAGAAATGTGGCATAATAATAATAATAGGTACCTCTGACCCTACCTTTGACTATTATTGAAATATTTTATACTGAGAGAAACAAAATAATGCTGTTTAGTGCCAGCCATATTAGAAACTTGTATCATAAAAAGAGATTTCACACAATTCTAATGACTCCTTTTTATGATGAGCCCAGATAGTGATGGTTCACTCATGGGCATGGCCATATCTTGATGAAAACTGATTAATTATGACTGTCTTTTTCATTCCTCGTAAACCTAAACCTCGGGGGTCTCAACCTAAAGATGTACTTGGTGGTTACTAGAGATCTTGTGTGTCTTCCAAATGCCACAAATTTGACGATATATCTTTTTTTTCTGCTTTTGACACTGCTTGATCATTCAATTTGCTTATTAAAGGTGGGTGGCCAAACCTGGTTTATTGGAGCTGTCAAGGTTCAGCCTCTGTCTATTAACAACTTTGGCAATAGTTTAATCATAATATTACCACTGACAAGCATACAATGTTCCATTTTGTTGGTTGAGTCAGGGAAGGGGATTATAGGTACCTGTTTAATTCATTAGAACACCCAGAAAACTACCACAGGACTGTTGATAGTATATAGAGTTAGAGAGGAGAGGACAAAAGTTCCTGATAAATATTGGAGAAATAAAATCATCAAAAATCTAAGGCAGGGACCTTGAAACCAGACAGTTCCATCCTGAAAACAAACCAGGAATGCCCTTGGTTCTACTGGAAATTCTATCCTAACTAGAAGCCCCAAATACCAGAAATGTTTCTGCTAGAGACAGTGACTCATGAGGATTTTTTGGTGGTTTTTGTCTTGTTTAGTTTTTGTTTCTTCTTCTTTTGCACAACAACCTGATGAGCACAACTGTCTCAAAATTATGTGTGATCAGTCACTTCTCTGGCCCTTGAAGATATGCTATGGAACCCTAGTCCAGTCACTAAGCGAAGAGGCATATGGACATCTTCTGAAGATCTATGGTTGGGCTAGCTGGACTGTCTAGCCTACCTCCCATTGTCTCTGCCCAGTCAATTCAAAGACAAATTTGTTTCCTTAGTAAAAAGAAAAGAAAAGAAAATGCCTCATTAACTATTAGACAAAGGCCCTTTTGGGGAACCTTCCTGCTATATAGGAGTTCTATGTGTATCTTTCCAATGCATTCTCCTGCAAACTTTCTCTCAATTTAAACTGCTCATTAAACTCACTCTTCACTAATCCATGAAATTCATTTTTGAGTTCACAAGACACAGGACCAGGAACCGCTGACTTCAGTGGAGACTTTGGTGACCATGTATGCTTGGCACCTGAATAAAGCCTATCTGAGAAGAGAAAGTCCCCATCATTCTCAAGAATCTCTTTCCTCTTGTATCAGCACTGCTAACAGTTCAGACTATCATATGTATGGTCTTGCTTATATAGTTCTTTCTCCACACAAATAAATAAATAAATGTAATTGTAAAATTTTAAACTTATTCATTTGTAACTTTTGAAGATTGTAATTTTGTATCCTTGGATGAGGGCATCATGAACCTTATATATTAATATTAGTAATTTTGCTTTCAAGTGTGGAATTTACATCTAAATCTTTTACCCTACCTATTTTGTAGTTAACAAAAATAGGAAGATTTAAAGTACTATATATGTGGGCACAAAAGTTGCAGTATCACAATAATTCTTTTTTTTTTTTTTTTTTTGGTTTTTCAAGACCAGGCTGGCCTCAAACTCACAAAGATCCACCAGGCTCTGCCTCCCGAGTGCTGGGATTAAAGGCATGCGCCACCACCGCCTGGCACCTCCAAATCCTGTTGTTTTTTTGTTGTTGTTGTTGTTTGTTTGTTTGTTGGTTGGTTGGTTTTTGGTTTTTTTTTTTTTTTTTTTTTTTTTTTGAGCTGAGGATCAAACCCAGGGCCTTGTGCTTGCTAGGCAAGCGCTCTACCACTGAGCTAAATCCCCAACCCTTCACAATAATTCTTTAACTTGTGAAAACAAAGATCATAGCTTGGTCCATGCCATGCTCTGTCATTGTACACTTAAAGGTAGTTTGATACTCTATTCTGATTCACCAAGCTAAATAGTCACATGTTGTTTTCCCTCCAGTAGGAAAAAAAAAAAAACTGCAGAAGACACAGGGAAAACAACAGACTTACTTTTTAAAAAAAGTTTTCTTTACCTTTTTTATGTTTGTAAAAGTTTTGTGTCCCTGCATGTTTGTTCAGTGCATGTGTTCAGTGTCCATGGAGGCCAGAAAGGAGTGTGGAACCTGGGAACTGGAGTTAAAGACAGTGGTGAGTTGCCATGTGTGCATGGAAATCAAACCCATGGCCTCTCTAGGAGTAACCAGTGCTTTCATCCACTGAACTACCTCTTCAGCCCCAACAACAAAATTTCTTTAGCTAATGACTAAGTTGAGTCAGTTGCTTTCAAGCTTTCACTTTCAAACTCTGAGGTAATTTTTCATGAAATAATCGCTAGGAGGATTATGTACAATGGTGAAAGTGGATGTAATCAAATTATCTTGTATACATTTGCTAAGGCTTCAAATTCTAATAATCTGGCAATTATATCTAATGTGTGCTTTAATATGGGGACTGAGATTAAATTGCTAAAATCTAAGAACATAAAAAAATGGGTATGTAGCATTCCCCTGTTATTCCAGCCTATTGGAGGTAGAGGCAAAAAGATGAGAATTTCAAAGCCACACTAATCTACACAGTCAGTTCAAATCCAGTCTGAGATACATTAAACTCTGTCTCTAAACAAATTAAAAAAAAATTATTTCATAACATCATTTCTTCACAGATATTTATCCCAGAAAATTCATATTTATTCCTATTGTTACCACATAGGTCAAATGATACCTGTGTATTAGTTGGAGAAGAAAGCTAAGATGAAACAGACATTTTCATGTCTAGGTACATATAATTATATAAAATGCATAAGGAAGTGGTTCATTTGGTTTTATTAACATGGGGTAATAGAAGTCTGTTTTAATAGATATTGATGAAAATAAGTCCTTAGGTAAGACTTTAATATTTTTGTCATACAAACATTCTGTTAGAATACAGATCTCCAAAGGTGGTAGCTGTCAAGGGAATTATCCATGACATCAGGCACAACAATTTTTTGTCCCCCACATTTGTAGTATCTATGTATTTTTTCTTCACCTCTACCCTTTGGTAATTAAGCTGACAGTCATAAAGCAAGTAATAGGACTGAAATGAAATTGCCTGGTAATCAGGTAAGCTAGTCAACAAGAAAGAGAGAGGGAGGTTACTGACTCAAAACATTCTGGGCACAGTAGAAATTGGATTACTAAGATTTCAAGGCAAATGATACTGCAGGCAGGACAAAAATGGATAAATGTGTTGGATTTCCTTATGCAGACATCCTAAGTTACACCACAGCACCATGCACAGCCTTTCTCCAACTACTTCCCAAAAAAAGGCTTTTTATGAAGTGGAGCGCTGTTCATGTATGTTTCCATGCACACCCCAATTAAAGCCACTACCAAATGATATTGTTTGTTTTTATTCCTCTTCCATAAAAAAATATAGAAATAAGGCAGATTTTTCTTTCAATATTCTAATTTCTGCTCAAATCTCAGCTCCAATCATGTTATCAGAACAATGTTAATGAAATGTTTGCTTTCTAAATACTGAATGAATGTATCTTACTCTGTGGACTTCAAAAACATGGAATTAAATTGCAAAGGTATTTTCATCTCATTTTAACATTTATTTGAAATTTTACATAATTTTTCATTACATAGAATCAAACCATACTGAAATAGGAATCATTAATGACAAATAGTGTACAATGGAAAGTACCCAAAAGCAGTACATCCTATTCTATCAAGCAGTTTCTGCTGATATTTTTGTATTACTCTAGCTTTTCATGCATATATGATTTTTATCTGGCCTCTCTAATTAGATGCTGAATTCATTAAGTGCAGGGACTGCAGCATGTATTTTTTCTGTATTCCACATACTGCAAAATTATATGCTGGACACCTAGTAAGTATGCAATAAAAATAACTGCTGCTGGTTCAGTTGATTCTTTTTATATATATATAAAGAGAGAAATTGCGTACTGTGCAGAATATTTTACTGAACAAGGAAATCAGTTAAGACTGAGCTAAAACTAAAAATATTTTATGACATTGATTGAGTTATACCACGATTTAAACAGTACATTAAGTCATAACATTTTTTATTATTTTCATTTTGATTAGCCATTTACTAAGCAAGTTTATGCTGCAAAGATGTACAGAAATGCAACTAATTTTAGATCAGGCATTATTATCATTCCTATTTTTAATAAATGAGGAAACTGAGACTATGATAGGGTAAATATTTGTCTACTAATATGCAATCAGTTTGTGGCCAAGTTGGAATTAAAGTTTGACAGGAAGACTGCAAAATGTAGTTGCTTTAAAGGAAAGGAATAGATTTATGACTTACTATACAATAAATAACAGGACAGTTTTAGCTGTTGCTGCAGTTGATATTGATATTAAAGAAACATCCAAAAAATGGTCATGAGGGATGGAATCCTAGATTCTTCTGGAAATATTTTGTTTAAAAAAGGGTTAGATTACAATTCACAAATATACATCAATACTGTATGTCCTTCCAGTGCCAATATTACAACAAAAATGTCCTTTGTTTAAAAATGTTTTTAATTGAAGTTAAATTACATCATTTTTTCCTTCTCCTTCCTTTACTTCCTCTAGACCCTCCCAAATTCCTTCCTTCAAAACCTGCCCAATTTATCCTCACTCACAAACTAATAGCTTCTTTTATTATTTTATTTTTACATATATATGAGCATATACATATATGTATGTATACTACACACACACACACACACACACACACACACACACACACACACGTGTGTGTGTGTGTGTGTGATGGGTCCATTTTTGTTGTTTGTGTGCATGTGGTTTTAGGGCTGACCACTCTGAATTGTACAAGCAAAAAGCAGACTAATCACTGGTAAAGACTAATACTTCTTTGAACAGTCATTGATTTCTGTATTTCTTTTTCTAGAGGTAGGAATCCATGAAATTTCCTCCCTTCCACAGTAACATGTCCACTGATATTATCATTGGCCCAGTCTTGTTTATGAGGTCATTTCTAGGATTGACTGTTTCACAGATTTCTTGGTATTCGGGCTCTTACAGTAGTCTTTTACCAACTCCTTTGTGATGTTCCCTGAGCCATAGATTCAGGAACTGTTATGAAGATATATCCAGTGGGGCTAGTTTCCCCACAATTTGTTGATTTTTGCATTATGTCCAGTTTTTAAAAAAAATTCTGTGGTGTTCTCTACATGCTGTAAGGAAAGACTTTTTTTGATGGAGAATTGTAGGTAGACTTATCTGTGATTATAAGGAAATGGTTTACAATATAGTAAGGAATTATGCCTCTCTAGCAAAGTGGCAGTAGAAGATTCTTTTAGAAGTTACATGACCTTACTAGCGCCAGGAAGCTAGCTTGGTTTCCAGTAGCAAGCATTATTTCCCTCCTGTGGAATGATCCTTAAATGCAACTAGTGAGCTATTCTTTATTTATTTATTTATTTATTTATTTATTTATTTATTTATTTATGGTTTTTCAAGACAGGGTTTCTCTGTAGCTTTGTAGGCTGTCCTGGACTAGCTCTGTTGACCAGGCTGGCCTTGAACTCACAGAGATCCACCTGCCTCTGCCTCCTGAGTGCTGGGATTATAGGTGTGCGCCACCACCACCCGGCTAGTGAGCTATTCATAGCTACTGACATATGAATGCCACTTATTGCATCTTTATGCTTATCTTGCCATGTTGGTAACCAATAGTTGTTTATTAGCATTAAGACTTTTTCAGCAGGTTATTCATGCCTGGTTCTGTAAATGTAGCCAACTAATTACCCAAGGCTCTTCAACTCATGGATCATACAACTACTTTCATAAATCAGTTTAATTCCTTACAGCAGTCTAAAACTTATTCTTATAACCACAAATAAGTGTAGCTCTCCTCTCATCAAAGGAGCTTTCTGGCAACAGATGCAGACCACTATAGGAATCCCTAACTGTTCACAATACAGAGAATAATTGGCTATGGTGTTCTTAGCTCCAACTGATACAAACACAACACAGCTTATTATGGCTCAGAGGAAATAGGACAACTGTAAGAGCCAGAGTATCAAGATGGTTGCTGAAAGACTGTATCTATATATAACAGGGTACCCATTAAATCTCATATGTGTGGTTGCCTAAGCAAGACCTGAACAATGACAACATTAGCTGACATGCCAATATGGTTGGAGTAAACGCATGGGACACCACCCCTAGATGAATATCTATAGGCCATTAATTACTGAAGAGAGAAAGAATTAGTCTACTCTAAGAATGGGTCTCCTAATTGGTTGTCAAATACCAAGTGGTTGGTCTTAAAAGCATACAAATACAAGCAACACTAAGTGAACTCAGCAAGTCATATATACACACACACACTTGCATATATGTATTAGTGAAGTTATTAAGGCCACTCCACGTAGTTAAAAGGGAGGTTTACTTTGTGGGGTTACTTACAAATGAAGGGATAGGTTGCAGGGTCTGGGAAAGGTATGGCGCAGTCCGGTGGTGTTCTCTGGAGAACTCTGCTCAGTCTACCCCCAGTGTCCAGGGTCCTGGAACCAAAAGAAGCCTCTCCTCTCGATCTTGGGTCTTCAGCGTCCTCTCTCTGCCCCACCTTGTAGATGTGACCATTACCGAAGCCTCAGTGGGGGTTGGAACTTCCAGGCCAAGGCTGGAATGGCTACCCACTACATATATGTGTTATAATATATATATATATATATATATATATATATATATATTTATACAATAATATAACATAGATACATATGTAACAATAATATAAAAAAAAGAGGCCATGAATTTGAAAAGAAGGGTATCATGAGAAGTCCTGTAGAAAGGGGGAAGTGATGTAGTTTGATGTAGGGGAGATGTATGATGTGAATATGTGTTGCTCTGATTGGTTGAAATATAAAGCCATTTGTCCTGGGCAAGGCAGCTTACAGGCAGGTGGGAAATTCAAGGAGACAGACAGGACGAAGGTGGAGAGAGATGCCAGCATGCTGCCCAAGGAGCAACATGTAATGGGACACAGGTAAAGCCATAGAACATGTGGAGAGACATAGATTAATAGCTATGGGCTAATTTAAGATATTAGAGTTAGCTAGCAAAAGGCTTGAGCCATGGCCATGCAGTTATAATTAATATAAGCCTCTGTGTGTTTACTTAGGGGATGCAAGTGGGAGAGATTTGTCCCAACCACCAGTAGTCCAGAACACAGGAAATCTTCTGGCTATAGTAGTTATATTTTAATTGACTATACTATAACACTGATTTCAAAAAAAAAGAATCAAAATGAAATTAAACATAGTTATAAAAGTAAATCATTCAAAAAGGATAAGTGTTTTTGGATGTCTACAGTCCAATATTAATAAACATTTTCCTGAGAATGTACATGTACCCATGTCTACAAAGATGTTTGCAAAATTATTTAGGCAATTATTTTTACTTTCATAAAAATACAAAACTAAGTTTTCTGTGAGCAACTAGAACATCATATTATTAACAGCTTTCTTAGAACTCTTATAGGACTGGGACAGTATTATGACAGGTGGTGTTAAAGTTGACTACTTTGGAAAACTATATCTGAAATTCCCTTATATGTAACCAGGATTTTCAATTAGAATGTCTTAGGTATGCACTTTTTGATAAATAATTTCGTTGTTTCTTCTATAACCATAAATAATTCTTTCTGTTTTCCATCTTGATTCATCAACTATTCTAAGAGATGAAATTGTCACTTATTTAGGGTGGGTAAAAAATTATCTCTGATGTTCACCAATCTTTGTATGCATTCTTTACAGGCAGAGAGAAATAAAATGAACTACATTTTACAGAAAATTTTATATACAAAATGAAGAAAATGTATCTTAGTGACTAATGAATAAACTTGAAACAGTAAGAATAGGATTTAATTAATCTACTGGATAGCATAGACATCTTTACTAATAACAGTTAGAATTTATTAATAATTTTCCATAATAATAATTATGGCAAAAATTTTATTATCTCAGCTATTTCACATAACATGAGGCAGGTGCAATCATTATTCAAAATTTATTTACAATAATACTCAACTTGGAGAAATTAAATGAAATTGCCTCACATATCTTGATGTTGAATTTGTCTGAGTCCTAAGGAAGTCTTCTCATTTATATACTATAATGTACATTATACTGGTCAATTTCCATGTGCTGTTTGAATTCCTTGAGAAGCTGACTCTGTATGTGGGACTGTCAACCTTTCTTCAAGACCCTTTCTGGATGGGTGGTGGTGGTGCATGCCTTTAATCCCAGCATTTGGGAGGCAGAGCCAGGTGGATCTCTGTGAGTTCAAGGCCAGACTGGTCTACAGAGTGAGATCCAGGACAGGTACCAAAATTACACAGAGAAACCCTGTCTCGAACACTGCCCCCGCCCCCAAAAAGACCCTTTTTGTGAGGATGAGCTTCTTCACCTAATTGTGACAGAGAGGAACAGAACAGCAAGACAACTCATGAAAAACAACAATGTGTGCTTGAAAATAGCTAGAAGGTGAACTATTTCCAAAGGAGGTTACTATTGCTTATACCACAACATAAAAAGCCTACCTTGGGAAATAGAAACTTGTGGTGGTATTGTGTTCCCCACCAAATGATGAACTCTACAAGACTGTCTGATTACTGATACTTCTCAGGGACCCAGAACAGTGTAAAACACAGGGAAGATATTTGGAAGTTTTTACCTGGGGTGTAGCTTGGTGATGGACCACTTTCCTGGCATGTGAGAAGCCAGGGCTGGATGAGTGGATGGGTACTTAAGGGTGAAGCAGAAAAGAGTCCACTCTCTAGAAGGAGAACCGTATTTGGGGAAGCAGGGAGGAGTCAGTCGGCAGGTCAGTCAGTGGAGCCAGGGTCATCCACAGCAATGTGAGCCTTCCCTCTCTCTCTGTTTATGTATCCCGCCAAATGTTCTGAATGCGAACTGTCTAGCTACTCTGTAGGTGTATGCATGGTTGCTAATTCTGGAAGACTTGTGAATCCTGGGCAGAATCATGACCAAGGCTGGTGAGTCACATGCCCCATGTGGAGCTCACAGCACACTGGCTGTCAGGATGAACCAGAAGAGTTGAAGGGGAATGAAACAGCCATGGCCTCCATCATAGACGCCTGGGTATTTAATACACAGCCTACTGACTCCTATTCACACCGTGGGCTACTAAGTTCCTTTAGCTATCCACGTGAGGTAGCTTACATCTTGCTTCTGCCACTCTCAACTGGGAGCTACACAAAGCCAGGGAGAGAAGAGAAAACCCCAATTACCAGGTCATAATTATGCCTAAATATAATAGAACTATCTCAGGTATGATTATAAAAGCATTATATATTTAACGGTTATAATTACAACTAACATGATATAACTATCCCTCATACAACTGCAAATGCATTATAAATTTAAAGTAGTGGCAATGTCCATTGGGAGACATCTTTCTAGTATCTCAAACTTGCATATGAAAACCACCAACTTTCTCTTAATTGATGTTACAACATATGATAAGGAAACTGAAAGAAAACACAAATATCTATACAAATACATTCTTAATGAAGTACAACAGAAGCACTCATGTCAGTTATAATCCTCACTTCTGCAACTGGTCCCATGGCCTTAGATGGTATTTGAACTACCTTCCTCTACTACCCATTCTGTATTTCCTCTACCCTCTGCAAACACCTCAGCAGACCTTGGTTCTTTTCCTAGAGAAGTGACCTATACCTTCATTCCTGATGGGTCTGTGCCTTTTGTCATCCTGTCTGGATTAGACTGTTGTAGTTCCCCATTAATTTTAATCACAGGGCACAGTAGCACCACGAGATGCTCTAAAGGATCTCCTACACTCCAGACATAATCCTTCTTACCTCCATTGTGGAGAGGCAATCCAATTTCCCCATGGTAATCTGGATCAATCACCCCTCCTAACATTGTTATATCCTGTTGGCTTAAGGGCATTAGAATCCCAAAATGGCAAGGGGATGTCTGAGTTTCTAGGTCAATGGAATGATTATTTGTGGCTCCTGACAGGAACACTCCCACCTCTGGAACCAAAACTTCTAAGCCACCAGAACTTACAGTTGTGGGAACAGGAAGCAAAAACTTCCCTAGTGGGTCACTAGGGGTGATAGTGAGTGGAACCATTCTCTTTTATACCCGTTGATTGCTGGACCTGTGGATCCTGACTATAAGATAAACCATACCATATACTGGACCCTGATTCAGAGGAAGTATTGCCTTCTGGAAAACCCTGCCTCAGCCCTCCATGAAGCTACCATATAATTTTCACTGTAACTATGTCTTTAAAAGGTCATTCCATCTTTCTGTCAGTCCAAGTGCTTCAGGATGGTGGGAAACATGGTAAGACCAGTGGATTCCATGACTGTGGGCACATTATTGCACTTCTCTGGCAGTGAAGTGAGTTCCCTGGTCAGAAGTAATACTGTGTAGAATACCATGTGAGTAGGATCAGGTATTATGTAAGTCCAAAGATGGTGGTTTTGGCAAAAGCATTACCTTTAGGAAAGGCAAATCCATAACCAGAATAAATATCTACTCCAGCAACGACAATGTGGTGATACTTTAATTGTGCTGAAATGTGATTTTATTTGTGTGTTAATAAATAAAGTTTGCCTGGAGATCAGTGGTCATTAGTGAGCCAGGAATAGAAATCAGGTGGTGGTAGCCCATGCCCTTAATCTGATCACATGGCAGGCAGAGTCTCTGTGTGGTCAAGAACTCAGCCAAACTTGGTGACCCTGGAGACTTTAATCCCAGTACCAACCATAGAGACCAAGAGTTCTGTATAGACAGCACTGACAAGGAACTGATATGGCTGGGATTAGAGCCAATGAGAAGGCAGAAAAGGAAAGCAATCAAACACAAGACACACAGGAAGAAGGTCTCTGTCTCAGGGAAAGGACAGCAGCAAGTGTTAAGATAAGATGGTCTTGGCTCTTCACTGGTGCATTGGATCTCTTGGGCTTTTATCTCTGTATTTAGCCCTATGTTTCTTATTTAATAAAACCATTTAGAATTTTGTCTACAGGACTAAGTGTTGTCCTTTCCACAGAGGAAGTGGTTCAATGTAGTCAACCTGTCACCAGGTTGCTGGCTGGTTAAACCCAGGAAATAGTGCCATATCTGGGGCTCAGTCTTGGTATCTGTTGTTGGCAAATCTGGCACTCAGCAGAATCTGTGGCCAGGTCAGTCTTGGTGAGTGGAAGTCCATGTTGTTGAGCCCATGAATAACCCCCTCTGCTACCATGGCCATTTTGTTCATGGGCCCATTGGGCAATGGCAGGAATGGCTGGGGAAAGAGGCTGACTGTTCAAAGAATGAGTCATCCCGTCTACTTGATTATTGAACTTCTCCCTAGCTAATGTCACCTTTGAATGAGCATTTACATGGGAAACAAGTATCTTCACATATTTTGCCTATTTGGAGAGATCTATCTACATTCTTCTTTGTCATATTTTTTTCTCACCAATTTTCCAATCATACTCACTTTAAGACACTGAATACCTAGTCAATCCATTGACTGCAGCTCATGAATCAGTGAGCAGTCACACAAAGTCCATTTCTCCTTCCGAACAAACTGTACAACCGTGTGTACTGACCAAAGTTCAGCCCAGTATGAAGATTTTCCTTCATGAATATCTTTGGCGGTTGTCCAAGAAAGTGGTTGTAGTGCTGCAGCTATCTTTCCACTCAAGCCTAGATCCCTCCTCCTAACATTCTGCCTGCCAGCCCTGTCTGCCCCTCTACTGCCTAGCTCTTGACCATTCAGCTTTTTATTAGACCAAACAGGTGCTTCAGACAGGCAAAGCAACACAACTTCACAGAGTTAAACAAATGCAGCATAAACAAATGTAACACATCTTTGCATAGTTAGAGTAATATTCCACAACAAAATATATTTCAAGGAGGAAATGAATGGAGATATTTTTTTAACGAATTGGTTTTAATAGTTATACAGGTTGAAACATCTTAAGATCTATAATCAGAAAGCTGGAAAAACAAAAGAACAAATGAGGTAGCTCACATCCAAATTCTTGCAGACTAGAGACGAAAGAAGAGCCTATGTTTGAGTTCCAGTATGAAAGTAGTAAAATGCTGATGTCTAACTTTAAAAAGTCACGTAGAAGAAATTCTCTCTTATTCCTGGTAGAGTCAGCAATTTAGTCCCCTCTACCCCCACCCCCGTCTCCTAGTGATTGGACAGAACCCACTTTCATTAGTGAGGACAATCCACTGTAATTAGTTTGTCAATCCAAATGTTAGCCTTATTCAAGATCACTAACCAAATAAAGCTAGAATAATGTTTCCTCAAATATGTGAGCACCTCATTGCCTAGACAAGGTGATATATTAAATTAATAATTACACTGGTTTTACGCCATTAAAGCGGTGATTTGATAGAGCTAATCCGCTTAAAATAACCTTCCTGGGGATGGGAGGAAATGTAATAAATATGTACTGCCAACTGATAGATAATTTAAAATATAATTCCATTAGGTATGTAAAACTTTAAAGGTCTGACATTAAATATTTCCCTTAAAGAATTTGTACAACTCAAGTATTCATACTAATCACCCTAGTGGTATAATTAGTAGAGTAGCATAGGTAACATAACCTTTAGGCATTGCATCTAGGAGTTAATATTGTGCTGCACAAAAACAAATACTGCCCAGTGAAATAGTAGTGCCACCCATTTCCATCTCTTTCTCCAGCATTAATTAAGAAATACAGGGGATGGGGATTTAGCTCAGTGGTAGAGTGCTTGCCTAGCAAGCACAAGTCCCCGGGTTCGATCCTCAGCTCAAAAAACAAAACAAAACAAAACAAAACAAAACAAGAAATACCCAAAGGGGAAATCATCTAAAATATCACAGTCACATTTTCTGTGATTGAATTAAAGGAAAAAGTGATCTTTTGAATGGGAACTCTCACATAACTTCATGTTTGATTACATTTCCTCTTATTTCTTCCACAAGATGAGGCAAATGAGTAATTAGTAATTTCCTTTAAGTGAGAAATGTATATCATACATAAAATAATAGAAACATAAGGTAATGGAAAGTAGAACATTTAAAAAGAGAATTGTTTCAAGAAAATGAAAAGTATCAAAAGCATTTGCAAAGGCTCACTAAATCATCATTATTTTGCAATCCAACTATGGAAAGTATAATAGTGAAGCATGAAAGTTTCCATTTTCCATGCCTAAAGAGTGCTCAATTTCTACAACTGCTAAATTAGCACATTCTATACTTTCTTTATATCTAAAATTTGAATACATTTGACAGATTAACATATGTATGTATTATACCAGTATGCAAAGAAGAGTGTGTATTATACAGATTGGTGTTTAATGAATGTTATTCATCAGAACACATAGTTTTAAATTCTTATAACTTTACTAAAAGAGAGAAAATGTACAGAATCTAAATAAATAACATACATACATAACTTAAGATATGGAATTTTAGTCTGAAATAAAATTAAGAAACAATTTAATTCAAGTTATAATAGCATCAAGTAGAATGAAATGCATAGAGAACAATAACCAAAATGGTCTAATAAGAAATTTGTATTAAGTAGATGGAGGTCATCACATGTTTTTGGATTTATGAGCATTTATGGACCTCAGATTGTCATTGCATCCATAATTTCCACATTATTGATGAAACCACGGATTCTTTTGTAAAATCTAAGATTCCTCCCTGCCTTCAGAGCTCAGGGAACCATGAAATGCAGCAGGCTGAAAGACTATGTGCTAAAGGGGATAGATCACACCAAGGAAACTCTTTTTTCCAGTCAGAAACTGTAGAGAGCTGAGTGCAGCCACACCTTAACGATGGCGCGGGCTTCTCCCCTCCTTCCCGATGGTGAGCGCTCTCTGTGATAAACAACTCCTTAATTGGCTAAGGCTGAGAATCTGGCTTGCTTATGCGCACCTGGACCTATTATTGGTAGTGCCCACATGGCGTATCATGGTTGCCTACCCAGTGATTACTTAAGGCTGTGAGCGGGTTTCCCTGGGGTCAGAAGTCAGAATATTGTTCAAGGTTCCTGAGTAAACTGCGGAAAGAAGAGCTCGGTGTTGCGTCTTCCTTGCTGGTCGAGGCGGGCGCCACAAGAAACAGGACTGATGAACTTATGAACTCATAGAGACTGTGGAAGCATGCACAGGATCTACACAGATTCAAGCCAATTAGAGTCCAAGAACTGAGACAGGGAAGTGAACATAAGCTCCCACCCCAAACCAAGAAACGGTTTGCAACTGACATCTGCTTGCAAAGGAAAGATTAATTTTCTCCAAAGGAGTCTCACAGGGTCTATTAACCACACTTAAGTGTAACTCCTGTGGCCAGTACAAAATAAAGTCAACGGTATGTTCACATAATTTTTTTTTTCACATATTACTTTGGGCATTTATTTATTTGTTTATTTAGTTTTGTTTTACTGGTCTTCTGGTTATAAATTATAATTTCTAGTGTTATGTTTTTATTGTGTAGGAATGTGTTTTTTGTGCTTTCTCTTTGTTATTTTTCTCTATTACTTTTATTCTGTATTCATTTATTTATTTATTTATTTTGCTTTTCTGTTTGTTTGATTTTTAAAGAGAGAGGAAAAAGAAGGAATGAAGTTGGGAGGGTAGAGAAGTGAGGAGGACTTGTAGAAGTTCCAGGGAAGGGAAAATGGGGATCAGAATATATTGTGTGAAAAATTTATTTTCAATAAAAAATAAATTAAAATGCAAATTTATTATTTTTTAGCACTTGAGATGCTGAATTAAAAATTCATAATGAAAATCAATGAAATTGATGTCTGACTTTTCTTGGAGATACCTAGACAAATATCTACTTACTCTAGAACAGTGGTTCTCAACCTTCCCAATGCTGTGACCACATAATACAGTTCCTTATGTTGTGGTGCCCCCCCACCATAAAACTGTTTCCATTACTACTTAATAACTGTAATCTTGCTACTGATATGAATCAGTGTAAATAACTGATATACAGATGATCTTAGGCAACCAGTGTAAAAGAACTGTTCAACTTCCAATGGTTCACAAGTCATAGGTTGAGAACCATTGCTCTAGATGGACCAAAGCAATGATTCCACTAAAATTCATGCACGGAAAACAAGGAATTCACTGACATTACTTACATGAGTCTGTGCGTGGGTTAGATACAGGAACATGGATGACTCAAGGACTATACATCACCAAGAAACCACTCACCAGCATGGCAGTTTGATAATTTGGAAAGTCTCTCCTCTCCAGCAATTGTTATTGTTTATATAAGCTTTGGAAAGGGGACTTACAAGTTTTGTAAGTTTCAGAAACTTTCGGAGACTTGTCAATCCTTTACTTCCTAAGTCTTAATTAGTCTTCCTCTTTGGTAGAATATTACGATCTTTAGAAAACTGCTATACAATAGACACCAAAATTGATATAGAGAGATTCTTCAAGAAAATAAAAGATGGCTCACTGAAGTTTTCTGATTTTAAATCTCATTACAAAGTACACTAATAATGCTTTGTAGCACTGATATGAGGGAAGGCATATAAATCAGCTGAAGAAAACTGGAGACCAGAAATATTTACATTATTAATTGATTTTTGTTAAGAGTGCTTTGTTAATCAGGTTCTCTAGAGGAATCGAACCAATAATGTGAATGTATATTGCAAAGGAAACCCTTTAAATAGGTTTGCTTAATATGGGCTTGATAGTACAAAAATGAATGTTCACTTAAGAGACTGAAAACCAGAAGCTGCCCAATTTACAAGGCTGGATGCCTCAGTAGCCCATTTAGGAATTGAAGTCTGGAGGATTCCTGGTGAGTATCTGGTCATCTACCCTCAGCTAATCTTTCAAAAAATACTCTCATAAATCACCTCTTGGTTGATCCCAGATAAAGTCCAGATGAGAAGACAAATGATCAAAGGCACCAAAGAAAGTTCAATGGAGAGAGAATATTTTTTCAACAAAAGATTCTTGTACATCCACAAGAGAAACAACCTTTAAATCTTACCATACTCAAAATTAATTTCCTATTTATCATAGACAAAAACATAAGAACTAAATGTTCTATAATACTCTCTTCCTCTTACTATTTCAACCTCTGTGAATAACAATTGTACTTTAAACTTCCTTGAAATAAACATTCTATATCTCACATATGGGTAAAATCATGCAATACCTATCATTCTGTGCCTGGCTTATTTACCTTAACATAATGCTCTCTGGTTAAACTTAAGCTGTTGCAAATGGTGGATCCCATTTTTTAATGGCCACATAACTATTTCATTGTATACATGTACCACATTTTAAAATCCATTCTTGAGGTGATAGACATGAAGAAGACTCACTCTCTACTTTGGGAATTTTGAACAGTATTGTGATAAGCCTGGAAGTACAGGTGACATTTTGCTATACTGGTTTCATTTCATGAAGGTCTATCCTTCAGAATTATTTAAAAAGCAAAGGTCACATTATGCACATATGAGTCATTTGCTGCTAATTTATTTTGTATCGTTATGAAGGTATTGATTAAATGCTTACTTGACTGAAGTTCATAGAATTATATTGACTGATAGACTTATTAACTTACCCACTTTAGAAGTAAAACAAATTCCATGGCTTGTACTATGAGTTAATTTTTTTATAGGTTACAGCATATTGAACTTTGCATAGAATAGCACAAAAAAGTAGTAGTCAAAGCAAAATGGACTTAACCATCTGCCTGGTGAGTCAAAGACAAGATGGTGTATAAAAGGAAGAGAGAGAAGAGTAAACGCAAATAATGTTAGTGAAAAAGTGGAACCTGAAAGAAATCAGGTGAAATAGAGACAGCAGGAAATAAAGAGCCTTCTGGAAATCCTGTTCATGCTGTATAATTTAAAATCCTCATGTCAGCCCACTGAAGGAAATTCACACATTACACATATATTACAATAACATAAACTTTGAAATGTGGTCTTGCAATTGTTTTTGTCTGGAATATAGTGACTTGATTAGCTATAGCAAGAGTGGTGTTTCAGCTGAACTAAATGTATCATGTTTTCAGTTTCCCACTGAGAAATCAATCCTTAAACATAGATTGAAGAAATCCTCCTTTGTTCCCTAAGCACTAAGAACAAAGTCTCTTGACAAATGGGAAAGGAGATCAAGGGACTCAGAGTGTGGAAAACTTGCTGGTATTTGCAGTGCCAATGTCATTGGATAGACTGAGATTAAGCAACACATGTTGGAAGATAAAGACAATAGATCTCTGACAACCTGTTTGAATTTTTCTTTTTGCTGTCTTTAATTTTACTTTCACTGCCCCCAAATTATCAGAAAATTAATGCTAATGTATAAGCATTAAACTTATACATTAACTCAGACTTAGAGAGTTGTTCCTTAGTGTGATATTTTAGTTCTTGGTGTCATGCAGAATTCAGTGTCAGAAATATGCAAAGGTATGCATGAAACAGCATAGAATTACTATTAAAAATATTTTAAGCACTTGTCCTAAGAAACAGTAAAAAAAAATAAAAGGAATGCATGTGCACTTTTGGGATATATAATCAAGTAATATTTGCTATTATCCAGAAATATTTGAACAAAAAGAAGACTGGGACTAGGTTACTTGGTCAGGTTAGTTTGGTTATTTGGACGAGGAAGCCTGAAAATTTCTAAAATATTCGAGGGACAACTGAATCCTTGAAGAGTAAAGCTGTTGAAAAACTGAACATATTGTAAAAGTTCTTTGCTAACACAATAATGTGAAGGTAAAAGCATACAGCTTTGAGGACCATCCAATACATACCTATTTGTAGGCCTTGAGTGTTTCGATGAAATGAGCCCCAAATTTCTATCTATGAGAAGATAAACTAGGAAATATTTAACATTCTCTTAGTATCAGCATTATTAGAATGTAGGTATCCACCATGAAAAGAAGAACATTTATGTATGTCCTTCTAATGCATTACTTCGTAATGATACCCATAGAGAACGTCTACATTTCTATGCCTCTTCTCTGTGTATGCAGCCCCACAGAATTGTTTTCTAAACTCTATAAACATGTGCTACCACTGAATATCCCTGTACTTCCTATAATTTTTTAATCAGAAGGGAAAATTCTGATCATTTAACATTTAGAACAGCAAAATTTGCAAATACAATTTTATTCAAACACGTATTGCATTAAAGCCGGTATAAACATCTACATAATTTATATATGCATATACATTATATATATATATATATGAATATATTTCCAGATTTTATAACATTTTTGTTAAACAATTTATCTCAGCTATATTTCAATGTTGGCATATGTCTCTATTACTATGCTAAATGCTTTCATCTTATTCAATATATAGATGCTGACATATTGTTGGACATTTCAATTGATTCCCATGTTTCAGAATTAAGAGCAGCACTAAAAGGAATGATGCTGTAATTGCTTTTACTTACTATTATTTCATTAGGCTAAGTTCCTCCAGTAGTAAATAGTTTCCTTCTAAGTTTGTCATTCATGTTGCATGTTGTTTTATAAGTGGTGTCAGTACAGACTTTAGTTGAAAATATAAAAGTAAATCCTAAAATATGCCGAAAAAATGTAACCTAGAGTTCTATATCTTCTATGTTTTCAGTACTGCTGTAGTTACTTCTTCTGAATTTCAGTACTCCCTCCTGGGAGATGAGGGGGCACATAAGGTTTTGCAAGCTCAGAAGTTACGAGACTTAGGAGTCCACGTTCAGAGTTATATAAGCAGTAAACACTTGTTGTCTTAGAGTAGATTTTATTTTAGGGCTACCTGAAAGTTGTGTAGGGTGCCATAGGATTGAAACATTCACAGGTGCTCATGCATGCTCCTGAATACAATTATGGTAAGAACTGAGGATCTCCAAACTGAACCTGGATGGAAACATTTCCTCCTTGGTTTGTAGTACATGCCCTACTGGTTTTTATCTTCAAGAAACCTCACACAACTATTATTTACAAAGTTACTTGAAGTAAACCAATCACAAGACATCTTTTAAGGAAAGATGGACAAAATAAGGAATATCAAGTACAAATAAATTTGGTATTTAAATTGTCTTTTTAATTTTAAATTTTGGGAATTTCATATATAAGTGTACTACATGTACATAATTTCCACACCTTCTTCACTTCCTTCAACTCCTCCCTTGTCTCCACCACAATGACTTCTCAAACTCATCATCTTTTCTATTATTATTATTGGTGTACCTACACAAACACACACAGACACATACAGATGTCTATTCGACTTCTTAAGGCCAATTAGTGTTGTCCACATACACATGTTTAAATCTGATCTGGTAGGATGAGGAAACTTATCAATGAGCTCATCCTTGGAGAAAACTAATTCTCACTCACCCAGTAGCCACTGACTGCCTGTAACTCTTTATCAGAGACCTGGCAGTGATAAATTTTCCTCCATCCATGTTTATCTGTTAAACAGTGTGATATGATGCAGACCCACAAAGTTAAAAGGGAGGTTTATTTTGTGGGGTAGCTTATAAATGATGGGATAGGTTTCAGGGTCTGGGAAAGGTATGGCGCAGTCCGGCGGTGTTCTCTGGAACACTCTGCTCAGTCTGCCTCCAGCGTCCAGGGTCCTGGAACCAAGAGAGGCCTCTCCTTTTGATCTAGTCTCCTTTTGAGACTAGATAGCTATAATTTCTTCAGTTATGATAAAAGATAAGTTAGATATAAAACCTTAGACTCACAAATATAAGATAGATAGGGCATCTTCTTTAATATTGTAACCATAATTCTTGCTTGATAATTATTTTCTTATCTGTAATTTCACTATATAAAAGTTAAAACCATGCTTTTTGAACAAAAGAAAATGGGAAGTGCTGTGGAATGTTCAAGTATGTCAAATGTGTTGCTCTGATTGGTTAAAATAAAACACTGATTGGCCAGTAGCCAGGCAGGAAGTATAGGTGGGATAAGCAGAGAAGAGAATTCTGGGAAGTGGAAGGTGGAGGAGAGAGACACTGCCAGTCACCGCCATGACAAGAAAGATGTAAGGTACTGGTAAGCCACAAGCCACGTGGTAAAGTATAGATTAATAGAAATGGGCTAAATATAAGAGTAAGAGCTAGACAATGGTAGGCCTGAGCTAATGGTCAAACAGTTTAAATAATATAAGCGTCTGTGTGTTTATTTTATAAGTGGGCTGTCAGACTGCTGGGGCTTAGTGGGACCTGGAGAAAAGCTTTGCAGCTACAGAGCAACCATGTTGTTTACAGATCATAGGTTGAGTGTCATGTCTAGAATACACTATCTTGCAACAAGGATAACAATTCTCCAGTTTTTGTAATTTTTCTTACCCCTTCTTCTGTAATGTTATCTGATCCTTAGGCATAGGGGTTGTATATCCCAATTGAGGTTGAGCGGCCCAAAGTCATTTATTTCCCCTTTAGCCCGTTGTTGATTATTTTCCCTTTAGCCAGTTGTTGATTTCTATAGTAGCCCTTTGTTGCTGAAAAACAAAATCTTTGATGACATGTGAAAGCTATACTCATCTATGCATATAAGAGTATTTATTCATAGATCAGTGCTTTGTGCAGTCATCACCAGAGAGGCTTCTTCTGGCAGCATATGGGAACAGATGCACACACACACACACACACACACACACACACACACATACATACACACACACAGACAGACAGACAGACTGGGGAGAGAGAGAGAGAGAGAGAGACAGAGACAGAGAGACAGAGAGAGACAGAGAGAGACAGAGAGAGACAGACGGAGAGAGAGACACAGAGAGAGGCAGACAGAGAGAGAGTTAGTTTAAATTGAAGTAATTTAAATAAATCCCTCTTAGAGTTCAGGGAATCACATGGAAAAGGAGGCTGAAAGACTGTAAGAGTCAGAATGGATGAAGACATCCAGGAGAATAAGGCCCTTGGAATCAGCTAAGCAGGGTGCATATGAACTCACAGAGACTGAAGCAGCAAACATAGGGCCTACAGGGGTATGCACCAGGTCCTCTGTGTATATATTATATCTATTAGATCAGTATCTTTATGGAACTCCTGTCTATGAGAATGAGTGGGTCTCTGACTCTTGCCTGTTCTTGGGACTCTTTTCCTCTGTTGGGTTGCCTTGCCCAACTTTGATATGATAGGTTTAGCTTCACCTTATTAGATTATATTTTGTCATGTTTTGTTGTTATCTTTTAGAAGCCTGTTTTTTTTTTCCAAGTGAGAGACATAAAGGGAGTGAATCCAGAGAGAAGGGGATATGGGAAGGAACCAGGAGGAGTAGAGGGAGAGGAAACAATAGTCAAGATATATTGTATGAGAAAATAACCCATTTTCAATAAAAAGGGCACATTTAGAATAGTTGGTGGCTATATTAGTTTTTAAAAAGTTAGTATGTTCTTCTGTAGAATGTACACACTCTAGCTGTAGGTTCTTGGCTAGGTTTATAGCATAGGCCATGATTTCCCTCCTAAAGAGTGGGATTTTGGTTCAATTTAGTAGCTGTTGGTTGCTAACAAGATGTAAGTCCAACTATTGTACCATTACAGATATTTTTCCAGTCCTGACATTGGTGTAGTTCTTTGGCCTTACAGCCATGTGGTACTGTTGCTAGCTTCTCTCCCTCCACAGCTCACATAATATTTGCCAACACTATGGTAGCTAGCCTTGGGGAGGAGGCTTCCAGGTTAGTAACAGCTTAGTTACTTCACTTTTCTAAAGTCTGTGGAATCTTCAGCCTCAGAGTCTTTACTTCAAGTTCTTAAAGGAAATGGAAGTGAATGGCAATGGCCTATATGTTTTTTTTGGAGGGGGGACACATTGATCCCTTTCAATAACAACATGAAGGCATGTATTCCATGAAGGGGAGTTTTTGTTAGACAGTATATATAGTTCCTGGATTGAGTATTATCATTCCATGTCAAAGAACTCAATTAAAAATAGGATTTTCATATGTTTTGGAAAACACATAATGTGTTTTCAGTAAACAAAAATGTCTTTATATTATCTGAGTTAACTTTAACTAGTAGGGTTCCTCTAGTTCTTCTTGGTGGCTTCTTTCAGCCTTTTCTACTAGCCCATATCTAGTCTTCTTTAACTTCACTGACCTCTAAACCTCTCACTGGCACAGTAGGCTAGAACTCTCTAGGGAATGTTCATCTTTCTTCCTGTCCTCCACTCCAGGCTCTCCAGAATTAACTTTAGTCTTGCTGCATCCTGGCTGCAGAGCCCTCCTCCTAGCCAAACATCAAAGAAACACACTTTATCACCAAGGACAGATATTACCAGGTAGTAAAAAGATGGGAAAACATATTCCAAGCAAATTCAACCAAGAAATGAGCAGGTGTGGCTATTTTACTATCTGTCAAAGCAGATAATGAATCAAAACTAAGCAGAAGAGACAGAACATACTACATTCTTTTTAAAGGAAAAGTCCACCAAGAGGAAATAAAAATTCAAAAAATGTATGACCCAAACTCAAACACCAGAAGATGGAAAGATCTCCTAAGTTCATGGTTCAGTAGGATTAATATAGTGAAAATGGTCATTGTACTAAAATAAATCTTGCAATTCAATGCAATCTCCAAGAAAATTTCAACAAAAATCTTCATGGAAATTGGAAAAATAGTATTCACCTGTGTATGGAAGCACACATACACACACATACCAACCAACCAACCAACCAAACAAACAAATAAATAGATAGATAAATAATAAATAAATAAAAAGTAAATAAGTAAATGAATAAATAAAGCCCAAGCAAACAAGACAGCACAAACTAGGCTGAATAAATGAACTGCTGTAGGCATCGCCATCCCAGATCTCAAAGTGTATTCCAGGGTTATAGTTATAAAAACACAGGGTATTGGCATAAAAGCAAACACATTAATTATATGTTTATAATATAATTGAAGATGAGGACATAGCTCCACACTTCCATAGACACCTGAATTTTGACAAATAAGCCAAAAATACACACTGGAGAAAAAAAAAAAACAGCATCGTCAAGAAACATCGCTTATCCAATTAGATGGCTGCATATAGAAGAATGAAAATGGGTGGATGTCTTTCACTCTGCAAGGAAAACAAAACCAAAACCAAAAAAACAAACAAACAAAAAACACTCAACTCCAAGTGAATCAAAGACCTCAACATAAAGCCAGATACCCTGAATCTGAGAGGGAAAAGGTTTGAAATCATTGGTACAAGAATGGCCTTTCTGAACACGGCACTGATAACACAGGCATTAAGACCAATTATTAGTAAACAGAGCTCATGAAGCTTAATAGCTTCTGTGCATCAGAGGCCACTATTGTAGAAGAATTTCTAAACAGTCTTATTAAATAAGAAACACAGAGCCATATACAGGGGTAATAGCTGAAGAGATCAGAGAAATAGCAAATAGCCACAACTAGTGTTAACTTATCACCATGCTGTAGCTTCCCCAGAGAGAACTTCTTCCTATCTAACCTGTGCTTTTATTGCCTTCATGTTCTGCTTTCTCATTGGCTCTAAGCCCAGCCACATCACTTCCTCTTCACTGCCTGTCTATACAGACCTCCAGGTCCCTATGTTTGGTACTGGGATTAAACATGTGTGTCACCACGCTTGGCTGTGTCCTTGACCACAGAGAGACTCTGCCTAGCATGTGATCAGATTAAGGGCATGTGCTACCACTGCCTGACTTCTATTTATGGCTTGCTATGTGACCTCCAGGCAAACTTTATTTATTAAAATATAAATATCACATTTCAGCACAAATAAAACATCACCACACACTATCATTTGAGTAAAGTTGAAGCCTTCAGAATGGGAAAAATCTTTACCAATTTTATGTTTGCTAGAGGTTTAATATCTAGTATGTATAAGGAACTAAAAGTAAATATCAATAAAACAAATAATCAAATTAAAATGGGGTACATAACTAAACAGTTGTCAAAACATGAAACACAAAGGGTTGAGAAACACTAAAAACATGTTAAACATATCTGGACATTAAGGGAATGCAAAAATAAGACAACTGTGAGATATCAACTTACTTCAGTTCAAGTGGGGAAGATCAATAAGAAATGCGAGCACATGCTGGTTATGATGCAAAGAGAACAATTCTTCATTGCTGGTGGGAGTGCAAACTTGTACAGCCACCATAGAAATCAGTATGGCCATTCTGAAGAAAGCTGCAAATATGTCTATCACAAAATCTAGCTATAGAATTCCTTTGCATATACCCAAATGACTCCACATCCTACCACAAAGATAGTTGTTCATACATGTTAATTGTTGCTCGATTCAGAATAGCCAGAAAATGGACACACCCTAGATGTCTATCAACTGATAATTGGATAATGAAAATGTAGTACATTTATACAACTGAATATTATTCATCTGTTAAGAAAACTGAAATAATTAAATAAGCAGTTAAAAGCAACATTATCCTGAATGTGTTAACCCAGACCCCAAAAACAAATATTTCAGTTTCCTCTTATATGTTGTTGTTAGACACTAAAGTTTAGATATATGTGTTTCAATCTGTATAACCACAAAGGTTAGGTAACTATTAAGGGACTAAGGCCTGGAGGAGATCTTCCAAGGGAATGGAAATAGAGTAAAGTGTTATAAAGAGATAAAGAGGAAACCAGAATAATAGTATTAAGTGGATGGATGTCAAGGCATGGTAAGGATGCAATATGGGGTGGAACAACTAACACAAAAGTCTTTTTGAAATGCCATATGGAAATATGTACTACTGTAGAAGCTTCCTCAAATTTTATATGTGTGTGTGTGTGTGTGTGTGTGTGTGTGTTTGGAAGATATTTAAATGAAGTTACTATATAATGGAGACAATGCCTCAACTAGATATTTTATGACCCAAGTAAAACCTTCAACACCAGGAATGTGTTATGTCTTGTTGAGTTGTTGCTCAAAGGGCTCCCATAGATTTCCCAAACACCACAGGCTACTGACAAAACCATTGGTTACTCTCTATATGCTGATGATAAGGCACTATATTTGAAGTTAAAATTTGCTTATGTCTTTGAATATGGAGAAATCCAGCTAGTCCCCAGCTAGAAGATTTACTCCTACTGATTAGTGAATATGGTGCTGGCAGATACTTTGCATCGTGCCAGAAGATAAAAATAATCTTCAATTTCACCCAGATACAAACATTTGTGACCAAGAACAGAGACAAGCATGTAAGATATACTGGTATAACAGTGGTATAAATATTATGGGAGTAGTTATCTACTTTTTGAATGGATTTAAGGTCCACTTCATAAGATGGAACCTATACCTGACACTACTAAAGTGTCGGAGAAATTATAAACAGATAGGTTGTGGGCCTAGGGGAAAACATAAAACTACTATTCTTCTAAGTGAACATAGCAATTAAATGACTTCTAATGACATATTTCAATACTCATAGAGCAGAACATCACTCAACACTCCTTACAAAAGCCTCTTTTTGAAAGAGATGGTAAATGACACAAAGACCCATAACTGGGCAATATTTACAGAGGTTGAGACTTTGGAGCACTCAGCCCTAAATGGGATCTCTTCATCAAACCCCTCCCATCAAGGCTCAGAGTTCTATGTAGAAGGAGAGGTAGAAATATTGTAAAAGCCAGAGGTTGTGGATGATTCCAGAGAAACAGTCCCATCCAGTCTCATTAGGACTGATATACACATGAACTCACAGAGACTGTGGCAGCAAGCCTAAGACTTGCACAGGTACAATCCAAATGCAGTCTTACCACTGAAAGGGTAAGACACAAAATCATATCCCTAACAAAGAAGCTTTTTGTAATTGATACCTGCTAGGAAAGGGAAAATGAGTTTCCAATAGCATTTCACTGGGGACATCAACCATCCTCCATGGCATATGCTATGTCCAAGATACTCCATACATTTTTTGTGCCCTTTCATTTTGTTTTGTTGTTTTTGTTTGTTTTATTGCTTTTCTCTCTTTTAGTATATATATTTTAATTTTCTTTTTTTCTTGTTTCTTTTTTTATGTTGATTTTCCTGATTTTATTTTTTAGAGAGAACAAGAAAGAACATGAGGTTGGTTCCATAGGGATGTGGGGAGGAATGGGGCAGGGGAACAGTGATAAAAGTATTTTGTATAAAAACATTAAAATAAGAATAAACAAAAAGTCCCTTTGATAATTATATACAGCATTTTATGTTACCAAGAAAGATGTTAATATGCATACAAAGCAGGTATTTGAAAGATAATATAAGATAATCGTCAGGTGAAAAACTTCCTAACTTCAGTCATAGGCAAGAAGATAGATGACTACCTTAGTTAAGGTTTCTATTGCTGTGAAGAGACATCATGACCACAGCAACTCTTATAAAGGAAAACATGTAATTGGTGTGGCAGCTTACCGTTTCAGAGGTTCAGTCCATTATCATCATGGCAGGGGGCATGGTGGCATGCAGACAGATATGATGATGGCTACATCGTGATCAGAAGGCAACAAAACATGGACTGACTCACTGAGTGTGGCTTGAGCATATATGAAACCTCAAAGCTTGCCTCCACAGTGATGCACTTCCTCCAACAAGACCATCCTACCTCAACAAGAACACACCTCACATTAGCACCACTCCTTCTGAGAGCCATTTTCTTTCAGTCCACAACATTACACTACTTGGACTCCAAAGGCTTGTAGCCATATCATAATGCAAAAATATATTAAGTCCACTGTCAAAAGTCCCCATAGTTTATAACAGTCTCAAACATATTTAAAAGTCTAAAGTTCAAAGTCTCTTCTGAGATTCATTCAATCTCTTTAACTGTAATTCCCTATAAAATAAAAATAAAAAAAAAAAAACATGTCATATACTTAAAACATATAATGGAACTAGATTATACATTACCTTTCCAAAACAGGAAAAGGAGCATAGTAAGGGAATACTGAGCAAAAGCAAGACTGAAAAACAGCTGGGCAAATTCCAAACTCCACATCTCCATTATCTGATGTCAAATGCTCTTCAGATCCCTAACTCCTTTTAGTTTTGTTGACTCCAACACACTTCTTTCTCTTGAGCTGGTTAAACTTTGTTAGCAGCTCTCCATGGCAGGTATCCCATGGCTCTGACATCTCCAACATCTTGGGTTCTCCAAGGCAATCCAGGCTTCAATGTTATAGCTTCACACAATGGTCTCTCTAGGCCTACATTCAGAGACATCCCTGACACATGCCTGGCCTCAGAAGCTTTCCTTAGTCACAGAGGAAAATTCCATAGCCCTTTTCTTCTGTCTTTATCTCCAGAATCATGTGGCTAAAGCTGCAAAGTTCTGCTGTTGGCTGGAGCTGGAACATGGCCCCCTCAGTTAATTACATCTTCACCGGCTTTCTGTTTTTCTTTATTGCCTAAGGTTGGCCATCCTTGAACTTACTCTGCAGACCAGGCTGATCTCAATTTTTTGCCTTCAAATCATTTGTTTAATTCCTTTTCACAAGTTGTAAACTTAGATGGGTGGAATCATAACTTTATTGCATTTCTTAATCCATTTATCTCCTTGAACAGAAGATTGAGCCCTATTCCATTTCCTGGTGCACCTTTTCTCAATCTGTATATGTTGTGCTTTTAATTTCTCAGCTTGCTCCTATTCATTATAAATCTTCAGTAGAGTTATGACTAATAACCACACAACAGAGTCTGCACTAGCCTGCTCTGAGACTTCCTCTGCCAATGGAATTAATAAAAAACACTTCTTAATTTTAGCCGCCAGCAGGCTATCCAGACAAGGGCAAATAGCACCCACATTCTTCACCAAAATGTCACAAGAACACTCTCTAGGCAAATTACTAAAAGTCGTTGCCTCTGAAACCTCTTGAGCCAGCCCCACACCCTATCAGCCCCAGTCCCTATCTCCCATGCTCCTACTAGTATAGCCCATTAAACAGCACTTAAAGCATTCAACTGCTTTTATAATCTATAGTCCCAAGGTCTGTTGTGGGATAGTTTTATCAAATTCTGACACTCCTTAGACTGTCCAATAGTTATACCTTGAATCAAGGATGGAGGTGGTGACTAGCTGATAGGAATTGGCCACAGATAAGACAGTAATTTATATAGAGAGGTGCCAAGAGACATGGAAGTAGCAGGATTTTCAGTACATGACAGAATGTAGATTAATAGAAAGGGATTAATATCAGGCTACAATCCACAGCCCTAGCAAAACCAGGTAACAAGGAGTACCCTAAGAGGAATGCATGAGTCACCTTTGGAAGGAGAAATAGATAAGATTTCCTGGGTAAACTGGGGGCCTGGGAAGTAGATAGAGGGGAGGGGATGGGGGATGGGAACATGAAAAATTTGGAAGGTTGAGTTGGGAGAGGGACAGAGAGGGAGAGTAATGAAAGAGATATCTTGATAGAGGCAATCATTATTGGGTTACAAACCTGGTGCCAGGAAAAATCCAAGGAATTCACAAGGATGCCTAGCTAAGACTCCTCGCAATAGTGGAGATGGTGCCTCAACTGGTCTTCTCTTGTAATCAGATTGGTGACTACCCTAATTGTCATCATAGAACCTTCATCCAGTAACTGATGGAAGCAGATGCAGAGACCTACAGCCAAGTATTGGGCAGAGCTCCAAGAGTCCCATTGAAGAGACAGAGGAGGAGTTGTTCAAGCCAGGGTGGTTAAGTTATTGAATGGGAAACCCACAGAGACAGCTGACCTGAGCTTGTGGGAGCACATGGACTCTAGACCAATAATGAGGGAAACTGCATGGGGCTGGACTAGGCCCTCTACAGGTGTGAGTGGCACTTGTGTAGCTTGGTTTGTTTGTGGGGCCCCTAGCAGTGGGACTGTCCCTGGTGCCTTTTCTGGCTTTTTGGAAACTATTCCCTGGGGTGGGATGCCTCGCTCAGCCTTGATGCAGGGAGGATGAGCTTAGTCCTGCCTCAATTTGATACATTATGCTTTACTGACTCCCATGGGATGCCTTAGCCTTTTTGCGGAGTGGGTGGGGGTAGAAAGGAGGTGGGGGGAGAAAACAGGAGGAAATTGGAGGAGAGGACAGAGGGGAAACTGTGGTTGGTATATAAAATAAATTAAAAAATTTAAAAAAGAAATGAGTTAGTTTAAGCTATAAGAGCTAGATAAAAACAAGCCTAAGCCAAAGCTAAGCTTTCATAACTAGTAAGTCTCTGTCATTATTTGTGACCTGGATGCCAAAAGAAAAATCTGTCTACAAAGGCCCATATTCCTTCAAACAAAAGTATGGTCACTCCTATCACAGCAATACCCCAATCCTGGTACCAACATCTGTCTTAATTAAGGTTTCTAATGCTGTGAAGAGACACCATGACCATGGCGAATCTTATAAAGGTAAACATTTAATTAAAGTGGTGGCTAGTTTCAGAGGTTTAGTCCATTTATCATCATAGTAGGGAGCATAGAGGCATGCAGGCAGACATGGTACTGACTACATCTTGATCAGAAGGCAACAGGAAGTGGACTGACTTACTGGGCATGGCTTGAGCATAGAATATCTTAAAGCTTACCTCCACATATGACACACTTCCTCCAACAAGGCCATACCTACTCCAACAATGTCACATCTCCCGTAAGAGCCACTCCCTTTGGGGGCCTTTTTTCTTTCAAAGTACCAAAATGGCCAAAATAAAAAGAACAACAACAACAAAAAAAACCCCAACCAAACAAACAAAAAACCTGTTCCATCTTCCTAAGTACATGCTAAAACTGTGTATGAGGAGCATGATGTCATCATCACAAATCCAAGAAGCAACAAGTACTTTAAAAACTGTTCTACTATACCAAATCTTTAGTGAACTCTGTCTTAGCACTCTAATCTATAGTCAACTAATGTTCAAAGAAATCAACTTGTATTTTATTTCCTGCAAATTCTTACTATAAAATATTGTGAATTCTCAGGTCTGCTAATATTATTTACAGGAATTTTACATGTCTTCTGTCTTCCACAAGTACATGTCCTCATTTGCACATAGCCTCACACAGACAAACATTCATAAACAAAAATAAAGATAAGTACTTTTAAAAAAAGAAAGAAAATGTGATATATATATATATATATATACATTTATATATATACATATATATATATATGTATATATATATATGTATATATATATGTCACAGAGATGTTAAAACTTGTCACTTGCAACAAAATGGATGTAAATAGAAAACATGTTAATGAGAAGTACCTTATGTTCTCCTTCATTCGTGGACATTCAAAAATCCTTTCCTGAAAGTAGAACTGCAATTACTGAAGATTGAGGAAGGGTATGGGAAGCTGAGGAAGAATCATGGTTGGATATGAACAATTCATGGTATATGTGTCCACCATGGAGATATACTGAACAATCACATGTATGATTAACATCAGCTTAAAACCTACAAATACATAAATATATTAAAAGTCAACATCAGAGTGTTTGGTAAATAAATCTTTAAACCCATCATTTAATGTATAGCATTTGTTTTGTCTGTTTTTAAAAAGTCATTAAATTATGCTTTGGGAGATAATGAATAACAAGGTAAACAAACCAAAAACCAACACTTTTAAATATCATTTCAACAATAACAAAAAACCCAGGCAGTGGTAGCAGCGCACGCCTTTAATCCCAGTATTCCAGAGGCAGAGCCAGGTGGATCTCTGTGAGTTCAAGGCCAGCCTGGGCCACCAAGTGAGTTCCAGGAAAGGCACAAAAAAAAAATCATTTCAAAGACTGTTTAGAAAATTAATCAATGATTTTCCTCAGCAAAATTGTCTAATGTAAGTGCTACTTACAGACTTTTTAACTTACAACAAATTGCAAAAAGTCAGGTTTCCTTTTCCTAAATCTTTATCATCAATTAAATTCAGGCTTTTAAAAATAGGTGGGTTTTTTTTTCAGTCATTCAGCATAGTTAAACATAGCAGTCTTTAGAATTTCAAACAATTAACTTGCAATCTGACATAGTTACTATGCTGTGAAAATCCAACTCTTTTGATATTTGAAATATACTAAATATTTTATGTGCTTTCCTTGCACCCTGAACTCAGCAATAATCAAGATAATAAACAAGAAATTTATCAGTCTTCACACATTTTATTTCTGTACTTCAATTCAAAGCCTGAAGAGGCTTATTAAAATGTATACCTAGATATGTATAAGTAATGTATGGGAATCACAGAGTTCTTTTTTTCTATTGATTTTTTTTCACTTGAAGTAAATATAGGTTGAGCTAATACTAATTCAGCAAGTCTATAATAGTGATATTTTACTTAAAGTTTTAAATATCAGTGAAAGTTTTAGGAATATATTATTTTTCTAGCATTTTATTTCTTACTTGGTGTGGTATGATTGTTTTAAATAGGGATCATCTGGTAGGACATTCTAGCCTTAAACTTCCTGTATTACCTTAAATGTCTATATAAAATTAGGTCTTAAAGATGATGGAAGCAGATGCAGAGATCCACAGCTGGATACCAGGATGAGATCCAGGAATCCAATCAATGAGAGAACGGAGGGATTCTGTGGGCAGGGGATATCAAGATCATGATGGGTAAACATGCAGAGATGACTAGTCACACTAGTAGAAACCCATGAACTGTGGACTAATAGCTATGGAGACCCCATAGGACAAGACTATGCCCTCTGGAGACAGCTTTAACTGTTTGGGGGACCCCCAAGCAGGGGGATCAGGGTATATCCCTGGTGTATGGGCAGGCTTTTTGGAGCCCAGTGCCTAGGATGTGACACCTTTCATAGCCTTGGTGCAAGGGAGAGGGCCTTGGACTTCCTCAGCTAAGTGTGCCAGGCTCTGCTGATTCCCCATGGAAAACTTTGATTTGGAAAATGTGGGAATGGGGATGGGTTGGGGAGAAGGATGGAGTTGGGAAAGGGAAGAAGGGGAATCTGTGGCTGAGTTCCAAGAGTCCAGTCAAAGAGAGAGAAGAGGGATTCTAATGAGCAAAGGGCATCAAGGGGAAATGCACAGAGACAACCAAAAACAAAATAGTGAAAGCTCATGAACTGTGTACCAATAGCTGTGGAGCCTTCATGGGACTGGACTAGGCCCTCTGCATACATGAGACAGTTATTTCGCTTGATCTGCTTAAGTGATCCCTGGTAGTGGGATCAGGACCCATCCCTGGGGCATTGGCGGGGTTTTTGGAGCCCACTGCCTATGGTGGGACACCTTACATAGCGTGGTACAGGGGAAGGTGCTTGGACCTGCCTAAACTGAATGTATCAGGCTCTGCTGACTCCCCACAGGAGGCCTTGCCATAGAAGATGCGGGAATGGGGGATGGGATGGGGGGAAGGCTGGGGGTGGGTGGAGAGAGGGGAGGGGATCTCTGGTTGGTATGTAAAATGAATAGAAAATTTCTTAATAAAAAAAATATAAAAAAGAAAACTGTATGCCAGACATACAATATGTCAATATGTACACGTGTTCAGGGCTTTCCACTTGAGATTTGGATGAACTGTGTGGGAACCCTCTCAGTCACCAGACCACTTGAAGCTCTAGAGATTGTGGGAGGTCCATGTTAGCATGTCAACTCATGTTAGGATTATGCCAGTTTTGTTCAGGCAACCATATTTTGAGTTTATCAGTGCATTTTCCCTGTCATGTACAAGGGACAATATCTAGCAAGAGGCATCCTAGTCCTCCGGCTCTTACAATCTTCCTGTGAGCTCTTCTGTGATGTTACCTGAGCTTTAGGTATAGGGGCTTGGCTGCAGATGTATCAATTGGTGATGAGTACCCTGTGAATACTTGGGCCATTGCCTTCACAAACTTAAAGAGACCACACAGAGAAACAATAGTCCTATGTAGCATCAAAGCTTATAAACCACAATGACTTATCCAGCAGTAAAGTCCCAATGGTATAATGATGTCATTTTTATCTTGTGGGAAAGCAACAGTTGTCAATGGGACTTAAATCAGCTATCTGTAGCTGGAGAGTCCACAGACCCTAGAAGAGAACCTATTTCTATTTACCTAAACTAATGTAATTTCTAACTGTATTCTAAATACATATCCTTATGCCCACATAAGTATAGCTCTCAACTCTCATCATAGAAGCTTCCTTTTGCAACAAATGCAGACTACCACAGAGATCCACAACTGCTCAAAATGTAGAGAATTATTTTATGCTGCTTTGTACATTTTTCCTGAATTTTACAGCTAAACATATTAATCAGAACACAAAGTTGAATAAAAGTGTTATTGCAAGGAAAATATGCCCAATCACTTGGTTACATTATTAAAGAGAAACTTATATAAAAAGATTTATACTTTTCCTAAACCACTGTGGGGAATAATTCATTATGATTAATTTTTTCTGTATAAATCCAAGTACATGCAAAAATACATAGTATATAGTAATTTGTATTATTTCATTTCTAAAAGTTCTCCACTGTTTATTTTTAATTTATGATTATTATTATTATCATTATTTTTTGAGAGGGTGTCTCATGAAGTTCAGGCTGGCCAGGAACTCACTATGTAGTCCAGAATAACCTTGAATTCTAGATCCCCCTTCCTCATCCTCGTAAGTACTGGGATTATAGATAGATCCATTAAGCCATGCAACACAATTAAGTCCATATTTTACTACTTTATTCAAGTGACAAATATTTATAAAGTGTGTGGATTATACTTATTAGTGATTAGCTCCTAATCACCCATAATGAATCCATGTCCCATTAAGGAAAGAAAGAAAAGCATTTCCCCTTGAACTCCTTTACCCAAAAGAGACTCCAGATTTGAATTCTCTACTTCACACTTCCTGTGTCTTCCAACCTGTCTGCATGACTGTGAATCTGTCTCCTTGAAGGCAGTCTTATGATCTGTTTGTCCCTGTCTGTCCTTATGTATGTCTGTCATGTGACTATATATGTGTCTGTGTGCATGGTGTCTGTCCCAAACAAAGAACTTCATTTTTTCTTCATTTAAAAGCAGAATGCATCATATAGGGAAGGAGTGAAATACTTTACAGAAATTTTTAACAGTTTTACAAGGAACTCTGACTGGCTCAAACTGATCATAATTGACTCAGATAATAAAGGTCATTGTTTAGCAACTGATATCCAGAAAAGTTCCTTTCAAACTTTAGGGTAGACTTTAGGGAGTTATTTTCAACTTCTGTGTTTACTGTCTTCAGCAAGTGAAATACATGCACTACTCTGGGTTAGGGCATGTTTGAAAAAAAATATTAGCACAAACCATGGTTTGAAACCACCATAAATAACAATTTTCCTCTTAAATTTGTTTTCAATTTTTGCCACTTGTTTCTCAACTTTACTATTCCTCTCAAAATCTAAATCCCTATCACTTTCAGGATATTCAGCTTTTTATCTGTTATAACAGCGAACCTCACATAGTACTCATTATTTATAACTTAACTATATCCCGTAATTAATACTAAATAAATTTATTAATAGTACACCATTTATTTATGGTAGTTTCAAACATCTCAAATGAGAGTTTACATATATTACAATATATATTATATATATTTCCCAGATCGTGTAATTCTTCAGCAAATTCAACTCCAACTTTACATCTTCCAATGAATGCCCTCACAGCATCTTAAGTGAAAATACATTTGCATGGCTAGAGTGAGTGTTGTAGGGCATTACCATGGTTTGTGCTAATATTTTTTTTCACTCAGCAAGTTTCTTTAATGATAATTTATTAATTACTTTATCTTTTAAAGAATTAAAATAAATTCATATGTATCATGTTTGCCTGCATGTATATATATGCATTCATGCTTGCCTGGTTCCCAAGGCCAGAAGCAAGCACAAATCCCCTGGAACGGAACTGGACTTTAAAAGGGTTGTGAAGGCATATGGTTACTGGGAACTGAATCCAGGTGCTCTGAAACAGAGGCAATTGTTCTTAACCATTGAGTCACAGCTCCAGGCCATATTTTTTTAAAAAATAGGTTTTCAATAGCCTAGGCTAGTCTCCAGTAACTTGCTCTGTGGCCAAGACAAACTTAGGATTTTTGACCTTCCTGCCTCTAACTTCTAAGTGTTCTTCTATGATTTTTTTTTTAGCAAACTTGGCTGCTGTTGTTCTTGCTATTGTTGCTACTGCTGCTGACAGTGTCTTGTTATCTGAGCCTGGCCTTTTAAAGGAAATAGCAAATGTTTACATTGACCAGGGTGGATCAACTCTGGACAGGAATAAACTCATCATGGAGCAGATGGCATTAACCGTTAAGGAAGAGTGAAAGGATGAAGTGGCAGAGGTCACTTTCTTGCTCAGGTTGGCAGCATTGAGGTTGGCAGTTGGCTTCAGCTTTGAATAACAGCAAAAAAGAATCTAAGAAAGGTATGAAAGATCCTGCTAAGCATCTCTCACAGTGCCATTAGCTTCATCCTCAGGAGATTTCTTTTTATAACATCCACTGGCTTATGAGTTTCAGTAGACAAATATGCATGCCAATGAATGCTGTAGGCTAATAGGTTTCCCTGCTCTTCTTAATCTTCACAAGGAGTTGATGCAGCCTGCACAGACTGCTTGTTTCAGGAATCTTAATGTTCCCATTACACGCCTTCTTTTGTAATTTCACCTCTATCTCCATTCTCAATAGTTAAAAGTTAAACAAATAGCAGGAAACTCCATTTAGCTTCTCTTACACCTATCCATTGTAATTCACCTTTAGTCTTGAGAATGAAACAGCATCTGTAAGCAAGTCACACTTTAATATGTTTCTGTGTGTTTATTTTTTCATTATGAAAAACACAGAGAAAAGCTGCTAAACTTTAGTAAGAGTTCTAAAAAGGATGTTCATTCCAGATAGAACTTTTAAAGGTTCTAAGTGTTGCCTAGCAGCTACAAAATATATCTACTTTGGCAACCTATGCAGCCACAGAACAAAGCATATTATATTTATTAGTCTTCATTTTAGCTCTGCGAAACTAGTAAATCTACCCAATGACATTTTTTAAAATAATTTTTATGTTCTCTGAATGTTCCATATATTTATATATGTTTTAATCATAGCCATCCACCACTACCACCTTCCAATTCCCCCCAAATCTCTCCTCCCCATCTCCCTCCCATCTTTATATATCTTTGATATTTATAACCCTGAGTCCTGTTAGTGTTGTCCATATGCACATGCTAACTGGTCATGCTGAAAAACTGCATTATAAATATTTGTTTATTCCCACAGATTTATACTGCTTTCAACTCTCGTCAGAGACGCTCCTTTCTGCATTGGACAATGGTTAATGTAGAGACCCATAACTGGTCTAAGTGCTAATTATAAATAATTGATTGCTCATCTGAAGATGGATCACCTATGTTCTAAGGACTTTTGTTGAGCACAAAAATCTCAATTACAAGGGGCATTCTTTGCTGCCAAACAGTACTATAAAAATAAACAATTTGTTTCTTGACATTTATATCATAACCTAAAGATCCAAGTATATGTGACTAGTTATGTATACATGTCATGAGTTATACATATTTTTCTTTTTACATACATGAGATAGAAAACTGTTATTAAGCAAGAATAAAAGAAAGATACTGAACTATATGCCTTGTTCTGTGGCTGCATAGGTTGTCAAAGTGGATATATTTTGTAGCTGTTAGGCAACATTTATAGCAGAACCTTTAAAACGTTTTTACCTGGCATGCAACATCCTTCTTAGAACTCTTACTAAAGTTTAGCAGCTTTTCTCGGTGTTTCTGATAACAAAAAGGGAAACACACAGAAACATGGTGGGATCTGGGATGATTATTACCAAGTTTTATGCTCAAAGGCCCAGAAATTCTATAATCCTGTCTTCTTCCTGTCACAGTCATTTCATATCATCTTGATGGAAAACACCTGTACGGAGAAATAGTAATGTGAAATAAGGTACTTTATTACTTCTAGTGCTTATTATGTCTTTATAGTCTTAATGCCCAGTACAGAGCATATTAGTAAAACTGAATTTAAGGAGCCTAGTCCTCTGGCTAGACTCAACCCCAAATTTCAGGATGTGATTACCTTGGGACCAGCTGTGATGTACAGATGAAAAATGATGTCACCTATAAAAAAAACAACAGTCAAGATATTGCGACCTCCTGCAGATCAAAGGACAGGGTAGGCCCTGGGCATTTGAAAGCAGCAGCTCACATCTTTCTGAGTAAGATACTCTCCCTCTTTCCCACCCAACTCTTCCCTCCCTACTTCATTCCCTTCCCCTTCCCTATACACATATTTCTCCCTCTTCTTCCTCCCATTTACTTCTTTCTCACCCTTTGTCTACTTCCACTTTCCTCTTCTACCTCCCATCATCTCCTCCTTCTCCTGTACCATTTCTCTCCAATAGCTCCATTGGTATCCTCCAGTTGAAGAATTATGATCTAGGAAATATATCAGAATGTTAATAGTCATATATTTATTGAACAGTCATAAACTCATTCTATTAAGAGAAAATGGCAAGTTTTTATAGCATGGCAGTTTATTTGACATTTATTTATTTTAGGGTGCAATAAAGGAACATGAAAAAGTATCAAATAATGTATTAATTTTCAACGAAAGGCAAAGCAGAACACATTACAAATAAAATGATTTCTTTAGTTTTCAGTTACACAATATACAATGATGCAACTTTTTAAAATACTGTATCATATTTAACACTTCAGTGGTAAATAATACTTTTGTTTATAGACCAATACATCACATAAAGAAACCCACAAAACTCTAATGTGGCACTGACAGACATTTTTTAAATATATTCTCATCTTTTTTTCTCAAGCAACTACATTTCACAATAGAATGTTTTAGTTAGTATTATTACTACATTTCCAGGGCAAAGTAATGAAGGCACAACTAGTGCAAGCAGATTGAAGTCCTTAATCTCCTGGGCCGAAAAAAGAAAGAGAAAACACTTATACATTGGCATTTAAAGTTTTGCTTTTTCAGGCAAAGATTTGTCTAACAAGTCTGACAATTTGCACAGGTACAATCTACTAGGAACATGACAAAAGGACTTCACAAAACCAACACTGTAGCACCAAAAAAAAAAAAAAAAAAAAAAAAAAAAAAAAAAAAACATGCTTTGGAAAATTAACAGCAGTTTACAGATTTTGAAGAATATTACAATACAACAGGCAAGGTAGAATAAACAGATGCTTAAGACACTTTTTAGGACATTACCAGGAAAAAAGAAAACACCAGACTATAAGGAGTAATAGTGTTCAGGTAATAGGGTAAGTTTTATCTTTTACAAGGTTAGGTGAATCTGTTTCACTTCTGCTTGCTTGACTTCTTAACATTCTTGAAAAATCTTTTAGCTTGCCTTTTTCACTTGTAGTACTTCCTGTTTCCATAATCCCTGACATCATGGTAGTAGGGATCATTGATTTCTCCTGTGAAGTAATAGATTGATTTCAAGACGACGTTATCATGCAAGATTTGACCAATTTCAAAGTCCTCATCAAGGATAGCATCTTCTTTTGGTTCCAGCTTCCCAATCAAAGGAATCTCAGGAGGACTAAAAAAATTGAAGAAGGATGCATTAGGAACCACTCTTGGCTGGACTTCAATTTCTCCAGTCGCAGCTGGGCGACTCCGGGTAGTTGTCACTGTAACATCTTTTCCTCGTCTCCAGTCTATTTTGCAGCCTTTGCACTCTTCAATTTCCCATCCCCAAGCAAAGAAAGGGTCATAGTGATCTGGTTTTGACCTTATTATGTATGTCTTCATCAGGAGCTCATTTCTGAAGTATGGATTAGGCAGGAAATGAAATTCAAAAGTGTAACTTACAGGCTGGCCAGGATTTGAGAACTTCAGGCTAACATCAGACAAGAACTTCAAAATGGGCTCATCACACTTTTGAATCATAGGCCCAAGCTTATCAACATTCTTTAAAACAGTCAGCCAATAGTCAGGAATACCTTTAGGATCTTCTCTCTTAGGTTTGCCCTTTCGAGCTCTTTTAACTTTCCCTCCTTCAGGCCTTGTCTCAGGAACTCTTTTTTGAGCCTCTCTTACTGGAGCCCTTACTTTGGATTCTTCCGTAGGCTGATCCTTATTTTCTGCATTTGCCTGGGGAACTTCTTTGGGGTCTTCTTTTTCTTCAGGAGTTATCTCTATACAATCTGTAGAGTCTGCCTTTTCGTCAACCTTTACCTCAGGAATTTCTTCAGAGGCTTCCTTTTCTTCAGTCATCACCTCAGGAATTTCTTCAGAGGCTTCCTTTTCTTCAGTCATCACCTCAGGAATTTCTTCAGAGGCTTCCTTTTCTTCAATCATCACTTCAGGAATTTCTTCAGAGGCTTCCTTTTCTTCAATCATCACTTCAGGAATTTCTTCAGAGGCTTCCTTTACTTCAGCCTTTACTTCAGGAATTTCTTCAGAGGCCTCCTTTGCTTCAACTTTTTCTTCAGGAACTTCTTTTGGAACTTCTTCAGTTTTCACCTCAGGAATTTCTTTGGGAGCTTTGTGTTCTTCAACTTTTGCCTCGGGAACTTCTTTTGGAACATCCTTTTCTTCTTCCTTTACTTCAGCTTCTTCTTTACAGCTTTCTTCTTCTTCCTCACCCTCTAAGGGAGGCATTTCATCAGGTGTGTCATCTTGCATTTCCTCATCACCGCTGAACTCTTCTTCTGAATTCCACTCACATTCTTCTTCTGTAGGCTCATATTCTGCATTTATGATCTGAAAACGCTTATCATATAGAGGCTTATTGAGTTCAGCATATTTTCTTTCAAGATCATGAATTGCCCTTAAGAACAAGGTGTCTACCTTGTTACACTCATCCTGAATATTTCGGAGTGCCTGCACCCGATTTCTCACTGCCTGAGGCAGGTTATCCAAGAAATGTTTCCCGGAGGGAGGCCGCTGGGCCCTTCTGGGAGGCTCAGGTACCCTCTTCTTTCGGTATACTTGACTGCCACGGCTGCTGCTGCCACTGCTACTGCTGCTGCTGCTGCTACTGCTGCTGCTGCTGCTACTGCTGCTGCTGCCGCTGCTGCTGCTGCTGCAACTAGAGGTACTGCTAGAACTATTGCTGTCAGAGTCTTCCCCAGAATCACTAGCTGAGCTAGCCATCGCCTCTTCAGCAACCCCCTGGGTGGCAGGTTCTGTGACCATTTTAGGATCCGCTTCTGCCATGCTGCTAGCCCTGTACACCTCTTTAAAGTGGTGACAACAGAGATCGCTCACCCAGAGATGGGCAGGAAATGACTCACGGATGCTCTGGCGGCGACTGTGAAGGCCGGGCTGGTGCGGCGGCGGCTGCGACGGCGGCTGCGACGGCGGCGACTTCGGCGGCGGCAGAGGCTGCGGCAGGCGACCCACAGAGGCAAGGACTGCAGCGGCTGCCGCGGTGGTGCGGCTGGGGCGGGGCCACGGCAGCGGCGCGCAGGAAGCCGCGGTAGCGGAAGCCGGCCAGGAGCCTTGGCGACTAGGCCTGTTTAGGCCGCAATAGACAGGGGCCGAGACGTGCCGCAGTCGAATGGCGCAGTACCAAACACAGAATGGTCTTCTGGGTTAGGATGGCGAGCCCCTCCCCTCGCTGATACCCCTCCCGTTAATTTCCTTCCCAGGTTGCCATTAGTTCGCTCCTCATTTGTTGGACAGGATTGATTGACTAGGGTTACAGCCAATAAGTGGCCAAAGGCAGCGGCTCTTCCTCTCGGCTCCTCCCACCTTCCCAGATCAGCCTTGGTAGCTGAGGCACAAACCCCCGAAAGTCGGGTTTCCTCCCCCCTCCCCAAATTCTCTCCCTATGTGGTTTTTAAGTCAAAGGGAGAGGGGGGGGGAGGGAAGCGTAGATGTGAGGTTTAAAATGCCAGCTATAGTTCCTAGCAACGGAAGAGAAGGATCCCTTTAGCTCAACTGCCCATTCTGAATTCCCATTTGGTTGATCACAGCTTCCGCACCGCAAACTGTTAATGGAAAGAAAAAAAAAAAAAAAAAAAAAGTGAAAACGCTCCAAGTGGCGTCATTGGATAGTGTGACTGTGGATGATTGACGTGGGGAAAACACGCAAACAAACATGATTTTCTCTAAATATTCCATGAGCATGTGTTTTCACACTGGAAAGGGGGGAGTCATTTATTGGCAGAGGGGGGAGGGGCTAGACAGGAGGCATATTGCACTCCACGTAGCAGATTTAATAAGTGCTGTCTGTGATGTTTGGCAAGCCTGGTTTATATCCATCTACAAGGTTTGCGAACCCATGTTGCCGTGAGTCAGTTACACCATTTTTTTTGGATCGTATTTCTGTTTTAAAGATGGCATAAAATGTACTCTAATCTTATTGCTAAATTGCCACGTAGTCCTTTTCAATGCTTGTACCAAAATTTTAGATAAAACAAAGGGGTATTCAAACGTAAAGTAATATTTTTTAACAGCAAAGGATTTGTTTCAGACTCTTGTGCAGCAGGTTTCAATTCCACGAACAGCAGGATGGGAGGGGGGATTTGTTCTAACGCAAGTGCATCATCTGTAAGTGTTTAAGGTGTCATCTGCTACCAATTTCCTTCTAATTTTGTATTGTATCCATATTAAAGGATGATTTACAAGTCCAGTAATATGTAAACAAACTTTTGCTAAATGAAGTTTAAAAACAAATATTTGCTATTTTTATTTACAGGATTCAGTTCTGCTACAACCAAAAAGACCAGTGTTTACTTTTCATTGAAAGGTAAGGACATATTAGCCCCTTTTTTTATGAATGACCAGAATTGTCCATCTGTACTTAAAAAAAATTCACAGGCTATAATCTGTTAAAGATTTGATTGGAAGATATCTTGATATTTCCAGACAAGCAAAAAAATCCACAGGGGTAACTTGGCATACAAATGAGAAAATAACCTACTTAGCCACATTCACTCTCTACACTTGGTCATAGACTATAAGTGCTATGTTAAAGTATAAAATATACTTCATTATTAATTTCAAATGAAGAAATTATTAAAATGAGACTAGCTTTGTGTAGTACTTTTCATTATAGTTTGTGCTTTTCATTTAGTAACATTTTTAAGTTAAGAAATGCATTTATTTGAAAATAAATTTGTATTTATCTGTAAGTGTCAAATTATATGTACATTTTAAAGAATAAAATTCAGTATAGAAGATTCTGATGAGAGTCAACATTTAATTTTAACAACCAAATGATAACCATTTTTAATATTTTTATGCATTCCCTTCTAGAAGTTTCCTTATGCTTGTATACACTGGCTTCTTTATGTATACTGTTTTATCTTTGTGACATAATATGATGGTTTGTAATTTGCTGATTTATGGCTATTAATCATAGGAAATAATCAATTCCTTATTTTTAAATAGATCTATATTCCATTATAATAATTGCCTTGACATATTTAGCCTGAGTCAGGATATACTCAGGAAGATATATATCCTGAATAACTATAGCATGCATTAGTATGTACTTCAGAGCATTAACATAGGATATATTCCTGAAAATTGGAGTATGAACTAAGTCTTATGGTTATTTTGTAATTTTGTACCTATCACAAATGTCCGTGAAGGTTCTTATAGTTTAAAGTACATAAGAGTACATCCAGTCCAACATTCAACCAATAATGTCCTTGTCTTTCCTGTGACAGGCATACTCGTAATGGATGACACTATAATGCTAAATAGAACGTGTTTACCTTTCACTTCTTGTTTTGTGATTTTAATGTAAACATACACTGTTTCAACAATAATTAAAATCAGAGGGTTTGCATGATAAATGCTGTACTACCACTTATCTGTACTTATAATAATAGACGTATTGTAAATAAAGATACTTATATTTTATATTGTTTTAATGGTGTAATTTACATGTTACCTATTTTTGAGTCAGTTATGAGTTAATATCTAGATTTGTTTGTTTATTTTTCAGAGGTGGGTCTGGAATACAGGAATCACACATGTTAGGGTGCTTTATCACTGAGATATACCTATAACCATAGATATTTTAAATTTTTATTTTTGTAACTACCGATTTCTTTGTGAAATATTTACTCAGTAATCTCTCCTTCTGTACCTTTTGAATCCCCTTATTTACCATGTAAGTTGAATTGATTAGATCTATTTCTACATTCTCTTTTTTGATTTATTGGACACAAATTTTCAGCAAATAATGGAATGGGGCAAATTTTTGTTGTTGTTTTAAGACACAGTCACACTGTGAGTCCCAGGTGGCCTCAGAACTTTCTGTTTATCACAGATCTGCTTCAACAGTAAGGGACTTTTCAGGTCAACTTATATTTTTTGAAATTACATGTACTTATTGAAATAAATTGGTATATTAAATACAAATAATAAATCAAATGTAACTCAAGATATTGCAAGACACTATTACTATTCTCGATTTAACTAATATTTCTTAAATATTTTCTCATTGCTATAAACATCCATTTCATAGATTAGCAGTAAGATTCAATATCTTTTCATATTTATTTTTTATTTATTTTATTTAGTTTTATTTTATATTCAGCAATTATTTGTTATCTCCTTCTCATCAATTGAATGAAAAAAGAATTAATTGGTGTTGAAATCCAAAAAGTAAAGTGACTTGGGCCTTGAATTAAGGCAACCATGAATATTTTAGAAAATATCATTGCTCTAATATACCACATAATACTATATTATGGATTAAATTCAAAGTTATTGCTTTAGAAAATTTTTATAATTTTAAATTATAAATTCATATTCACAAACTTATATTGGAAATTCTCTGATAAGAAATGAGAAAGAAACCCATAAATAACAAATACAAAACATGAATTTTTATGAATTTTTTCAATAAACTATGAATTTTGAAATTAGATGACAGTCTCCATTCATAGTACACTTTAATGTGTATATTTTCTTCCTTAGTTAATATGTGACATTTTTGTCTATTATTTATATTATATAACATTTTATATATATAAAAGCCATAGGCATTTCTTCATGTAAGAAATGTTACACCATATACAGCATATATCTTCTACTGTAAGTATATTTAGATAATTTAGTTCTAGTACATTATGTGCCTGCTTTTCGTCAAAAGATAATGTATATACTTCTTTCCCAATGAAGCAGTGTTGATTCTATAATTTTGTGATGTTTTAGTAGAAACTAAATTCTCATTCTTTACAGGAGATAATATTTGTCATAAAATTTGTTACTCAGGCTATACATGGCTTTTTGAGAACTGTTTATAGCTTTCCTGATATAAACATATGCATAGTTCCTTGTATTGTTATCTCTCTCTCACATGTGCATGTGCAGGCACACACACACACACACACACACACACACACACACACACATACAATAACAAGTGTGGCAATGTTGTATTCAGTTACAAATGTCTATGAAGCTATGCATAATCAGCTTAATTATTTTAAGCTTTTAAATTAAAATTGTGTAAATTGTGTGTGTGTGTGTGTGTGTGTGTGTGTGTGTGTGTGTGTAGTACCTGGGAGTGCATATGGAAGTCAGAAGACAAATTTGGGAGTTGCTTCTCTCTTTCTTCCATGTTTCTCAGTTTGCATGCCAAGCATCTTTACCCACTGAGCCATGCTACAGACATTAGTTCATTTTTTTTTCCTAATTGGTGTGCAGTCGGGGATCAAGGATTATCTTGACAGTTTTATCTGACTAAACTCCCATCCCCTATTTTAAAAACTATTAAAATATAATATACACAACAAACTTTAATAAATCTCTACAATTTGACATCATCTCTGCCACACAGACAATGGGGTTTTTTGTCATACCAAAAGTTTACACATATATCTATGCAACTATGATTTCTTCCTCTGTCCTTTGGCAACCACTAATCTGTTTTATGTTCCTATAGATCAATTTTCCTTTTTTACAATTGCAAATAAACAATATCATTGGATATTCACAACTTTTTGCCTGTACTCTTTCTCTAGCACAAATGTTTTGCAATTTATCCACTTTGTATGTATCAAGAGTATTTTCCCCATTTTTAACTGAGTAGTGGTAAGTTCTGTAAGTACAATCATTTATTCTTATTCATTTGTGTGATTTTGAGTTTCTGAATATAGTTGCTATGATTCCTTTGTGTACAAATATCTGTATGGACATATGTTTTCATTTTTTTTAGAAAACATTCATAGGAGTGGAATGGCTGGATCACATGGTAGGTACATGTTTGCCTTTAAAAGAAATTACCTATTTTCTCAAATAAGTTGTTATTTCAGCTCTACCAAGAGTAAAAATATTTGGTGTGGTCAGTGTTTTTAAATGCAACCATCCTAATAGATATGTGGTAGCATAGTCTTGTGGTTTTTATTTGCATTTCCCTAATGACTACTGATGTTGATCATCTTTTCATATGGTGATTTACCAATCACATTTGTTCTATGAAGTGAGTACTCATATTTTCCCTTTTTAAAAACTGAGTGTTATTTAAATTGCTATTATTCTTTGAGTGGTCTTCTATACTGTTCGCAAGAGTCCTTCATCAACTAAAACATTAGCTAATCTAGTCTGCACTTATTTTATCCTCTCTCAACCCTGCCCTTCATAGTTTTCAAAAAGCAGAAGCTTTTTTTTTTTACATTTATGAAGTCCAAGTAATATTTCTTCCAGGTACCGTGTGTCATCCAAATTCACAGATATTTTTCTTTTTCATTTTTTTCCCGGAAATTTAATGCTTTTCAGTGTGATACTAAAGCTGATGTTTTGGCGTATGACAAAAATATGTGGATTGATGTCATTTTAATATCATAAAGATATACAATTAGTTCAAAGTCAAGAGACTTTCATTTCTCCACTTATTTGACTTTTCACAGTTGTCAAACATTAATTGACTGTATATGTGTGGGTTTATGATAGAACATTATGTTCCAGTGTCTACTGGTTTTAATCTCCTAACTGGTAGGCATGCATTTATTAGATATATTCATTAGGGAATAAGAACTACAGTGTGGAATAACAGAATTTCATTACAATGGAGATAATTAAGCTGCAAAAATTTCATCATTGACCTTTCAGTTCTACTCCAAATGTTTGAGAGATAGAAATACACAACAGCGGGATAAACATAGAGAACAAATTAGAAAAAAAAAAAAAAGACAAGTTGATTTTATGGAGTTGCCAGTGTATAGATATATACAGTATAACTATCGAAAGAGTATTTAGCAATTTTCAGAAGCATAAATAATGCCTTTTTCCTTCTTATAACAGAAACACCTGTTTACTATAATTAAAATACAAATAATTTTAATATTGTGGTGATATTTTATTTGTACTGCATAAGATGATATAGATTATGATGGAAAAGTAATAGTAAAACTATATTATTTGTTATTTCACAAAATTATTTTCAGTATATTATTATACTTCATTCTCATTCCTTTGTATATTTTACAAAGGAATGGAATGTGTATAGATATGGATTTTGAATTTTTAAAGTAATTACCTGTAAATTAATTACATCTTAGTCAATGTGCAGTGAAGTGTACAAACTAAAGTTATAGTTAATGTAATAGCACATAAAGAAAAATCAATTATTTGTATAATTACTATAATTTAAAAGAATTTTCAAGTAAAATTGTGTGTATAGCACATAGCATGACACATATGTATGCATATATGTTCACATATGCATTTTAGCTAGCTAGGTCATAGACTGCTAGATCATCTGTTCATGTTTCTGTGCCTGCTTTCTGTGCATGTTTCTGTTACTTCACTTACATAATGTCCGCCATACTCATCTGTGTTGTCACAAATGACAAGATTTCTAGTGTTTTGGGGTTTTTAAATGCTATCTACTCTTAACTTTATATGCATTCCAAATTTTTTCTCATTTTTATAGTCACTTAGATTGATTCTATATCTTGCCCATTTCAAATAATGGTATAGTGAACACAGGCAGCAGCTGTTTTCCTGACATAATGATTTTGTTTCTTCAGCATACTCATTTTTGTAATGGCGTATTAATTTGTACTGGCTTCAAGAATGTTAAAGGTTTCCCTTTGCTCTACATCCTTAACAATGATTAGGAGTCTTTCTTTTCAATGATAATCATTTCAACAGGAGTGCAATGATATTTCATTGTGGTTTTACTTTTTTATTCCTTAATGATTAATGAAATAAAACATTGTTTTTCATGTATCTTTGTATGTCTTATGCTGAAAATGTATATTTAGTTCCTTTATCCATTTTTCAACCTCGTTATTTTTTTAATTCATTGAATGCCTTTTCTATTTGGAGCATTAGTCACTTACAAGATCAATGGTTTGGAAAAGTAATTTTCCATTCTACAGTTTTACTCTTTACAGTGTTGATTGTTTCTTTTGCTATCATAGCTTTTCAGGTTATTACAATCCCATTTGTCTATTTTGTTTATTTATTTTATTTTACTAGTGATAATTTTCAAATTAAAACTGCATACATGGTTCACAGATATAACATCATATCACAGAGGGATACTTTTACAGGAGTTTTCAAAGATTTTTTTCTTTATTACAATACCTATCTAAAGTGTTCTCATTATAATTCCAATAAATTGTATATTTTAAATTATAAGTTTATGTTTATTTTATATAGTTTATTGAAGACAGGAAAATGTGAAAGAATTTAAGTCGTGAACTGTTTTAATATGTATTTAACCTCAATAACTTATGCAAAAATTTATGATTTATTTGGATAGAAGTAGCATAATGGCTTGATATTATCTGTCAATTTCAAGGCAGAATAAAGAAACATCGTTATTTCATTTTATGCTTGTGTTGAAGGAAAAATAGTCTCATGATAGTGCAGATATCCTTGCAGATAGAAACAAATACATATTTATTACTATTCAAACTTGTTTATTTTCTGTTTTTACAATGTGGTTACATTCTTTTTTTTTTTTGAGCTGAGGGTCAAACCCAGGGCCTTGCGCTTGTGCCCTACCACTGAGCTAAATGCCCAACCCACATTCAATTTTTTAAGTGAATGATTACAAGTAAAATACAGCATGTTTTCCATTGTTCATTTTCTTACAGAATTTTATATATATATTCAGTACACAGAAACTTTTCTTTGAGTTAAAATGGAGAGATTTGGAACAAAAACATTTTTTTCCAAAAAAATAGTTTTTCTTCAGTATAGACTCTGGAGTCATAATTCCCAGACTGGATTCTGATTTCTTTACTAACTCTTCTAAGTATTGAACAGTTCATTTCACTTTCCTGCATCTGTTCTCCATCTTTGAATGAGTGTTAATAATGGATCATAAAATAGAGATTTTTGTTACTTTGCATTTTGTCTATTATCATTAATTTGTATACAAATCCTTTCTTGTTATGATTTGAAACACTCTTAGAAATTTCTCCTGTACATGCTCTAATTTATGTTTTAGAGGTAACACATGAATCTACATACAGACAAATCCTTTTAAACTGTAATTTGACTGAGGGTAGAAATACAATGTATTGTGAGAATCTCTTGATATTTATAACATTATTTGATCCAGATAGTTATAAGGTCATTAAACAGTTAGCCTGTCTAATATTTACTTATAGAATGTCCTCTTACATTTCAACACCCCCCAAAATCACATTTACAATAAAATATCTGAGCCTAGAGAAATGGCTCAGTGTTTTTTTTTAATTGGTGTGAAGGTGTCAGATTCCTTGGCACTGCAGTTACAGACAATTGTGAGCTGGCATGTGGGTGCTGAGAACTGAACCCCGGTCCTCTGGAAGAGCAATCAGTGCTTTTAACTGCTGAGCCATCTCTTCAGCCCCTAATAGTTTATTTATTTTATGTGTATCAGTGTTTTATCTGTATACATATCTGTGTGAGGGTCTCAAGTGCTCTGGAAATGGAGTTACAGACAGTTGTGAGATGCCATGTGGGTGCTGGGAATTGAACCTGGGTCCTCTGCAAGAGCAGCTAGTGCTCTTCACCACTGAGCCATCTCTCCAGCCCGGCTTAGTGTTTAAGAGCACTGGCTGCTCTTCCAGAGGACCCAAGTTTGATTCCCAGCACACATATAAGTGCTTACAAAATTCTGCAATAGCAGTCCTTGGTATCTGTGTTCTCTTCTAATCTCCACAGGCACCAAGCATACATATGGTGCAAAGAAATGCATGCAGGCAAAAACAAAACAAAATAAAACAAAACAAAACCTGCACATAGAAATAAAAATAATAATAAAATAATTTTCAATAAAAATAAAGGTTTAATATTTGCACATTATAATCTGTCCCCATTCATTGTGAAAATTCCCTACTCCTAAACTACACCGTCTGTCTTATCTAATACAAATTTACTGAATATCATGACTCTTTATATTTTTTTATTCCATTATAAAGATGTAAAATGACATCTGCTTGCAATTAACTATATCTTAAAATATAATAGCACATTTGTGAAATAATAGTTTCTGTTCTTGATATTGATAAAACCTCTTTTTTTTAATTTGTCTATAGCTAAAATTTAGCATATATCAGAATGTGTTTCTCTCTCTCTCTCTCTCTCTCTCTCTCTCTCTCTCTCTCTCTCTCTCTCTCTCTTTCTCTTAGACAAGGTGTCTAAGTAACCCTGGCTGTCCTGAAATTCTATGTAGACCAAATTGGCCTCAAATTCAGAGAGATCCATTACCCTCTGCCTTCCAAGTGCTGGGATTAAAGGCATGTGCCACCACACTCAGCAGAGTAAGATTCTATGCAGTGTGTTGTGTGAGTTAGGTTTACATTCAGCTAATACATTTATTTTCATTTCATTTAGTTTTTCCTTTTTTTTTTTTAAGCTGAGTATTGAACCCAGGGCTTTGCGCTTACTGGGCAAGCACTCTACCACTGAGCTAAATCCCCAACCCCTTAGTTTTTCTGTTAATTATATGAACTTCAGAATTATCAGTTGTTGTCCTTGGAAGTGGGTGGTATTTGGGAACTGTCCAGTTCAATCAATGTCCACTGAGTAAACTTTTGATGGACATTCTAGGTGGTTCTGTATACTCATCACTACAAAATTTGGAGGTTACTATACTTATTTTTATTATTAAGTATCCAATAGATAATTCTTATTAGGATTTTGGTTTAGACGTACATCACAGAATAAATCCAGGTTTCAAGTGCACTAATAGTGGATACTTATCATCAACATTATGTGGAAAGTGGTCATAGCTGTGAATGAACAATAATATCCAACTTCATCATTTTTACTGTAGTATTTGATTAAATGCATTCCTTTAACTGTAACATTTTAGTTAACAGAGTAAGGTGTTCCTTGGTATTCTAACTTATCAAAGTCATATATTTTATTATTAAAAGAAACTCAATATAAAAACAGATGGTTTGGCATTATGTTATATTTTTGTTGTTGTTGTTGTTTGTTTTCGAGACAGGGTTTCTCTGTGTAGTTTTGCACCTTTCCTGGAACTCACTTTGTAGCCCAGGCTGGCCTCGAACTCACAGAGATCCTCCTGGCTCTGTCTCCTGAGTGCTGGGATTAAAGGCATGTGCCACCACCGCCCGGGTATATTTTCCATTAAAGAATCACATTGAATGAACAGCAGTGGACTACTGGCTCTAGAACTGAAATGATTATGTTACAGTCATGGCCATACTCTTTTATTGCACTAATACTGTCTATTTACCATCAGCATTAGGAGTACTAGTCCTCATGTTTCTCTGATTTACACAAAAGTTGTATAGTGATCCAACAAGGAATACAAAAATGAAGTTACCTAAAGAAAAAGATAGGTTTCATTAATTCTCATACATTCAAAGGTAATACCAAAGTATTTTATTCAAAATGAAGTGAAAAATACCCCCAAAACTTTTCCACCTAATTATCGCGAGGAACAGAAGCAAATGAGGCTACCTATAAAATATGTGAAACTCTTTTGAGATTTACACAGTTAAATGTAATTTTGTTTAGAATATTTGAACTATTTTCTACAATTTGTTAATACTAGTTGTTATATGGAATCAAATTTCTTAGCCCTGTGTAAGATTTTTCACTCAGAAAGGTGCATTATAATGATCCATATCCCTGTGAGTTTCACCTTAGAATAGCTCTGGAGACAAAGTGCCAGGATTTAATTCTTAACATACTATTGCTTTTATGGCCCTGGATAAGTCACATTTATCTAAAGCTGTTTTCTTATCCAAAATAAATAAATAAATAAATATAGAAATTGTACCATGATGGAGTCTGGCAAGATGGCTCAGTGGTTAAAAACACTTTTTGCTTATCCAGAGAACCTGGGTTCTATTCCCAGACTCCACATGCATCACAACATTTGTAACTCCAGTTCCATTGTATCTCATGCCTCTTGTGGCTTCTCTGGGTACCGGGCATACATGTGGTACATAGGCATACATGCAAGCAAAACACCCATGCACAAAAAATAAATATTAATTACAAAATAAATTTTGATAGTTTATGTAAATTGCATATCAATAAGTATTCTCTATTATGCTTTTTCCAAGGATAGGTAGAAATTCCCATGTAAGTTAAATATGTATGATCCAGCATAATGGACTTAATTGATCTGTATTTGTTATATTTTACAAGTGTGCCATATCTTTCAAATTAGGGAATAGATAAAATTTTCCTTGTAAATGAAAGTCATATTTTTTATTAGATGACAATTGGAGTCCTTGGATCATTTATTCTGTTCTCTGGTAGGCTTTACTCTTAAATTATATTTTTGCATGTAGAGAATAGCAATGCTTCAGCAATCTAGTGTTAATGCATTCAATGTGAAGTTACTTTATACGTTATTGTTCTTTAAGTCAGTAGTGAAGGAAAGAGGGCGAGAGCACCATGATTGAATACAAGTACTAAATAAGAAAGTTGTCTCATAAATCAATAACTGTTTCAAGTCTCATAAAAAATCTCTTAATTGTTGAGAAAGAAATGGGAAACAGAGTCATAAAACTCTCTGATTATATTCCTTCTTAAATGAATATCTTAAGACAGTAATAAACAATTTTGAATCATTATATTGAATGTGCTTGTCTTATAAGCATTATCTGTTTATGAAGTGTTCTCTGATTTAAAGTAACCAGAAACTCCAATAATTACTATTTCCTTATCTGACATCATGAGAGTGTCTCTACCTTTCTTTTTAAGTTGGAGTAAATATTAGGTATGAATAAAATTATACAAATTTTTAAACTAGTTGACCACTATGGTTATTGAAGCTTCCAAGTTGTTCCCTAGGTTTTTACATATACTGAATGCAGTTCTTGTAAAAATCATCCTAAAAATACATTTCATATGTTCTCTAATTCTATGTGTCTTTCTAAAACATTATTTGTTTTATGTGTGTAAATGTTTAGCTCACATGTATGTGTATGCAACACATGTGCGTAGTACCTGTAAAGGCTGGAACTGGAGTTATACCATATGAGCATTTGGAATTGAATGCACATCCTCTGGAAGAGAAGCCAGTGCTCTTATTTGCTAAGCCATGTTTCCAGCCCCATCTAATTTTCTACTTCCAATAATACTTCACTGTCCAGAGTAAGACTTAGTTATAAACCATCTCTTTTATCGGGTGATAATCATAGGTAAATTTCTTAATTCCTGTTTTTAATGATTTATCTATGTATTATCTGTGGTAGTTGAGAGATAGGTATGTAATGTGAACACATGTGCATGTGTGTCACACTATATGTGGAGATCAGAGAACAACTTTTGGGAATTAGTTCTTTACTTCTATGATGAGGCAGGGTTTTTATATGGCAGCTTTTGCTAATTTTCTTCTCTCTGCCATGTATCTCACTGTTAGAGCCCAGAGATTATCCTGGGATTAGAGACTATTCCATCTGACATTTTTTTTAATATGGTTTGTTAGGGTTACCTGGCAAGTGATTTTACCCTACTCTGAGCTATTTTACATGTCCAATATTATCAACACCTTATGGCCTAGTTTCCACATATGTAATAGGGCAATTTTAGTAGTATCCAATTCTCTATAGTCATGATATGATTTGAATGATAGAATACATACAAAACCTTAAAACAGTGAGGACTCTCAATCATCCTTTACTAATCTTATATTTTTTGTAGTAATACTTGCTCTGTCTTCCATTCCTTTTGATCTTTTACTCTTGGAGTTTATTACATTTGTGTGTGTGTGTGTGTGTGTGTGTGTGTGTGTGTGTGTGTGTGTGTGTGTATGTTAAACATTATAACAGAAATGCATAGGTCATTTTTCATACCTGCACACCTATGTTCTTTTCTAATACATTTCAGCTCCCCTAGGAGAAGAGCACACTATTTCCTCATGTATTAACCTTCATTATCACACAGAGTTTCTTTGCAAAAGAACATACTTACTTCTAATAAGCTATTTTGTCATTTAATCACATCATAATTTGTATATAAATTGTCCACTTAATTTGCCTAATTTAAAATTGGATTACTGCCACACAACAAATCACATTAGTGCACTAAAATTTCAGGTTTATGGTATTATTCTTTTAGCAACCAATTTCTAAATATTAATACCTCATTCACTTGGTTAATTGCTAGATAGCCATAAAAATACTTTAAAAGAAAAATTATCTGATGTGTTTAAACATTTAATATTATCTTAAGAAATATGCACATGTAAGTATTCTGTTTCATTAGTTCTTTAATTCTAACAATTTTAGAGAATAATTGTGTCAAAATATTTTAAATGCAGTAGATATTTAAGAGAAAATGCTTCACAATACCAGGATTTTTTCTTCTTATCCAAGACCAAGTGGTGAGCTCTGATATTATATCATATGCATACAGGTAAAATTACATAGACTTTTAAAGTTATATTTACATATTTAGGAATATATATATATATATATATATATACATATATATATATGATAGAAATATTAGGAAGATATGTATATTAGAAATATATATGTATAATATATAATACACACACACACACACATATATATATATATATGCAATTGAAATCCAGGGCATGAATATGACACAGAAAGAGCAAAGGAGTTCAGAGCAACAGTTTTTGGGAGGTGATAGAAGTGTCAAATTATGTGATTATAGTTTCAAATAATATAATTTTATAAAACTTATAAACAGTTTATTTGAAATGAATGCTGAACTTTTTAGTATCATAACCTTATTAAGGTTATACATAATTTCAATTTCAGTTTTCCTTTCTCATAAATTATTAAAAACAGTGCCCACAAATTTCTTTTTATTTTAAAAGATCATTTTTTGAGGAATTTAATGCATTTTAGTACAAAAATATCAAGAATTTTGGTCATGGTGAAATAAATGCAATAAACAAGAGATAAAGAACATACTTGCTTTGTTAACTTAGAGTACAAGAGTTGGTCTTTTTTTTTTGTGGTTTTTCGAGACAGGGTTCCTCTGTGGACTGGAGAGTTGGCTTAGCTATTAAAGGCTAGGCTCACAACCAAAAATATCCAATAATATAAGAGTGATACTTAATAGTGACCAAAGATCTACAGAAGTGTCTCATGTGAAAAAGCATGCAATAAAGTTTGGTAATATATTATCATGTATATAATATGTATAGGCATATGAATGATTTGCTTTTAGTGTAATTAGAAGACATACATATTTACTGTTGTGAGACATTTCTTGACCTTTTAAACTGTGTTTTTGTTTGTTTCTTTTGAGACAGGATTTCTCTGTGTTGTTTTGGTACTGGTCCCTCGGTAGACTGGGCCTGGCTCTTGCTTCCTGGGATTAAAGTCATGAGCCACCACTGCCTGGCACTGTTTGTTTGGTTGGTTGGTTGGTTGGCTTTTTATTTTTTAATTATATTTGTAGTTAAGCAAAATTTTAAGCCATAATTGAATAATATTGAAAAATTGTGTTTTTGTTTAGTCACAGTTTATAAAAAGAACTGAACTAGTGTCCAATGACTACTTTTGTGAAATTGTTTCAAAACTATATAATAATCCCTAGATGGAATTCTTCCAAGGTTCTATGTGTGTGCAGAACTTCCCTATTCACTGGCAGAAGTAAATAATAAGTGCGGGTGCCAAGGATCTGCCAGGGATACACTACTACCTTTTCAACTCTCAAAGACTACCATCTCTGGAAACTGGATTAACCACTTCTGAACACCCCTCTAAGAAAAATCCAACCCCAACCTCTCCAACTTCACTTCACAAAATACCTGGCCATGTGACCATTGAATTCCTGCTTCTCCTATTACTCGCTGACATACAACACCTCTTCAAGTCCCCTAGTTTCTGAAACCTCATACTTCCTTTCTCACTTCCTAACAGTGTACAACTCCTGTTACACAATCTCCTCTATATACCTTCATGAAAATGGCTTCTCTCACTTATGTAATACTGCCACTGTCACTTCTACACCCTACTAGAAATTGCTGGTCACTGCTCTTCCCCTCCAGAATCCACTAAACACCCACCTGTGGAAATGCTTTGAGTCTCAAAATTTCCAGTTCCTCTATAACTTCTGGGTGCCCCTCATATTTTAATTTCCTACATCCAAAAACATTTGCGCTCCTAGACACCTGTCCTCCAGAATGCCCCTCCACACACCCCATAAACCCCTACTTCTGGAAAGAACCTCCTTCTCAGTCCTTCAGCTCATCCATTCTCTAGCACCCAATGATTCTGAAATCCCTGCCCTCACATTCTGAGCATTACTTCTGCTCTGGTAACTACATGTCTCCATGTGTAGATCTCTCCTATCCTTGGAAATCTGAGCTCTTTCAGTGTTTGAATTTCTCTAGTATACAGAATTCTCTTCCACACTGCATGATCCCACCTTGTACTCCTTTATTATAGCCCATGCCTCCTGTGAAATTATCAAATCTTCCTACTGCTGCTAAAACTGAAAAGAAAGTATAGTTTGTTTCTGACAGGATCTCCTTGTGTTTCCACCTTAAACATTCTTCCTGATTCAGCTTCCTTGATGGCTAAGACTACAGGGAAAGAAAAAAACATAAAAATTAGCCTTTCCCAACCCCCACATTGCAGTCTCTAAAGCTTGTGTGATATAAGTAAACCATTTTGAGCCTCCTTAAATAAATACCTCTTTTATTGAGTATGTATGTGAAAGACAGCCCAGGATTTATGGTAGGGGAAAAGTAGAGAAGGGAAACATAATGGTGAGGGATATAAGCATGCAGAGCTGGTTTTATTATATATAATTTGTTTTGTTTTTGTTTTTGAAATATGACTTCAACACAGTGTCCTTTTTGTCTGGAACTCTCAGTGTAACCTAGGTGGACGTAGATCTTGTTCTGTCACTGAAGCTTCCATTAAGCAGGTAATTTTCCTTTGTCCACACTATGTTCTAGGATGACAGGTTTCTGTCATCATGCAGAATTCCAAGATCTATAGTGTCCCACCTGACTCTAGTACAGATGTTCAGTGGACATTATTTGAAAAGCAATTTTTTCAAAGCCATGGCTTTTAATATTTACCAGATAAGGATTATTTTCCATTATTGACAAATTATTGAGAACCCTAAGGGGCATCTCTTTATGTGGTAAATAGTTTATGATCTATATCATTGCAATTGGAATTTGTGGCTTTAAAACTGAAATACATATTTTAAATATTTAAAAATAACAATCACAAAACTATGTATAATCTAGATACAATTTTGTTTAAATATCATATTTTCCAAATGAAATAGTGCCAAGAAAATAGCACTTTATGTTTTCCAATTTTCTTTAATATACAACTGAATTTTCAGATCTTCTTCTACATGGAGTCTTTTGTAAGGTATATCTTAACTGAAGTACATAAATGCAGTCAAGCCTTATTTGTAATACCATTTTAGGAAGAGAAAAATCTTGAAGATATGTATATGCTGCAATGACACTTTGAGGTTCTGTCTTAGGTGTGTTACTGTTACTGGAATTTTCTATATTAATCAATTTATATTGGACATTAAAACTTAGGAACTGTATGGAAAATAGAAAATTAATTACTCCATAAAGTAAAGTTTGTATCACCACTCAAAGGGTCAATAAACATCATCAAAAAGAGGGGCAGTGTACCTGAAGCTTTCCTGTATCCCTGCCTGAAGGCAGTTGGAACAAATCATCTCCCAAGTAAAAACACAGAAACTTATATTACTTCTAAACTGTATGGCCATGTCAGTCTTCTTGCTATCTGTTCTTATAGCTTAAATTAACCCATTTCCATAAATCTATGCCTTGCCATATGGCTCATGATGTGGCTAGCTGCATCTCCCTGCTTCAGCCTTGCATCTCCCAGAATTCTCCTCTTCCATTTCTTGCCTATACTATCCTTCCTGCCTGGGTACTGACCAATCAGCATTTTATTTATCAATCATAGCAATATATATTTATAGCATACAGGACATCCCAAACCAGGGCAAAATGAATATAACAGGAGGAAGTTTAGAGTAGTGTGAACCACTGTATTCTACTCATGAACTCTCACCTGTTAAGTTGCCTGTACATGAGGTCACAGAGGGGGCGGGGCTCAAAGGGCCCCACCCCCAGAGAATTTGTAGTGAGTTAACAGTTGTTAGGAGAAAATGAAACATTTTCTCTAGTGGAGTATATCCAGGTAAGTTACCCATTCTATAAATAACCCTTCAACCACATTCCTGCACACAACCCTTACTAAATTTACTGGGTAATGAAACCAAAAAAGCCTTGAAAGTAGAAAGGAACTAGTTGGGAAGAGGGAGTAGAAAGGGGCAAAAATGTGCAATGGGAGTTGAATATAATCAAAATGTGTAAAATGAGTTCATGAAAATGTAATAATGAAATCTGTTATTAAGTATAATTAGTTTATGCTAATACAAACTTTAAAATAGATACATCTTATTACTTTCTTATTTTTAAAGCACTGTAGAAATTTAATATGGATGTATATGTGATTGATGATAGAGGAATTTCATGAGCCCAGGAGAAGAAATAGATTAGGTAAACAAGTATATGTACAGAAACATGAGAGGGGGAAGTAATTTCTATTGGTTTATAGTAGGACATACATAACTGAATAAATGACTAATAATGAGAAAACACTCATCCACTTTTGGAGCATTTTTCTGAATAAAAGAACATTTCTTTTTTTCTTAGCATTCTTCATTAATTTTAGTTGGAATTGTTGTTACTTTAAGTTTTCATTCTATAACCCAAATCTCAGTGCCAAGTCACTACAAGTACTTTAATAAACTATCTCATTTCTTTCATATGTGTTAAATGGGAAAGAACCTGCAAAGGAATTTGGAAGGGAAAATCTGGAGAGGTGAAAGAAAAAAGAAGTGTGTGCTATCCCGGATTCCCAATTAGGTAAGTAATTGAGGAATGATGAATGATGTGTTTTAATGTGGTGCTGATAATGAAGCTAAGAAGAATGCTGATAAAGTCACTACTAACATGGACAACTGACATTGCTCCTCATACTGGGTTGCCTTGTCCAGCCTTAATACTAGGGAGACTTGCCCTTTCCTAAACAGATAAAAATGAGGAGTGGATTGGGAGATGGGAGCAGAGGGTGAATGTGGGAGATACTGAGAGGAGAGGAGGGAGGGGAAGTGGAAGTCAGGATGTAAAACACATGAATGAATGAATGAATGAATGAATGAATGAATGAACGAATGGATGAATAAGTAAATAAAACTCAACAACAACAACAAAAAAGCATAATCTGGTTGGGGAAAATAAAAATGTTTATACCAATAATCAATTCTTAAATGTGATAAGTATTAAAATAAAATGTATAAAACGCTATAAAATATATTTATGAGACCTGACTTTTTTCAAGGTTATAAAAAGGCTTCTCAAAATAAACAAAATTGAGTTATGCTTACAGAAGGAAATACTATGTGCCAAGGCCCACAATAGAAAGGATGTGGTATATCTGAAATAGTGATGGAACACCACTGAGTTGGAAGTACAGAGAAAGGAAAGAATGAGTGTGCCAAAAGGAAATGTAGAAGTGGAGTGCAATGATGAAGTTGTTCAGGCTGGACATTATAGACTCAGTTGAGGTTTTTGGATTGTTTGCTAAGAGCTATGAAGCTCTTTGGTTTTATTTGTTCAGCTCATGAAAAGTGAACCAACCCAAACTGAAAAGTAAAAGGTAGAACAGATAGGAAGAAAGATTGAAAGGTGAATTGTGTGGCTAATATTCATGATGCTGCAGTCATGAATGTCTTACCAAAAAGATCTGCAATTTCACAATTAATTATTTTGTGATGAACTGTTGTTTTTTAGTATTTAGCAAGCAACTGAGAGATTTTTATAGTTGCTCAAATCACTCAGTAAACAGGTTTCTGGAGATGATAAGTAACAAATTACTGTGGCTACCACTAAATATCCTCTAGTGGCTTTTTTCCGCTCTTGTAATTTAATATATTCCACAACTTACAATATTTTAAATACTATTACAGTTATATATGCACTACCAAAAGTCACAGAGTTTTAATATTTTTACTATATATATATTTTTATCAAACCAAATTAAAAACAAACCATGTCATGTAATTATACCTATTTAAATATTTCCTTTCTGAAATAGTCCTCTTTTTTCTATGTAACTAGTTGTTTCACAGAATATCTCAATGTTCTATATTTTTCACACTTCCTCACTACATCATTTAACTTGTTCCTCTGTCTACTTTGTATGACACATCCTGATTATTTGCTGACAGAGTACTGGTTCCACTCATTTTTTACATATTTTAAGTAAAGCCCAACTTTTCTAATTTTTATTCCTTCCTTTAAATGTTAAGCCCTGAGATTCAGATTGCCTCTTTTGCCATTCAGGATAAACTTTGGGGCAATTAATTTTTAAATGATTATGGTTGTATTCAGCTTACATGATCGTGATTCATTTTCTAAGGTGATGAAAAGCAAGTTGCCCTCCATGTGAGCTATTTATAAACTTTTAAAGTGTTTCTCTATTTTTCCCCTTTGGATTTTGAATAAATCTCTTGCTATATAGTGCAGGATAAACTGGAATTCTTCTCCTAAATGCTAGAATTATAGGATTCTACTGCCACACTTTGCTTCATGTTTGTCTGTTTTGATTAATTATTGATTTTATTCTGATGAGGAGGAATTTTGTATTGACACATTTTGGAGTCATATAGCAAATAAAGTGTAAGATTTTTATAGAGGTACTTATTAGAATACTTAGGGTAATAAATAGCTTATCTGTGTGCTCACATTCATGGTTGTTGCTTAATTAGAATTTAAAACTTGGTTTGGGGATTTAGCTCATTGGTAGAGCGCTTGCCTAGCAAGCACAAGGCCCTGGGTTTGGTCCTCAGCTCCAGAAAATAAAAGGAATTTAAAACATAATATCATAAATTTAAAAAGTTAAATTCTAAATAATTACATAAGGAAAAAGAAGATACTGGGCTTAGGGTAAACAACATGAATTCACTGAGAGCTTTATATCCATAATTCCAGCAACTATACAGGCAAGTTAGTTCAATATCAGTCAAAGGATGAAAAATAACTACAAGGGATATGTAAAACAGATGCTATCTCACTTTGGAACTTTACTATGTGTATTTGAGACAATGTGGGGCTTATGCTTTTAGATCCTTAGGAACTGTCAATATAGTGAGGCAAAAGATAAATTCAAATAATAATCTACAGATAATGGAAGAACCATATTGCCTTGCCAAATAGATATAAGAAGTAACCTGGAATAGAAAAGGAGAAAATATTTAGTAGAGTTTATAGATTATTTATGCAGAATTAGGTAGTCTTCTTTTCCTTTTTGTTGATTAAAATAACTCTATTAAATAACCACCAATTTTCTCATGGGTATAAAGACAAGTGAAAACCTGCATCAGTATAAGTTTAACAGTAGTTATAATCAAGTTGAATAGGGAGGAAAGACTTTTAAAGTAATAAATGATATTTTACCTATCTCCTTTCCCCCAAAATTATCCAGACTATTGTAAAAGTTAAATTCCAAGTAGTCATATGACAATGCAGAATAATCCACTGACTAATCTAGCCTTAAGTCTCATCTCTGTCCTGTATACCACTAAGATTTTTTTGCTATGAATGCCTGAAACTTTTAGAATTATTTGATAAATTTGCAAAACTTTTTCTTTAAGATGTCTTAGTGTATAAAAATGGATTTTGTCGGGTTGGGGATTTAGCTCAGTTGTAGAGCGCTTTTGCCTAGCAAGCACAAGGCCCTGGGTTGGGTCCTCAGCTCAAAAAAAGGGGGGAGGGTTGGGGATTTAGCTCAGTGGTAGAGCATTTGCCTAGTAAGCACAAGGCCCTGGGTTCTATTCTAAGCTAAAAAAAATGGATTTTGTCAGAGAATTTATATTTTACTTTTATTAAACTGTCTCCTACTCTGTCAAGGAAATATTTAACTTCTGACCTGAACACTAAGTGCAATATACAGCTACAAATAACACAGGCACTCTTCTGTCACATTCCTACACAGCACAGAGTTTAAATCACACTCCTGAAGGACTAATCTCATTTTATCCCTTACTAGCTATGGGAATTTGGACACAATACTTAACCTTTCTGAGACTGTTTCTTCACTTGTAAATTAAGGAAAAGAGTTGTACCTAATCCATAGAATTATCAAAAGTTAAATGAGACAATCCATGCAAACCACTCAGAACAGTACCTGCTGCCCATAAGTGTTGATAGTGGCTACCATTATATATGACTGATGATAACTGTCATAGATATATCATTTCTATATTCATATGAACATTTTCAATTTTCAAACTAATCTTAAAGAGCATTCTATCTGAAAATAGGGACAGTAGCTAGGGCTGTAAAAAATAATGATCTATACCAGTTCCATTTTCAGAAAATAAAATGGAGAGAGGTTATATGGTTTGAATGTGGGCGTTCAACAATGAATGGAACAACTAGGCCATCCTATGAAGTGAACTGTCTGTCCTAGCATGCTGTATTTAGCTTAGTGTTCTTCTCAGTTTTCAGCTTTCTTCTCCCCTGCCCTGAGGATGAACACTGAATGATCTCTTTGCATAGTTTTTCAAACTAGGCTAGACATGCAAATGATTTACTTTTTGCTTCTGGCATAATGAAGTGATGTTAATATAAATTTCAGTTTCTGATGCTTCTGAATATACTGTACCATTGCTTTTAGTAGCTATCTATAATTAAATCATTGTCACATTGATATGTTGTAGAGCTGGAATTTTAAGGAAATGTGCATTTGCTGTCATTTCTATCAGGAGAAGCCCTGTGACATATAAATATCCATAGCTTCAATGGTAATTATATTGCATTTATCTCTTTCACTGTGAGAATATTAACATGTGCATCACAAATCTCTGTTCTGTTTTCAAAAATTTATTTATTTATTTATTTATTTATTTGGTTTTTCAAGACAGGGTTTCTCTGTGTAGCTTTGCACCTTTCCTGGAACTCTCTTTGGAGACCAGGCTGGCCTCAGACTCACAGAGATCCACCTGCCTCTGCCTCCCGAGTGCTGGGATTAAAGGCATGTGCCACCACTGCCTGGCTCAAAAATTTATGAAAAGAAATCTTCCTATGTAGGGGGTGGTTTGCAGAAGGTAGCACTGAGGCACTGATAGATGAAAAAATAAACAAGTAAAGTGATTGGAAATCATTTGTACATTATCTGCATTATCTGGAAAATAGTGAATAGTTCCCAAGGTGTTTTTCTTTTTCTGTGTAGGGCCTTAATATTTTATCAGTTATTAGAAGAGATGACAAGTTTATCTTGGTAAAACTGGATCCTCAGGAAAGTTGACACATTTAATAATATATATCTCTTTGGATGCTCAGTGCTGGCCTTCTAAATGTATCTCATGGCCCTTTACTATAATATATATCACTTCTATTTAACAAACACCCATAATATATGTGTGTAAATATGGAATAAATTAAAAGTAAGTCAATCTACTTTGAAAATGTCACATTTGCATATTGGTCATGAATTAAATTAATCTGTAGATGCTTAGACTTGAACTATATACTGTCTTAAACTTTGCAGTTTAAGAGTTCTGGTTAGGTACTTCTGTAAAATTTATACTGTGAAGTATTTGTTAAATAGAAACAGGGATTATGGGGAGAGGATATGTAAAAATCATATTTGTTTGAGATATACATATATTTTAGTTGTACTGTCACATGGATGGAAAATAACCAGTGTTCAGTTATTTTTGGTTTTTGTTAGATAATCTCTTTCTGTAGGATGTTCAAGTATGTCAGATTTGTTGCTCTGAACAGTTAAAACAAAACACTGATTGGCCATTAGCCAGGCAGGAAGTATAGATGGAACAAATAGAGAAGAGAAGTCTGGGATGTGGATGGCGGAGCCGGAGAGAGCTGCCAGCAGCTGCCATGACAAGCGAGATGTTAAGATACCGGTAAGCCATGAGCCACGTGGCAAGTTATAGATTAATAGAAATGGGTTAATTTAAGAAAGATGAAGTAGATAACAAGAAGCCTACCACGGCCATACAGTTTATAAGTAATATAAGCATCTGAGTGACTATTTTATACGTGGGTTGTAGGACTGTGGGGGCTTGGTGGCACATGGAGAGAAGATCTCCAGCTATAATCTCTTAAAAAGAATAAATATAATTTTCAGAATATTTTGGATCTATAATGTATAGCTACCGTGTCTCACTTCATAAAATGTGCACAAACAAATTTTGTGAAATTCTCTGACAGAATAAATAAAATTTGGGGAAATGCTTAATTAAATTAGGGACTTATATATCCAGCTTTGAACATTCATATTAGCAGTATATAGACTATTGTTATTTTTGTCAGTGGTTTCTTGTATAAAACAAAGTGGAGAACATTAGTTATTTTGGTTTTTTTTTTCTTATATAGTTTGCTCTTTTCTTCAGACCATACTTTTGTCCTTTCAAGAAATTTCAGAAATGTATACAAAATTATCCTCCCTACTATCTCAGTAATAACTAAAAGACTGAGCCTAGTTAAGGTGAATCAATCTTAATACTTATATATTACATTATAGACAGTAAAGTTATATGTATAGCATCTATAAATAATTTATATCTATAGCTCATAAAATATGTTATTAGAAACAGTTTGCATATTTCCTAGTTCAGTATGTAAGAGAGCCTGAGAGAAATAGTACATGTCATAGTTTGATTTCTGTAGTTAGAGATTTCCTGCCTGGCCCACAGTCAGGTCAAATCTCTCTCACCTGCCAGGCCCATAGATGCTCAGAACCAACCAAGTAAACACACAGAAACTTACATTGTTTACAAACTGTATGGCCATGGCAGGCTTTTTGTTATTTAATTCTTCTATCTTAAATCAACCCATTTCTGTTAATCTATACTTTGCCATGTGGCTCGTGGCTTACCATTATCTTACATCTTTTCATGGCAGCGGCTAGCAGCATCTCTCCAGCCTTCCCTTTCTCCAATTCTCCTCCTCCTTGTCCCGCCTACCCTATCCTTCCTGCCTGGCTACTGGCCAATCAGCAGTTTATTTATTTTAACCAATTAGAGCAACACATTTAACATACAGAACATCCCACAGCAGATTTCTATTTCTGTGATAAACATATTGTGAAGAAAACAACAATTTAGGGGAGAAAAGGATTATTTCAGTTTATAACTCCAGGTTTGTTAATCATTGTGAGAAAGTCCATACAGGAACTTCAAACAGCTAGTTCACATCACATTGACAGTCAAGAGCTGAAAGAAATCAATGGATATGTGCTTAATTTCCTATTTGCACTGAACTCTATTTATATGCTATGAATTTCTGGTACCCAGATTACCTGGGTCTTTCTATATGAGTTTATTAAGATATTACACCACAAATATGCTTAGAAACAAACCCAATATACATGAGTCCTGGTTGATATTCTCTCCTTAGGTGTTTCTTGATTGTGTCAAGTGGATAAATCTGAACATCACAAAACACAAATAGCAGTGAGCACATTCTCTGCACCTTAGTCTTCTTGTTGTTGTAATTTTATTGTAAGTGAAAGAACCAGAAATCTTTGTAGAGGAGGCTGATTCTGGGAATAATTCAGGGTATAGACAAAATATCCTGCACTGCCTGCTAAGTGTCAGAAAGTATAGGAATCCTAAAGAACACAAAATGATCTGTGTATGTAAAAGGGAGACAAATACTTACAATGGCTAATACTAAAATTATATAAACAACAAAATAAATTAATACCTGCTCACAGGATAAAAAGGAGGTAAATTAAAGAACTGTTAATAGCCAAAGCTAATATATTTTGAATGACAAAATAAGTTAATATAAGATAATATCAATACTCATGAATACACACTGATGTGAATAATTTAGTTAATAAATAAATAAATAAGGATGCAAAGACGTCTTTCATAGGGACATATAACTTATATACTTCTCTATCAACAAAGTGCAATATATCTTCCCAATCATTAAGTGTGGACTAAATGTACTGACATCTCTCAGGAAAATAGTGCAGTATGCAAAAGGAGGAAAAGTAATCATACATTACAGTTAAACTGGCGTAATACCTGTCAGATGATCAAAGACATGAGTGATAAGTCCTATGAGTAATATAAATCATGAATATGATATGATGACAATAGTACTTTTTCCTTGTGTTCTTCTTTGTAATAACATATAATTCAAACCTAACTGTGGTCAAAAAATCATAAAATTTCAAATTGAAATAAAATTCTGCCAATTAAATGTCTGATCATTACTCCTCAAAATACACATGTCAACAAAAGCATACTTTGAGAAACACTCACTAACTAGAGTATGATGGGAGATGTAACTAACCTGAATGGGCTGTGAATTTCTGGGAGAAAACTGATATTAGCTCACAACAAAGACACTTTAAATGAAGAATAGGTATTAGTAGACGTTACATAACATTGTAATATATTTAACCACAAGGAATATTAGGAATAGGGGCTACCAAACTTTCTTGTACTTACTTGAACTTTTCGATGAATTTAAAACTATCTTAAATAAAGTGTTGGTTTTGGGGGTGAGGTGATGGACTTGTTAATTAGCTTGATGTAATTATTCTCCAAAAGGTTCATAAGTCATAACATTACTTTGTGCCCTAAAAATATGTGCTACTATGATTTGCCAATTTCTTAACTATTTGAAATGACATTGCTTCATTAGCATAATATTTAAACAGTTTAATGTGGCTTATTTTCCAAGTATTAGATTTACAATGTATTTCTTTGTTCACAAACATCAGAGGGTGTTTTACTCATTTATCATATTCTAACAACTGTTTAAATGTGTGCCTGGGCACCTTCCCCATTGTTTTAGATTTTATCTCTTTCATCTGTAATCTTTCATTGCTACTTTAATCTTTCTGGTATCACCTTCAGGACTGTAGAAATTGACCCTTTGGCATTTGACAATTATGGAGAGGGTAAGAAATTAGAAGTAGCATTTTCAATTTCTATGCTGTTTTTCCTGACTAACAAATATTCAGTGGCAGAGCTATGCTACAGCGAATTCACTGGAGTAAAATGGTTCTAACATAGTACTTGTCTAGTATATTGATCTCAGTCAAGATAAGAGCAGCAAATCCTCCTTCAGAGCAGTCATGTAAATAATCAAAATAGGGTGTGTTTATTCTAGAGTTTTATTTCATAGAAAATATATCCCATTATACATACATACTTGCTAGAGCTAAATGTTCCAAGAATTTCAAAGTATCATTAAATTTGCCCATAAATCCTCATTATCTCTTATTTGACCTGTGTATTATATTGTATCTTGGCATTTCTCTGTTATCAACAAATGGGAAATGGCAAAACACTGTGTTGAAACATTGCTAATATATATGACTAAATTATTTCCATTTTATAGTTTAGTAGAATTATTGCTACCTAAAATCCTTCAAGTAGCTTTTCAAGAGGTTCTAGTAGCAGGGTACTTCAGCTTACATGAGCTAGAGTGAGCAAAAAAAATATTAAGCATTTTTCAGTGTCCAAATCTTTTCAAAAGAATTGGATGCTTCAAGCTAAGTCTCAGAGCAATTGACAACCATTTTAAAAAATGCAGTCAACTCAAGTGCATTTGTATGTGAGGCTGCATGAGCAAGTAATAAATATCACTGAAATTCAGCATAACAATTTGTAAACTAGAGATCTATAAAATAACTAGCTTTAGTACAGTAGGAACTGTACTATGAAATGTTATTATATGCTTTTAATAAAAGCTGGCATTGATCCTTAGCTCTACCTGAGCATGATAACTGACAAATGGCATACATATAATCACTTTCAAGAGTGAAGAAATGGGGATGAATTAGTTTATTACAGTATAAAAATATGAGTAATTTGCATTATATTCAACTTTTCTGTTTTCACCTCAGGATCTTACCATGTGTATTCTTTCAGATTAGATATTCACTTATTTTGGGCTCTTATTTCTAAGGTACTATTCATCTGCCAAGCTTAGGTATCACATTATGTGGCAATATCTCTGATTTCATCTTCTCTTCTGAATCGGGACCCTCATTATATCTGTCTTAACATCCTTTATAATTCTTTTATCTTTCTAACTACAATTATAATTATATTTTCATTTGATTAATATCTGTAAAATGACTATTTTATTAGACCACATTCTCCATTGCATATAATATAGTCTCTATCACATAATAGATGGCCACAATGGGATTATAAGAAACAATGAACAGATACTATTATGTGCCTGATAAATAGAAATAGCAAGGCAAACTACAGTATGTAGGGTTGTTTCTGTACCCTGAAGCACCGCCCCTAGTAGGTAGCAGGTAAGTGCTAGTTTCCTGCCCCCCTGGGGATGTGGCCCATACCAGACACTACTTACTGGTCTTGGATGCTGGATGCTGGATGCTGGATGCTGGATGCTGGATGCTGGAGCTGCTGACCAATGCAGTTCTCTGGAGAGTTCTGCCTTGATCCGCAGAACCAGCATCTAGCATCCAAGACCACAAGATAGCCAAGTGAGAGTGAGCACTCCTCTCAGGTCTTAAGGGGTCCCATTCTTGGCCACACACAGGGAGGGGGGACCTAGCAGTTACCTGCTGACTACTAGGGCCAGTACTTCGGAGTACAGACAACCAGCCCTACAACAGTGCAGTGTTTAAATGGTGTGGATTCCTTCTAAATATGTTCATACTCGAACACAATTACCACTCTTGGACTTAAACAGAGAACCTGCACTTTCTTGTGTGCTGTGATAAAGTCAGAAAATTATGCATATATAAGGTGCAGACAATAACTAATGGTTGAGTGCTCAAAACTGAAAAATGCCATCTATACCATCCTTTCTAAGACTGAGAGAAAATTGAGGAAAAGTGGGCTGACAGATCATAATAGCCAGAAGATAGTGAAAAAGGCTGCAAAATTCCATCTCTGAGCAATAGACAGCCACTGACATCCCAAATTTTCAACAACTAAAGTTTGCTCAACTGCACTGGCTCTGCATAAGAATGTTCCCATGAATAGTCAGGAAAGGATGGGGGAGGACTGCAGTTTCCCTATTCCTCACTGCTTACTTACTTCCTGTAGATAGACTCATGGAAAGGGTTTGGTTGTAGATCCATTGATGATTCCCCACCAGGCAGCATTGGATATTCCTGATTCATTAGTAACAAAGGTGTTCGTGGTTAAGCTACATGGGTCACAGAACAAAACCAAAGGTTGTGAATTTGTGAAAGTGATAGAAGGGAAATAAAAGTATAGAAAAGGCAAGGAATGATTAGAATGCAGTATATACACATATAAATGGTTTAAAAAATAAACCTAAATAATAAGAAAAATTACATATTGTCATATATGACCAGAACACTGTTAGTGTGACTCTTCTTATTAATTGTATCATTTAGAAAATATTTATTTTGTAGGTCCAAAGATCTCTTACATATTTGCTTGATTTCAGTGCCCTCTTCCATTTCCCTCTGTCTTTATTTCAAATTTTGATTAGTGGGCCCCAAAATTCCTATGGTATCTACTCTTAAAAGATAACCTTAACACACATATCACTGAACAAAAGCAAAGGCCAATGTTTATATCAACATAATATGTAAAATATATTTATCTCCCATAAACCCTGCTTATGTTCTGTTTTTCACCTAAGTTCTTACAAGAAAAGATTCCCTCTGCTTGTGGATTTGATTCCATTTTTTTTGAGATTTTTTGAGTATTGCAAATACTTTTAAAAATATTTTGAGGATTATAAGTACATCATTTCCCCCTTCCCCTCACAAATTGCAACCTTCCCATGTACTCCCTCTTACTGTCTCTCAAATTCATGGCCTCTTAGTCTTTAACTGCTGTTACAATACATATACACATATATTCCTAAATGCATAAACACAGCATTCTCATTCTGAATATTGTTACAGATATTTATATATTTTCAGGACTTACCATTTCATATTGAATAATAAATTGGTGTGCTCTTTACAGGGGAAGATTATTTCTCTAATTCTCAGTACTCCTTATTTACTTGCAATTCCTTGTCTTGCATTGAGGTCTCATGATATTGCCCCAGTTGACTTTAAAATATCTATTATTCTCCTTGTTCAGTTTGTTTAGGCAATCGTGTTAGTGAGACTTTATACTTGTAGCGTATGACATCCCTAGGAGACACAGACTCAGAAAATATTCTTGATCCTCTGGCTCCTTTAATATTTCTGCCACCTCTTTAACAATGATACTGGAGCCTTATGTATAGGAATTGTGTTGAAGACATATTAGTTGGGACTAGGATTTACAACTATGCATTTGGATTGGTTGTGGTTTTCTGCACTTATATGTGGATAAAATGACATATATTTAGAACATAGTTCAGATTATGATGATTTGATAAAGTAGCAATTTTAGGTTTCCCTCCAGGATCCATCACTCCTCCAGCCCTGGGTTTCCAGTGCTGGCCATGATTCCCCTCTTTTTGAGCACTTCTTTAGTTCAATTAGAGATCTGTAGGTTACACACAAACTATGTGTGCCATTACTGCATCTTTAAGGTTTCTAGGCCATGCTGCTTTTGTTGCCATAGCTGGGTGGGAAGAACTATTGATTGCTCCTGTCCTTTAGATGCTTACAGGGAGTGTTCTGGTATCATGAAATCAATTCTTTAGCTTTTTTTTTCTTTTTTGACTTAGGGTCTCATATAGCCCCAGCATAGCCTTGAGTTTCCTAAGTAACACACGCTTATCTTAAACTCCTAATTCTCTCATTTCCACCTCCCAAAACTAGGATTATAGGTTTGTACTACCATGCCTATTGGTATTCTATTATTTTTTGGTTTCAAACATGTTATCCCATATCTTACCTACTTTTATAAAAGTTAGTTATTTCTCTAGGCTTTGATTTTTCAAACATTTTTCATTTGTGATCCCTCTTTTCTTACATTTAAATTCATTTTTACATGACCTGAGATTCTATATAAAATTAGTATATAGAGGAAGCATTTACCCACCATAAATCATAAGTAAATTATATATAAATAGTTTGATATGCATATAATTTTACCATTTATAAAACTGAAAGGAAATCTATTCATTAATGAGATATGTGTGCTTCTTTTTCCCCCCCAGGGAAAATGGAACGTTAGCTGACTATTTGATACTAGGACACAGAGTGTCATTGACATCTTTTAGAGTTAATTGGTATTTTTATATTACATTTATCAATACAGAGAATAGTGTTTCATTGCAGAAATATATTTTGAGTCATTTAAAAAATATAGGAAATTTTGTCTTAATCCCAAGATTAAAAAAAAATAATTGCATAATTGTTTTGTAAAACCCAAGTCAGTAATTCAAGCAGCAACTAAACTTAATCATTCTAGCCTAGTGTTGGTGGCTAATCCTAGCACTTGGGAAGGAGAAGCAGGGAGACCTCTATGAGTTCAAACTAACCTGGTCTAGAGAGTGAATTCCAGGGCAGCCAGGGCTACCCATAGAGAAATCCTGTCTAGAAACCCTCCCAGCAAATTAATCATTCTAAGGCAATACAATCAAAACATTGGCTGGATATATGTTGAGGAATCATGGTAGGAAAATATTAGAAGTTTTTGTTTAAGATAATTATAAATCATTATGTTTCTATATGCTTTGCCAGTTTTGCCTGTACAGTAGTAACCACCAAACACAGTATATACAATAGTCTCTTATCTGACCTGGGGTGTTCCAAGCAGCATATGATGGCATTACATGACATGATGGTATGTATAGCAAGAAGTGGACATATTGTACATTACAAACCAAGATGGTAGTAAAACCACAAAATATAACAAATAAATATGTCTAGAAATACAATGTATTCATTATATTTGATTTAAAATTAATTTTTGCTGCATATTCAGAAGTGTTTTACTGTTGTCAGGTGTTTTGTGATCCAATGTTCATTTCTGCTACTCTATAAAGAAGCTGTGTTATAAACAAATCTGTAAATATGCACAAGTGCACCAGGTCAGACAGACCCAGTCAAAAGCCATGCTTACATGTTTTCTTGATTACCCATTTGTCCAAGCAAAAATCAACATGAAGTATCCAAAGGATTTCAGATTAAGTCCAAAATCAACCAAGCTTGAGAAACAGCAAGACGGGCAATGGTGGTGCATGCCTTTAATCCCAGCATTTAGGAGGCAGAGCCAGGCAGATCTCTGTGAGTTGGAGGCCAGCCAGGTCTACAGAACGAGATGCACAACAGGCATCAAAGCTACATAAAGAAACACTGTCTCAAAGAGAGAGAGAGAGAGAGAGAGAGAGAGAGAGAGAGAGAAACAGCAAAAACAGAACCAAACTTAAGTTAGTGGAGGCAGACTAGAGTCACATCAGACACACAACCAACAAAAGAAGTCCACATTCCTAGGTCACCTCACAAAACCACAAGATCAAAACAAAATCCATTAGTTCTATAGAAATGTTCTCCAGTCAAAATTAACTAGAAACCCCCCAGGAAACATAATTTTTAAAAAAATCATAATTAAAATCAATTCACTGAATTTAAATAAGACATAAAAACATCTAAATTTACTTAAATATGTTATTATTGGGATTAATTGATAGAACTGCATTAGAGGTTGCTCTTGGTTTCTTAAAGAAGAGTTCAGTGGGTATTTTTATATGCAAATTTACTTGATAATCTATTCCACTTATTCTTTTTCAAGACTTCTTTTTTTCTGAATATTTAAGGGTAGAAAGTACTTGCTTATCACTGAAACTGAATATTATACAGTTGTGAGGATTGTTTTTCTAAATGAAATTATTTATCATTTTTTTTTGTATTGCTTACTATGGTGATTTTTTTACAAAAAGCCCCCAAAGGAAGAGGCACTATTAGGAGGTATGGCCTTGTTGGAGTAGGTATGGTCTTGTTGAAGGAAGTGTGTCACTGTGGAGGTGGGCTTTGAGATCTCATATATGCTCAAGCCATGCTCAGTGAGACAGTTTGCTTTCTGTTGCCTTTGCTTCAATATATAAGGACTCACACCTGTAGCACCATGTCTGCCTGCATGCTGCCTTACCTCTTGCTAAACATCTGAAGTGAAAGTGGGCCACCCCAATTAAATGTTTTTCTTTATAACAGTTGCAGTGGTTGTGGAGTCTCTACACAGCAATATAAACCCTAAGACAGAAGTTGGTACCAGGGACTGGGATAATCTTGTGATAAGCCAGGCCATGTTTTTTGGTTTTAAGGAATATGGACCTTGGGGCTGTGGGTTAGAAAAGCAAATGAATGCTTTAAGTGCTCTTAATGTGGCATGCTTGATGTTGTACTGAGAGTGATTTGAACCATGGGGGGCTAGATCAATAGGTTTCAGAGGAGAACAATATTAATGAGACTGCTTTTTGTCCTTGTCTTAAGAGTCTGCCTGAGGCTAAAGTGAGTTTTTTTAATTACTTCATTGGCAGAGGAAATCTCAAAACAGCCTAGTATAAACTCTGCCATGTGGTTATTAGTGGTAACTCTAATGAAGATTTATAGTGAAAAGGAGCAAGCCGAGCAAGAAAAAAAATACAAGATGTAGAACAATTTGAGTAGAAAAGGAGCACCAGAAATAGAGTTAAGTGCAATGGAGTTATGTCCTGTATTCAAGAAGATAAACAGATTAAGAAATGAGATAAAATGGGTGGTGACCTCAGGGTAAGATCCCACCTAGCTAAGTTTCCAACTTGTGAAAAAGAATTAAAGAAAAGCTTAGAGTCAGGAGTGGTGGTAAATGCCTTTAATGCACTGGAAAGGCAAAGGGTGGCAGATCTCTGAGTCTGAGGCCATCCTGGTCTACAGAGCAAGTTGCAGAACAGCCAAGCTTAGACAATGAAGGAAATCATGGAAAACAGAAAGCTGATGTAGATATAATTGAAAAATCGGAGTTCAAGGCCAATTGGGTATACAAATCCAGTTTCAGGACAGTCAAGCTTAGGTAGTGAAGGAAACTATCCAAAACAGAAAGCTGTTGAAGATGTAATAGAACAAGGTGGCCATGTTCCAGTCCCAGTTAGCAGCAGAACTTGGCAGCTTTGGTCAAGTGGTTCTGGCTTCAAGAATAGAAGAAAAGTATTATGGAACCTACCTTCATGACTAAGTAATGTGGCTGAGGCTAGGCATGTGTCAATTATGTCCCTGAATGGAGGCCTGAAGAGGCCATTGCATGAAGCTGTGAAGGTGAAGCCTTGATTTCCTTAGAGACACCAAGATGTTGGAGTAACCAGAGCCATGTGATGCCTGCCAAGGAAAGATGGTAACCATGAGTGGAACCAGCCTAAGAAAGAAGTATGTTGCAGTTAGAGATCTGAAGAGTGTTTTGACACTAGACATGGAGATGTAGAGCTTGGAATTTGTCCATCTTGTTTTAGGTCTTGCTTTGGTCCAGTATTTCCTCACTATGCTTCCTTCCCTATGTTTTAGAATGGTAATGTATATCTGGTGCCATTATATGTTGGAAAAATGTGATATGTGCTTTGATTTTGATTTTACAGAGGATTACAGTTAAGAGATTGCATGAATCTCAGAAGAGTCATTGAATTTTAGATTTTTAAATATGTTTGAGATTGTTATAAAATATGAATACCTTTGAAGTTTGACTGAATGCATTTTTTTTGCATTATGATATAACTACAAGCATTTGGGGACCAGGGAGTAGAATGTGGTGGTTTGAAAGAAAATGGCCCCCACAGGTTTAGGCACTGTTAGGAAGTGTGGCATTATTGAAGTTGGTGTGGTCTTGGAAGAAGTGTATCATTGTGGAGGTAGACTTTGAGGGCCATACCCAGTGAGACAGTTTGCTTTCAGTTGCCTTTGGATCAAGATGTAAGGACTCTCAGCTCTAGCACCATGTCTACATGAATGCTACCTTGCTTCCTGTCTTGATAATAATGGACTAAAGCTCTGAACTGTAAGTGAGCCACCCAATTAAATGTTTTTTTCTTTTTAAGAGATGCAGTGGTTATGCTGTCTCTTCACAGCAAAAGAAACCCTAAGATACTTACATTGTTTTCTTTTTCTGGTCTAGCTCTTATAGTCTGGTTAATATCATAGAGTAGTCTTTATAGGCTTTCTTTCTCTGTCAATCCTTGTCTTGCTGACTCCAAGACTCAATTTTATAAAATTTACTTTGAAATATTCCTGAAGGGTACACTTAAATTTTCTCTCATGGCCTCTGGCATCACTGACTGATTGCTGATACTATATTTCTAACTCAATTCATTTTCAGAGTATCAATACTCATATATCCAATGTTCTACATATGAATTAATTCAGGTATCTAGAGCACTTCAGATAGCATAAGTCTAAAATGGAGCCTTGAACCTTTACTCTATTTCATTTCTTATGTTACCTCATAAATGCTATTGCTTTTATCTAGTATCTCAGACTGGAACCTCACCTTAATTCTTTTCTCTTCTCTGTCCCTTATATGTAATTGTTCACTAATTCAGTATGAAAATATTCAAATAATTTACACGCATTTTGCCATTTCAACAATTCATAGCATCACTATTTTTACCAACTACATGACTGCATAAATATTTTCATTGCCTTAAATTTTGTCCTGATTTCAACCCATCATTCTTTCTGTAAAAACGTGGTCTCTTAAACACTCACATATGTAAACATGCCACTTTCTTGCTTAAAATAGCATCTAACTGTTAACTTCCCTAGATGTATGTACCCCTAGATAAACTTAACCTTAACCTCCTTATCATAGGTCCACTGTAGCAGGAATCTTAGAATGTCTTATTAATAAAATCAAACCCGAGCCAGGTATTGGGGTGAATGCTGGAAGATCAGAGAGACAGAAAAAGCCACAGCTTCCTCACTTTGCCAGTTCCTCAGCTGGTCTTGTTTCCTCAGACTGCAAGCTTCTAGTCCTCATCCAAAATGGCTCTCAGCTGAACTGCTGCTAGAAGCCTAAAAGCTTAACCAGCCAAAGACTAGTTTCTGGTCTTCACGCCTTATATAGCTTTCTCTTTCTGCGGTCACTCCCTGGGATTAAAGGCGTGTTTCTCCATGCTGGCTGTATCCTTGAACACATAGATTTCTAACTCTAGAAAGCTGGGATTAAAGGTGTGTGCTACCACTGCCTATCCTCTGTATTAAATATTGTGGTTGTTCTGTCTCTGACCCCAGATAAGTTTATTAGGGTCACACAATATTTGGGGGAACAAAATACCACCACATTCCTTTTTGAACTGACCTTACCCTGATTTTCTAACTGATGTAAGAACTAAAGCTCAATGAATGAAAATTAGAATAGATTTTGTTATTGTATGCATAGAGTAACATAATGAACCATCAAATCCAATGTAAACTAAAGTGCTCATGGGCTTCTAATGTTCAGATCAAAAGGAAAATAAGGTTAGACAGGTCTTTGGGTAGAAGTAAGCATGAAATTGATAGAATACCTGATAGGAGCAAGATATAACAGAGTGGAATGTAAATAAGATTAAGAACACAGTAAATAAAACACAGGGAACTAACTCCTAGTCACTGACATGTCTATACAGTCCATATTGTGATGGGTAGGTATTATAGGTTGATTTAACAGGTCAGAAGTGAAGATTGTGACCAAGAGAAAAAATCTATAATGTGTCTGATCATCTTCATCTTCTGCTTAAAAGGTGGCACTGGTTTCTTAGCAACTATAGAGCAAAGAATTTTGAGAGTCGGAAGGGCCTCCTCAGCTTCTAACTGCCTATGAAGCCATACCTCCACCCCCAACTGTACCATCTTCTCTTTAGCCTATGCCATCAGTAATTGCATGGCATGCTTTGTAATCCCAGTGTTTTTTCACATACTGTTTCCCCTTCTTGACATGTCCTTGATTACTTCATTTCCAAGGTGAATTTGTTTATTCTTCAGATTTCTGTACAAAAAAAAAAAAAAATGACTAACACTGATTGAGCGTGGTGGCACACACCTTTGATCCCAACACTTCTGAGGCAGTGGCAGACAGATTTCTATGAGTTTCAGGCAAACCTGTTTGACATTGGGATTTCTAAGCCAACAAGGACTACATAATGAAATACTGTCTCGAAATAAATAAATAAACTGCCTTTGCTCAGCCTGAGAGGAGGTAACTGGACCTGCCTGGATTGAATCTACCAGGGGAGTCTTTGCCCTGGAGGAGATGGGAATGGGAGGTAGGCTGGAGGGAAGGCAGGGGCAAGGGCGGGAGAGGGGAGGACAGGGGAACCCATGGCTGATATGTAAAATTAAATTAAATTATAAAATAATAATTTTAAAAAAGACTGCCTCTGGGAATCTGCTGAATGTTCCTTTCTCTTAGCCAATCCATGTTTAAATTCTTGTATTTATAAATGAGCAAATGTTTTGAGCATTTAGTATAGGCCTGATTATGTTGTTATATACTGGGAAAACTATGAGGAATAGGAAAAGTCAAACATGTTCTTTATCCCTTTTGCCCTTATGTTTAGAAGTCCACACACATGCACAAACAAAATGACTATTGATTTAATATGTCCTATAAATTAAAGAAAAAGTGCTGACATATTTAAAAAGAGGATGAAGGGGAAGCGGGGCAAATTACTTCATTATAAGGTTGAGTTATATAATATTGTTGGTGTTATAACAGTGTGTCTTATAACATTGGAGATGTTATATAATTCATTCTACAGTTTTTCTTACTGAGGAACTGATACTTAAACTGAAACTTGAAGGATGTATGAATTCAACTGCAATGCTCAAGCTTGGAAATTGGCATGTTTCCTGAACCAAGAGAACTAGGAAAGAGTTGGTGACTAGATTAAAGTAAGAGTGAGAAACAAGGTATTTCAAATAATACACTTATAACAATGTTATTGAATTCTCATAAAATGTAAAGCTTCTAGATTTTCTTCATGATCTCTCAGATTACTGTGGGCCTGTAATGGAAGATAGGAAGTAAAATAGGGAAACTAATTTAAAAGTAGTCATAAAGGAGAAATACAATGTGTTATGTGCTCAGGGGCTGAAAAGAAAGCGTCTTTGATTTAAGTCCTGTTTATGTTTTAATTTTAGCTCTGTTTCTTCACTAAAGTTATACCCAAATTTTCTAATCCTTAGTTTATTTATGAAGTGGGTATAATAATAGGGTCAATTTTTCATAGTTTTAGGCTGAGATAGGAGTGAGATAATTCATTGTAGTGATTATAGACGTCTATGGTTATAAATATTTAATAAACACTAAAGATTGAAATCAAATGGTAAGTAATCGTGACCTGGACAAATTTGGAAAGACGGAAATTGAATAAAAACTATCATGAAGGATTAAACAGCCCAATCTAGTAATAGTTTGGATATGAGAGATGAGAAATAAGGGTCTCCCAGATATGACACCTGGGTTTTTGTCAAAAGAAGTAGGGTAGATTTTTCTGTACTTACCTAGGTTAAAGAATATCTATCTGCCTGGTAGGTTTTAGCTGTAAATTTTCCTGTTTGCACCATGTAAGGCAAGAATGAAAGAAAGGAAAAGATGGTATGTAAAATGCTATGTAAAAGAAAATGGTTATTAAACACTTCTGGTACCTGTCAGACTCTTACGTGAAATATATAAAATGTGTTTAATTTTGTAACAATTCATAGAATAGTGTCTTGCTATGCAAAATAAATTGATATATAGTTTTTCCTAAAATGTAACATTTTTGAAATTTTCTTTTTAAATATAATATTTTAATACTTGGAGAACTTCATACAGTGTAATTTGATGGTATTTACCCCACTTAAACTTTACTTTCTCACAGACCCACTCTTCCATCTTCTACCCCCCAACTTCGAGGTTGTTTTTTTTTTTTAAAATAATACTATCAATCTTAATTTTTGCTTCTCAAGTACTCATGGGTATGGAGTCATCCATTAGAGCATGGTCATCTTACAGGAGCCATACCCTTAAAAAATGGCTGTTCCTCACTAGAATCCATCAAATCAATAGTTCCTCTGTTAGAGGTAGAGCTGGAAGCTCTTTCTAGCTCTGTACAAGAATGTGGACTGCTTGATCTTGTCCAGGCAACACAGCTACTATGACTTCATGAGTGCAGCAATCTTTGCATGTTCAGAAAATGCTGGTTTGCTCTATTCCAGCCCTACATTTCATTTATAAAATTTCCCCCTCCTCTTCCATAATGGTTATTGATTAAATGAACAGTTAGACTTATATATTATTTTGTCTTAAAGGTGTTTGGTAATTCTTTGATCTGCTTCTATCACAGAATGGAGACTACTACTTGGTAAACTAGCAGATGAAGATTTTGAGGAGTGTGCCTAACCTTCTTCCCCTTGGCAACTGGTAGTCTACTCTGAGGACCACCTGGCACACCATGGGAAAACGTGATAACCGAGTGGCATATATGAATCCTATAGCAATGGCCAGATGGAGGAATGCAAGCCAATCTACAGGCCCAACTATACAAGATTATCTGAATCGACCAAGGCCTACATGGGAAGAAGTAAAGAAACAACTAGAGAATAAAAAGAAAGGCTCCAAGGCATTGGCTGAATTTGAAGAAAAAATGAATGAAAATTGGAAGAAGGAGCTTGAGAAAAGCAGAGAGAAAGTATTAGCTGGAAATGTCAGTTCATCCAAAAGAAAAGAAAAAAAGAAAAAAAGGAAGAAAAAATCTTGTCGGTATACATCCTCTTCATCAAGCTCTGATTCATCTAGCAGTTCTTCAGATTCTGAGGATGAGCCCAAGAAACAAGGGAAAAAGAGAAAGAAGAAGAAGAACCGTTCCCACAAATCATCAGAAAACTCCACCTCTGAATCAGAATCGCCAAGCAAGGAGCTTCCCCCAAAGAAGAAAAAAGCAAAGGATGAAACTGAAAAAGAAAAATGTACCAAAAGCTCCAGCAAGAAAAGAAAGAAGACTTATCCTGAGGAAAAGCCATCCTCTTCCGAATCCTCATTCGAATCAGATTATGAAGAGGAGGTGCAGCCAAAAAAGAAGAGAAAATACAATGAGCAAGAAAGAGAAATGGAAAAGATGAAAAAGAAGAAAAAGAAGAAACATCACAAGAAACACAGTAAGAAGAAGAAGAAGAAGTCTAGTTCAAGTCACAAGTCAGTGTAACAGAAAGGAAAACCAAACAGGCTTTCCATATTTAAAATGAAGCAAAATCTAAAGGAAACTTCAACTGTGAAAAGCTAGGTTATATTTACCAAAATGCATGAGATTCTCTGTGTTAATAGAGTTATTCTGGACTTTAAGTTGCCAGTAAAATGCCACTGTGCCAGAAAAGGCTGTATTTGTTGCCTGCAGCTTATATAGAGGGTTTTGTTTGTTTAATGTCTGTCATTATGCCTAATAGGTACTCCTCTGGGAACCAAAACTCAGTTGTCATACTAATGTTAAAATGTTTGGAGTTCACTTAAATTGTTTTAGATAATGAATAATTTTGACCAAAAATACATCCAACATTAAATGTATGTAATTTTTACATATCTTTAAAATACAGTCAGAAACATGGTGACAATTACAGTTGACATTTTGAAGATATGACAGCATTGTTGTTCAAAAATTAATTTTTTAGCAATGTTTACTTGATGTTGCGTTTTTTTCAAGACGTTTTTGTTTACATTGGGGAAGGGCTCATGTCAGGAAGTGGGAGGGGTGTGTGTTTGCTACTCTGGTTAGCTGAATTGTGTGCCTTTAATCCTTACACATCCTATTTTTGCCAGTGCAGCAACCATTTCTTTCTTACATTCTGAAATTGTAGAATGTTGTTGTGTACTGTATCAAGAGAACAAGAGAGCAGTTTACAGCACAAAGCCCCCAAAGCTAGGACATTTACCTCCATTTCAGCACTATTCACTCTCTAGTAATAATGTTATTTAACATTCGATTACTCCATAACTTAAATTAGCTTATTATTTGAAGGAGAATCATTTTAAACTGTCCCTGGTTTTGTTTCTTTGTTTTTATTCATAAACATTGTGATTTTTGCACACTTTATACTGCCATTTTAATTATCCAGTTATATACTTTATAATGAGTATTGATCCTTTTAAATATAATTTTTATGGCAAAGATATAAAGTTCAAGTTTTTCATATCTTAAATTTTGGATATTAATTTCATCTCATTAGTAAATTTAAATTTCACATTTGCCAAAATATTTAGTATGTAAAAAGAAGGTCTTAAAAAATTGTAATACCTTCATATTGATGCTGGTTTACTAATAAGCAAGTTGAGGGCCAGACTTCTAGTATGCTCTGTGTCTTGTTACATAAACTACTGCCAAAATATTAGTATGTTCATTAATAGTTTCTTGTCCTAAACATTAGTACTGAAGTATATAATGGAAGTTAAATTTAGGTAATAATGACATCATTTATCTTTCTGTGTCCATATATTACTAAGATCTGGTGCCTTGTGTCTGTTGCTGATTCGTGTTCACCACTAATGTTAAGAACGTGTTAAAATATTTTACTTTACATTTCTATAACAGAGTAGCATAAATTGTAAGCTTATGTTTCAGAAGCACCTATTGCAGTAGACACACTAATAATGTCATGGTACAAAGGATTTTGGCATGATGAGAGAAACTCAGTGTTTCTTTCTTTCAGATACGTAATTTATCCTCAGAGTCTTTGAAACAAAAGCAAAATTATATAAAAGATCTAGTAGATAAAGGACTTGATACCTCTGAAGGATGTTGCAAGGGTAATCTTAGATTCTCTCAATATTGTTCTTGGAGTATTGTAGTAATGCCATACTAGATCACCTTGAAGTTTCATAAATACAACTGTTTCTTAAAATATATCTACATGTATATTGCTGATAAAACTATTGCATTTAAGGGGAATTTTGTATCCATATAGAGTTTTTTTTCAAGAGTATTCATTAAATGTTTTTAAAAGCTATATTATTTGTAGACTATGTCAAAAACATTCACAATTCATCCTATAGCTCTGTGCTTCCATTCACTTCCCTGCTCTTTGTAGTTAGGGGATCCCATTTAACTTACAACAGACAACTTGAAAAGAGAATTGATGTGTCAGTTTTTCCCTTGAGCAGAAACAATTCCTGCATGACACTTCAGGTGTCTCTTTACATTCCACCATAAGTGGAAAGCAAAGGCCAGCCTCCAAGAATGATGCAACCTGTAACTTTATGTCATATTTTAGAAGGGTTTTGTCCTGGAAAACTGATGAAGTTGCCACGAACTTTTAATAATAATAAATAAATTGTTATGTGTTCAGTCACTTAGATGTTGGGTCCTTTCTTTTTGTATCACCACCTAAACTAACTTGAACAATAACAGAGAACTTTACATCTGTTTATCATTTTAAAAGTAATTCAGTTACCTTTATCAGACATATCCACAGATGGCTGATTAATCCAAAAGAGATCATATATGTCACATTGAAAAACACATGTTCATTTTGTTTGCATTCATTTTCACATACTGACTCTGAAATAGGTGGATTTTATATCCTATTTCATTCCTCTGGTTATAGCCTAAACAAATTTCCAGGAACCAATTTTAGAAGGAAAATTATTTTAAAATGCTCATTACTTTTGATGAGGAAGAATACTGTTGTTAGGTATGAGTAAATGTTATGATAGAAAAAGTGGTCTGGAAATATGTGGGGATTAATAGTCTAGGCAGATTAAGTGAATATTTAACACATAGTCTCCATATTTTTAAGCATTATCTCCACCTGCCAAGCACTGAAATTTTTTTTAATGATTTTCTTATGTAATTAGTAAGAAAGCTTCAACTATAACATTCAACTAACTTTTACTACTGTAAGGGAAACAGCACAGGCATCAATATGAAGAGAGATTTGAAAAATAAGTACAATTTATATTAGGAATTTAATTTCAAGGATGTAAAGGATCTAAAAGATCTCAGGCTGAAGATAAAGAGATATGAATAAAATTAAATGTCTGGCTTTGCATTTAGTGATAACTTTGCAATTATAAATTTATTTTGATTTATTTCAATTGTTAATTATATTGCAATAGTTGTGTGTGTGTGTGTGTGTGTGTGTGTGTGTGTGTGTGTGTGTGTATGGATTTATGTGTGAGGGTTAGCATGATTGTAAGCCAGAGGCTGACATCTATCCTTCATTTTTTTGGGGTAGGATTGTACAGGGTCTCTCACTGAACTGTAACCTCACTGATTCAGCTAGCTGGAAACCAATGAACTGCTAGAATTCTCCTACCCCACTTTCAGCACTGGGATTACAGATATATACCACCTTTGAATTGATGTTTGTGATCCAAACTCAGGTCCTCATGTTTTTATCAAAAACACTTTGCCACCACGCATTTTCCAGAGCTCTCAATAGTCATTTCTGTTCAGCTACATTACTTATTTAAGATGCTTGTGTATCTTAATTTATGCCTTATATACATTTTAGGCAGACGTTCAGAAACATCCTTGTATTGTACTTGTGGTGAAATGACTTTTTCATTCCTTCCTGAGCTGCAAGAAGGACATTATGTTTTATCAATGTGTGCTATCTTTTTTAAAAAAAATGTTTTTTGAAGAAAAATATTGTGTATCACAGGTATGCCTCAAAAGTCAGTATGTATCCCAAGAACAACCTTGAAATTCTCGTCATCCTGCCTGTAGAAAGCTAAGATGACAGGCATGTACCACCATAACAGGTTTATTCCTGCAGAGGACTGAATAGCACTTTTTCTTGACTCTTCAGTGGCACTGTTCTAATTTGTTTTCTATTATTGTGATGAAAACCATCAGCAAAAGTAACTCATGTAGAAAAGGGTTTATTTTGCTTATACATGAACATTGCTGTCCATCATCTACCTAGACAAGCCAAGGCTGGAGCTCAAGGTAGGAACTGAAGCAAAAGCCCTGGAGGAAAGCTGCTTACTGGCTTGTTCTCAAGACTTGCTCAGCCTGCTTTCTTAAACCCACAACCACCTACCCAGGGATGGCAACACTAACAATGGACCAGAGCCTCCCACATCAGGTAACAGGCCAGTATGATAAAAGTACTTTTAAAATTGAGGTTCCTTCTTCCCGGAAGATACTAGCTAGGCTCAACTTGACAAAAACAAACTAATAGCATAAACACATACATCAATTTGCTTTGTATCTTTGTATTATAGGTATTTTTTATCCTTGCAAATTCCAGTAGCTAAGATCTTGACTCTAAGATAATTAGATTTGAATCCATATTCTATGTTTTCTTGATACGTGGTCTCCAGCAAATTGGTTCACTTGAATGTGACTCAATTTCCTCACATACAAAAATGAGAAAAATAATAGTAGCTATTTCAAAGACTCAAGAATAAGATAACATTTAAAACATTTAATTCAGTCCCCCAACACACAACAAACATTTGCTATTATTTTTCTCCTCCTTTTGTTATTATCACCATCTTCTCTTTATTTTTTAAGAGAGGGTTTTACTATGTAGCCTTTGCCGGCCTAGAACACATTATGTAGACCAGATTGTTCATGAACTAGCAGAGATCTTCCTGCCTTTGCCTCCCAAGTGCTGTGATTAAACACATGCATACTACACCCAGCACATCACCATTGTATTCTATTGTCTTTATTATTATTATTATTATTATTATTATTATTATTATTATTATTATTTATTGCATCATCACTTTAAGTGGTGGAGTGTATTTTTACCCTCTTAAAGCTAGAGAGTTTTCCTTCTTTTTCTCATACAATGATGATTAATAGTGTTAGGGAGCTCCTCATTTTAAAGAAAGTAGTTGAGCAGGTCATGGAAGAAAGGGGACTAAATAAATGCAATATACTGAAGTTTATCTATAAACTCTTTTTTTGTACAACAGCATGAGGTATAAATTCATATATTTTATGAATGTCCTCTTCATTCAGTCCAATGTTAATTATAGTTACAAATATATATTTGCATAATGAGTTGGTGCTATAACATTTTAATCAGTACACTGACTGTTTCATCACAAACACACACAGAGCAAGAGAGAGAGGGTGGAGGGAGAGAAAAAAGAAATAAATGTAATTAAATTTAATTCCATTCTCATTATACATCGAACCTCCACCACCAATGCTTCTACAAGCCCTTGGAAACTATTGATGCATCTTATGTGTCTGTGGTGTTCCCTGTTCCATACATTTCATATAAGTAGAATGATAACATAGGTGCTTTTTGGTATAGCTTTGTTCAATTAGCATATTTCTACTGATTGTAAAATAATATGTATTTATTGTTTGAAAATGTCAAATGTGTACAATCTATTTTCATCATATGTACCCCAGCACATCCACCTAACTCTTCCTGGACTCTCTCCTACAACATTTTCCCTCCTAACTCAATTTCCTTATTTTTTAAAATTGCCCACTGAGTCCAGGTAACACACATGGTTATAGAGCCATCCTCTGGAGCATGGGCAATCTATCAGTGCCTGCACACGCAAGAGAAAACTGATGCTCCCTCCTTTAACAGCCATCAACTGCCAACAGCTTCTCTGCAAGGGGTCAGGCCCTGTAACCCTCTCCTCTATCCAATTATCATAAGATTTTAAGGTTCATTTCATAAAGTAGTAAATTTGAGAAAGAAGTTTTATAAGACACCATAACAGGTCAAGATGTGTGCTTATCAATTTTAATAGATGTTATTTTAGAGTGGTTTTATACTCACAGAAAATTCAACAGAACATACAGATATCCTGTAAATACCCCTTTCTTAAACATGTGCACCTTCCCACACTATAAGTATCCTGTATGATAATGACATATAGGATTGAAATTATGATCCTATGTTGATACTACATTATTATTCAAAGCCCATAGAATATATTTGGCTAGTTCCTGATATTTCACATTCTATAGGATTTGAACACATGAATAATCATTTGTATCCACCACAATTTTATTATATAGAATATTTTCTCAGCCTTAAAATCCTTGTTCCATCTCTTCGTCCCTCTCGTCTAATTAAATACTAAAAAACAGATGGTTTTTTTTACTGTCTTCATAGATTTTCTTTTTACAGAATATTTTTTTTATTTATGATCACAAAATGTAGTCTTTTCATGGTTACTACTTTGACTTGGCAATTTTCATCTAATTGTACTGTCTGGAACTTCATGCTTATTAACTCACTTCTTTTGGAACTCAAGTAACATTCTATTGTCAAGGTGTACTACAATCAATCCATTCACCATCAAAACATATCTTTGTTGTATCCAAATTTGGATACTATGAAGAAAGCTGCTATAACATCATTGTGCAAAGTTTTGTCTGACCAAAAGCTGTCAGTTATTTAGAGATAAATACAGTATTAGGATTGTGCTATTATGGCCAAGATTTATGACATAAACAACATAAGGAAAACAGATTTATTTTGGCTCATATTCATTCCAAAAGCGTTTGGCCTTAAGTACTTAGGCATGATATCAAGGAAGTAGGAACATGTGGCAGAGGAGCCTATTTATTTCATCTCAGACAGAAATCAGAGAGAAGGAGACTGAAAATAGAAGGTATTCCTAAGAACCACCATATGTGTTCTATTTGTGTTAGTGGCATCCCATCCCCTAAACTTTCAAGAATATACCTAACAACTACAGCCAGGGACAGAAGACATAGATAGACTTTTGTGGCACACACTTTATATCCAAGTCATACCAAATACTAAGAAGTGTGACTGCTGGATCATCTGCTCCAGTTTTTACAGTTCTCACCAGCTTTATTTAGTCCAGGTATGTACAAATTCTGATTTATATTTGCATGTCTCTGTGCACATTCAAATTTATGATTATTTAAAACTATTCTATTTGATAATCAGCAATACTGTTGTCCGTTGTCTAGAGCTCATTCATCCACTAAGAACAATGTTCATGTCAAGAATGAAATAGAATAAGACCTATATCCTACAACCAAGGGAAATATATTATTATTTTCTTATTAAGGTTTGCTAGAGGTTCAATATGTATCTTTATGCCCCACAAACTTCTAACACCTTCAGTACCTTTAGTTTATAAAGTACATATGTGCTTTTGCTTGGATCTGGTGAAAAGACCATTCTTTCCTGGCATCAAGTTAAAATTGGAAGTTTTACAGGTTAACAAGAGATGTGCTAAAACAGCCTAACAAATGTATGAGATGATGCCTTCCAAATCCTGAGAAATAGACTAAACCCTGCAATTATTTTTCATGGTTGGTGGTAAAACCTTCTGCACCTTGGCTCTCATTTTGGAAGGAACTTACTCCATATGTTTAAGAACAATGCACACAGACATTCATTAATATTGCAAGTTATGAATTTCTGTATAATTTGTTTTCTACTCTCTGTCATTTTTGTAGGTCGTACTGAAGTATCTACAGCAATGCTACTCACTTTATGATCTATGGACTTTTGTCAGTTCCTGAAATGTTTAACATTAGTATAATAAGAATATAATTATAGAAACTGAAATGTGTACACACTTATCTGAAAACTTTGCATTCTTGAATTTTGTGTTTATTTTATAAAAGCAGAAATCATTAATGAATCATAAAATTTCCAAATATGTTAAATTGGAAATCTGGAAAAATGATACAGTGTTAGTGAAATTTGATAATAACTAATGTAGAATGGTTGATGCTTTTCTACTCAATAGATACAAATAGTCTAATGGTCAGTGCAAAGTGATATTCTGAAGGATATCAATTTGCTCAAAGTCTGTTCAAACTATATTTTGACAGAGAAAACGTAAGTTCATAGCCTTAGGGTGATACACTCAATAATATATTGTTGTCCATACACATGTAAAGTAGTTTTTTTGTAACCCAGCTGGTGAGAAAATGAAACAAAATAATTTTATAAATCTATAGTTATGTACTAGATTCCAGGGCCTGTGTTGATTTCCTGTCATAAAGATTTCACATTTGATACAATGGCTGTCATTGCATTTCCTATTAGTTATTTGTGATGACCTATTGTTATTTTCCTTGACCCAGCTTGCTTTTGCAAGTGTGGTAAAGGAAATGTTATAAAAAAATTTCCTATGTTTCTCCTAAATATTTGATGGTGGTGATTACATAAAAATTCCTCAGAGGCTTTGGTTTTATGTCATAACAAGTTCCCTTTCTCTGCCAAAATAACTATTTTTCCATCAGACAAGGATCAATTAACCCTATCAATTACTTCACATATTTCTTTGTACTGCATATTCTGCTACCATGTGAGGAAGTAGGGTGGGGCTTCACAATGGATTTAGAGTCCAAATGAATGTGTTGTGAATGGACCCTCACTGATGTCATTTCACTAAGCTCCTGCTTTGACTAGTGGAATACAGTGTCAGTCTGAAATCTCAGGCAACAACTCAAATTCCAGGCACATAGCTATTCTCAGGTCAGAGTTTTTCTTTGCATGGTGCACAATCTAACTGTAGATTTCACTAAGAAACTATTGCCAGAATTTTATGGTATAAGCCTATGACCACATTTCAGGATACTCTTTGGAGATTATACTTTGCACCCTCAACTGAAAAGCCTTGATTGGATTTAACTCTGGAATCTCTGAAGAAGCTAAGATTACAGAAACTCAAGTTGGACTTCTGAATTGATTCAGGTTTTTTCTACCTTTATTCTCAATCAGCAATTACTGAAGTAATTTCTGGGGATGTATGATAAACGTACTGATTATTTCCAGTTTCTTTAGAAAAAAATTTAGATCAACAAAATATCTAGCTTTTTCGGGAATTATATATACTTTATCTCTGAGACTTCAAGGTTGTTGTTTTACCTTTACCACACCAGCATCTCATTATTTCCACTGACAGCTTAATGGCTTGCTCTCCACTGCTTGCTCATCCTGCTTTTTTATAGAGTTTAGGACCATGACCCAGGGGTCATCTCACCCACAACAGGCAGCCTCCCCCATGAATGAGTTATTAAGAAAATACCCTACATTCTTGCTTTCAGCCCAATCATACGGAGGAATTTTCTCCATCAGTGGTCCCTCCTCTCCAATAACTCTAGCTTATGTCAAGTAGACAGAACAATAGTCAGAACAATTGAATGAACATAGTTCTTCTTTGTTTATAAACTTGTCAATCTCAAGAGTCAATATATCTGCTCCTAATATACATGTTTGGAATAGACATAAAATAGAAAGTTTACTATGAGTTAATTTGTGTTGCTGTGTCCAAATGCCAGACACAAAGAATTTAAGGGAGGCCCATTTCATTTTGACAGAAAAGACATAGGTTAGCCGTTTCCTTTTTGCAGGAACATGTAATAGAAAGCCTCGCAGAATGTTAAGCAAAGAATGACTTTAAAATCAGGACTAGACTTTTGCCCTCAAATGCTTATCAAATGGTATAACCGACAGGTAAGCCTTCAACCTCTAAAAGCAGTGCCATTAGAAAGGAAACAATTATTTAAACATACAAGCCTGGGTTAACATTTCATGTCAAAGTCCAACAGCAAGTATAGGCATCACATTTTTAAAAAGGAAAAAAAAGGATAGGGAAGAAAAAAAGAATCACTGATACACGATGGTTCAGTGCCTGGAAACTATTTCCTGTGTCTCTCAGCTTTGCTCTCTATTCTCTGAAGTATACTTGTTGTACTTTTTAGAATGTTCACATAGCCCTTTCAGCCATCCTTCTTTATTCATGGAAGCTTGCATGTGCTTGCTGCTTAACTGCCTGGTTACTTCCAGCAGCATTTTGAAGGTTTGCCAGCCTTCTTGAATTATGCACTTCCTCTGTTCTTTTCAAGCCATGCTGACAGTGTGTCACTGATATAAAATTCTCAAGAACTTTGTAGATTTGCTGCTAATACAACAAGGGATTTCTTGATTTCCTTGACAGAATCTCTGAGTCATGATCTTGATCTCTCCTATGAACATTTTGTATGACTTTTGGCATCTGAAATGATCCCTTTTTGCCCTACAGTTCTTCCTTTAATTCCTCTCTCCTCTTTCATATACTAAGAGAAGCAGTGGAAGATACCAGCCTACATTTTCATCAGTACGCTTCGAAATCTCAACTAAGTGAGTAATTTCCAAGTTCTGCTTTTCACCTTCCCTCACAAATTTTCATGTATTCCACTCCAGCAAGAAAAGTAAAATTCCTCACATTCCTTGATTCTTTCTTAAAGTTCTTTCTGTTTACTCCAGCCACAAAATTATATATCAGCTATTAATAACAAATTCACAGGTTTGTGAGATTTGCACATAAATATTTAGGGGGTACAATTCTATCTACATCAAGTAAATTAATGGGAAAAGGTAGACAATTATATCTTCTTTCTGTTAGTTTTTATATCTTGTCTAGATATTTAAGTCTTAAGTGAACAAAAAAGGCTATTTGACATAAAAATAGGGTTCTACTCTTTGATTTTTATACTACTTGAATTATTTTCTTTTGATTTAAGATTTATTTTATTTTAAATGTTGTGAACTTACACATGTGTGCATAAATATGTGTACATGAGTGAAGGTACCAGCAAAGTTCATACCTTTAAGAAACCACTGGAACTGGAATTATAGTCACCTATAATGGTGATATGACTGTGATTTAACTGTGAACACAGGAAAGCAAACTTGGATCCTCTGAAAGGCTAGCATAGACTCTTAAGTACTGTGCCATCTCCTTGGCCCATCTACTACTCAATTTAAAACCAAGTATTTATTAGGTGCCTTCATTATGTAGCATTATAACTTAAAATATATAAAATGCAGAATATAGTTGTTGACCTTAAGTAATCAATACCATTTTCAACAAAGAATAAGAGACAATTAAAATTTTAAATTCAGTAAACAAACCTGACCAATAATGCTATTTTGAAGTGTGAACTGCATTAAAAAATTGACATTGTCCTCTGAATATAATTCATCAATAGTAGTCGATCAGAATTAGAATAATGAAGCTCTTTGAGCATATTTAGTAATAGGTAATGTGATTTTATGATTGAACTGAAATCTTCAAACCAGTTACAAAAAAAGAAAAGAAAAAGAAAATCAAAGATATCTGAAAACTGCTGTAATAGAAACAGCCTTATTTTATCATTTCCCCCAAAAAAATGTCATTTGTGTGAGTTTGAGGGTAAATATTGGGAGCAAATGGCAACTAGAAAGAAAACAGTACATATTCAAATATATAATTAAAATTCATAAAAGAAAATAATGAGAGAAAGAATGAGATGGAAAGGAAAGGATGAGAAGTTGAATGATTCTATGAGGACTTTCCCGAGGATAAAGTTAGTGATTTTAGTTATAAGAAAAAGCATTAGTGGCAGTGGTGATGGGTATTTTGTCAACAGTTCACAAAGGTAATATTAGTTACCACCGTAGTTTCCTGTTGCCTCGAGAAAATACCCTAGGAAAAAAGCACTTATAGGAAAAAAGGTTTAATTTGCTTACAGATCTAAATATTTAGAGTTCACCATGGCTGGAAAAACATAACAGACAGGTAGTGCATGTTTGCAGTAGGAGGAACCTGGATGATCACTTTGCATCTGCACATAGGAAGCAGAGAGAGAGAACAGCAAGTGGAGTCTCATCAGGTTTCCAAACTTCAAAAATAGTTCTTGCAGATGGACTTCCTTTGGAGAGACTCCACTTAAGAGAATTCCCATAATCTTCCCCTACAATGCCACCAACAAGGAAACCAAGTATTCAAACACATGATCCTATTGGAACTATTTCTCATTCAAAGCACAAGAGTCACTCTCCTAAATAGTGTAAGGGAAAATTGTTGCTTTTCTGAGTGTTTCAGGATTTCTTTACAATTGTTTGATAATAACGCCCCAAGAGACTACAATGAAACACTGCATGTTACAACATAATGTCTGGTAACTTACCATATATATATATATATATATATATATATATATATATATATATGTATGTATGTATGTATGTATGTATGTATGTATGTATGTATTTCTGATCTTGTTCCGTTTTGTTTTCTTGAGACAGGATCTTACTTTTTAGCCCTACTTGGCCTGGAACTCACATTGTTTATGAGACTGACCTAGAATCTACATAGATCTGCCTTTGCCTCCTCTGTACTTGGAGTAAAGGCATGCACCACTACACCTGGTTAGTTTTATAATCTTTAGGTTGAGAATTTGGTCACTGTATTGTCATGTGATTATTACCAATAACTGAGTTTTTATGTGTGATTAAGAGACTAGTACCTAGCACATATAATAAGCACCATGCTATTTGTTACTACTGCAGATAGCAACAATCACAAGCAAGAAACTAGGTCTAATGTGTGTCTTCAGAACACAGACTATTGTTGCTCATGCCTGATAGTCTGGAATTATTGCATAGTGTAAGACCAATAGGACTTAGTTCCACATTAGTCATGACTTTATGGTGTTTTTGAAGTAAAGTAAGTTAGAGACTTGTTTCAAAGTGTCCTGAATGCCATAAGCTATGAAATAAAAATCCTAATTCAAATCACACACACACACAACCTGCCCTCTACCAAACATGAGAAGGCTGGGGAGGGAAGGAGGCAGGGAAGGAGGGAGAGAGAATTTGCCAAGGTTCATTTAAAGGTAAATTTCATGAAGGAAGAGGTTTTGTGTTGTTTTGTTCTTTGATGTTCTAGAACAGTGCCTGGTGAGGAGTAAAAAGCCTTACCAAATGTTTGTTGAATGGGTGAATGATATAAGTATCTTTGTAAGACTTTTGTCCTTAATTGCATCATCATCCTGGGATGCAGGCCAGCCTAAAAAGCAGGCAGGCCCTCTCTGTGCCTCTCTTTCTCCCTCACCCCTTCCTCCCACCTTCTCTCATACCTTCACATGGTCTCTGTCTGTCTGTCTCTATGTCCCTTTCTTTCTCTCTCTCTCTCTCTCTCTCTCTCTCTCTCTCTCTCTCTCTCTCTCTCTATCTGTCTCTCCCTCCCTCCCTCCCTCTCTCCCTCTCTCTCTCTCTCTCAATAAAGCTCTAGAAAGGTAACCATGGCTCATGAGTCTTCCACCAACCAGCATACCCCTCCAGCTGGCCACAGCTTGAACCACCATCTGGGCTTGGGTGGCTTCTAGGACTCTTGCCCTAACTCACCTTAACTCCACCCACTCATCCTCAAACTGCCTTGAGAAGCACTGATGGGTCTGAAAGCGGCTGAGATCTAAACAATTAAGTTTACAATAATCAGGATGGCTCCTAAGCCAAAAAATCATCTTATAGCCTCAGACAAGTCTTCCAAGAGGATTGGTTTACAGTCTGCCTAATGGCAGGTCTTCTAAAAGCTGTCATTAAGCCACCAATCATCAGAAAAAAAAATTTCAGGACACAGAGTAAAATCTGTCTCTTGTTCCCCAGACCTCCCGGCTAAAACTTAAATATCTGGAGAACAAGGCTCCTGACCTCACAGGCAAAAGAGTCATCTGTGGCATTTAAGGTTTGCCAGGGAAGAGATAAAAGCCCCAAAACAAAATTGCCAAGTGCTGGTAATCGCTGACTCCCGAAAGCTGTTGGGTCCCTGTTTTAAGTGAAAAAGGCCATGGGCTAGAGAATGCCCTGCCAGGCCATCAACAGCCTTGTTAAAGGTGCTGTCTAGAAAGACAACCAGTCAGTTAACTGCTCCCAGGTACCAAGACACATGGGTACATCAAGCTAAGACCTCCAGCAGACCTAGGCTTGGCTACAGACATGGCAGGGAACCCAGAACACAGCAGGGAAGTGATCCGTTTCTTTCCTTCTGGATGCCATAGCCATTGACTCAGTCCTGGGAGTTTTAGGATGTCACTTCTCCTTTCTATTGTTGGGTACAGAGGACAGCCTTACTTACCTCACCAGATTTAACTGCACCTTCAGAGTTACTTAGTGAAAAATATTTCCAACTAAGATAAGAGCTCATTGTCTCACCCCAAAGTTACTGGCTGTGTTTCTCATGTGCATACAGACAGGGCCATTATCTTTGCCTTGTCCATAATTGAAAAAAAAAGTTCTCATGTACCATAAGCTTTTCTCTTCCCAGCTTCCTGTTCTAAGTTACTGTTCAGCCAATGATACAGGACCATCACAGAACCAGAGTCCAAAGATCATCAAGTAAGAAACTGTAACAGCTAAAAGGTATTTACACCCCCAGACCCAAAAGCATCTGGGTGCTACAAAAAGACTTTAATATAAACATCTATTACTATGAGGTGCTTTAAAATACTCTGTCTCTGATAAAGCTTAACATGTTTCAAAATCCATCTGGACAAGCTGAATCTACCAACACAAAATAATAATGATTGTTTTCTCTCTAAGCTTTTGTCTATGTCACCAGCATCTTGTCAGTCCATGTTCCCAGCCATAGCCAAGAGGGATACATGCCTCCAGAACAAACAAATGACAGACAGCATTCCATAATGCCTGTCTACCTTGGAAGACTCCCCCTTCTTCATTCCCCCAAGGGCCAACCAATGCCCAAAACATCAGCTGGAAGCAGTTTTTGAGAGGAACAATGCCCCTATTCCCATCTACCTGCTTTTTTTTTTTTAATAATAATTGAAAGTCTGGGATGTAAGACTTTTGTCCTTAATTGCATCATCATTCTGGGACGTGGACCAGTCTAAAAAGCTGGCGGGCACTCTCTGTGCCTCTCTTCCTCCCTTCCCCCTTCCTCCTTCTCCCTTCTCTCTCCCCTCTCCCCTCCGTGCAGGGTCTCTCTCTTCTCTCTCTCCCTCTCTCCCTCTCTCCCTCTCTCCCTCTCTCCCTCTCTCCCTCTAGAAAAGGTAACCATGCTCGTGATTCTTCGGCCAACCAGCACACCCCTGCGGCTGCCCACCATGGGCTGTGGCCAGCCACCAGTAGTGCCTCTTTAACCAACATCTGGAATTTAACCAACAATCTCCAAGTACTGTGTCATATCCATCTTACATATTAGATAATTTTCATGACATTGGGATTGGGAGACAGTAGAGGGATTGAGTGAGTGAAAATAATTACTCAGTAATGTTCAGTAATAATTACTCTCTGGTAGTTAGGAACTGTCAAATCCAGCTCCACATTAGGAAATGCATAGATGTACTGGGAACCTGGCCAAAAGAAATGATAAGGAAGATCAAGGACTCTAGGAAGAGAACCACTACTGATATTTGCTACATGTACAATACTCAACCTGCCTTTAAACAGCTCAGTTCACTCCCATTTCTGGGGTGCTGCTTTCAGGCTGGGTCAAAGAGACTTTGGTTTCAGTCAGCAACAGGTATTTTAGAGATGCATAACTCATCAAATACTGAGAACAATTGACTGCTCTCTACACTGTCAACAATGGCAAATTCAGAGTACCTCATCTAAGATTATTCTTAGTGAATTTTTTCCATAATCCTTAATAACATAGAATCTGCCATAAACCAGTTTCATGTCCAGTTCATCTACCCCATCCCTTCCTCAAACTTAGCATACCTGGATCCTTTGTCTCCCCCTTTTTTCACCATCCAGGGCTCTTTTCACAGGTGAGCAGGACTGACTGAGCAATGTGAGACTTGCATGTGGGAAAGAGATTCTTCAGAAAGCACCTGGAACTTTTCATGGAACAAAAATGAAAGATAATAACAGATGCCAAAGGATAAACATGAAGAAGAGAGAAAATATCAAGGAAAATGTCTCTTTTTTTCTTAGGATTTCACTTTATGGGATGTGGAATTTCATCCACACACAGCCCACGAACATATAGAGTAGTCTGTCCAGGAGCTCTGAAGGGGAGCAAGGGAGACTGCAAAAAAAAATTATTTTGACACTCATAATCAGACTGTTGTACTTCTCCAAGAGTAGATCTCTGAAAAAAGCCCTGAGAGCAGGGTCTAGGCATTCCCACTCCTACAAGAAGTCTACAGTCATGGCACTGACTGCCAACAAACCATGAAATAAAAATACAACAGTTTGGCCAAGTGTGCATGGGCAGACTGCCTTTCTTCAATAAGGAGACATTTTTCTGATGTAGGTGTCTGAGCAGAATTATTCAAAAGGCGATTTCTAATTATGTTTTAATCTATAATGACTTTTCTATCTATAAAAATAGAGTGGTCTGATAACATCTTCTCACAGCATGAATACTGAGCTTGCCTGGACCTTGTCAGGTAGCAAATGACCTACTGAGGTGTCCATTAACATATCAAAACAGACTTTTTTTTTTCTTTTGCTGGGTGATCTTTTGGCCTTTCTTGGCCTCCACCTCTCCCATCTTCTCTTTATTTCTCTCTCTCCCATTCTCTACTCCCTCATGGACCAGTTCATTCTGGGTCCTTCCAGATGACTCTAGCTATTTTCTCCATCATACCTGTAATAAACCTCAACCACATAAATAAATAAATAAATAAATAAATAAATAAATAAATAAATAAATAAATAAAAGAAGTGTCAAATCCTATTTTATACAGTCTGTCTCATGCACTTTGATATTTCAAATAGTCCATGACCATATATTCTAATATATAGCCTTTGTTCATATGTGAGTTAAAGAAAAAAAATGAAAGTCATTATACAGATGACTTCACATTCAAAATAATCAGACCTTGAATTCATTAACCCCTTAGTTTTTTCTAAATGATTTTTTTTCCACAATGTGTGTTTAGACTATTATTCTTCAGTTAATTTATATTTTCAGGAGTTTTAAGGACAGTGGTAGCCAGTGGGCTGCTTTAGCAGAGATAGCACTTTGTATATCAATGACATATGTACTAGATAGTTTATTGTCAACTTGACAGTAGCTAGAGTTATCTGGGAAGGAGGAACTTCAATTGAGAAAATGCCCCCATCAGTTTGTCTTATAGGTAAGTTTGCAGGACATTTTCTTAATTGGTTATTGATGTTCCTTCCTCTGATCATGTATGAGATTCTTCCTTGAATTCAATTGACAGTGAACTGTATATAAACCTGTTAGCCACAAGTTGAATTTAGTCTGTGTTTTCTCACAACTGGAATCAAACTAGAACAAAGTAACAAAAATGTTTCTTTCAGCTTTACAACAAACATTATTTGTGCTTGGTGTTGGGAATGCATTGGTAAGAATAACATTTTTATCCTCATATTGGAGAAAATAGGCAAACAAAAGTATTATCAAGTTTGAAAAGCTCCATGAAGGAAAAATATATATTAAGGTTATGTAATAGTGTGCCTTTATAGACTGTTTTTTTATGTATTATCTCTGTGTTGAGTGACATCCAAGTAGATAACTTAATGAATAGGACTCAATGAGGGAAAAATGAGATTCCCTAAAGCGTTCTAAAAGTAATCAATTCTCCTTGTGAATTTTCAATATAGTTCATAAATTGGTTTCAAGGCTGGAGTTCTGGGACATCTTTTTAAACTCAACTGAAGTAATTAGCAGTTGAATAAAATACTTAAAACTTCAAAACACAGTAAAATACATTTTCAATCTTTAAGGAATAAATTAAACCAAGTACTTGTTCTCTGCTCCCTATTAGGTAATGGTAATGTTCCTCATTGTGTACAAAGGAATTGGTTCTAATGATGTCAGATAGGACCTTAATTATAACAGAAAACTAGGACATTTTAGGCAGCTCTAAAGTACTTTGAAGTTGCTCAAACAACAGTCTTGCTCAAAGAGTTTTTCAGCATACTGAAATGATCCTTATATTGAGAAACTATTGGACTATCCATAGGGAAAATCGATATTGGTACAGCATTCTTTCTTGAAACTCAGACTCCTGTACCATCTGTGTGGATCACTATGTCTTGGTTTGTCCTACCAGTCCCTCAGTTTTTTTTTTTTTTTTTTTTTTGGTTACCTCTTCTCAGAGTCAGCCTTTACTTATGATTTTGCTGTCTATGCTGAAGGCTGGATAGGTCTCAATAAAGAGAAACAGAAAGGTAGCTAGGTACTTCTACCTACTTTTTCATATTTTTGTCACTGAAATTTCAAAGAATTTCACATGTGAGACAATTTGTAATTGAAACTTGTATTAGAATAGTGAGATTTCAATCTCACAGAGTGAGTCCCAGCTCTCTTGGAGTGAGTTGTGCCTGCCATAATTTTGTCATGTTGCTTTTTGGGCAAGATTATTCATGAGCTGAGAAGAAATACAAGCAGAGAATTCTACTAGAATAGGTTGACTGTGTAATGTTCAGAATATGGAGACATCATTATGATGAAACAAAAGCCAATAGTAATCTTAATCACTACATTGGTTCTGGCAAGGTAGAAGAGGTCTCAATATTCTTCTGTAAGTGTTTCATTGCTAGGATAAAACAATATAACCAAAATAGGAAGGAAAATGCTTATTTCATCTTACAGCTTTCAGGTCTCATTCTATCACTGAAGGAAGGCACGGTTGGAATTCAATGAAGGAACCTAGAGGCAAGAACTGATGTAGAGACCTTGGAAAACTGCTGCTAACTAGCTTGCTCCTCATGGCTTGCTCAGCATGCTTTCATATACAATTCTGGACTACCTGCCCAGGAGTGGCACCACCTATAGTAGGCTTGGCCTTCCCACATCAATCATTAATCAAGAAAATGCTCCCACAGACACGCCAAGAAAACAATCTTATGGAAACATTTTCTCAATTGACAATTTATTCTCTCAAGTAACTCTAGCTTGTGTCAAATTTAGGAAAAACTGACCAATACATGTTCTTTGAGATGTGACATGATGCCCTGCTTTAATGTAGTTCTGATGTTTATCAGCCTTTAGTGCCTATGCAGGTGCCTTTTCTCCTGTGCTATCGAGCCTGTCTCAGTTTTTCCATTGTGTATAATACAGTATCTTCATAGTTTTTTAAATATACATAAGCTAATAAATGTAATTTATTAGGCATGCCATTGAGAAACATATTTGTATTTCCCAAGCAGATATGATCTAAGGTAAATCAAATATGAAATTTTGAGTCAGATCTGATGGTATAACATTCAAATTGTTCAAATCTCCATTATTAAATTCTATAGAGCTACTTTTTATGTGCATTTGTGCTTGTGTGTATGTGTGTTTGTTTATGATTATGAGTGTACATTTGTGTAAGCGTACAGACAGATGTTGCTTGGGTATGAATGTATGTGAGTTCTTGGGACAACTTGTTTTTCACCTGTAATATATAAAGTGTTTAAACATGTAAGAAATATGGAAAACATGCTGTTTTTACTTGTATTCACTATAATCATTAACTTAAAAGTAGATTGTAACCACACTGTAATTTTTATACTGCTTAAAATTTTTGCTGGGGTATATAATCTGTAAAGAAAAAAATAAAATTTGAAGGAAGACATCAAGAGAGAAAGAGAAGGAAAATATCAAGGTAGAAAAATAGAACAGAAAAGAAATAGAGTAGAACAAATCAACATTAAGAATAATAAAATGAGGAAAGGAGCTTTGGCTTTAGAAAAGCCATCATGTATCTGTTTTTCCAGTAGTTCATCTGCTCTGCATCTCCCCTGCAGTTTCTCTGCACTGGTGAAGGCTTGTCATTCATCAGCACCCTATGTGAGATCCAGACATTTTGAAGATGTGTGTGTATGTGAATGTGTGTGTGTGTATGTGTGTGTGTGTGTGTGTGTGTGTGTGTGTGTGTGTGTGTGTGTGTGTGTTTCCCTTTTTGTCTGCCCTAGGGAGTTAAGTTTTGCCCAACTTGCTGGCACCAAAGAATTAAGTTTTACTCCCTCAGATAATAAAGTCAAGTTGAGTGATTAGTCTGCCGAATCTGTGGTTCCCCCTCAATCCTTAAGCTGCTAGAGGCTGGTCCTTATGGCAGTGATAAAGAATTGTATAAAATAAAAAATTGCCAGGTAAGAAGACTAAGGAAACAATAAGTTGTCCTAATATTGCCAAGATAAAATATGAGGGGATGAGGGGAAGGTGAGGGTGAGGGCAGGAGGGGGAGGACAGGGGAACCATGGCTGATGTGTAAAATTAAAACACAAATATAATAAAAAAAAAAGAAAAAAAAGAAAAAGATGAAATTTGAGCAAAATACTCTGGGATAAAAAAATATCCACAATGCCCTCTTACTAGTTCACATATGATGTCATTTTTTTCCTACTCACAAAATATCATATCTAGAAACAAAGCCAATAAAGAAGGCAAAGTTTTAGAAAACACATAGAACCTGTTATCGACAAACAAAATAACATCTTGGTCTACAACCCCATTTCAGAAATGAAGAAATATACTCATATGGACCAGGGAGATTACTTAGAGGATACAGTTTTTAATGTGCATGATGATATCATACACTATACATAAGTGACACCAAAAACTCAACCAGGGATGTCTGACAGCTGATCATCACCTTCACTGAAGCATTTGAGTGAGATTAACTAAAAAAAAAAAAAAAATCAGTAGCTCTCTTGTATACAAAGGACAAACAGGCTGAGAAAGAAATCAAGAAAACAACATCCTTCAAAATAGCCACAAATAATGTAAAATGTCCTGGGGTAACTCTAACCAAGAAAGTGAAATACCTATATCATAAAATCTTTAAAGTCTTTGAAGAAAAAATTTGAAGAAGATAGCAGAAGATGTTAAGAGCTTGTAAGCTCATGAATTGGTAGAGTTAACTTAGTGAAAATGGCCATCCTACAAAATGCAACCAACAGACTCAACACAATCCCCATCAAAATTCCATTAGAACTTGTGAGAACAATCCTGAACTTCATATGGGAAATTAAAAAAAAAAAAAAAACCAGAAAAACTAAAACAATCCTACACAATAAAATAATTCCTAGAGTTATCACCATCCCTGATTTCAAGCTGTAATACAGAGATTTGGTAATAAAAACCACGTGGTCTTGGCATAAAAACAGACAAATTGATCAACAGAATCGAATTGAAGACCCAGACACATACCTACAGACACCTATTTTTTGATAAGGAAACAGAAATATACAATGAATAAGATAAAACATCTTCAACAAATGGCATTGGTTGAACTGGGTGTCAGCATGTAGAAGAATATAAATAGACCATATGTATCACACTGCACAAAGCCCAAGTCTGAGTCCATCAAAGACCTTCAACATAAAACTAGATATATTGAAACTGATGAAGGGAATGTGGGAAACAGCCTGAAATACACTGGAATCTGAGACAAATTTATTTTTTTAAATATTTATTTATTTTATGTGTATGAGTTTTTTGTCCACATGTATGTACAAGTACCATGTGTGTTCCTGGTGCTCCTGGGGGCCAGAAGAGGGTGTTGGATGCCCTGAAACTGGAGTTACAGATGATTGTGAGCCACCATGTGGGTGCTGGGAACACGACATGAATCCTCATGGAAAGCACCAGCTTTCTTAACCTCTGAAACATTTCTCCATCCCAGAGATGCAGAAGAATTTTCAACAGTAGATTTTACTTCTTATTAAATGTATAAGGAAGCAAGAATAATAAATGGAGTTAACCAAAAGAAATTGAATACATTAATATACATGAACACAATAACAATTCATTTCATATTTTGTTCCTTTGGCTGCATTTAAGATTAAGCATAATCTGTGGCCTTATTTTTCCAATATAATTTCTTATAATCTCCAAATCCCCAAATTTTATAGTGTAAACAGGATTTTCATCAGAAAACAGAATTGTTTGACAACTCATGATATTTTCCTCCTGTTTATATTATAGTTGTGTTCAGTTTCTTGAAATAGACATTGTGTTGATAATACATTTATCAAAAATTGGGAAGAATTACAGTGTCATATGGAAAATATATGCATTAAATTTTGTACCTATACAAAATGAGTGTACTGAACTCTGTGTTTACTTAAGGCATCATAGGCATTGTACCCTATGGGGAGAGAGATTCAGAAGGATGATTTAGCAATGTGAACTGTCATCAGGGGAGTTCCTGTGCTGATACTATACTTTCTGATATGAGTCTAATAATGAACTTAAATATAACGATTATAGTAACATATGCTTAATTAGTTTTTCAAATAATTCTCTTAATTAGTTTCTCAAATAATATAAAATTAATGTAAAATCTTAGTGAGATTATACTAAACAAAATTAGAATAACTGAAAATTTAAAAAACCAGAAATGCCAAGTTTTAGTGAAGATGAGTAGCATTTAGAGCCTTCATTAATTTCTGATGGGAAGTGTGGGGAGCTGAGGAAGGCCTGGATGTATAAAAAGCTAATAGATGAAGAAATACATCTTCACTTGAGGGCTTATATCAATATACACAGAAGCACTATTGGGAAAAGACATACTATGGAACAATACAATTGTTCATTAATCAGAAATGGATAAATATACAAAATTGACATATCCAAACATTGGGCTGTGAAGAAAAACTTAAGGTAATAAAAATAAATCTTGGAGGTATGATGTTAAATGCAAGACACCAGGCAAACAGATGGAATATTGAATTGTTCTTTAAAATGCAGGCCTAGAAATCACAAATTATAGGGATAAAAAAATCATACCACTAGTTTTAAGAGCCTGGAAGCTACTAGACTGTCTACCTCATGAGATCATGAATAAAGGAAATATTCTATATCTTTTGATGTTGATTACAAAGTTGGTTACATTTACCACATTTCATCTAACTGTAGACTTTAACAAGAACGAATTCTACTTCACATGAATTATACCATGAGATTAAGAAAGATAACATGTCTAAAGAATGCATTTCCTAACTCTTTGAGATTCTAAACCATTAGCCTTTGCCACAGATACTGCCAAAAATCTTCAGGAGAGAAAACCTGTAACAACCAACTTGTACCAAAGAATCTTCTCTGCATTTTTGTGTTTCCTTTCATTGTCTTGGTATAAGTGAAATACTGTTGGGGAATATTATTTTAAGGTATGTTACTTTTGTTTATGTTTCATTTGTTTAACTCTGTAAAGCTGTGTTACTTTGCACATCTAAAATACCTGATGAGCTAATAAAGAGCTGAACAGCCAATAGCAAGGCAGAAGACATGATAGATGGGCTGCTGGCAGACAGAGAGAATATATAGAAGGAAAAATCTGGGAGGAGTAGAGGAAGTAGCCAGAGACAGAGGAGGACTCCAGGGGCCAGCCACCCAGCTACAGAGCAAGCCAAAGAGTAAGATTTACAGAAGTAAGAGAACAAGAAAGCCTCAAGGCAAAAGGTAGATGGGATAGGATAATATAAGTTAAGGAAAGCTTGCAATTAACAAGCCAAGCTAAGGCTGGGCATTTCTAAGTAATAATAAGCCTCCACATGATTTATTTGGAAGCTAGGTGGTGGGCCCCCTGAAAGAAACAACATCAACAACAAAATACTTAAGCTGTAGATGAAATTCTAAACGGTTTTATTAAATAAGAAACACAGAGCCAAATACAGAGTTAAAGCCTAAGAGATCAGAGCAAGAGCCAAGACTACCTTTAGCTTACCACTCGCTGTCATCCTTCCCCTGAGAACTTCTTCCTGTGTGTCTTGAGTTTTATTGCTTTCCTGTTCTGGCTTCTCATTGGCTCTAAGCCCAGCCACATCACTTCCTCATCAGTGCCTGTCCATACAGACCTCCAAGTCACTATGGTTGGTACTGGGACTAAAGGTTCAGGTCACCAGGCTTGGCTGTGTCCTTGACCACACAGAGACACTGCCTGCCATGTGATCAGATTAAGGGCATGGACTACCACCACTTGACTTCTGTTCCTGGCTCACTAATGACCTCTGATCTCCAGGCAAACTTTATTAACATACAAATGAAATCACATTTCACTATAATTAAAATATCACCACCCTTAAGCCAATAATAAGAAGACACCATTGATCTGTAATCAGGATGATTTAGTAGGAAAGACCAAAGTTGTGTAGGCTTTATGACTTAGTAATAAAGAGTAAGAAAACAGGTTTCTGTGGTATGGCATCAAATCACTTTATATAAGCACTATACTTTACAGATCTGAGTTGAGTTTAATTCAAAACTTATGAAGTATACTTTTATAATATGACTTTGAAAACATTTAGAAGAGAATGAATCACAATAGAAAATACAAAAAATGTGTGACAAATAGCAAAAGAATGTTTTGCTTCTTGGATATTTTGATTCATGTATATGTTTGTACATGTCTGTACATCCACACACATCTATACACATATATTAAAAATAAGTGTATGTGTTGCATGTAAGCATGTGTAATGAGCTAAAACACAAAACATATTTATTATATAAATTTGGGGGGGGGGTTCGAGACAGAGTTTCTCTGTGTAGCTTTACACCTTTTCCTGGAACTCACTTGGTAGTCCAGGCTGGCCTCGTATTCATAGAGATCCGCCAGCAGCCACAGCAGCGTTTCAGTTTTACAAAGATTGCTATTACACAGAGAATCTGGTTTGTCTTGTCTTTGGGATTTTTAACTGCAGAAAAACATTCGATCATAAAAGCTGTTGGGTTAAACAAATATGTAAATTTTAAAGGTACCTTGACTTCAAAATTTGGATATAAAGATATGTTGCTTTGGAAAAGAGTCTCTGCTTCTGTTTCCACAGAAAGCCAGAGGCTGTGGATTTGTTCCAGATTAAGATACATCAGGTTTGATCATCCAAGACCACCTGAAAGGTCTCCGATGACACCATGGCCCAGATGATCCAACATCCAGAATGGTTTCAAGGCAACTGGCTCAGAGGTTTACCTTCATGGACCACTCCATAATCCTAAAATTTTCTTTGTGTCCCTATAAAATATAGTGCCCCCCTCCAGCAGGAAGTAGTAAGAGAAACTACGCCCAAATTCCCAAATATATCAAGCTGACTTTAGAGATGAAATTGGTTCACTCCTTCTCTAAACCCAGGCATACTGCTAAAAGAAAAGGTTAAGAGATTCTTGTGTCCTAAATCAAAAGAGCCCTCTGGTGTGGGACAGAGAAAAACCAATATTTTTTTATTTATTATATTTGTGTTTTAATTTTACACATCATCCATGGGTTCCCCTGTCCTCCCCCTTCCCGCCCCCACCCCTACCTTCCCCCAACCCCTCCCCTCCATTTCCATCTCCTCCAGAGCCAATTTAAATCATGTTTATTATAAATGTGATCTCTTTCTAAAAAAAAGGGGGGATATGATATAGATATAATAGGATGAAAGGGTAGTTTAATGAACTTACTTCTAAAGAACAATAACTTGTTTAAAATGATTTACATTAGTATAGATTTTAGTCTATTGATACAAACTTTAAGTTAATTTTTTTATACTGTGTGTATATTTCTACTCTTATTTAAGGTATGTTTGTACAGCTCATTTAAAATTGTAATGGATAATTAAAATAAATTAATAATTAGTCATCTATGATAATCATACTTGTAGCTATGTTAGTTAAGTCTTCTAGGTATACATAGATAAATTTCAGAATAAATAGGTAATCTTCAATACTTCAAAGACCTACAGAATATGGCATTTAAAATATTTTAAAAATTTAGACTTTCTGGACATTGAGACATGTCTGCTCCTGGCAGCACCGATTTACTTTAGAGAGGAGGATGGGCATCAAAGACACTTCATATAGAGTTTATCTTCACCTTGGCAAAAATAGCCATTTGGACAAGACACTGTTCTTGCCTGGACTGCTTGATCAACTGGACATGCAGGACCCATAGGAAGATGAACACTGAACTTTGCTTGGTGAAATAGCCCTTCAGGTACCTGCTTTGCAGAGGAAACTGCCAGACATTCTACAGGACACAGAGAAAAATGACTGAGAGACTAGCCCATCCAACATTGGATGACTGTCCAGGCTGTCAGCTGTCTCTGTCTATTGTCGCAAGACTCCTGAAAGTTGCTTGTGTCTTTCTCCCATTTCTCATGTAGTATTATATCCTTCTGAGGTCTTTGATGTAGTTGAAGCCTAGATAGGTATAATTTTCATTAGTTATGATAAAAGATAAGTTAGATATTAAACCTTAGACTCACAAATATAGGATAGATAGTATTTCTTCTTTAATTTTGCCAAATACTAATAGACTAGATATTATAAATAGACTAGATATTCTAACTGTAATTCTTGCTTGATAATGGTTTTGTTCTCTGTAATTTTACTATGTGAAAGTTAACATTCCTTAAAAAAAAAAAGAAAGAAAGAAAGAAAAGGGGAAGTGCTGTGGGATGTACAAGTATGTCAAATGTGTTGCTCTGATTGGTTAAAATAAAACACTGGTGAGTAGCTAGGCAGGAAGTACAGGTGGAACAAACAGAGATGAGAAGTCTGGGAAGTGGAAGGCAGAGGTGGAGAGAGCTGCCAGCCTCCGCCATGACAAGCGAGATGTAAGGTACAGGTAAGCCATGAGCCACGTGGCAAGTTATAGATTGATAGAAATGGGTTAATTTAACATGGAAGAAATAGATAATAAGAAGCCTGCCACAGCCATGCAGTTTGTAAGCAATATAAGTCTCTGTATGTTTACTCAGTTGGGACTGACTGGCTGTGGGACTGGAGGGTGAGAAAAATTTGTCCTGATCATGAGCCAGGCAGGAAAACTCTAACTACAAAGAAAAACTCTAGCTACACAGATACATAGAAAATCTGGGTCAAGTGGGCTATGAGCATTCTGATGGGGCTGAATTCACTACCACACAACCTGAATCGTGGTGAACTTATATACAGCACAGGGATATTCTCAGTATAAGGTCTCTGTATATAGGAAGCCTTGGGTTGTAAATATCTGCAGTTTGTAGTTCTGCACACATTTTTAATATTCACACTCTGAGTAAAGTATCACTTTACCATCCCTCTCAGCCTTCCTTATCCACAGGGAAGACTTTGCCAAATCCCCATGAGTCTGATACACTGGTCCTTAACATGTCTGTGTCCATGCCAATAATACACATATACTCAGGATTTCATCTGTTCTTTATACATTCATTTGTGGCTTACCAGGCCCTGTACAACTGGTGTGACACCTCCCAATGTCATTGAAATTAAAAAGTAGAAAATATGAATTACAAATACCTTCATTTCAACCAAACTATTCATACTTTATGACCATCAAATATACAGTTTCTTCTATGAGTAACTAATATGGCTCAAGGAACTTACATATACCAAACTCATTTGTATCCTTGTTGAATCAATCCTACTAAGGATTAGTTAGGGCTATAGCTTTGTAGCCCAGTTATCAAGACATTTTTCATCCTAAATAACATTTGGTCAGAATTCAGAAATCAAAAGATTATAAGTACTAGGGCAATTGTCTCTTTGCATATTTAATATATAAATACTAAGCTAATAGTTGGCTCTCTCAAAAGTCTTCCTTTGAAATGCAATATTTCTAGTAGGAGACTGGAAACCTTTGTTTTGCCTTATAGTCCCAACAACTAATTATTTTTGTCCTGGTTTGAGTTTTAAATGACCTTAACAGATTCATGTTTGAGAAGTTTTTCCTAGCTAATGGCATTGCTTTTTGAACAATCTGGTATATTTAGGAGGTAGAATCTAAGAAGAGGATGTAGACTTCTTGGCAAAGATACTTGGGAATATATTATTCCTGTTTTCTTTCTGTCTTTCTCTCTGACTCCAAGTTTATACTATGTGGATAAATGACCAGAACAAGCTCTGACCACTACAAAATAGCCACTTCTCTATGCCTTCCTATTATAATGGACTAAAATCTTTTTAAATTGTTGAGCAAAAATAAACCTTTCCTCTCTTATGTTGTTTCTCTTGTCACAATGTCAGAAAAAGTAGCTAATACAATATTTGTTTATTATTTTATGCATACCAGTGTTTTTTCTGCATGTTTTGAGCACTAAGAATTGACCCCAATTTAATCTCTTCTGGAAGAGCAGCCAGTGATCTTAACTGTAAAGCCATCTCACCAGCCCTAAAAAATAACCCTTTAGTTGGCAATATCTGAATTTAATTTCAAGGCATATTGGGCATGAGAGACATGGTATGTCCATGTGCTTTAATCCAACTCCCCACTCAAACATGAATCACTCCAAGTATGGCTCTTAGTATCATCTTTATACACAAAAGAGAAAGTGCTCCTAGTACAGAAGAAAAGCAAGATTTCTAATTAATGAACATTAAATGGAGGCAAAAGTTTCTGATGGATTATTTTAGCAAATTTCTTCTTTATGTGTTCCTTGAGATAAATGGAAATGATCCTTATAATGACAAGTTTGAAATCCTAGTAAGAACAAACAATTGTATATGGCTTATTTCATTGTGGTGCTGATTCAATTTGTGAAGATATATTTTATATTGCTGTTGGATTTAGCTAACATTTTTACTCATGAGTTAAAAGTAGTGTGTTATATGTTCTGTTTGTAGCCATCTCTGCATTACCTAAAAAATGAGTTTTTTCATAGTATTTTTTTCACTGACAAAGCTACCACATAAATATATACTATATTTTTTGTTTAAGTTGGAGTTTCTTCAAGGTAGAGAGTAAATCTGGTCAAATTTTTTTTAATTGAGTACATTTTTCATTTACTAGGTTATATGAGGAGGTAAATGAATAGGTAGATAAGGAGGGGGAAAGAATGAGAAACAGTGGAAGAGACAGAATATTATTCTAGTGTGAATTTTCATCAGTGCCATAGATTTTAGTGAGAATAAAACTATTTGAGGAAAAATTTTCAAGAAAATGAGGAATATTTTAATTTGCTCATAACAAAAATGAAAGAATACATAATTTATTATTGGTCTTCATCAGTGTAAACCAGAGTGTATTGTTTTTCACAAAGCTCTAAATTCTGAAAAGGAGCATATACATATGTTTATATGAAAATAGAGAAAGAAATGTCTGTATCATTCAGCTGCTTCCTCCTCAGCAGGTGGCAGGTAAAAATGGACACTAGGGTCCAGAGATGCTGGCAGTGACAAAAGAGACACAGGCTACTGCTGTTTCTTTAATGTGTAAGTAGTCACAATGCTGGATGATTCACTCATGTTATGTGGACAGAGAGTGTGGTAAGAGAATGTAAGAAGAGTGTGTGTGTGTGTGTGTGTGTGTGTGTGTGTGTGTGTGTTATAAATTCAATAATACCCCTTCACATTGATTCAATATTGATGTGTTGTACTTTTTCCAAACACGCCTAAAGGCAGTTTGGTTCTTCTCTTCTCTTCTCCCCAATGACAAACAAATAGACAAACAAAATCTACAGCACATCCCTTCCCCCACTGCTACAGAATGAGAAGCTATATCTGGACTTGTGCCTTTCAAGTTGTCTTGCAAAGTGATTGCTCAAAAAGATGAGTTCTTGCTGCGAGGCTGCAGGCGAATGTGGTCTTGAATTTCTAATGAGAATACACTGCAGTTCTTTTTCAAGCAAAATCTGCCTTGTATGCAGAATGAGGATCAGCACCATTTCTTGTTCCAGTTTCCTACAGAAAAGCAATTACAGGTCAAGGGAGAGGAGCAATCAATGTAGAGGCTTTAGAAAGCAATTAACTCTTTCAAGTCTCAGAAAGCCTGAAAGCCTAGTGTCTAATAATAGTAGCTAACATTTTGGAAATTCTTCCTAAATGTCAGGGACTATTGTAAGTGTTCAACATAGATGTAGCTTTTTAATCCTTATGACTACTAGTAATCTTCTAAAATGAGAAGTAAACTGAAGTAGTCTTGCTTTAAGTTCAGGGCCTAAGGTCCTGTGCATATTAGAAGATACATAAATTTTCAGTTCAGAAAGCTGTGCATTACATCTTTCATTCTGCCAATCACCAGCCTTGTAATCTTAAGCAGATAAGATATTCAACTGCATTCCTCAACTATGATATAGAAAATAATAGCAATTTAAAATAGTTAGAGAGAACATGTCAAATATTGCAGATATCAAATAAATAACACATTGAAAGACCATAGCTGGATTTCCACCTGATATAGGTATCATCTTAATTAACAGGCTTTTATTTAGGTTTAACTGTTGGGGAGCACTTGCAAGAGATCCACAGAAAGGAGAAGAACAAGGTTTAAATATTCATTATGCTTAGCTTCCAGATTTACACTTTGTGTTCTTGCTCCTTTAGGTTTCATAAAACCACAAAATTTTATGGTGACATGTATTGTATTCTCACTAGTACAATGAATGCAGTTTTGATGTAGTGATGCAAAGAGACATCAGAATAAATGGAAATGAAAAAATAAATAGAAAGAGAGGAGATGGAAATCCCTTGTCCAAGGTTATAACAGGTAAGTAAAGTGTAGAGAAAGAAAACAACTTGAAAGGAGATGTCAGAATGACTTCTCTATTGCTGCAGTGAGACACTGTGACCAAGGCAACTTACAGAAGAAAGCATTTATTGGGTGCTTGTTTCTGTGGGTTAGAGTTTATGACCATCATGGCAGCAAGCATGGCAGCACACAGGAAGGATAGCACTGGAACAGGAGCAAGCATCCCACACTGCCTTTTTCTTTCAGTTTTTCCAAACAAGGTTTCTCTATGTAACTGGCTGTCTCAAAACTTTCTCTGAAGACCAGGCTGACCTTGAACTCAGAGATCCATCTGTCTCTGTCTCCTTATTGCTGGTATTAAAGGCCTGTGCTACCACCTCCAGAGCAGCAGGCATGTTATACCTGATACCCAAGCATAAGGCAGGGAGAGGGAGGGGGAGAAAGACAGACAGAGAGAGCCAGTGCAAGAGACACAGAGAGACACAGAGACAGAGACAGAGACTGGGAATGACACAAGTCTCTTGAAACCTTAAAGCCCACCCCAAGTGACTCACCTCCTCCAGGGCTACCCTTTTTTTCTTACTGTTTTTACTTTAATTTTTAAAAAAAAATCTTTTAATCTTTTAACTTTCACTGATTTTATTGTGGGTTTCACATCAAGCATTTTGATCCCACTTTCTCCCAATCCCCTAGCATCTGCCTTTGTAACCTCTCCCCCAAAGCAAAACAAAATTTTAAAGAAAAAAACAAAACCAAAACAAAATTTTTAAAAAAGGAGAAGAATCTTGTAGAAGCTGTGGTGTGGCCTGGGGAGTTTACCCTTTAATCCATTCATCTTTACTTACAAGTGTTCATTGTCACAGGTCATTGCTCTGGCTTCTGCTACACCATTGATAATGGGCTCTCTCTGGGGCTTCTCTTGCATATCCTGTTGTTGTCCTATGTTGTGGAGATTTGGATCTGTAGGTTCATCCCCTTCACATACTCCAGTAGTTTGTAGATGAGATGGATGCTGGAGTGGGTTACCTTGTAGCCTTGGTTCTGGGCCTGCATTAGTCAGCCTGCCAAGAGGTCAGGAGAGTGGGAAAGCTAGACCTGACCCTCATCAGATGCAGTACGCATAGGGCTGGCTTTGACCTATCCCTAGAGGTGACTCTGGTGTCAGGGACACAGGTGATCCAGTACTGAGTGTGTGTGAGCAGCAGAGCTAACCTTACTTCACCTCATCTGCCATGGGATGGCATGGGTGAGGAAAAGATGGCCTTCTCCATCTGCTCCTTGCTACGTGTGGCAAGAGAGCTGGTCCTAGAGTCATGTGAGTAAGAGAACTAGCCCAGCCCCTCATCAAGTGCAGCACACAGGAGAGCAGGCCATGAACACTGCCTGGGCAGCACACTAGATATGACTCTGTTGTTGGGGGTACTGATTAGCCAGTCTTTAAGGCATGAGAGCAGGAGAGCTGAGCCTGCATCCCAACCCCTCTTATCCATCCTACAACAATCAGGAGAGAGGACCCCGCACCTCAGTGGAACAAAACTATAGAGCTGGCCCTGGAAATGTGAGTATGGATCTGAGGACCTGAGAGCAGAAGAACTGGCATCTATCACTCCTTCATGCAAATTGCATTGGGAGAGCTAGCCAAGGCAGTGTTGGAGAGCATGACTGGATAGTGATGGTGAAGGCCACACTTCTTAATCATTCCCAAGCAATTCCATTAGCCTGTGGGGAATATTCTCATTCAAACTACCACTGGAGACATGGGGAAATCAGGGGCTTTGCATTTTTAACATGGGGGATATTAAAAGCTTTATAGACAAATATGAACTGGCCAAAAAGTTGAGAAGGTTAGGGTAGCTATCTAGTAAAAGAAGAAACATAGATTTAGAGCAAGATTTCAAGGAAGATAAGAAAAATTGAAATTCTATGCATATTGGAAAGAAAGAGACCTAACCAAGAGAAATAAGGTTAAATATAGATGGCTATTAATGTAAAGCTTGGAAGCATAAAAACAATAGTTTTTACCTGAACATAGCTTTTCTATCAGATAAGTACAGTAGGGAAAATATTTGAAAGACACAATATAGGGAAGAGAAAAAGGATCTTCAAGGGACACTGGGACACATTTATTTTCCTAAGAGGTCAGCTGTGGTTAAAATCTATAAGTTCTTTATTTATCAAGAATCATGTTTATAGGAAGGTATCTAATTTCAATCTGCTAAAACAGAAGTAAAATAATTAGTAGTTTTATTGGTTGCAAGTTTTCTAATTTGAAATTTATCATTAGTTCAAATTGTACAGACAGGAGAGTAAGGGATGACAGTAATTGATGAAATGGATCAATAAGTCAAAGTTGAATAGAGAAAATGGCAACATTAAAATAAGGCTGATACTAAAGTAAAAAGAAAATGAAGGGAGCAGAGAGCTAGATGAGATAAAATATTATATACAAATTGATGCATTTGCACTTCCCTGTGATCCCAGCACTGGGAGAGAGGAGGCAGATGAGCTTTGAGTTTAAACCTAATTCAGCCAGTACTATGTGGCTGCTTAGATGCTAATTAATAAAACCATAAATAGCAAGGATAGAGATGTCTTAGTGGGTAAGAGGGGTTGCTGCTCCATTAGAGGACCCAGATTAACTTCTCAGCTAATTGTGGCTGAAATACTAGATAGAGGAGGTTCAAAGCCTTCTTCTCTCCTCCACTTGTACCAAGCATGTATGTGTTAAATATGTTACATATGCAGGCAAAATACTCATATATTGAAAATAAAAATGAATAAATCATAAAGATCATGTACACATGGTAAATAAATAATATATGAAAACACACATCATATATAAAATAGTGATGCTGACAGATTGGTTTTTAGTGAAGCTGTATTGAACGGTGACATGATGATAACTTAGCATTACACTATTTTATGTTTTATTTTGTCCTTCACATTATTTTGAGACTCTTCCTTATGAATTTATATAGTTTGACTATTTTCTGAGTATATAACTTTATAAAAAGGCTATTAATAGTAATGTATATTTAATTCAGACCTATTTACTAAAATTTGAAAACAGTGTACAAAACTGAATTATCGATGTAAAATGCCATTTTACTTAGTAGTCATTTAGGGCAGAAGACTTTAATAATAGATCTTACTTTCTGAATTTTAAAATTCAGTAATTATTTTATTATACATCATACTACACAGGCTTCTTGGTGGAATTTTGTAACATGCTAAGTTTTAATGATCTCTTTTGACTATTTATGATTAATAAATAAATGACTAATTGACAGAACAAAGGAATGAAACAAATACTAATTGAGGTTCTCAAATACTTAAGCTTTCATTTATAATATATTTCATTTATGTACTTCTCAGTTGGAAATTGAATACAGAATTTCATTGCTGAAAGAAAGCATGCACTTTCTACCACTTTTGTTTTCTTCCAGGAATGGGTAGCTACATTAGTAACTGAAATGAGTAATGACTGCCAGCAGGAATTAAGCTTGTGTAATTATTGCATCACTTATCTGTTTTTTTTTTTTTAAATTCTATCTGCCTGTGAGTTATGCCTTTGAATGTAAAACCTTGGTATTCTATGGTCTCCTGCTCCCTGCACAAATAAAATTGTTAGTAAGTCAGGAGCTTACTAACAACAATGACATATTTCCTCTCATAATATACTCATCAATGTCAATTGAGTTAAAAAGATTATTGGTTAAATTATAGAGTTCCTTAGTGTGTTCATCTTCTGTACCTCTGTTTCTCATTCTTACTAACCATATGCTATCTCTGCAAAGGAAATATACTATAGAAATTAAGAATACACCAAAATTAAACTAGTTGAAATTACATTATTGCCCAAGAATCCAGGCATAAAAACTAAACTGGATACTTTTTTTGAAAGAAAGGTAGAGTTAAAAGATAATTTCTGTGTGGCAGCTCTATCTCAAATCATCATCCTTCTCAATTTCTCTGAAACTTCTGTGAAGTATAATTATAATTACTGTGCTTTAAATATTACTTAGATATGTCATTAAAGTGTTAAGACAAAGTGAATCAATAATATATCACACTGAATTTTCCTATATGTAAAAGCTATGCCAAATGTTTCTATTGTCTCTTTTAGTTTTTCTTTTTCAATGATGAAAAACATTGCTAATAATTGAGTGCCTCTTGCTCTAGCAAGCTATCAGGAAAATAAACCAATAATACATGCTGAAATTGGGAAGTAGAGGTTCTGTGTGAGGGGGGAGTCCTATTTGCTTCTTATCCTCTACAGTAAGATTAATTACATAGTGCCTCTTATACTTTTCAAATTTTCTCTGAAATCCAAATGCAAGAATAGATTGCCATTGAATTATTAATCATGTAATACTTGTTCACTGTTTTAGAAAGATGTAGCAATATTTGTATAATTATTTTATTGAAAATAAAAGATTGCAAACCAGTATTTCAAATTCCAATTTTTGTACAAAGACAGCTTGACAGTATGCACATAAACTCAAAATTAAAGCTTAACAATTTTCAAAATAGCAATAAAATGACCCAGAGACTACTACAATTTAAATGAAGGACATTGCCATAATTTAAAAAAAAATGGACTTGCTAACCTAAGCAACAAGTGGCTGAATTTTTAACTGAACCTTTGGTATTTTACTTTTTATTTGTTCTATAATGGTCTAATTTAAATATATTTGACATCCTTCAAATAAATTGATTTATGGTGATATAAAATACTAATAAGTTTAATTTATAAATTTTGTCCAAAATAAATGTCACAAACATTTTAAACTGGAGTGTATTATATATTATTATTATTATATTACAAAAACCCTACATATATATTTTTCTAAACTCAGATTTGATACTCAAGCATTCAATGATTTTCTTTTTAGCTAATTTGAAAAGTGTACTACGACTTTCTCTATCTAGCTTACTAGCCAATAGTAGTATACTAGAACCTCTTACTCTTTTTAATATACCTGTTCATCAATTGAGTATTATAATTTTGGTTTGACGCAAGAGCTCATGCATCAAATCAAGGATAACCTTGAACTCCCAATTCTCTTATTTCCATTTTCAGAGTTCTGGGATTACAGGTATCATCACTATTATCATTTTAATATTATTTTTATTTATTATTTGGTATCTTCATAAATGTGTACCATATGTTTTGATTATATCCATTCCCCATTCTCCATCTTGGAGGAAAATGACAATCCCTCACCCAGGAAGTATTAACTGTTGATAGCTCCTCAGAGGGAGTGGGGCCATATGAGGCCCTCTCCTTCTATGATAGATTTTGAGAGGTCCATTCTTGTGCAGGTCTTGAGCAGGTAATCATAGCTGCTGTGAGTTCATGTCCAGAAGATATCATTTCATTGTACTCCTCCCCAATCTGGCTCTTACATTCTTTCTGCACCATCTTCTGATGTTACCTGAACCTTAGAGGGGAGGCATGAATGTCTTATTTAGGACTAAATATGCAGATGAAAATTATTCTCATTACTTTGATCAGTTATGAGTCTCTGACTTCATTTTTGCTCACTTCACAAAGAAACTCCTTTGACTAAGGCTGTTCACATTCATTCTTCTAAACAATAATTATACGATGTCTTTCAACTTTTCTGTGTCCTCTCAAACTTCCTACATCAATACTTCATAATTTTCATTGTAGATAACTTTTTAGCTCTATTTAAATATTTGCTGAATAATTTTCTTTTTTAACTAATAAAAATGGGATTATTTCTTGATTTTCATTTTATTTTATTTGTTACTGTCATATAGCAATACTACTTGTTTCCGCTACATTCAATAATTAGATTGGGGAGTGTTGATGGTGATGACATTTTAGAGCGACTTTTCCTTATATCAAAAGTGATCCCACCTATAAGCATTGAAAACCTGACTTTTCATTTTTTATACTTGTGTCTCCCTTATTTGCTTTTCTTTATTGATTGCTTTGTTGAATAAAAGTACTAAAAGATCTTAGAGCTCTTTGACACAAAGCAAATTTTCCCCAGTTAGTAAAATATTTGCTCTTTTCTTGTCAATGACCACTTTGTATTGATCTATATTACCGTGATATATTTGTTCTATACACAATTTTCCCAATGTGTTTTTAAATCATGAAGTATTTTTTTAAATTTTGGCAAATCTCTGTTATGATCATGTGAACTCTCCTCTATTAATTGATATGATTGTTACATTTTAGATCTGTATATATTGAAAAAATCCTCAAATTTTTCTTTATTTCTAATTTTTTATTTAAAGTCTGTTTTCTCTGATAGAAATATGGCTTCTTTCATTTTCATTAGGATTATACAAAATTGATATATAAAATTTGGTAACATTTGTTTCTCAAAATAATGTATTAATTATTCTTTTCTTGCTGTGAGAAAACATCATGTCCAAATGCAACTTAATTTAAGAATTAATTTTGGCTTATAGTTCCAAAAGGTTGTACTTATTATGGTGGGAAGGCATGGCAGCAAGTGGTTGGCCAAGGCAGAAAACTGCAAGATTATATCACTAAACACAAGCATGAACAGAGAGAACAAGCTAGAAGTAGTGCAAGACTATATATTCTCAAAGCCAAAAGATATATTTCCTCTAGCAAGGCTATACCTCTTAAACCTTTATAAATAGTGCTGCCAACTGGGGACCAATTACTCAAATCTATGGGGCTATGCTTGATATTTCTTACTCAAATCACCCCATTTCATTGCTTGTGTCCCTTAGACTCATAACAATATCATAAAGCAAAATACATGTAGTTCCACTTTGTTATGGAATATTGTTTTAACTGGGCAAAAATATGTTACATTTGTTTATGCTGCAAGGAATTACTTTAACTGTGTAAAGGTATGTTACTTTTGTTAATGCTGCATTTGTTCAATGATGTAAGGATGTGTATTTAATTATATAAAGATGTATTGCATGTTTTACCTTAGCTGCCTAATGCACCTGATTGGTCTAATAAAGAGCTGAATGGCCAATAGCTGGGAAGAGAAAGGATAGGTAAGGCTGGCCGGCAGAGAGAATAAGTAGGAATATAGGCTTGAAGGAGAATGAGAGAAGAAGGAGGAGAGAATGAGGGACACTCCTGAGGCAAGAAGCCAGGCAGCCACCAGCCAGACATAGAGAAGCCGTGAAAGTAAGATATACAGAAAGAAAAGTAAAAAGCCCCGTGGCAAAATGTAGATAATTTAAGTTAAAAAAAGCTAGCCAGAGATGAGCCTAATCTAGGCCAAGCATTTATAACTAGTAAGAAGTCTCTGTCATAATTTGGGAGCTGGTTGATGGCCCAAAAGAAAAAGCCTGGTATACAATATTAAAATGTCCCATTGTCTTTCTATGTCTCAACATTGTTTGAAAAGCCCAGAATCTTTCCTGAGCCTTAAGGCATTCTCTTAATTGTGAACCCCTATAAAATCAAAACACAAATTACAAACTTTGTAAAATGGCACAGAATATGCTTTCTCATTTCAAAAGAGAGCAATGTGGGCATATTAGAAAATACTGATCCAAAGCAAGCCCAAAAGCCAGGAGAACAAACTAATTTCTATATTAGTTACTTTTCTGTTGCTGTGACAAAACAGCTTAACCAAAAGCAATTCATCAAAGAATGATTTGACTTATAGTTACAGAGGAATGTATCCATCAAGGTGTGTATGGTGTGTGTGTTGTGTGTAGTGTGTGTAGTGCTGGCAGTGAGCAGGAAGCACTGAGGTCGAGGAAAAGGAAGCTGAGAGATCACATCTTTAAAAAAACAGGAAGAAGAAAATGGAGAGAATGAAGTGTATGTAAAGGGAAGCAATAAACTCTGAAATTTGCCCGAAACAATGAAGTTCTTCCAGTAAGGCAGCATCACAGTGCCACGAACTGGAGACCAATATTTCAATCACATGAGCCTCTGGGAGACATTTCTCATTTAAATCATCACAAATATGTTTTCTAACATAATGTCACATATTGAAATATTGTTATCTAAAATTTATAACAGAGAAAATACTATGAAATTTATTTTTCTTAATTCATCACTAAATATTTTATGTTTGTCAATACTTTATATAGTAATATAACTGCATTAATACCTATACTCATTGCAAATTTTAAAAATTCTACAGATTAAGTGAAAAGTAAATGATAGGTATTATAGAACAGCTACATTGTTAATTACTTGAGGTACTGCTAGGTTAATCAATTAGTTTTATGGCACAGCTATACTGTTGGGAATAGTAGAAGTCATAAAGCCAGCACAGCTCCTTGACAAAGTTCAAAAAGAGCTGAGCCACATGATGACTGCCATGTCACGTTTGGTTTTCATCTCCAGCTATTGCATACTTAGGGTACTGCAGTATGAATTTTAAAAGTTCTTATTAATGAAATCAAACCCAAGGCCAGATATTGAGGTGATCTCTGGAAGATCAGAGAAGCAGAACAAGCCAGTTTCCTCGCCTCACCAGTTCCTCAGCTGGTCTGTTTCCTCAGACTGCAAGCTTCTGAATCCTCATCCCAATGGCTCTCAGCTTAACTGTGCTGCTCTAAAGCCTGAATGCTAAACCAGCCAAAATACTTAACTAACTAAATGCCTAATTTACTCTGTTGCCTGCTTTTCACATCTTATATATCTTTCTACTTTCTGCATCACTCCCTGGGATTAAAGGCTGGGTTTCTGGGATTAAAGGTGTGGGTCACCATGCTTAGCTGTTTCTAAAGTGGCCTTGAACTCAGAGATCTGGCTAGCTCTGCCTCGCAAGTGCTGGGATTAAAGGCGTGCACAACCACCGCCCAACTTCTGCTATGGCTTGCTCTGACACGTTTTCTAGCCACCATTTCTGGCTCTGTTCTAGTGGCTGTCTGTTCTCTGACCCCAGATAAATGTATTTCAGGGAACATACTGAAAGATTCCCGGGGGGGATCTTCCCTCAGGAGAGACCCCGAACCCAAGGAACACACCGAAACCATCCATCAGATCCAAACAGCAAGAGGGTTTATTTGAATACACAGGTACCTGGGGCGACAAGTCTCTAGGAGGACTTGTGCACCTTCCTAGGGAAAGGGGGACTTTTTTATAGGATCCCAGGGGCAGAAGCACGGTTACAGAAGCGAGAAGCATAGTTACAGGGTTCCCATTGGTTGATTCGAATAAGAGTAGGGTGAACTTGGGGACATATGCTTAATTCTTGGAATTTGGATGTATGCGACTGACTTGGCCTTGTCTATGGCACAGTGGTGTTTTCCGAGCCCAACTGTCTATTCCCCAAGGCCAGGTGGCCCACCATAGATATCCTGTTTTGACTCAATGGTTTCTCTCCCAATGCCGGGTGGCCGACCATAGTTATGAACTCCTGTTTGGCCTTCTTCCCCTGAACTGCAGATATCCTGTTCTTTATGTTTAAGCCTTGCAAAATGGCGTTACAGCAGTCAAGCTACTGGAGGGGGTCTTTCAATACAATATTTCGGGGGAACACAATACCACCACAGGGTACTTTTAATAGTTGTATGATTTGGGGATGTTAGATTGGTGGAAAATTACTTATGAATCATTTATACCTTCTCCCACGAATGTTGCTTCTAAGCTTCCCTAAGAAAGTCCTGAACATATTCTGTGGGATGTCCTATATGTTAAATGTGTTGCTCTGATTGGTTAATAAATAAAACACTGATTGGCTAGTAGCTAGGCAGGAAGTATAGGTGGGGCGAGCAGAGAGTAGAACTCTGGGAAGTGGAAGGCTGAGGGTGACACATGCTAACAGCTGCCACCATGAGATGTTAAGATACTGGTAAGCCACGAGCCACATGACAACTTATAGAAATGGGTTGATTTAAGATATAAGAACAGTTATCAAGAATCCTGTCACGTCCATACAGTTTATAAGTACTATAAGTCTCTGTGTATTTGCTTGGTTGGGTCTGAGCAGCTGCAGGACTGGCGAGTGAGTGAGGTATGTCCTGACTGACCATGGGCCAGGCAGGACCAGGAAAACTCCAGCTACAAACATGCTAATTCCTTTTAGGGAGATATCCTTATCTACTTGAAGGTCTCCCTTATGCCTTGGAGGTTGTGACACATAAAGAAGAAGCCAGAGGTCTCCTCATGAGGCTATGAGATATTCTTGAAACACCTGTTGCTGTACTTACACAGGAATAAGACATTCAAAACAAAGTAAACTCAAAAAGGTCAACAAGATTTGGTGGGCTAGAGGAGTTGTCCACAGTTCAGATTACAAACCTCTTCCCACTGTACACTCAGACAATTACATGGCATGTAACTCTGCCCTATGTAAAGACATATTGATGAGCAAACTATGGAGTGGAAAGATGATAAAAGTATGATGTGTCAGGACCTCCCTTTCTTTGAAAAGTTTGCTCATGCAAAGACACTATAATGTCTTATGATCAAAGAACAACAGATTGCCAAGATTAAACATATAGACAAATTCTATAAAGATATAAAATATAAACACTGTGTTACGCCATAATTTGAATAATAAATGCATCTTTGGCCTGAAGATTTTTCCTGGGCACTCTGATCACTAAGAGTTAATAATACACTGCTTGTGTCATGGCAAAATGCCCAGGGTGGCTTGAGGATTTTATTTTGTTCTAGTGTTCTTGAAACAACCAAAGCAACCAGCCTGAGAACAAGCTGTCATATGCTTCTAGTTTCTTAAAATTTGGGTTATGGGGTTAATGAGTAAGAATGATAACTGTGTTTGTTAATGATGTCAAATTTGAGGGAAAATGATTAGAAATGATAACATTTGTCTGTCATAATTGATAACTCTATTCTGTCATAATTTATTAATGATGACTAAAAGATGGGCAAAAGGAAGTGAAGCCCATGTCTAAAAACAAAAATGATAAGATATATGTTTTAGAACACCATGTATGTAGCCCTGCTTACTAAATTCTGTATAAATAAAGAAACCCCCTTGTAGCTAGAGTTTTCCTGGTCCTGCCTGGCCCAGGTCAGGATAAATTTCTCTCACCTGCCAGTCCCACAGCTGCTCAGACCCAACCGAGTAAACACATAGAGACTTATATTACTTGTATACTGTATGGCCATGGCAGGCTTCTTCTTATCTAGTTATTTTATCTTAAATTAACCCATTTCTATTAGTCTATAAGTTGCCATGTGGCTTGTGGCTTATCAGTACTTTATATCTCGCTTGTCATGGCAGTGGCTGGCAGTGGCTCTCTGTCTCAGCCTTCCACTTCCCAGAATTCTCTTCTCTGCTTGTCCAGCCTATACTTCCTGCCTGGCTACTGGACAATCAGTGTTTTATTTATTAACCAATCAAAGCAATACATTTAACATACAGAACATCCCACAGCACTTTTTTCCTTTTTCTTTTTCTTAAAATAGAAAAGGGGGGGGGGGATATGGTTATATTTGTACTGAAATGTGATTGTATTTGTATGTTAATAAATAAAGTTGCCTGGGGAACAGAGCTAATAGTAAGCCATAGCAAGAGCTGGGTGGTGGTGGCACGGACCTTTAATCCTGACCACATGACAGACAGATCTCTGTGTGTTCAAGAATACAGCCAGCATGGAGACACATGCCTTTAGTCTCAATACCAACTATAGAAGACCTGGAAGTCTGTACAGCCAGGCAGTGATGCGGAGGTCATGTGGTTGGGTTTACAACCAATGAGAAGGCAGAACAGAAAGTCAATAAAAAGACAGATACACAGGAAGTAGCTCTCTTGCTGAGAGGAAGAACAGCAGTGGCAGGAAGGGCAAGAAAGAGTTTTTAGGATCAGCTCTTAGCTACTGCTCTGACCTCTTAGGCTTTTAACTCTGCATTTGGCTTTGTGTTTCTTATTTAATAAGACTGTTACATTTACACACTCTGGCTTCTAGTCAGTTAGGCTGCAAGGTTCTCCCGACCACCATTTTCTGTGTAAATCTGAAGGATAGCAGAATCAAAGCTTTATTTTATTTGTTCAGTACTTAATGTCAATATTTTCATAGCTTCAAAGGAAGATGTAAGTATATATTTACCTTCCTTCAAATATACTTGTGAATTAAATATGTATTTCTGTAGATCATGGCAGTATGATGAGTTGAAAATAGCTAACAAAGATGACTGAGTTATTTCATATGCCTATTAAATATCAGAATATTTAGAGTTCTAAATTAAGTAATGGCAATGCTTTACATAAAAAAAGAATGACAGAAAGATGAAGCCATTTTAATTATCTGACACAATGTTAGCCACAGAAGCTATGTCATATATTTGTTGATTTCCAAAAGCATTACACAAAGGTGGAAATAAAAGATTGTTCTTCTACTGGTTTTCCAGATTATCAAACTTCTAAATTATTGGGCAAAAGTTTGCATAGTCAGTGGAATCAGAACCCTCATCATGATTTGTGAACTGCCTGTCTGGTAATATTTCCACTGAAGACAAACTTCAATATGAAATTTTTTTCAGAGCTTCCCAAATTAAAAACATAGTGAAAATAAATGAAGGAAAATCCAGGGTGGTAAACATTTTCAAAGACTGAAATGTAGATAGGTCATAGAGTAATTATGAGGATTAAGTAGAAGCATTGGGGAAATATTATATTTTAGAGAGTGAAAAATTCATAGTATATTGATAAGAAAGAATCATTTCAATAATTGAGATTTTACTGTTACTGGGCTCTATTCAAATCTCAATAGACACATTAGAATACACAAACTCCTTTATCATGGAGACTAAGTCAAGAATGTGGGAGATGCTTTTGAACAGATACTAATTATAAAAAAATTATAATAGAATAATGGCCTTTTCTTTCACAGATGGTAATAAAACTATTTACAAGTATGTAAATGATGAGGTTTCCAAAGAGTCAAAGTCATTTCTTATAAGGAAAGTCCTAAATGATGGGTTTTTCAAAAGTAAGTCTCTTTATGGAATTGAAAAGGAGAACAACAATTCCATCAATACCATATTTTGGTACTCCTCTAAGAGATGTTATTTAATACTGATCAAAGGGGAGCACTGAAATCAGATTTAGGGAAAGTGAATGTTCAAGACTTCCCAAAGTACCACTTTAATTTTTCACAGGGTAATTGGATTTCTCATTCTGTATGTGGAACTCACTCTTTTTACAACATATTACAGATGTACCTGTTTTTTATTTTTCATGATTTGTTGGCACTAAAGCATTTACATGAGTTCTTCCTTTGCCATCTTATTAATAAGCATACTTAATTAAAATTAAAATGCATATCTAAGTTTCTCATACCCATAAGATATATTCTCCTAAACCAGTTCATGAAGAAAGCAAAGAAAACAGGGAAACTAATTATATATCGCTTCATTTTGGGAAAAATTCACAAGTATTTTCAATTTCCCACAGGGGAAATTAAGGCACTTAGATGAACATTTTATTAGTCAATGGATATTGAAATATTTCAAATGTGAGAATAAATTATTGTTACTAAGTGGAAGTGGAAGACATAACTTCTTAGTTCATGTGCTATTTTGAAACATACACATGAGAATATGGTCCTGTGAATAGGGTGATTATTTCATGTAATATTCATATGTTACTATGTACTGTAATTACTAAGTTAGGCAAATTATCTCTACCCCACTTCTTTTTCATGCCTATATTTTATCTACAGTGTATGTCTAGAATTCTGTTGATACATAATAAAATTTGTTTATATTTATTTTAAAAAGTGCTATTAAGAACCAAAGCACTGTTGTAGCAGTGACAAATATTGTAAGTAAGCTTATACATTTGTTAAGTTATAACTTTAATAATAATATTGATGTTAATTTTGCATTGAACACTAATTATGTACAATAATTACATGGATCAAATAATGTCAACATCCATACTCAATGCAGATATGTACTATAATCCTCCTCTTTTCATTCTAAAGAAATTGAGACACAAAGTAGTATGTCCAATATCATAAATCTATCATTTAAAAAGACTAAGAAAGGAAAGAAGGTATGACTTTCTTCTATGATTTGAGATTGGATGTTCTGTTTACAATTTGAAACTGATGAGATTTTGAATACTGCATTAGTTAATTTCCTCCTAACCATGTCCAAATAGCTCAGAGGGCAACTAAAGGGGACAAGAGAGTTATATTTGACCACCGTTACAGAATTATCAGCCTATCCTTATGGGCAAAGCATGTTCCAGCAGATCTGTTCACATCACAATGGATGGGAAAAAAATGAGAATAGAGTAAGGGTTCAGGGCAAGAACTAGGTCTCAAGGGCATGCTCCCGTGACATACTTCCTCCAATTACACCTCTCATTTTTTTCCACTTCTCTAAAATATCATGATATTATGAACATATCATTGATTATTCATCTGTTTATTAATTCAGAGACTTCATAATCTACTTATCTCTCTATAGTCTATCATAGACATACCCAGAAGTATGTTTCAATAATATCTAGCCATGTTTTATTTGAATCAACATAAAAATTAAAAGTAAACATTAGAGATAGTTTTTACTTGATTTAATAGTGTCTTAGATTCCTGTATTTATTTGAAATAGTTGGTGTCAAAATTAAAGTATATAATTTATATAAATTTCCTAAGATAATGCATTGTATGCCATAGATGCCCAATAAATGTTAGTTTATGCTGAATACAGAAAGAATGAAAATTGAGAAGCAATTACTATTCCATTTTTTGGGGGGGGGCGTTCGAGACAGAGTTTCTCTGTATAGCTTTGAGCCTTTCCTAGAACTCGCTTTGGAGACCAGGCTGGCCTCGAACTCACAGAGGTCCGCCTGCCTCTGCCTCCTGAGTTCTGGGATTAAAGGTGTGCTCCACCACCACCTGGCTACTATTCCATTTTATGACAAACCCAACAACACATTTTAAATTGGTGGTATAACTCTGCAAAGCATGACAGAAATAGTTAGGCAGAAATTGTTTTGACACATTTGACAGAAAGTTGGTAATTCTTACTTGGAAACATGAGTTTTATTTCTATTAATCACTGCCAATTAATTATGATGTTTATTCAAATAAATCCTACACCTCCCTTATATTTTGTGAATAGAATTATCCTCTCACTATAATTCTGTAAATGCACATAGGGAGAAATATTTTGTTAGCTTATTTTTAATTTTATATATATTCAATTTGCTAAACTCTCATGTTAAGCCTGACAATCTTTTAATTGATGTTCTTAAAATTTTCCATGTATACAATGGTACAACCCACAAATTATTCTATTTCTAATTTTAAAAAATGTTATGTCTGGTCTTGATTTAACTTAGGTATGTGGTACGTATCCAGAAATTTATCCATTTCTTTTAGATTTTCCAGTTTTGTGGAGTAGAGGTTCTTGAAGTATGACCTGATGATTCTCTGGATTTCCTCATTGTCTGTTGTTATGGCCCCCTTTTCATTTCTGATTTTGTTAATTTGGATGCTCTCTCTCTCTGTCTTTTGGTTAGTTTGGATAAGGGCTTGACTATCTTGTTGATCTTCTCAAAGAACCAACTCTTTGTTTCATTAATCCTTTGTATTGTTCTCTTCATTTCTATTTTATTGATTTCAAATCTCAATTTGATAATTTCCTGGTGTCTGTTTCTCCTGGGAGACTTTGTTTCTTCCTGTTCTAGAGTTTTCAGGTGTGCTGTCAAATCACTAGCATGAGATTTCTCCAGCTTGTTTATGTGGGCATTTAGTGCTATGAATTTCCCTCTTAGCACTGCTTTCATAGTGTCCCATAAGTTTAGGTATGTGGTGTATTCATTTTCATTGATCTCTAGGAAGTCTTTAATTTCTTTCTTTATTTCTTCCTTAACCCATTGATGATTCAGCTGAGCATTATTCAGTTTCCATGAGATTGTAGGATTTCTGTAGTTTATATTGTTGCTGAAATCTAACTTTAAACCATGGTGGTCTGATAGAACACAAGAGGTTATTCCAATTGTTTTGTATCTATTGAGATTTACTTCGTGGCCAAGTATGTGGTTGATTTTAGAGAAGGTTCCATGGGGTGCTGAGAAGAAGGTATATTATTTTTTGTATGGGTGGAATGTTCTGTAGATATTGATTAAGTCCATTTGAGCCATAAAATCAGGTAAGACCATTATTTCTCTGTTAAGTTTCAATTTGGCTGATGTGTCCAGAGGTGAAAGTGGGGTGTTGAAGTCTCCCACTATTAATGCGTGGGGTTTTATATGTGATTTAACCTTTAGTAATGTTTCTTTTACATATGTGAGTGCCCTTGTGTTTGGGGCATAAATGTTCAGAATTGAGACTTCATTTTGGTGGATCTTTCCTGTGATAAGTATGTAATGTCCTTCATCATCTCTTTTAATTGATTTTAGTTTGAAGTCTATTTTGCCAGATATTAGGATGGCTACACCAGCTTGCTTCCTATGACCATTTAATTGGAAAGTCTTTTCCCAGCCTTTTATTCTTAGGAGGTATCTATCTTTGAATTTGAGGCGTGTTTCTTGTCTGCATCAGAAAGATGGGTCCTGTTTTCGTATCCATTCTGTTAGTCTGTGTCTTTTTATAGGTGAATTAATTCCATTGATATTAAGGGATATTAATGACCAGTGATTGCTTGTTCCTGTTATTATTTTTATTTTTTGGTGGTAGTGTGTGTGTACTTCTCTTCTTTGGGGTTTACTGCTGTGGTGTTATCTATTGCCTGTGTCACTTGGTCTTTTTCCTTTGCTGCCCTTAACATTCTTTCTTTATTCTGTATGTTTAGTTGTTTAATTATTATGTGGCAAGGGCCTTTTTTTGGGGAGTCTAGTCTGTTTGGTGTTCTATAGGCTTCTTGTATCTTCATAGGCATTTCCTGCTTTTAATGGTTGTGCTGGAACTCTCATCCAATAACTGATGGAAGTGGATGCAGAGATCCTCAGCCAGGCCCCAGGTGGAGCTCCAGGAGTCCAATTCTCGAGAAATAGGAGGGACTGTAAAAGCATCAATTGTTGAGACCAATATTGGAGAGACACAGGGACAAATAGCCAAATGAATGGAAACACATGAATTATGAGCCAAAGGCTATGGAGCCCCCAGCTGGATCAGGCCCTCTGGATAAGTAAGAATTGAATAGCTTGAACTGTTTGGGAGGGACCCAGGCTGTGGGACCGGGACCTGTCCTTAGTACATGAGCTGGCTGTTTGGAACCTTGGGCTTACACAGGGACACTTTGCTCAGTCTGGGAAGAGGGGACTGGACCTGCCTGTACTGAATCCATCAGGTTTAAATGAATCCCCAGGGGATTCTTGGCCCTGGAGGAGATGGGAATGGAGAGGAGGGGATGGGGGGAATGTGGGGAGGGGGCGGGAGCAGGGAGGACACGGGAACTCATGGCTGATGTATAAAATTAAAACACAAATATAATAAAAAATGATATTTCTGTAGCTATTCAGAATTTTTTATATCACTTATAATTTTACAAAACAGGCTAAGTTGTATGAAATGGTATATATGTATCTCTCTGGGTGCTATGATTGCATGGGATTTTTATTTTTCATTCATATACTTTCATTGTCCCCAACTTGACTAAGCATTTCCTAATATGATTTATGTTGGAAATTTTAAAACCATCGTATATTAATGCTTCAAAAATCAAGTTTGTTCCATATCCTCTCCACCATAAGTATTCATCAGTGTTTTTGATCTTATCCATTCTGACAGGTAGAAGATGGTAGGTATCTCAGAATCATTTTTATTTGCATTCTGTTGATGACTAAGGATGTTGAGCAATTCCTTCAGGTCTTTAGGCCATTTTAGATTCTTCTGTTGAGAATTCTGTTTAGCTCTGTAGCCCAATTTTAAATTGGATTGTTTTGTATTCTGATGTCTACTTTCTTGAGTTCTTTATATATTTTGAAGGTCATACCTCTGTCAAATGTGGGGTTGATGAAGATTTTTTCCCATTCTGTAGACTGTCATTTGTAGTTGGAGTTTTCCTGCCTGGCTCACAGTCAGGACAAATCTCTCTCACCCGCCAGGCCCATAGACGCTCAGAACCAACCAAGTAAACACACAGAAACTTACATTTTTTAGAAACTGTATGGCCATGGCAGGCTTCTTGTTATCTACTTTTTTCTATCTTAAATTAACCAATTTCTGTTAGTCTGTAAGTTGCCACGTGGCTCGTGGCTTAACAGTACCTTACATCTTTTCATGGCCGCAGCTGGCAGTCTTTCTCCAACCAGCCTTCCACCTCCCATAATTCTCTTCTCTCTTGTCCCGCCTATACTTCCTGCCTGGCCACTGGCCAATCAGAACTTTATTTACACAGAGCGATATCCACAGCAGTCATTTTTTCTTAATTACCATAACCTTTCATTTACAGCAGCTCCTCCGTTTCAAGAGGTCCTCGTTATTAACTATTTCCCTCATTGTCTTTGCTAATGGTGTTTTATTGGAGAGGATGTGGTGCAAGCTGAACATTCCTACACTGCTGGTGGGAGCACAAACTCGTACAGCCATTCTGGAAATCAGTATGGCAGTTTCTCAGAAAATTAGGAATCAATTTACCTCAAGACCCAATGATATCACTCTTGGGTATATACCAAAGAAATGCTCAATCATACCACAAGGACACTTGCTCATCTATGATCATAGCATCATTATTTGTAATATTCAGAACCTACAAACAACCTAGATGCCCCTCAATTGAAGAATGGATAAAGAAAATGTGGTACATATATACAGTGGAGTACTACTCAGCAGAGAAAAAAAATGACATCATGAGGTTTGCTGGCAAATGGATGAAACTAGAAAGTACCATCCTGATTGAGTACACTCGGACTCAGAAAGATAAACATGGTATATACTCACTCATAAGTGGATACTAGATGTAAAGCAAAGGACAACCAGACTATAACCCACAGCTCCAGAGAAGCTAGCTAATAAGGAGGACCCTAAGAGGGATGCATGGATCACCCTGAGAAGGGGAAATAGATGAGATTTCCTGAGTAACCTGGGGGTGAAGGAGGGCAAAGAGTAGAGGGGGGAGGATGATAACACAAGGGAACAGGATGGTGAAGCTGAAAAGAGGAACAGAGTGAGAGAGCAATGAAAGAGATATCTTGATAGAGGGAGACATCATGAGTATAGGGAGAAACCTGGTGCTAGGGAAGTTCCCAGGACTTTACAAGGATGACCAAACCTTAGACTAATATCAATAATGGAGAGGGAGCCTGAGCTGGCCTACCCCAGTAATCAGATTGGTGAATATCCTAACTGTCATCATAGAGCCTTCATCCAGTAACTGATGGAAGCAAATTCAGAGATCCACAGCCAAGCACTAGGCCAAGCTACAGCAGTCCAGTCAAAGAAAGCAAAGAGGGATTCTATGAGCAAGGGATATCAAGATCATGTTGCAGAAACCTACAGAGACAACCAAACCAAGCTAGTAGGATCTCATGAATTTTAGACCAATAGCTGTGGAACCTCCATGGGAAGGGACTATACCCTCTACATAAAGGAGACAGTTATGTAGCTTGGTCTGCTTAATGGGCCCTAGGCAGTAGGATCAGGATCTATCTCTGGTTCATGAGCTGGCTTTTTGGAGCAAATTACCTATGGTGAGACATCTTGTACAGCCTTGATGCAGAGGGAGGGCCTTGGATCTGCCTCAATTGAATGTACCAGGCTTTGCTGACTCCCAATGGGAGGCCTTACTTTTTCAGAGGAGAGAATGGGGGTTGGGCTGGGGAGGGAAGGTGCGTGGAGCAGGAGGAGGGATGAGAGGAGGATCTGTGGTTGGTATGTAAAATGAATAAATATGTTATTGCCAGGCAGTGGTGGTGCATGCCTTTAATCCCAGCACTCGGGAGGCAGAGCCAGGCGGATCTCTATGAGTTCGAGGCCAGCCTGGGCTACCAAGTGAGTTCCAGGAAAAGGCACAAACCTACACAGAAAAACTTAGTCTCAACAAACCGCAAATAAAAAAAAATAATAATAATTTTAAAAAAAGACAAAATCAAGTTTGCATTAGGTGGAGCTCCAGAGTCCTGTGGAGTAGAGGGAGTAAGGATCTGAGGAACAAGAGGGGACAGAGATACCATGAGAACATGTTCCACAGAATCAATTGACTAGCATTCATGTGGGCTACAGAGATCAAGGAGACTGTAGTGTCTGCCCTAAGTCCTCTGTATATTGTTATGGCTAAGTTACTGTTGTACTTATGGGATTTCTAACAATGGGGGCAGGGAACTCTTTTCCCTCTACTGGTTCGCCTCATCCAACCTTGATGTGAAGGTTTGTGCCTGGTCTTATTGTATCACATTACGCCCTGTTTGGTTGATGTCCCTGGGAGGCTTGCTCTTTTCTTGAGGGAGAGGGAGAGTGGAGGTGCATCTGGGAGAGAGTGGAGGTGAGGGGGGGATCCTGGTGGTAGGGGAAGGTGGGGAAAGTGCAATTAGGATATATGAGACAAGAATAGAAATAATAAAAAGTTTTAAAAACGTAAAAACTGCTTTTTAAAATATCTGCTATTACCAGTTGCTGTTCAGAATCATCAGACGAATTTATATCTACATTAATTTATTTAATATGATATAGTCAATTTTGATCAGAAACTTCATTGGTTTAAGAAAGGTCAGGGGCATTAGGGAAACACGCCTGTGAGGACATTTCCAAAGAGGACTAACTGAATGGGAAAAAAAAATCACCCTCAACTATGAGCATGGGAAGTATCATCCTAGGGGCTGAGGCCCTGCATCAACTCTTAAGGAATAAGAAGAAAGACAGACTGAGTACCAACATTTCTTTTCCTCGGCTATCTGATCCATGAAAATATAAGCAAGCTATTTTCCATGGCCACGGACAGTAACTGGTCCTCCTGTCCTGTTGTTTCCCATGATGGTGGACAATATCCCTGGACTACGAGTCAAATAATCCTTAGATTGCGTATTGTCGAGTATTTTGTCACAGCACTGAGAGAAATATCTAATGTATATGACTTACCTTTAAAAGTGCCTGTCATTCATGAAACCATTACAAGAATCTATTTTAGAACATTTTCATCACCTCCCACATATTTTTGGCTCATGTATGTTGGCCCTCAGTTACTCCTATTAACCCCAGGCCCAGAAAATCATCTATTCTGCTTCTCGCCTGTGTAAGTTTTCTAGAAATTTCATGTAAATATAAGCATACGATAATTAGGGTTTGGGGTCCAAACTTAAACGTGTTAATGGTTTTTGAACCTCATTCTTATTTTTCTCTTGCATGGAAGGTGTATACTCTAGAGCAAGAATCATAAGGCAACTTCTACATAAAGAGAAGCTATATTGTTTTTTCTTTTTAAGGTAGACGAGAGGTTATGGAAGAGGAAACTTTGACGATGATTGAAAATTTTACATATACCCTTGGAAAGTATTCATATGTTGTCAGGGATGTATATATTCCAGTTTGAAGAAAAATTAGGCTAAATTACACAGAAAGACCTAATAGAGTAGATTAGGATATAAGATTTTAAAAGTATTTGCTTATTACTGTTTCTAGTTTAATTTCATGATCTTTAAAATGAGCACACCTACTTTAGTTTTTGTATAAATGAGTGATATTATGTATCTATATAAAACTAACCAACACATGAAAAGAAACATTTGTCATTCTGTGACTGACTTAAGTCACTTAATATGCTTATCTTCAATTAAATAGATTTTCCTGCAGATGCCTTTGTTTTTTAATATGGATTTAAAACATTCCATTGTGCTTATACACTCCATATTTTCTTTATCTATTCCTATGTGTTGGACACTTAATCTTAACTTAACATCTTTTTTTTGTGGGAATTGGAATCCCCTGGGGTTTTGGAGGTGGGGATTGAAATTACAGTAAGGATCGATTAGATCCTATGCAGCAACAGATAATAAAAAGCTTTTGGCAACAGTATTTCATTTTATCTCAACCTGACAGCTTCACATTATAAAAGATGTGCCTGACATCTCCTTCCACAGTAACTGATCATTGTTTTTGGCTAAAGACTAAAATAAGAAAGATAGTTAAAATCTGAAGTTCTCATATGCTGAGTTCAAAGATTAGTATTTATAGTGCCTTTTAGAGAGAAGGGGATTTGACATTTGAAGAACTACAAAGTTGGTATCATTAAATTGATCTCAGTATGAGTATAATTGAATTTTGTATTATATGGTATAATTATATTATTTTTAAAAACCCATATTGTGCTCATGCCACCCGTCTACTTCCAAACTCCAAAAGCAGCTAAAAGGATGCAAATTCTATCAGAACCTTATTGCTGTAACCAATTTATCATCATCATCATCATTATTATTATTGTTATTATTATTATTATTATTATTATTATTATTATTATTATTATAGGCTTCTAATCTAGATGTGACTGATAAGTTATAAATAATAGGGACCCCTGAGCAGGCAGAAAACCCTCAGTGAAGTTTTGAATCATAACTGAAAGATGAACCAAAGCCTCAGCAATGATAAGCACATTGCTGCCCAGCAAAAGAGGGCTTAGTGTGTTGTTTCAGGATAAAATACCAGTGTTTCCAACTACCAATCAATACTGGAGAAACTACTGCGGCAGCTTTCCTGCAGTAGCAACAGAGGCAGACTTTTAGAGAGAAGAATAGTAACCACTGCTGCAAAGCCTTGGCAAAGAAATGGTAGTAAATAACCTGGAACACACTTTTTTGGAATCCTGCCTGTGAAGCAGCTAATGTACCACATTTATCAATAAAATACTTCTCTATAGTAATGTTAAGGAAATGCTAAAATAATGAATCTCTTGTTCCTGTTTGTCATACTTTGATTTCACTCTCACTGTTTCTTAAAGGGAAAATCCCTTTTAGACTTCTATCCATTCTGTCAATCCTATGACAATTGTGCAGTTAGAGCTCTCCATTCTCTAGTCAAGCATTCTGAGTGCCTAAAGTATTTGGAAATTCTGTTCCGAGGGCCTGTATAGGCATTGGAAAGACTATTCCTAAGACCAGGAAGGCCACATATTTTTCAGGAATCCTGTATGAACACTTTCTTTTAGGTCAGTTTTACACATCACTCCCAAATTTTCTGTTCCAGAAAAGTCATGGCTGTAGTTGAAGAAAAAAATGCATAAGGTCAGGATTGTGCCTTTCTGCTCCATATAATGATCATATTGATTTATTCACTTTTATTAGGAAAGTATACTAATGCACATATATGAGACATACAGTAGAGATAACTTACTTTATACTTGAAATTTTAGAAAACTATATCTAACAATAGAGGGAATAATATAATTAACCTCCATGTACATATTATACATCATCAATAAATTATTACTTGATGGCCAAAATTGTTCTTTGCATGTTCTTATCTTCCCATGATTACTATTAGAATTTCTTGAAGAAATATATTAATTTTATCCATAAATATTTCTGTATGTATGTTTAGAAGGACTCAGCCCAATGTCATCATTAATACTAAAATGTTAACTTTAAGTCCTTAATCCCATCAAATAATTTCTTCAAAATGTCCTCATATATTAGTTATTCTCAAATCTAATGTGCCTAGGAATCATTAGGAGACTTTTTTAAATGATTCAGACTCAGAAGTTTCAAGGTGAACTTTATAAAGGTGTATTTTTGAAAAGTTCCCAAAACTTTCCAGTGTTCTATTCTGCATCATAAAAGCTGACAAAAAATGAAGTTTAATAATGAACATGTTTAAACTGCATGTGTTAGAATATAATTCTAATATTAGAGAGTAGAGATCAATGTGCCTTCAAATGTCAAAAAAAAATTTTTTTTGATCATTCATTCACTCCAAAAACATTTGGCTTATATGAAGTCTTGCTTTAATCATTGGGTTTCATAGAAGTTGGTGGTGTTTACAATCCCATCAACACTAGACAATTGCCGATAGCTTTTGTAGAGGGTAATAAATAAGGTAAACCATATACCCTAAGTCTATTTCCATCTATCTCATTCACATACACACTTACTTATAGCATGACAGCTGATCACAAGAAGAGTAGTGGGAAATCAAATAATTACTTACACACATTTGAAAGACTATAAATATAAGGTAATAAAAATGATATGTCACCAATATTGTTGCTTGCATGATTGAATCTAGTGAATAAGTATACAAAACATACAGTTTTATTCATAAGGAAAATTACTAACTTATTATTTACAACACTTGATATATCACCTGCCATCTTGTTGTATTAGATTTGTTATTGGAAATTACACACATGGTCATTGGTCTTTCCACATTTTATTGCTTTTTAATTATGACTCTGGATTTGAAAACATCACCCTCCTAGAGTCATAAGGGGGAGGGAAATACAAATTCATGAAATCCTCAAACTTGTTGTGACCATCTCTTCTATTGTGAAAGATCAGTAAGAACACCAACTTTGTCTCCAGTTAACAAACATCACCACTCTCACCACTCCAGTTTAAAATAGGCTTAAGTATGATTCTTAGGTTACTTTAAAAGCATTCACATTGGATTAGAGAATATTAGCAGTAACCTGGTGGCCATACATACATACTCTTTCAGTCACTACTCATTCCTTCATTGTAAATCCTAACCTTAATTCTAATAGCATAGATTATTGTTAGATTTTTTTTTAAATGGATTTACATAATGTACATGTATGCCTGAATTTTTCACATGTATACTTAAGTAAAAATCTATATTTTCTGGGAGTTTTGTAGATAACTCATTGTCATTGCTACATACTATTTTGCAATTTCAATATACTGTGGTTGATTTATTTGGTGAAATATAATAAGATACAATTTTTTTCAGCCATTTCATATAGTAATACATTTCATAGAATACTGTAAGGAGGATTATGGTAGATGCTCTTTGCAGAATATATGTGTACATTTCTGTCAAGTGTGGCCTAAGGAAGACCACAGCAGCAGCATAGAGTATGATTATGCTCAGCTTTAAGAGATACTGCTGAAGTGTCTGTATAAATTTCTTGTTCTGAAAGGAGCATACTGCAGAGTCCACATAGTTCTCCAGCACTATTATCTCCCAAACTCCTGATAGGGTGCCCTTTAACCTCTGCCTACAATGTTGAAGCACTCTTTTATTTCAAGTCCCAAAGTCTTCCACATTCCTCCTAAAAACAATATTACCTGGCCTATCACAACAATCTATCACTACTGGAACCAACGTAGGTCACAGTTACTTTTATATTGCTGTGACAACCTAACATGACCAAGAGAACTTATAAAAGAAAATAATTAATTGGGCTTACCATTTCAGAGAATTCAAATCCATGAAAGTGGGAACAGCTGATTGCTCATATGTTGATCCTTGATTAAGCAGGAGAAAGCAAGAGATAACACTGGAAACTGCACAAATCTTTTGAATCCTGAAATCCCACATATAGTGACATACATCCTCTAATAAGGCCATACTTCCTAATCCTTTCCAAAGAGTTTCACCAGCTGGAGACTAAATATTCACCCATGAATCTATCATTCAAACAACCATAGCCTTTATTGTGTCTATTGCTTAGTTTATAATAACAGTTAAAATTTGTTGAATACCAGGTAATTTTCTAAACTCATTCATTAAATGCAGTATTTCTTTTGATTCAGAAAAGTGTCTGAGCTATGTCTATTATTAGCTTCCCTTCTAAATGAGAACCCTGAGCAGGAAAAAGTGTCAGAGAAACACCTGTTCCCATTGTTAGGAGTCCCACAAAAACATCAAGCTAACACCCATAATGTGTACACAGCAGGCCATGTGCTTGCTGCTTCAAGTCTCTATGAGCCTCTGAGAGCCCTGCTTAGTTGATTCAGTGAGACATGTTCTCCTGGTGACCCATCTCCTCTTACTCCTACAGTATTTCTTCCCTATCTTCTGTGGAGTTCCCTGATCTCCTAGTGGAGGGACCCAATGGAAACCTCCATTTAGACTCTTTCCCTACATGTCTGACTGTGACTCTTTTGCCTGCTCTTGAGACTTTTTTGTCCCATTGGATTGCCTTGTCCAGCATTGATAAGGGGGCTTTTGCATTGTCTTATTGTATCTTGTTTTGTTCTGTTTGGTGGTCCTCTCTTGGAGGCCTGCTTTACTTTGAATAGTAAACTGAGGGGGAGTAGATCTGAGGGAGAGGAGAGGTGGGAGGTCTGGGATGAGTGGAGAGAGAAGAAACTGTGGTCGAGATGAATTGTATGAGAAAATAATTTATTTTCAATACAAGTAAAAAATATTTAAATGAGGTCCATGAAGCATTGAGAAGTTAAAATATGTAGTTTATTTGCACACAAATACAGTAAGTAAAAACATGACTTAAAAGCTAAGGAGTATAATTTCAGAAGCATGAACTTAGCTATTATGCTGTGCCTTTTCAATGAGTATTTAATTATTATGTACTCAATGAATGAATTAGAACTGAAAATATTGTAAAAGTAATCTAACGTAAGTAGATTGTCTCAGCAATGTGTTAACAGGAGTTAAGAGGTGAAGTAACTTGCCCTTGATCACATAGCTAACAAATATTCAAATTATAGTGAAATTCCAAGAGTCTGAACTGCCGTTTCATTGTTCTTTCTCCTAATCCGTGTTCTGAGTCTACTTTTTTTTTTATTTCCGAAAAGATACGATTTACTTCTTTTTAAAACCCTGCTAAGCTCCATTGGTTTCAAAAGATAATCATGGGCACAAGCCATTTCTAGTGATAAAAACTGTCACTTAGATACATGTCATGACAGCTAAACAAATTGCATGAAATCATAGACTCATGGATTTATCTATAGAATCATATTGTTATAGCTGAGTAAACCTAATATCCTCCTGCAAAGTGAAAATTGCAGAGAGTTTGAAATATCTGAATGTTTCACACTGTGAGACCCAAGTGAATTTTCATTTTTCCTCGCTTATTTGAAATCTTGGCCAGACCTAAGTTAGGCCTGGTATATACTGCCCTCATCTGCCTTCAAGCACTTCTTTCCTTACTTTCATAGTCCAAATACTGCTTGCTGCTCAGGTTGAAATTAATACATCCAGGCTTCAAATCAATTCAAATATACCATAGCACAGACACTGACAGTCATTTCCTGGCTTTGGTTGTTGCTTGGCTTTGTATGTCCATCAAATATGAACAGGGATCAAAGAAACTAGTTAGGGACAACTTTGAAAAGTGGTGAATCTGGTAAATTGGCTAAGATTAAATAATATGTTCCTACTTATTTCAGCTTTTAATATAATAGTATAAATGACAGGAGTGTATTGAAATATCCAGAAAAGGTGATTAACGACAGTGGGAGTAATGAAGAGCAAGATTTCAGGAAAAGAAAGCTTAGGGGAGCAGGAGATCCCAGCTGGATCAAGAGCAGAAAGGGAGAATGAGGAATAACAGACCCTGATAAATGAAGACCACATGAGAACAGGAATAGGCAGAGTGCTGGAGAGGTCCCCAGAAATCCACAATGATACATCCTCTGTAGACTGCTGGCAAAGGTCGAGAGAAAGCCTGATCTGACTTAGTCTGGTGATCAGATAGCCAAACACCCTAACAGTCATGCTGGAACTCTCATCCAATAACTGATGGAAGTGGATGCAGAGATCCTCAGCCAGGCCCCAGGTGGAGCTCCAGGTATCAAATTGTCGAGAAAGAGGAGGGACTGTAAGAGCGTCAATTGTTGAGACCAAGATTGCAAAAAAGCACAGGGACAAATAGCCAAACGAATGGAAACACATGAATTATGAACCAAAAGCTCTGGAGCCCCCAGCTGGATCAGGCCCTCTGGATAAGTGAGACAATTGAATAGCTTCAACTGTTTGGGAGGCATCCAGGCTGTGGGACCAGGACCTGTCCTTAGTGCATGAGCTGGCTGTTTGGAACCTTGGGCTTACACAGGGACACTTTGCTCAGCCTGGAAGGAGGGGACTGGACCTGCCTGTACTGAATCCACCAGGTTTAAATGAATCCCCATGGGAGTCTTGGCCATGGAGGAGATGGGAATGGAGGGGAGGGTATGGGGGAACGTGGGGGTGGGGGCGGGATGGGGGAGGACAGGGGAACCCATGGCTGATGTGAAAAATTAAAACACAAATATAATAAAATAAAAAAGAGGAAAAATAAGTAATATAAAAAGGCATGCATTCAGTTAAAAATAACCCAATTTTCAAATCGATAAAACATCAAATAATGTCTTTTTAATTATAGTTTCTGAACCTTAGAAGTATCTTTATGGACTTTCAGAAGCAGGTGACTGATTTATGTGTAGGCAATCCTGCATTTATCATCAAACGCTAAATGTGTTATCATCTAATCTTTTTAAAATTATCTACCAAGTAAGAGTTTAAAATTAATCTAAAGACCTTTGAGGCCACTCTGCTTGAATTAATCTCTCTCTCTCTCTCTCTCTCTCTCTCTCTCTCTCTGTGTGTCTCTCACTCTGCCTCTGTCTCCCTGTCTCCTGTCTTTCTCTTCTCTCTCTCTGTTCCTAAACAAAGTTTATTTTCTATGTGAATACCAAGATTCCTGCTGCTCATTTCTTATCTTTACTGCCCTCAGAAGCCTATGATCTAGTGCTGAAACTTAAAAGTGGACAACATGTTTTTAATCATTGAAAATGCTAAAGGTATGCAAAACAGGTAATATAATATAATAAAATATAGTGAACTTCCTGGCATAAATCAACTAAGTAGCCATTATTAATCAAGAAATAATCCTGCTTCAATTTTTTTTTATTATTTCAAAGGAAACCCTAATTATCATACCAATTTATCCAGATAATGTTATAAAATGGTATTTACTAGCCATGGAATGGCTGATGAACCCATGAACTCACAACAGTTTGCATAATACTGTCATTCCACCAAGGAAGAGGGAAAGTATCATAAGGCCTCAACCTTCTCGGAAGAGCTGAAGTTAAACATTGCAGAAGGAGTTGGACTCATACTCCTCATTGTTGTAGCCACTGGTACATTTCTCCCCCTCATCTGCTCCCACCCAGAACCTTGCAAGCAGCCTCAATGAAATACCTTCAGCCCCCCCCCCCCACAAAAAAAAGGCATGGGAGTAGTAGTAAGCACTTGCAAAGAAGAAGTTTGGTGGGACATGGAAATTGATAAAATAATAATCTGAGTTATTTTGATCAAAGGATATTATACATTTATTTATAGATATACTAAATGATAAAAGAATAAAATGAATAAATTCAAAAATAAAATTGTCAAAGCAAACGTAAGGTTAATAAATTAATTTATATTAAGTATTATTTACATTCATACAATTGCTTGTTGAAATCCATATCCAAATTAATGTATCCAGATATTGAATTCATTTTATACATCTTTTAAACCTATTTGCGTTACTCATTTAAATTAATTTTCTTATAGTGTTCTAAAAACACAAAAAATAACACATGAAACAAAACAAAATACGTTTTCTGGATTTTGCTGATCATATCTGATATAGATAGGATTAATATTGCTGTGAAGAAACACCATGACCAAAGCAACTTGGGGAGGAAAGGATTTGTTTTACTCACAGTTCCATATCACAGTTAATCACCCAAAGTAGTGAGAGCTGGAACTCACACAGGGAAAAAAAGTGGAGGTAGGAACTGATGAAGAGATGATGGAGGGATGTGGTTTACTGGCTTGCTCTATGACTGCTTTCTTGTAGAACCCAGGACCACCAGCCCAAGGATGGCACCTGCTGGGCTCTTACCTGTGGATCACTATTTGAAAAAAAATTCCTTACATCTATTTCTTATGGAAGCATTGTCTCAGTTAAGGCTACCTCCTCTGTGATGTCTTTAGCTTGAGTCACACTGACCTAAAATTAGCCAGTAAAACTTCTCTTCTTGGTAGGATTTTTCAAAATGTGGTCCTCTATATTCTGCACTACATGTAAAATGATGGATTAATCTAGGAGCTTTGTGGGATTTAAGTTTATCGGGCCCTTTATTAAAGAGTAGTTAATTGACATTTTAACTTTTTCATTGCATTAATATCTGTGAGTCTCTAACTTCCTATGACCCCAATTTTAGTCATGTAATGATTAAACTTTAAAGTCATAAGTTCTCCATAGTTCATTATGAAATGATGAAATGATGAAAATAGAGGGCATGAATGACACCAAGAAATCTGTCTTCCAGACACAACAGGACTAGTGTGCATTATGAACTCACAGAGCCCAGGGCAGTACAAAAATGGCCTGCACAAGTTCAAGCGAGTTAGGATCCCAGTCTGGAGATGGGGAAGTGGACATGAGCCCCCATCCATAACTGAGAAGCTATCTCCAATTGGCAACTACTGGCAGAGGAAAAATTATATTTTCCAAGGGAGTCTCACTGAGTATACAAACCACACCTAAGTGCAGGCTCCACCTACCACTAGTTGATGACCAAGACAAAATTAACTCAATGGCATCTTTGGAGGCTTTTTTGTTGTTGTTGTTGTTGTTTGGGTTTGTTTGTTTCATATTTTTTTTTACTTCAGCAATTTTATCATTACTGCTCTTTTACTTGTATATTATGATTTCTGATTTTGTGTTTGTTATGGAGTGTATGTGTTTGTGTTGTGTGTGTGCATATGTGTGTGTGTGTATGTGTATGTATGTATGTATGTCTATGTGTGTGTATTTAATGCATTTTCTTTGAATACTGGTTTCTTAGTGGGTTTTTTTTTGTTGTTTTTATTTGCCTGTTTGCTTTCTAAAGAGGGAGAATGTGGTAGTATTGTTTTATCCAAATTATTGTGCACCCTAATAAATTTATCTGGGGTCAGATAATGGAACAGCCACTAGACAGACATAGAGGCCAGAAAATGGTGGCACTCACATCTTTAATCCTAGCATTCCAGAGGCAGAAATCCCTCTGCATCTCTAAGTTCAAGGCCACATTAGAAACAGCCAGGCTTGGTGACACATGCCTTTAATCCCAAGAAGTGAGCCTTTAATCCCAGGGAGTGATGGCAGAAAGTAGAAAGATATATAAGGCATGAAGACCAGAAACTAGAAGCATTTGGCTGGTTAAGCATTCAGGCTTTTGAGCAGCAGTTCAGCTGAGAGCCATTGGGGTGAGGACACAGAAGCATGCAGTCTGAGGAAACAAGAGCAGCTGAGGATCTGGCGAGGTAAGGTAGCTGTGGCGTGTTCTGTCTCTCTGATCTTCCAGCATTCTCCCCAATACCTGGCTCCCAGGTTTGTTTTTATTAATGGAATTTTTAAGATCCCTGCTAAAGGAGAGCAAGAAGGTATAGAGTTGGATGGGTAGAGATCATTCTGGAAGGAAAGGAGGAAGTGGAAACCATGATCAGAATATATTGTTTGAAAAATTATTTTCAATAAAAATACTGAAATGATACTCTTACATAAAATTATCAAAATACATTTTAATTTTTTTCTGAGAGTTTTTCCACTTTTTAATGGGGAACTAAAGTTGAATTTGTTCACAGTTTCAACCTGTAGTTATTCATTTATTAACTGTCCTTGTAAACTTTTAAAAATAGTACTTTATTTTATGTGTATAAGTGTTTTACTTGCATGTAAATGTATGATTACAGTTCCTGCAGAAGTCAGAATAAGGAGTTAGTTACACCCAAACTGACATTATAGATTGCTATAAACTACCATGTGGGCACTGGGAACTGAAGCAGGTCTTCCTCAAGAGCACCAAGTGCTCTTAACCCCTGTGCCATCTCAATAGCACCAAAGATGTACTTTTGATTGTTTCTTACCTGAAGAAGATCTCATCAGAGAAAATCAGAATAAATGTGTGATTTCAAGGACAGTCTGAGATTTGTAAAGAAAGTTCACATTAAAAAGTCACATAGCCACTGAGAAACCACTTCCAGTTGTCTGCATTTCTTTGTATTGAGTTACCTTTCCTCTGATATCATTTTCTGCCTACCTGAACAGACATCCTTTATCTTCCTTTTGTTGTCAGAAAACATTTTCATTTCCCTTACTTTTAAAAATACTTTTATGAGGTATAGAATTCTAGTTTTTTTTGATAAATATTTTTATGAGGTATGGAGTTCTAGTTTTACTTTTTGTTTTCTTCCAGGACTTAAATATTTTCTTAACTATTTTTCATTTGTGTTCAATGGAACTTCTATTCTTGTCCTAATTTTTGATCTTTCTATCCATATTTGGATAATTTTTCTCTTTATCCCTAATGTGAACAGTTTGACTGTGATGTAATTTTACTACTATTTCTTATGCTTGCATTTCATTGAGATGATGTATTTCTTAATTGGTTTTCATGTAATTTGGAAAACCTTCAGCTATTACTGTTTTGTGTTCCTCACTACTCTCCTTCAGAAATGACTGAAGTTGTTCCACAATACACTGATTTTTTTCTTGCTCCTTAATTTTTCTTATTTTATTTTTAATAGATTTTGTGATATGCCTTTAGTTTACCTTCTTTTACTATAATAAAACACCATGACCAAAAGCAACTTTAGGAGGAACTGGTTTATTTGGCTTACATATTTTGATCAAGTCCATCATGAAAGGATGGTAGGACAGGAACCTGGAAACAGGAACTAAAGCAGAGACCATGGAAAAACACTGGTTAATGGCTTGCTCTCATGGCCCCCTCAGCTTTCTTGTATTGATAGAAAATTACAACATGTCCACACGGTTGGGCTTGCCCAGCAGACCACCTAATTATTTCTGGTTCAAAATAGCCATTTCCAGGTCAGAACATCTCCTGTGGCTGGGACTCTGTGGCTTTACATGGTTGCGTGAAGTGCATGTGGCCATGTAATCTACGCACATGTGTGGAATAGCCACATGTGGTCATGTAGCCACATGTGGTCATGTAGGCATGCGCGGCCCACTCTTTAAAAAGCTGGCAACATTTTGCACAGGTCTCTCTTCTCTTCTCTCTCTCCTCCCTCTCTTGTCTCCTCACCCATGTGTGTGCTTCACACAGGCCTGTCACCTCTATCCTCCGTCCTCATTAATAAAAAGCTCTTTTGTGGATTTGTCATGTTGGGAACATGTTCCTTGCAGGGTAAGAGCGCAGCCTAAATAACTAACACATACATCGCAAGACAACCTGCCCAGAGTAGGCTCAGCCCTTCCACATCAATCATTAATCAAGAAAATGCCTTCAAAGACTTACTTAGAGGCAATTTGTTGACAGCTTCTTTTCAACTGAGGTTTCTTCTTCTCAGATGACTCTAGCTTTGTTATGCTGACAAACAAAACCTAGCAAACAACTAATCAGCATAGCTATCAAGTTCCTTAATATATTTTCTTAAACATTAAATATGCTATTAATAACGTTATATCTTAATATATACATATATATTTCATATAAAACATTGTAACATCTATGTTTAGGAAATTGGGTTGAGTCTTTTACATCTTTTGTGTTTTTACCAATAAAAATACATAAACTATAGTTACAGTACTTTTGACTGCTAAATGTTTCAATTGACATTTTCCCCTCATTATAGTAAACAAAGTCTAGTTTCTTTACATGCTTGATAATCTTGTGGGAATATTTACTATCACTAAGTTCACCATATTTATAATAATATATATTATATGTATTAATATAGGTAAAGTGAGCATCATTATTGTAAATGTTTTGATCGTTTTATATCTTGTTTTAAAAATTTCAGGTTAGTTTTGCTTAGTATTCTTTCACTGTTATGGAAATACCTTCCAGATACTCAATAACTCCAAAATTTGTTTTTCAATCTAAATATAAAGAAGAAGAGTCATTCTTGGTATATGTTAGCATTCAGAATTGTGCCTTTAGGTAGATAGAAATTTCATCCTCAAGACTGGAATATTTCCATGCATGAATGTTCTAAGTCTTGACTTTGGTCTTTATAAGCTCTTATTTCATAGAATTTAGACACTTTAGTAAAAATTATCTCTATATTTGTTTCTGCTAGAATTACCTATAAATGTTATTGATTCAACTCATAAAGTTGGGTAAGCTGTATATGGGGCAACCTTCCTTGCATTATACCCTAGAAACTCATCGAAGTATTTGTTGGGATTACCATGCTATCTGTCTCTCAATGGTTGTTATATGTTATTGTTTCTTAATGTCCAGTATCTTGAAAATTATTGTTTCATATGTTTTGTTTGTGTTTATTTTTAATTTTAAGTTAGAAGATGAGGTGATATTGTATCCTCCAATATAGTGTACACCCTATTAAACTTATCTGTGGTCAGAGAACAGAACAGCCACTAGCTAGACATAGAGGTCAGAAAATGGTGGCACACACATCTTTAATCCTAGCATTCCAGAGGCAGAAATCCATCCGGATCTCTGTGAGTTCAAAGCCACACTGGAAACAACCTGGCATGGTGACACACACTTTTAATACCATCACTTGAGATCTCATGTCTTGCTTGGGAAAGACACATGCCTTTAATCCCAGGAAGTGATGGCAGGAAGCAGAAAGGTATATAAGGTGCAAGGACTAGGAACTGGGCTTTTTAAGCTTTTAGGCTTTTAGTGGCAGTACATCTGAGATCTATTCAGATGAGGAATCAGAGGTTTCCAGTTTGGAGAAACAGGTTTGGCCGAGAAGTTGGTGAGGTGAGGTTAGCTGTGGCTTGTTCTGTCTCTCTGCTCTTTCAGTGTTCACCCCAATACCTGGCTGCCAGGTTTGTTTTTATTAATAAGACCTTTTAAGGTTTCTCTACAAGAAGATAAATCTAGTCCCTATGGATTGAACAATTAAAGACAGATTAAATGTACATGTTTAAATTTACACATCTTTTCACAATATAGTATTAAGCTATCACATTTTAACATAATTGATATACACAAATTATATATATTAGTGTTATGAGTGCTTATAATATTTTATTCTGGTCAGTGAAAATCTTTTCAATTTGACTTTAAAAGACACTCAGGTATTCTTTTTTGTCAACAAGATTTCTCAGATTCAGTTTGTATATTCACTTCCTTAGATCTATTGATGCTCTAAAAATGAAGAAAGGGCATTTTGAAGAAGAGAGAAAAGGGTGACATACATGTGTATGAAACATTAAGAATACCCAAAGTATAATAGCAAATTATGTTTAAGGCAAATTAGAAAATGACTGGTAAATATACAAAACATCAGCAAGCAAACCTCAGGCCCATCACTCCATTCAGCATACCTCTCAACAAATACCCCAACAGAGCCTAAAAACACAAACATATTCACTCACACCTGTAGCAGGATCTTAAAAATTCTTATTAATGAAATCAAACCTGAGGCCAGTTATTGGAGTGAATGCTGGAAGATCAGAGAAACAGAACAAGCCACAGTTTCCTCACCTCACCAGTTACTCAGCTGGTCTTTTTACCTCAGACTGCATGCTTCTGTGTCCTCATCCCAGTGGCTCTCAGCTGAAATGCTGCTCAAAAGCCTGAATGCTTAACCAGCCGAATGCTTCTAGTTTCTGGTCTTCATGCCTTATATATCTTTCTCTTTCTGCTGTCACTCCCTGGGATTAAAAGCTGGCTGCATCCTTGAACACACAGAGATCCACCTAGCTCTGCCTAACAAGTGCTGGGATTAAAGGCATGCACAACTACCACCCAGCTTCTGCTATGGCTTGCTCTTAACCATTTTTTTAGCCACCATTTTTGGCTCTGTATCTAGTGGCTGTCTGTTCTCTGATCCCAGATAAATTTGTTAGGGTGCACAATATTTTGGGGAACACAATACCACCACACACACCTTTCACCATTCGTATCAAACAACAAATAACTGAAAGATTAATTCCAACTTTGTGAATACTAGAAAATTATATGAAATATGTGCATTAAATATCCATTCAATTTTCCTGTCAATGCAGGTACTTTTAGATGATTGGTCTTATACAAATGAGGGGAATTCCAGTTTAAAAAAAATACTGATGACCATAATACAATGAATTCTGTCTTAGTTACTGTTTTTTTTTTCCTGAGAAGAGAGACCATGACCAAGATAACACTTACAAAAAGAAAGTATTTAATTAAGAGCTTGCTTACAGATTTAGAGAGGTAGTCCATGATCATCATGGCAGGAAGCAGACAGGCAGAGATCTAGCTTTAAGCCTTATATTTTCATCTGCAGGTGGCAGGAAAAGAGAGTTCTGATTTGGGCTTTTGAAACCTCAACCCCCCCCCCACCTCAATGATATATCTCCTCCAACAAGGCCACACTTCCTCCAACAAGGCCTCACTTGCTCCAACAAGATCACATTTCCTAATACTTCCCAAACAGTTCCACACCCCAGTGACTAAGCATCCAATTATAAAACCCTATGGGGGCATTTTCATTCAATCTACCACAAATTCTCTTGATAAAAATTTAATATTTGGAGGAAAGTAATGTGTACAATTAAAAGCCATGAAGAAATTATCTAGCATTATTAGTTAACAAACTTTGGTATTCACCAACATTTTAAATTTGCCTCTTCATGACCAATAATAGTAAAAGGAAATAGATCCAGTTATCTTATTTCCACCTACTTTCTTCTTCAGAATTCATCAATTTAGAATATGATACAAGGCAAAAAGGATGAGTGAAGTAGGAATAATGGTGATTGTTGTACAAAAGAGATAATCAGCTAATTTTTGACAATCAATGAATCTTAATGGCCCATTGGGTAACTTATGTTTACATGAATGAGCAAGTTTCTTCAGGTGAGTTTCTGTACCATTTGTCTCTCACTGTGCCTGTTTCATATGGAAGATAATTTTTGCCATAATTAAAACTGTAGCTCAGGGGGTGAATAATCAGTTTATATTTATGATCATTCACTGACTTTTTACATTGTGCTTAACACACTGGGGAGCACATAATAAGTGATGAACAAAAATTAGTTCAATTTTTCTTAGCAGACTTAATATAGCCCTCACTATCCCATGCATTATGGATAATATAAGTGTGAAAATAGAATATTCAATCTTGATCTTTCATCAGAATCACTGACTTCTTAATTCCATGAGTCAAATTTTCCATTTGGTTTATTTATCACCAAGTCAACAAGATAACACATAAATTCATGATTTTATAAACTCCTTTTGTTTATTCATTATATACTAAAGGTCAGGGTTTTAGGGATTATTTATACTGTTTATTAAATTTCCTAATGACATATTTTCCAAAATATATTTCTATTTCAAGGGACTAGTGAAAAAATTTAATGATTTTTGTATTTGTGTGGGTGATGTGACTGTATGTATGTCTATATGTGTCCCTGATGTGGTCGAAAGAGACATCAGATCTCATAGGACTGAAGTAACTAACAGAGGGTTGTGAGCATCCTTGTGGATGCTGAGAACTGAACCTAAATCCTTTGGATAAAGCAGCCAGTACTCTTAACTACTGGGTATTTTTCAGCTCCTTTTTATTTATTTATTTAGACAGGATCTTACCATGTAACTCTGGCTGACCTAGAAATCACTATATAAATTAGGTTGGGCTTGAACTTTCAGAGATACATCTGCCTTTGCCTCATGAGTTCTGCAAGTAAAAGTATGTACCAACTTGTATTCTGTCTTTTGCTTTGAAAATTATTATATGTAAACTTTGTTAAAATTCAATAACTATGCTTAGGGAAATGGAAATTAGAACATGACTCATATGTACTTTCATATATATATACATATTAATATTTTAAAATATATTATATCAATTGTAAATATACCATGATTTATGGCCATGTATGGTGGTTTGAATAAGAATGGTCCCCATAGGACTGTATATTTGAATACTTGGTAACAAGGGAATGGGAACTACTTGACAGAGATTAGGAAGTGTGGCCTTGTTGGAGTAGGAGTAGGTGTGACCATCTTAAAGGAACTGTGACACTGGGGGTGGACTTGGGAGTTTCAAATGTGCAAGGCAGGCCAGTCTTTCTCTCTCTCTCTCTCTCTCTCTCTCTCTCTCTCTCTCTCTCTCTCTCTCTCTCTCCCTCTCTCTCCCTCTCCCTCTCCCTCTCCCTCTCCCTCTCCCTCTCCCTCTCCCTCTCCCTCTCCCTCTCCCTCTCCCTCTCTCTCTCTCTCTCTCTCTCTCTCTCTCTCTCTCTCTCTCTCTGTCTCTGTCTCTCTCTCCTTGCTGCTTAGTGAACTGGATTTGCTGCTTAGTGAACTGGATGTAGAACTCTCAGCTATCTCTCTGGTGTCATGTCTGCCTGCTTGCCACCATGCTTCTTGCCATCATGATTATGAACTAAATCTCTAATATTGTAAGCCAGCCCCAGTCAAATATTTTCCTTTATAAGAGTTATAATTGTCTTGGTGTCTCTTCACAGCAGTAGATCATTAACTAAGGCAACATGGGACTATATACCATTTTCTTGATAATGTAATAATGATAAACTACAATTTATTTAATTCCTTTGCATTGTAAAATCTATACCATCAGTATAATATTTGAGATACTTTATTATCATTACAACATATGTATTTTTCTTAGTCTTTCTGTCTCCCAATATACCACTATTTAATCTGTTGTATTGCACATGGGTAACTGAAGGACAAAACTCAAGAAAAGTGATATCAACTTCTTAAATAATATCCTATCTTATTTTGAACAATATCTCACTAACAAAATTATATACCATTTTTGTGGTAAGTAGAACAAAGTCTCATTAATGTATCATGATGATTGGCAGCTTCTATAGAATCTATTAATGGGAAAGATAAAGGAAAAATTAGAGCAAATTAATCCAATAAATTTTTTGAGAAGCACAAATGCAGAGTAATAAATAACTTCTAATATTCACAGTTCCTTAGTAAATGGATTTTATGTTACTTTCAGGTAATTTAGTTTATTCTCCATTTTAATGTGTCACTAGTTTTGGGACATGTATGTATTTATGGAATATCCTACATGGAGTGCTGTGGGATATCTTTCTGTATGCTGTGAATATGTGTTGCTTTGATTGGTTGATAAATAAAGCTGCATTGGCCTAGGACAGGGCAGCTTAGAGGCAAGCAGGAAATCCAAGCAGAAGAAAGGAGAGGAGGGGGAGACACCAGCCACTACTGAAAGAGTAGCAAGATGCCAGCACACTGGTAATGCCACAGCCACGTGGCAACTTAGAGATTAATAGAAATGGGTTAAGTTATAAGAGCTAGCAAGTAAGAAGCCTGCCATAGGCCATATAATTGGTAATTAATATTAAGCCTCTGAATGATTATTTTATAAGTGGCTGAGGGACCATGGGGACAGGCAGGACAGGCTGGGACCGGAGAAACCATCCAGCTACACCCAAGTTACATTTTTCTATCTAATCTATATTTGCATTTTTACATACATATACTCTATAGGCTCAGAAAAACGGGAAGTATAACATTGGTTAAGTAGGGAGAATTAAAATCATTGAGGGTAAATATGGACTCTAAATGAGAATTGCCTGTATTTTTATTACTTTGCTTGGACTAGATATGTTGATTATTGCCATGTGAAGTAGAAATCAGATGCCTTTGGGTGGAGAAAATGTGTGAATTGGGAGGACAATGGAGTGATAAGTCAGTATACACAAAAATCCAGTATTTTGCTTATCACCATGCCTTCTTTTCTCTCAGGTAAATGATGAGTATGGACTTTATTAGCTATGTACTTGAACATAGAAAATATTTTGCAATCACTGTGATCTCTATTACTATTTACCTAAATCTCCTGAGTTCTAGTTTCTTCTATAGCATTAAAATTGAAGCATGTCTGCTTGTATATATTGTATATGTCATGGATATAATGACTTGAAGAGAAAGAATCAATGTCTGAAACACTGAGGGACTCCATTAGTAGTAAGGATATTACCATAGTGCTAGCCTATTATTTTTACTTCTCCATTTCAGTCTTTGTAGTTCTCATTTAAAACAAACATCTGGAGTTCTTACCAGGCTATGAAACAATTAGAAAATAACTATTGAAAGATATTAGGCGTAGTCGCAATAACTTTGATGTTCTGTTAGATTTCTGTCACATAGTAAATACCTGACATTAGTCAAGTTATTAAGATAAAAGACATATTTGGGAATGGTGGCTCACACCTGTTATCTCAACACCTAGAAGGCAAAGGCAGGCAGGTCTCTATGATTTTGAGGCCATCTTGATCTCCATAGTGTGTTCCAGGACAGCCAGCGCTAGGTAGAGAGATTTTTCTGTCACTTTACCCCCATAAAAATGGTAAAAATTATTTTGTCTTCTAGATTTGTGGAGAACATATGATAGAATAAATCAATTATCTGATTAATAAGAAACACAAGAAATGAGGAAAGAGATGGGGGTAAGGGTTCTCATAACCTCTGTTTTGAATTCACGCACCAACAGTATGAAGATTTCTCAAAATGGCCCACCACTTAAAGAGTCTACCACTTTTCAACAGTGCTAACCTGAAAAATAAGCCCAGAAAAGAAGTTTTTGGAGAATGATCCACATCTAAAATAAACCAAATGCCATTGTCTTTTCCCCTCCAATTGCTCACTGGAATGTTTATTTTCTATAATCTAAGATTATTGTCACTTAGTCAGTATCTTCCTTTTTAATGATTATTTTAAATCAAAGTCTTGATTTCATATTAAAATCTGGCTCCTGGATTGGGTTTTATAGTTGTGTAGGTTCTGGATTTGAAGGCACTATTTGTTTGTGTGTTTTGAGAGAGGGTTTCTCTGTGTAGTTTTGGTGCCTGTCCTGGAACTCACTCAGTAGACCAGGCTGGCCTCGAACTCACAGAGATCTGCCTGCCTCTGCCTCCCATGTGCTGAAATTAAAGGCCTGTGCCACCACCGCCTGGCTGGCTTTTAATCACTAATAAAAAAAAAAAAAAGAAGATGTCTGTGAGCTCATTATCATCTTCATAGAAAGACCAACTATTGCAGGCTCAGGCTATTTTCAATCTTGTCTTCTAATTTGAATTTATCAGTCTTTGTTTTCCATAATAAAATTTTTATCATCAGGTTATTATCCTACTACTATATTTGGAATCTCACATTAATTTTGTCTCAGAATGACTGGGTTTTTTTAAGGACTTAATATGATTCTGATAGAATTATTTTTTTAAGATATAGTCTGAGAATTATAATTATGTTTTCCCAAATTATGGTTTTAATAGGATAAAATAAACTTTATTATCTGAAACAGTTCTAATCCCTAATAGTTCTCATAGAGTTAATGCAGTAATTGTAAAATAATAATTGTAACCTGGCATATCTACTGGGTCCTCTACAGATACTCTAATTATTTTATGAGGAATCATTGAAAGGAGAAGGTAATCTTTAGTCTCAATCTTGCTATTTTTGGAGGAACTTGTCTACTTTCTGCATTCTGTCTGTGCTATCTTACTATCTGGAACAGTTACAATAATGAAACACAGATACTAGAATTACCTAGAGGAATAGGCATGTGCAGGACACACGTATATATGCATGTCATGCTGGCATGTGGAAGTTAGAGGAAAACGTGGCGAAATAGGCTTTCTCTACCATTTAGATCCTGGAGATCAGACTTGTGTTGCCAGGTTCTATGGCAAGTGTCTGTACCTACTGAGCCATCTTGTCAACCTGGAAAAAAATTCTACCTCTTTTTCTGTTTTTTGCTCCTCTTTAGGCTTATTAAGTTATTTACTTAAAATTTACTGAGCCTAAGTGAATACTATGATAAATGATAATTTTTGGTAAAGATGTATGGCTATGCAACTAATAAAAATGTCATAGAGGAGATGAATATTATACAATTTAGGCAACAGAATACAGTAAGACAACACGAGATACTGCCATTATTATATAAAATTAATATTTAGCTGCTTGTTACTGAAGCCTGGAAATGAGTTGTGTCTATGACCCATTCCTGACTACTGTGTAGGATACATGGGTAATTACTTTTTGCAAAAACTATTCTCTTTCTGTCCAGCTTTCCACAATCATTGCTGGCACTAAAGAAATGCCTCTGAGAAATACTGTTTATTTTATATTAATGTGATTTATGTTTGTTTAATGATTAGCATGGTTCATAAACATCCATATTTACTAATACAGACTCTACGCATTAAGTGAAAGATAAGCAATAACGATAGTTTATAGCAGAAAGTATTTGAAATATTGATAAATAATAAGGAAAATATAATCATCAAGGGAATCTTCATAGTGCTATACCAGCTTATTTGTGTCAGATGCTGAGCAAGACTTTTGCCCTTTGTAATATTCTTTACAGAAATTCATGAAGTTTTGGTACATTGTGCCCTCATTAGGCCCTCAAGATTTATTCTTCAATAAAAAGTGGGTCATGTTGAAGTTAGTATACATAGAAAAAAACAGTTTTCTTTTAATATAAGGGCTAAGACAATCAATAAAGTTCTTTTCAGTAAAACAAAAGCTGAAAAGAAATTAGAGTAAAAATATTTATAGAGGAATCATACTTGGTCCATTTCTCTTGTGGTTAAAGTGCATGGGATCAATTGAATTTTTACTATAAGGTTATACATCTATTAAGTCAGAATCATGCAGAATTCATGGATGTAGATGTTATAAAACATTCCTTAGCAAAAGACAAATATAACATCACCAGGAACAAATAGGATGATTTTGCTTATTTTAGGAAGGATCTTGTTAACATAATTGAACACTCTACGTATATTTAAATAAGACTAAAGCAGCATACAGATTGAAATGAAATGTAGCTGCATGGTAGAGTATCTGCTAGTTTGTACCTTTGTGTGCTGGTTCTGTAGTCACATGGAATTTCTGGATCATCACCCCATGCCCTCTTCACAGTTTCCTGTCTGCCTGGGGTTCATTTTAAACCATCCTATTTTCAAAGCAGAAAGCCATACTCCTAGTCTCTTATCTAAGCCATGTATAGTAATATCTGTTCTTCATTTCCTCAGGGATTTGATTAAACTTTTGTGCTAAGTCGTAGTGGTTAGGAGTAGGTTAATTAGGTTAATTAATCTATGCTGTACACTAATGAAGTACTGGGTTGTTCTAACAAAAGGTATTGATTATCTTAACCAAATTTTATCTACTTGTATATTCAAACTGTCCTTCTACTACTGAAATTTAAGACAATGTCATAGTCAATTGAAGGTATTTTTATGACTTTCATTACTTTCCTAGTCATACCATACAGACCCTGTTATAAAACCGGCTCTATTCAATTATAGGGCATCTTTTATTGCCAGTCCTGTCTCTTACTCGAGTGAATCCATCACATTCTTAGCAGGTAAATTTATGGTCTGCTATACACAAGGGGAAGCATTTCCAATTTGTTTTTACTGTTGCAAAGTAATTCTTTTGTATGTCTATATGGATCTAGAGAGAATACTAAAGATATTACAGAGTGAAACCTTGACTGAGATTGAATATTAATGGCTAAAAAAGAAACTTGTTTTGTAGAAATTCTTGAATATTGCACAAAAAGATTATTATTCTCCTTTTGAAAAAAAATGCAAAGCTTGTTGAAAAACTCTGTTTTCTTCTTTCATGGGGGTTTGACTAGAGAATGTCCTCAAATCCTCTTCATTTAATTTGAAGTTCAAAATATGTCTTTGAGTTAGACAAGACAGAAACTCTTATTTCCATAAAACAGAAAGACACTGACAAGATGTGCTCAAGTATGCCTAGCCATTTTGTAGCAAGGAGTCATTTTTTCCATGCATCCAATACAATGTAACTTCTGAGAACCAAGAATATCAAGATAACTTTATTTTGACTGATAACATATTTCTCAAGGGAAGATGCTAGACTTCACATTTCCTCTCCTTTGTCTGCTTCCCAAAGAATATAGTTTTTGTTAAGACTCAGGGAACACCGAGTTTTGGCAAAGTATTTGTTAGATGAACATAAAAACAAAGATACTAATGATTTTTTCTTTTTGATATAATATATTCAGAAATTTGGGAATATAAAATTGATTTCCCTTCATTCTTCTTACTGTAATTTACAATATGATTTAGTCTAAGAACTCCATATACTCACTTGGGTGAGGAGACATTTTATTAAGTATTATCCCGCAAAGTACTTCTTCACCCCATGAATAATGATTGAGCATATTTTGGTCAAAGGAATTTGAAATCATGTACTGGGACAAAGAATGGTGGTGGTGATGGAAAGAATGGATACTATTTCAAATAAGATAGTTTGATATGGCCTCTTGTAAGGGATGACATTTGATATGAGCTCTGAGCAATGAAGAGTCAGAGGACGACAGGTTGATGGTACAGCAAGATTTTGAGACAGAAATCATACTGTGTGTACATAACACAAAAAGTCAGTATGCTTTGAGAATGTATGGCAAGGAAATAGTGGGAGGGTATGGTGTATGAGAAGATGGACAGATTAATTGAGGTATCTTGGGGCCTTATTTGTGGAGCAATAGGAAATCCTCTCAAATGATTTTAGAGAAAGAGTGATGGTTGTACAAGTTATTTGGAAAATACCCTCAGCATGTGCTTTGTTTTAAATAGAGTCACTAAATCAGTTTGATTTTAAAGTTAGAGCTTAGGGTGTAAAATGTGTTGTTACCAGACACTTGGTCTACTTAACTTTAGTAATGTACCACCAGCCATATTGGTGAACCTAGATAATTTATTCCTGTCCACGTGGCATTTTTTTCTTAAGGCTTCTGAAATGTCTGGTAATACTTTTCCACTGTTATGATTATCTCCTGTAATCCAGAGACTATCTTTGTAGAAAGATGGATGTGGTATGTTACAGTGAGGGGTAATGACGGTGTTCTATAAGTTACTTTATTCTTTTTTTATCATTTAAAATATCATTGATGACATATTTTTATTAAATTTTATAAGCCATCTTGAAAGAACTTTGCAAATATTTTTTTTTATCTAGACTGTCAGACATAATGGTATGTATAATGTATTATTAATTTCTGGCCACATCACTCAAATGATTTCTATTAAAGCTGTAGCTTAACTTTAACATTAAATTCCACTAGTTCAAAAATTCCTTTGCCAAAAGGATGAAAGCCTATAAATACCAGGTATAAAGGACAAAATGTTTCTTTTGCTGTCTTGAGATAAAACGGTAACCTTCTCTACCATAAAGGCAACATTTCTCCTTTTACATTCTTTAAAGATTTGCTTTGTAGAACATGAAACATCCCCCCCCACACTAAAACCCAATGTTTAAGATGTACTGCAATTTAAAACACACTCACACTCATGCATGTGTGCACATATACACACCCACACTTCTTTTCCAATGTGCTTTTAAATCGCTTTCTTCTTTTGATTCACATCATTAGCAACAGCTATGGAGAAAATCTCTCAAATTGCTCAGGGAAATACAGTACTGAAAAAGAAAGATTTCCCTTTGGGTTTAACTCTGCAGTTTGCTCTAATTTTATATGACACTTTTGCCCATCATACTATGAGAGTCTTTTAAATTTTTTCCTTTCACAAGGTGAAAGAACAGTTTGCTTCTTTTAGGTGGCTGCCTTGTTCTTTACTGTTTAAAAGGAAACCACAATTTTCCTTTTATCCTTCTTTTTTCTTAGCCTCCAAGTAAGAGGCTTACCAAGGGTGGGTATTGATAGCAGTCGGACATTAAGTAATGTCTTCAATTCTCAAGCAGCTCTGTACTTGGCAGTCATTCAACACCAGTGATGAGCTAGACTTAGATTTTTTGACTTCTCATATGGGTAGTAGAGAAATTACTCAGTGATTTGCCAGTTTCTACTTCAAGGATATTTTTGTTCAAGGAAATAGGGTAAATTGGTGAGGAGGGAAGAAGTGAAGGCCACTCACAGAATCAATAATTCTTACTTCTAGTAGGCTATAGAGAATCATCTTTCTATTTACACAGTAGTTAACTATAAAATAATGAGAACAGATAGAATACTTCCTGGATACTGCCAGGTGCCAAACTATGTTCAAAATTTTACACATGCTGTATCATTCTCACAGACATCTTGTGATGTGGAATTTTCTATCTTCCATTCATTGATGCTTAAACAATTTTGGTAATTTTAGCATCAAACTGTTAGCTGAGTTTGAGATCTTACATTTTAGCAGGATCCTTATCAGGCTCACTGCCCCTCCCCCAAATTTGCAACACTTTTCTTCATAAGTAATGATTTAAAATATGGTCTGTCTGCTGATCATTGCTGTCTACAGTTAGTGCTGAGCATCTTTCTAAGTATGTAATATATGACTATTCAGAAAATCTTAGAAATATATTTTAATGGTTTCAGAATGTCTGGATCATCTTTTTGCATGTGCATACAAACCATCCTTGGCTGTACATAATAATAAAATTAGCTGTAGCACTTATCAAACACCTTGTAATAAAGACTTACAGAATTTTGAGTATTAGCAATTATAGCATTTCCCAGTATTATACTGTTGTTGGAGTCTCAGAAAACAGAAAGATGACTAGAATGATCTGCTCAAATTGACAGAGCTATTGAGTAGCGGAGCCTGAACTTAAAGTTAGTTAGACTGTCTGTATAAGTATGGTCTTAACCAAGGCATGGTAGAATATAACAGGCTTCAGTGATTTTCACATGTTTTCTTGGAAGTATAATAATAAATACTCTTGACATTATCAGCTTACCATGCTTTCAAATTCTGCATTATTATTTATCAGATGCCGAACAAAGTATTGCAATCAAATACTATAAAAAGTACCCAGAAATAATTGTTAAGATATTGTTATATTTTCCATACCCCAGCTCTAGGTCAAAATTATAGTACAGAACTGGCTGAGTCACCATTCAAAATGACTATTCTAGACTCTCTTTTAAATGTTAATGTGGTAAGCTAATACTTGTACATAGTTCCATGACAATGGAGTGTTTTCCCAGTACTTTTCTTGCCCTAACTCAGATATGCTTCTGCTATACCCTATTAATGTATCACTTCCACTTTGGACTAGTGAGATCAGTCTCAGATTTTGGTACTCTAAGCTTTGTTGTGTAATATTCCTGAAATAATTTTGGTTTGGACTGAAGTGTCTCTCTATATAATATATTCACCCAAAAGATGATTTTTTCCATTATAGTTTTGGTTCATTTGAGAATTGATAACTTTACCCAATATGATAGAATATGCAAAGATTATTTGACATACTTTCATAGGAAATTTTAGTCATATTTAACTTTCATACACACTAAGCTTTGACCATTGAGTGACTGTGCTATTGGATTGAGTAGAGAGGGTAATAGAGAAAGCTGATCTCCCTTCTTACAGACAATTCTTCAGTTGTAATATAAAATGAAAATTCCACAGAATTCCCACTTCTATCTAAGGCAGGATAGGCCTTTCAGAAGAATTCACAGTGGGGAGAAGGATGTATAAGGATTGCTCAGTATACCTGAAACTGGGAGTAAAATGAAATCATATGCTCTTTTCAAAACCAAAAATGTAGAACTGCCAATTTTGTCTATTTCTTCTTTTTTGTAGTAAACTATTCCTCTCAAGTTTGAGGGACCATAGTAGTCAAGGTCTTAACATAAATTTTACTCACAACTTAAAGATAAGGTTCAAATAATCAGGCAAAATTTAAGATATTGTTCATTTATTTGAAATTGCACCTATTTAAATTGCTGACTTTTGCCACCTAGAATTTAATATTTGCCATTTTGTTTGAGTTAGAAGACAAGGATCATTAACAATGAAGTCAGTCTTTCATCAAGGTAATCAATATGTTACTTTATCGAGTGGCTTCATTGTTCTCTACTATGTACTAGATATCTAAACATGGGATAAACATAAATGACATCTGACTTAATATTATTCAATTCTCATGTTGGTTGTTATGTCAATACCAAGATGTGCCTACACAGAGAGAGAATAATGAATAAATAAATAAGTAAAGGAAGTAAGTAGGTTAGGTCTATAGTAGCACTTGAGGTCAGGCATGGTGGGAAGTTGTTTTATTGTACAGAATTGTTTTAGCTATCCTGCATTTTTTTCCAGATGAAGTTGAGTATTGTTCTTTCCAGGTCTGTGAAGAATTGTGTTGGAATTTTAATGGAGATTACATTGAATTTATAGATTGCTTTCGGTAAGATTTTTTGTTTGTTTGTTTGTTTGTTTTTCGAGGCAAGGTTTCTCTGTAGCTTTGCGCCTTTCCTGGAACTCGCTTTGTAGACCAAGCTGGCCTCGAACTCACAGAGATCCAACTGCCTCTGCCTCACAAATGCTGGCATTAAAGGCATGTGCCACTACCACCTGGCAAGATTGTCATTTTTAATATGTTAATCCTCCCTACCCATGAGCATGGGAGATCTTTCCATTTTCTGATATCTTCTTCAGTTTCTTTCTTCAGAGACTTAAAATTCTTGTCATACAGGTCTTTCACTTGCTTAGTTCATATTACTCAAGGTGTTTTATACTAGTTGTGTCTATTTTAAGAGTGATGTTTCTCTGATTTCTTTCTCAGCCCATTTATCATTTGTATATAGGAAGGATACTGATTTTTTTTTTAGTTAATCTTGGATCCTGCTACATTACTGAAGTTGTTTATTAGCTATAGGAGTTCCCTGGTAGTTTTTGGGGTCAATTATGTATACTATCATATCTGCAAATAGGGAAAGTTTGACTTATTCCTTTCCAATTTATTTCTCCTTGATCTCCTTTTGTTTTCTTATTGTTCTAGCTAGAACTTCAAGTACTATATTGAATAGATATGAGGAGAGTGGACAGCCTTGTCTTGTTCCTGATTTTTGTGGAATCGCTTTGAGTTTCTCTCCATTTAATTTGATGTTGACTGTTGTCTTGCTGTAAACTGCCTTTATTTTGTTTAGGTATGTTCCTTATATTCCTGATCTCTCCAAGATCTTTATCATGAAGGGATGCTGGATTTTTCAGACTTTTTCAGCATCTAATGAGATGGTCATGTATTTTTTTAAGTTTGTTTATATGTTGTATTACATTGACAGATTTTCATATGTTGAGCCATCCTTGCATCTCTGGGACAAAGCCTATATGGTCATGGTGGATGAGTTTTTCCATGGGTTCTTAGATATGGTTTGCTAACATTTATTGCATATTTTTGCATCAATGTTCATGAGGGAGATTGAGTAGGAAGTAGTATTGAATGCATTGGCACGAGAGACCACTTCCTAAATATAATACCAGTAGCACAGACACTGAGAGCAACAATTAATAAATGGGATCTCCTAAAACTCAGATTTTGTAAGGCAAAGGACATGGTCAACAAGACAAAATGACAGCCTACAGAATGAGAAAAGATCTTCATGAACCCTATATCTGACAGAGTGCTGATCTCCAAAATATATAAAGAACTCAAGAAACTACACATCAAAATACCAAACAATTCAATTAAAAAATGGGCTACAGAGCTAAACAGAGAATTATCAACAGAAGGGTCAAAAGGACATTGAAGGAATTGCTCAACATCTTAAGTCACCAGGGAAATGCAAATCAAAACAACACTGAGATAAAAAACACTGATGACAGCTTATTGTGGAGATGTGGAGCAAGGGGAACACTCTGCCAATGCTGGTGGGAGTGCAAATTTGTACAGCCACTTTGGAAACTGCTCAAAATCCTTAGTCATCAGGAAAATGCAAATCAAAATGACACATGTCAGAATGCCTATGATCAAAAATATTGATAACAGCTTTTCCTGGAGAGGATGTGGAGGAAGGGGAACACTCTTCCACTGTTGGTGAGAGTCTTTACTTGTACAGCCACAATGAAAATCAGTATGGCAGTTTCTCAGAAATTTGGGAATCAATCTACCTCAGGACCCAGCAATACCACTCTTGGGCAGTACCCAAAGAATGCTCAATCATACCACAAAGACACATGTTCAACTATTTTCATATCAGCATTGTTCATAATAGCCAGAACCTGGAAACAACCTAGATGCCCTTCAACTGAACAATGGATAAAGAAAGTGTGATATATATATATATATATATATATATATATATATATATATATATATATATATACACACACAATGGAGAACTACTCAGTAGTAAAAAACAATGACAACATAAATTTTGCAGGCAAATGGATGGAACTAGAAAATATCATCCTGACTGAGATAACCTAGACTGAGGAGGACAAACATGGTATGTACTCACTCATAAGCAGATACGAGATGAAAGGCAAAGGATGACCAGACTACAATCCACTGCTCCAGAGAAGCTAGCTAACAAGGGGGACCCTAAGAGGGACACATGGATTGCCCTGGGAAGAGGAAATGGATGAGATTTCCATGAGTAGACTGAGGGCAGAGGTGACAATGGAAGGTAGGTGATAGGGGTTGAGAACATAAGGAAATGGGATGGTTAAGCTGGCACAGGGAAGGAGTGGAAGAACAGTGAAAGAAATACCATGATAGAGGGAAACATCATGGGGACAAGGAGAAACTGGGTACTAGGGAAGTTCTCAGGAGGGCCACAATAGACAACTAGCAATAGAGGAGAGGGAGGGTGCCTGAACTAGCCTACCTAGGTAATCAGATTAGTGAATACCCCAACTGCCATCACAGAGCCTTCATCCAGTAACTAATGGAAGCAGATGCAGAGATTCACAGCCAAGCACTAGGCTGAGCTCCAGGAGTCCAGTCAAAGAGAGAGAAGAGGGATTCTGTGAGCAAGGGACATCAAGACCATGATGGGGAAATGTACAGAGACAACTAAACAAAACTAGTGGGAACTCATGAACTGTGGACCAATAGCTGTGGAGACTGAATGGGACTAAACTAGGCCCTCTGTATAGATGAGACAGTTATTTAGCTTGATCTGCTTAAGGGGCCCCCTGGCAATGGGATCAGGATCCATACCTAGGGCATGAACAGAGTTTTTTGAGCCCACTGTCTATGGTGGGATACCTTACACAGCCTTGGTGCAGGGGGAGGTGCTTGGAACTCCCTCAACTGAGTGTATCAGGCTCTACTGACTTCCCACGGAAGGAGGGAGGAGAGGGGATCTGTGGTTGTTATGTAAAATGGATAAAAAAAAATGTTAATAAAAAATAAATGAGTTCAGCAGAAAACAAATGATATTCACTTCTCTTGGAAGAAAATAATATGAGCATTCACTGTGGAATGTGTTTAGAAAGAGTGCCATATTATATAATGAAAGCATAAGATGACAGAACAGAACAAACAGATTTTTGTTGTTTTGCTTTGAGAAACATAGTTATTTACATCATTGCTACACCAGTTTACATTCCAACCAACCCTGCTTGTCTACTCCTGGGCATATGCTCAAAGTACACTATATCCTACTCTGGGGATATTTAAACACATAGACAGTTATCATGATATAAGTAAATAGAACCAGGCTAGATGTCCAGAGACCTATGACTGACCAACATTCAGAGAATCAGACTGTAGAGTACTCAGCTTTAAATGTGACATCTATGCTACCTACTCCATTCAGTGCTCAGAGATTATTATGGGAGATGGGGCAGAAACATATTAAGAGCCAGAGGTAGTGAACCTATGCAGCAACATAGTATTTGTCATTGCATGCATGAACTCAAAGCTTCTGTGAATACATGCTCCAGGTCTGTGCAGGTTCCAATCCCCCAAATTTAGCATGGAAGGTGAAACCACATCTCAAGCTGAGGAACTATAATTAATGTTTGCTGTTGTCATGAGACTCAGTTTTCCTCAGCCTCTCCTCTCCTCTCCTCTTTCCTTTCTCCTCTCCTCTCTCCTCTCCCCTCTCCTCTCCCCTCTCCTCTCCCCTCCCCTCCCTGCCTCTCCTCTCCCCTCTCCTCTCCCGTCCTCTCTTCCCCATCCCCCCCTCTCCCCTCCCTTATCCCCTCTCCCCCCTCCCCTCTCCACTCTCCCAGCTGAGGATCGAGCCCTGGGCCTTGCACACTACGACCTTAGTATTGGGTTGAGAAAACCTGTGCACCCTTCGAGATGCAGTTGTATCTACACAATAGATTTAAGTGAATTGAAAACAAATGTGTCTCATAAATTTCAACATGATTTCCTCTGTGAATGAACTGGAACGAACCCTTGATCCCGTGATTTCTTTGCATCTTTCAAAATGGAGAGTTGATGTAGGGACTTGAGAAAAGAGAAATGTAGCACACATGCTTTCATTTAAATTCTGTCCTGTTTCACAGGGCCATGAGACAATACACCAGTTGTGGACATGAGCAACTCTGTGGACCCATAGACTTTCCAGTTTCACATAGGTGAATTACATTGTGCAGAGTCAAACCAGGACAACAAGGTTTGCTTGGGAGTGTGGGTCAAGTGTGCAACAGAATTTTCCTCAGCTCCATGAGCTTAAACTCAATGCAGGTGACCCAAGGGGACCTCATGGGGGGACACATTCCCCTGAACATCACCTGGACATTCTTGGCACCGAAGAGCAAATGTGACTGGGAAAATAGCTGACTTTTCTGTCCCCAGATAAGTCATGCTTTGCAGGAATGCAATTAAATGGGTGTTTGAGACTATAAATAAAAAAGCACGACTGGACTAATGTGTTATGGAACACTCTTTATTCATTTCAGAAAACATAGGTGTTAACAGGCAAGTAAGTGAAAGGCCCGTGGCTGGCCTTTCTGTACTTTCTAATCTGTATTTCCAGGTGAACGTTCATGCCAGGGTCAGTAAGTGTATACTGCGGCAAGCCACGCTGCTCTGGTATGCTGGAGAAATGGGAACAAGGACCCACCGAATGAAGTGCTAGGGGAAAAACAGATCCATTCTAGCAAAGGTCAATTTGTCTGGCTACTGAGTCCAGCTGCCAATTTCACTCCCATGACCTTAGCCAAAGTTCTCTAAGGTTCTTCCCAGTTGCCCTCTTCCTTGTCTTTGCAATCCAAGAACAGCATGGACAGCTGTGACTTAAAAAAAAAAAAAAGAGGGTGTGTACCTAGCTGCGGGACTCAGATGCCACACACCAGAATCTTCTCTCCTCGTGGCATTTGGGGGTGAGAACCACACCTCAGCTTTGCTCCCTGGGCAGCTGAGGGGTTGCATGAGGTTTGCAGAGCTTCTTGCTCCCCTTCCCAAGTGGCTTTACTTCCTTCTAGGGTAGAAATGGCACATTCTCCTTGGGGAGTCTTCACACATTCCCAAATTGTCAGTGGGGTCTTCCTGTGGACTGATGCTGTACTTGGGGGTGACCTCCACAAGGAAATGGCACTCAAATAACTGTCACCTTCATGGAGAGTTGGCAGGCCTATCTTTTGAGAATCTTTGTACTTAGGTCTGTACGTGCATACACCGGAAAATATTTCTTCTCTGCTTTTTGCTTTAACCTAGTACCCATTCACTCATTCACACACACACATACACACACACACACACACACACACACACACACACACACACACATATATATATGTATATATACATATATATATATACATATACATATATACACATATATATGCACACACACACACACACACACACATATATATATATATATATATATATATATATATATATATACATATATATATTTACTGAGGGCCTCCTCTGCTCTAAGCACAGTCTGCATGGACAAGAGGCATGGTTGGTCACGTGACTTGTGTACCTGGCAGAAGCATTTTGGAGGAACTTCCACTGACATAATTAACCTTAAAATAAAAACCAGTTAACTGCCAAGCAGGATGATATTTTAGGGACATCCAGAGAGGAGTAGAGAGACGTTTCCAAAGTTCAGAACAAGCCTGTTTGTTAGAAGATCGGGAATCAATGAACATATTTTCTGTTTTCTTCAGAATGAAGGCATTTGAAAAGCAGCACAATAAACCTAATCTGCACAATAAACCCACCAGCCTACTTCCTGTCATTCACCCTGATGTTGCTTTCTTCCTACTTGGCCCTACTTGCCCTTCAGAACACCTACCGCTATCTTCCCCTGACTGACTTCCTTATCAGCCATCCTGACTCTTATCCAGCAGCATCCAGATGTTTGCTTTCTCAGGCATAATCCAAAGGATGATGCCTCTGCTCTCCCACTTAAACCTGACCTATTTGGGCAGGGGAGGACTGTGCAGTTGTATCTTCAGGAGCCCATGTGGGATTAGGGGAGAGAAAATCAGTGAGTGGTCTTGAGGTGTCTGTCTTTATTTTGATGGAGGAGTAGACAAAGGGCTGTGAGATGACATGAACTATACCTGCCACATCCATGAAAACCTCATTGATTGGATGAACATGAACAACCAGAATGAGGCTCCTCCAGGCATTGGAAGAAATAACCAAGCACCTGATGTTCTGTAGTGAAGATTTGTAGTCACTATCATGTTCAGGGTTAGAAATTAGCATGAGGGAGCTGAAGAGATGGCTGTGTGAGTAAAATTCTTACTGCATACACATGAAAACCTGAACTCAGACCCCCAACATGCACATCAACAGACATCAACAATCACACAATCACCTATAATCCCAGCATATATATGTGTATATATATATATATATATATATATATATATATATATATATATATAATTTGTATATTTATGTTATATGAAATTTTAGGTAAATAAAAAGTAATATGTTTCCTTAAGTCTTTTTCAGATATTATTATTGTTATTATTATTATTATTATTTATTCCTCCTTCCCCTTCTCCTTCCTTGTTGATATTTTTCCCAATTAAAGTTCTCTACTGCAGTTTTCCCATTTTCCTGTCAAAATCACAGTGCTACTTATGCTGAAAATACTCCTCCAAGAGGCATAGATCATCTAAAAAAACATATACATGAAGCCTCTTTTCTAATTATTGGTCTGTTATGGAAGTCCCAGAGACTCCTAAAACAGCATAGGCTGTTGCCCTTTGTTGCTTTCTAAAGGTTGTGGAAGACCTAAAGAACCTGAACTGGGTCTGACTTGAAAGCCTTCTCCCTTCAAACTAGTTTATATAGCACCAGAAGGTGATATGAAAACTGTGAAATGAGAAAAGAAATTAATGTTCCTACACAACTGTGATGCCATGAACCAAAACAATGACCAAAATGTAAGATAACCTTAAGGGTGTAATAGTGACACTCATATTTTGGCAGTAACCAATAGCTCTCTAATTGAACTTAGACCTTCTCATCAGAATGGAAATCATGCCTCATACTGGAAACCTAGACAATTTGTCTCAGGCTAATGAGGTCATTTGTCTTGGAAGATCTATTACTACCATTTTACTAGATCAACATAATCCCTAACTTTATTCTAGATATTTATCCTTATACACACAAATAAGTTATAGCTCTCAACTCTCTCATCCAATAAACTTATTTTACAGCAAATGGAGGCCATACAGACAACAAATTTGGTCAAAATAAAAAGAACTGATCATAGAGTGTCTATCCTAATGTATACATCTCAAACATAGCTCCTACTCTGACAACTCAGGGAACATCACATATGAGGGGGAAACAGAATTTGTAAGAGCCGGAGAACAAGGAAGACTGCTGTGCATCCCACACTACACTTATGATACCCAAGAAAGACAACAGCCTAAACAAGAACCAATAAATTAGGAGTTGAACCAGCTCAGAATAGGCAATCAGGCTAGGGGGAGGGTGCTCTGGGTCAGGCTGTGGCTCAGGCAGGGGCACTAATCCACTTTGTCTGAATTGCAGTCCCAGCTTTATCCCTGTTGGAGGAAGCTGGCTAGCTACATTTTCCTTCCATGTGTCACTTCTGAATAACTTTTGTGAAGGTAATATAGGCTCCATCTGAGGGAAGAGCCACCATCTTAGACCACCTGATGTACTTTGTTCCAGGAAGGACCTCAGGAATGTACCATGACAACTCGAACAGATAAAGGGCTTTATACTCCTGTTTACAATCTGTCTGTGGTTTATGGCCCTTGAAGATATCCAGGTAATCTTGCTGAGCAGCCCAGATAATCCTGCTCAGCCTGTTGTGTCCCCCTGCCAAAAGTCCAACCCAATAGTTTCAAATGCGGTTTTGTACCGAAAGTCTAGACCAATAGTTTCAAAAAAATCACCTTGCCCCATATCTCTTCTACCCAATCCCAAGATGTCAAAGCATGTAATTCCCAGCTTGTGGGTTTTTGCTATGAAAACTCTCTACCCCTGGGCCCATGGTCACTGCCAAATTTCTCTCCATATGCTGTGTGGTGGCCCAGTTTCTAGGTTCGAACATGACAATAAAAGGACCCTTGTGTGCTTGCATCTGAAACCAGCTCCTTGGTGGTCTCTGGGGGTTTCTCAAAACAGGTACAACACTTTCAAGCTTTATTCTGTAAACACTGGTCCCTCCATCCCTTGCCCATAGGATGTGGAAGACAGATATCTCAAAGGGCTACACCCTATACAAAAACTAATGACTATTAAGAAAGGGAGAACTAGTTTTTCCAATGGATAAGTCCCCTGTTTGGTTGTCCAGTACCAAGTAGTCAGTCCTAAAATAACATGCAAGAAGCAATACTAAATGGAATCATCAGATTACAATTATATATATGGAGATCTATATATATTCTTAGAAAAAGAGGCCATGAATTTGAATCTGAGTAAAGGGGAGACACATGAAGGGCTACCTCAGACAAATAACACGTGTTCTCCATTATATGTAGATTCTAGCAATTAGCTTTTACATATGGGTATACCAAAAATAAAGGTAATCATTTCCTGCATCTTTGAAATTGTTTATGATGTTCTTATTAGACAAAACACAGTTGGCAATGGATTTGTGATACATTTTATACTTCCATGGAAACTCATTTACTGTAGATGACAAGCAACAAGTGGGGTATGAATAGTATAATATTCCATTAAATGAATGATTTAAAAAATAAAGTCCACCAAATCATAGTTCACTGGCTGGTATTTTGTGTCATATTGACAAACTAGAGTCATCAGTGAGGAAGGAGTCTCAGTTAAGGAAATGCCTCCATGAGATCCAGCTGTAAGGCATTTTCTCCAGTAGTGATCAACAGGGAGTGTTGGTGAGTGGTGCCATCCCAGGTCTGGTGTTCCCGGGTTCCGTAAAAAAGTAGGCTGAGAAAGCCATGGGAAGCAAGCCAGCAAGCATCATGCCTCCATGGCCTCTGCATCAACTCCTGTCTGCAGGATCTTGTCCTGTTTTAGTTCCTGTCCTGACTTTCTTCAGTTATAAACAGTAATGAGGTAGTGTAAGTCAAATAAATCCTTTCCTTCCCAACTTGCTTTTTTGTCATGGTGTTTCATTGTAGCAATGGAAACTTTTACTAAGATACACAGCATAATAAACTCAGTGAATTATTTCTTATTTGAACCAAATACCACATTCATAGACAAACTAGCACTCAGCGACAATTCAGATGCCACTCTTGACTATCATTCAACTTGAGTAAGCACTACTCCATACCGCTGGATCAAGTATTTCATGAGAATCCCGAGGATCAAACTTAAGGTCCTGTACATGCTAAGAAATTGCACTACCATCCAAATATGCCCTGCATTCAAGTGACGTTATTTTGATTCCAGACATACATTGCTGAAACCAAGGGGTAGACAATAATACTTGCCAGCTAGATTATCTACCCATATAATGAATAATGCACAATGCATATTTGGGAACATTATGGAGTCAATTTTCAGAATTTTGTTTTTCTTGCTTTAAGACATAATGGCTTTGGTAAATTCTTTTCCCTCTCCATGTATCTGTTCCTTCAATTATAAAATAGCATTTACCTCATAGGGTTATTACAAAGACTAAATGACTTAACATTCATAAAATATTTAAAGCAGTGTTCTCAAATAGAAACTCTAAACATACTAAATAGTTGTATCTTGATTTATTAGGCACAGTGTTCTAGAAGAACAGAAGCAACAGAACACAAATATATTATAAAATATGAATTAGAATTTACACAATAGGGACTGGGTAGTCTATCATTGCTCTTTGTGTAGTAGGGAGGCAAGAGAACTTGGTAGCTACTAAGATTATGGTGCTGGATGCCTCGGCAGCCCCAATCTAGTGTTTAAGAATTTGAAGATTCCTGAAGTATCACTGACATGAGCTCTCTATTGGAAGGCCAATGAAATTGGAGTCTGAAGACAATAGAGAATAGCAGCCTTAATAGAAGCCTTCAGGAAAAGGAAGTAAAGGGAAAGAGGTACACACCACTGTTTCCTTATGCCTACTAATATTTGTCCATTCATTGGAAGGTACCAACATTAAGGGTAAACATTCTCTGGTCAGTTCATCTTCTCTTTAAGCACATTCATAGTTATGTATAGAAGTGTGATTCTAGGTAATTTTAAATTCATTCAAGTTAACAATCAAGTCCAATATCCCATTAATATCATTATTTGAACTTCATAATACACAGTCTTCCTGTGATTATACTCCAATATAAAATAATTGAACTACTTAATTTCATGGATTTTCTCCATCATTTTGAGGGTTTTTTTGGTGTATGTGAACTGTGCTTTTGATACTATAATTTCATAAAACATGAAAATACTCAGAAACAGTAAAATATCTTTCTCTCATTATGCAGTTGGAATTACAACCAATGTGACCTTAGAATATGTATTAATGTTTTCAGTTTCTAAAAGGTTTGCATTTTCCTGTTTGTTACTATAAATTGAATTTTCCAATTATTGGGTACTCTTTTAGAAGACTGTGGTGTTGATTTTCTTGTTTAATTTTGTTCTGCTTTTGGAAATAAAAGGGGATGAATGCATAATACATTTTTGTTACGCTTAGTTGGGCTAACTGCCTCTGTGGCTTCATGCATGATAATATTCATATTCAATAGGTTTTACTTCTCCTTAAAAAGGTGAAGTATGACTTTGGTACAATTAACTGCAATCAAGGATCACTTGATGCTTATCTCAAAGATAAAACCTTTTAATATTGAGAGTAGATGGATTAGAGAAATTGATATGAAAGTATAATATCAATGAAACCAGCAAAGAATGACCACATAAAGAGTCAGAAAATTATAGTTTTGTAAAGATGGAACATGTTGCTGCTGAGAAACAGTCTGGTCAATTAAAATCATAGCAGCCCTTGATCGTTTCTCTAATGCCTTTTGATTAACTGCTGTACAAAAATGAACTTTATTATTTTCAGCCTAGAGGAACAGATTAGCACTGCAGTTAATGTCCTATTATGCATGTGTAGTTTATTGGCCTTGAGCAGTTGTATCCCCACCTGTGAGCCAGCTGTTCCTTGTCATTAGAACTGGAAGAATTAGCAACAACTCACCTAACCCTGAATACTTTGGCTTGGCTTGGTAAATGTATTTTAAAGTTTTTCTACTACACATATGGTCTAAGATTCAGAAGCATTCCAAGAAATATTGATGCAATCAACTCTCCTACTCAGTTCCTTGGTTTGAAAGTGAACCTTTGAACTTTTGTTTTGATAAATTGCTATGCTTTGAAGAGAACAGGCCTGTTTTTCATAGATACACAATCATTGACATTCACAGCTAATCACTTGCTTCTTTGATAGTGAGACTGTGCTAGTGATCATTTAACATATTTCTTCATGTTGTGGTGACCCTAACCATAAAATTATATCATTGCTATTTCATAACTGTAATTTTGCTACTGTTATGAATTGTAATGTAAATATTTTAAGCAACAGAGGTTTGTCAAAGGGGTCATGACATACAGGTTGAGAACTGCTGATTTATGTGCTTTGTTACATCCAGTTTAGCAATGAACATTAGAAAATAAGAAATAGGTTTTCAATGGCTATTTTCTGGATGAACTTAAATTGACAAAATTGTCCATTGAGGATGAAGGGCACAGTTTTAGTCCTTGGAGTGATACAGCGCTTGGCAAATTACAATCCAAGTGCTGTTATAAAAAGAGATTATTTGGGCTTGAGAGATTGCTCAATGGCTAATAATAACACTGGATGCCTGTCTAGAGGAACTGTGTTCAAATCTCAGCACCCACTTGCTGCATAATAACTTTAACTTTAATCAAGGGCTGCCATACGAATGGGGCACACACAAGGTTAGCAGACAAAATACCCATACCCAAGGGATGGAATTTCAGTTGTGCTACCCAATGTTTGACTTCTTTCCTCCAAATGCTTGTATACTTACATATGCACAGGCACACACGTGGCTACCTACACATGAAATAGTTGACTTAGATATAATTTACATATTATATTATTCACAGGTTTAGAGAAAATTAATTTGTCCAACTAATTCTACTATCTATATTAAAACATTTCTTTTCCTTTTTTTGATTTTTTGAGACAGGGTTTCTCCGTGTAGTTTCAGTGCCTGTCCTCAATCTTGCTCTGTAGACCAGATTGGCCTCGAACTCACAGAGATCCACCTGGCTCTGCCTCCCAAGTACTGGGATTAAAGTTGTGCACCACCACCTCCTAGCTAATATTGAAACATTTATATATCCCCTGAAACAAATAATTTTTCTCCTAATTTCCACTACCATTATTCATTTTCCCTAATATTTATTTTATATCTCTAAGGATTTGTCTATTTGGGACAATTTATATAAAATAAATTATATAATAAATGACCTTTGAAAGTTTTTTTTAGATTTGTTTATTGTATTTGTATTTGTGTATTACCTGCAAATGTGTGTGTATATGTGTGTGTGTGTGTGTGTGTGTGTGTGTGTGTGTGTGTGTGTGTACTATGTACATGCCTACTGCCTACAGAGGTCATAAGAGGGAGTCAGATGCCCTGCAACTTGAGTTACAGATGGTTATAGAGCACTGTGTGAGTGCTGAGACCAGAGGTTTTGTCCTCTGCAAGAGAAACAGGTACTCTTAACCACAACACCATTTTTCTAGCCTCCAATATGGAGCCTTAAGTTACTAGCTTCTTCAAATTAAAATAATGTTTTCAGGGACTATCATTATTATACCATGATTATCATATCATTAATTAATAATAACATTCCACAGTAGATATGTTACACATTTTGTTTGTTAATACATTAGTTGAAAGACATTTGACTTGTTTTCACTTTAGGACTAAAATATGTTATTGTCTTTATCTAAATTTACGTATGTTAACTTTGAGGACTATGTGTACAGAGTTTAGAGCTCTAAATTAAACTTTCCAATTAATCTATTACACCTAAGACCATTTTCAGATTTGTACAAAAATCTGCATATACTTGAGAGTTTCTGGTCAGCACTATGTCTTGAGAAACAACAATCTAAGTTTAGATTGCATATCCAATCATTACTAGCCATATTAAGTACACTTATTTTATAGCCTTAATTTTACATACAACTGGCTATGAAATATTCTTAAACCTAAACCTTCTGAGACACAAAAATGATTTTTTCATGCTTTGAACATGTATCATTATCTGATAAGTTACCAAGAAGGTTTCATGAAGTTACACATGCTGGGCATATAAATATGCAGTGAGTTTGGATCTTATATGCCTCCCCAAAGTTCATGCGTTAAAGGCATGGTCCCTACAAAATGGGCTATTGAAAGCTGCTGTCCTAGATTTGTTCTTTGTTGCTGTGATTGATTAGCATCATGACCAAAAGCATCTCGAGGAGGAAAGAGTTTCTGTTAGCTTACAGGTTGTCATAGTTTGCTTCAGTTTCCAACTTTATACACTTATGACAAGAGAACTTCAAAGTGAGGAACTGTCTCCATTAGACACTTCTGTGGTCATGTATGGGGAATTTTCTTAATTGCTAACTTATGTACCAGGACATAGCCCACTTTGGGTAGTGTCATAGCTAGGCAGACAAAGAACAGTAGCTGATCAAGCCAGAGAATGTAAGCCAGTACTCAGCTTCATTAGTGGTGTCTGCTTCAGTTATTGCCCTGGCTTCCCTTAATGTCTGTAACATGTAAAGCAAATAAATCCACTCCTCCACCAAAGTTGTTTGGGTCAGTGTATTGTGATAGCAACAACAACAAAAAAAATTAGGAAATGAGTCATAGTCTGTCATCAAGGGAAGCCAGAGCAAAAGCTCAAAGCAAGGACATGAGGAAAGAAATGAGACACAAACAATAGAGGAATGATACTTACAGGATATCTCTTAGGCTCAAGTTCAGCTGCCTTTGTTATATAGCCCTGACCACTTGCCTAGGGATGATATAGGTGGTCTGGAGCCTTCTATATCCATCAGCAATGGAGAAAATGCCCCATAGATATATGCCCATTGACCAGCCCTGTGGAAGCAATTCCTCAATTGATCTTTCCTCTTTCTGAAAACTGAAGCTAACTATAACATTTGTTCAGTTTCTTAAGAAATGGAGTAAGCACATCTTTGAGGATACAGCCTTGAATTTTATTTATACACACACACACACACACACACACACACACACACACACTTCAATCTCTTCAATCTATTCCATCACCATCTGGCCTCTATTTGATGAGCAGCTCTAACTTATGCTCCCCTCCATAAGATTAAAGGCTTTGAAGCAAATGGGACCAAGTGGCCATGAACTAGAAACTTCTGAAATTATCAAGTCATTGAGTCATCTGCTTTGCTTTCACAGAAAATGGAACACAGACCCTTTATATGTCTAAGGAAAACATATAATAGCATCACATTCACATTTTTCATTTCATCCCTACCTCCAACACTATGGACAATATCAGTGCATTTTGAGAATAAGTTTGCTAATGACAAGTTATTTGAATTTGTAGATTTGGTAAAAAGCAACCTGACATGGTTTCATTCTAAAAAAAAAAAGAAAGAAACCAAAACACAAGTCAATCTGATAATTTGATTGTTTATTAAGTTCTTCTTGTTATGTTCCAAATAGTTTACCTTCTCTTCTCTTAGGTTACTTCAATTGACAGCTGAGAAATAACTACTAAATCAAACACCTTTAAGTAATCATGTAAAGTCCACTTTTAAACTAGGTCACTTTTTTGAAGATGTATAATTGCAATGTACCTAGTTGTTAATATTACTTTTATTTCAAATTATTAAATCAATATTTATATAGGGATACAGTCTGAAGAACTGTATCAAGTGTTTTGCAACCATGCCTCATTAGTTAATCATTTATATCCTTTGCAGTGTTCACTACACTAAAGATGCATTCACTTTGATTACAGAGCAAGTTGAGAAGCAAAAGTACTTTCCCCAGAACTTGAGTTCACCTCTACCTCCCAGTACCATTTTATTATTTTAATTATTTTCAGTTCATTTGTATTTCTAAATATACATTTAGAGACACTATTGGTGAAATAATTAAGGCCACTCCACGTAGTTAAAAGGGAGGTTTATTTAGTGGCTTAACTTAGTAGGTTGCAGGCAAAGGTATGGCACAGTCCGGCAGTGTTCTCTGAAGAACTCTGCTCAGTCTACCTCCAGTGTCCAGGGTCCTGGCACCAAGAGAGCCCTGGCAACCGGAATTCGGGTCTTCACCGTCCTTTCTCAGCCCCACCTTGTAGGCGTGACCATTACCAAAGCCTTAATGGGGGTTGGAACTTTCAGGTCAAAGATGGAATGGCTACCCACTACAAGACACAATTATTTACATTCACAAAAATCTAGAAAATAATTAAAATACAACTTTTCATAATAAATGCAAATAGTCTAAATAAGAGCAAGTAGCATTTATTGAATGCTGGCATTTGTTAACAAATACTTGTAGTTTGTGTGTGTGTGTGTGTGTGTGTGTGTGTGTGTGTGTGTGTGTGTGTGTGTGTTTTCAAATTTGTATTTGTGCAGATTCCAATTTTATTATACCCTGATGGCCATAAGGTCTTACATACTCTTCAAATATAGGAATAATAAAATTCAAAATATTAACATTAAAACAGATGAAATGATGTAATGATTTACTAAGCCTCAACAAAGAAAGCTTAGAAATTATCCTTACAATGCAGGAATCTGGCCTCATGTTATTGTTAAAAATCTCGTGTGTGTGTGTGTGTGTGTGTGTGTGTGTGTGTGTGTGTAAAATGATATTTTGAAATAAATGTATTTATTGGTACATTTTCCATACAATTTTGAAGTTTTTCTATTACTGCAATGGCTTTATACTGAAACGATAAAATATTCAGAATTTGACACCAAATTTAGACATACTTTTTTGCAGTTGTGTCTATTTGCCTATCTTTATTCTTTGACTAAGCTGTACACCTCTAAAACAAAAAAAGCTTCCAATTTCAATCAGAAATAAATTATTACACAGACTCAAAGGAAGCTCCCTATTTCCCAAATGGGTTGAATATTTTATGAAGAAAGGTTATCAAAATTCTTTATGACAATTCTTTGGCTTTGCTGGGTTTATCAGTTTGAAGCTAAAATGTGTCAGAAAAGTGTGCTTTTTCTCCTTATTCTTGTAGGTATAAAATTTTATCAACATAAGAATGCCTAAGGCAGTGGTGATATATCTCCCAGCAGTCACTACATTTTAGTGTAAATCACATTTTTTGTCTCTATAGCCCTGTGGGCTTGATCGCACATACACACTTCAAAGGTGGAAAGAATCAAACTGCATCATTCTCATTAGAACAAATCATATGATATACTATTCCTTAACAAAGAGAGCTTTGAACATGCTCTCCTCCTGCAAGAATCTGGCTCCCTTTTATTTCTTGTTTCTAAAACTCAGAATGAAAATCAGCTATAACTTTTATATTAAAATATCCTGATTATTATTAAAAATGAATAATTCTTTTATGGGTAATGCCTTTAGAAGTGTTGAAGTCTCATTTAATAATATTTATTACATTAGAATCTAATGTATAAGTGAAAGAAGACAGAAATAATTTAGGCTAATTCTCAATCTCAATACAACAAAGAAGAATTTCACAGTGAGAGGACAAATGGCATTAAATCTAATGAGTGAGAGAGGGGTGTAATGTTATTATCTGATTCTACCCATCCTTTAACATTCATTAGCATTGTTCCTACCTTGGACATCTTTAGTTTTGCCATTTCCCACAGCCTTTATATAATGAACCTGCTACAGTTCACATTTTCTCATTAAATGTGTGACTCAAATCCCTGACTAAGGAAATGGTCCCAGAGGTAAATTACCTGGAGAATTTTTCAGATTAAATACTGCTTTGAGGACTATTATCTGCATGCAGGAATAATTTACTTTCTAAGGAACCAAATGTTAATTCCTGTATTATTATTATTAGTCCTTAGAGTGCTTGGTGAGAAACTAAATTTTATTCCAGTATACACAGGGCTCCACTTTCTCAATTGTTTTCACACTTTTAATCAACATGCAATAGTTTTCATTTGTTCTTAAAGCTCACATAGCCCTGTGTCTATATTTAACATCAGAACAGCCAATATTATTAGTACATTTTGTGTTCTGTGCTACTACTGTTTTTGTTTTGCTTCTATATCTGATCAAATGAAGTGTAATTTAAAGTTTTGAAATAACATATCAACTTGTATGTCTTGTGGATATTAATGAACTAACATAGTTTTAACCCATCCTTGAGGAAAATCTTTTAATTCTCATTTAAACAACTGAAACAGAGATAAATGATTCATTTAGTAATTTAACAACTTTTATTATTATTGACTAATTTAAAAGGAATTATTTTGTAATAATAGGTATATTCTTCTTAAAGTAAACTTGATTTGGATTATACACTGGTATAAACACATTTCTAACTACAAATATTTCATAAAAAATATGTGAGACAAATAAATCTTCCTGACATTAAGTAAATCAGTATACATTTCTAGATTTCTGTTTCCTAATCAAGAAAATCAGAGATCAGTTTAATGATGAACCTCTAACATCCTTTTAGTCGACATCCTAAGAACTGTAACAATAATGTGACATGAATAACAGAAAATGAAATTGAAACATTCTAACCATTTGACTTATATTGATTATTGTAATTATGAATGTAATAACCACTTATCTAATTGGATCTGAGACCTACTCAAGAGGAGAAAACGCATCCACTATACTGGAAACTTACCCAACTTTCCAGGTCTGATGAGGTCATGGGCCTTAGAGGATAACCTAATACTACAATTTTCCTAGACCAGCATCATTTCTAACTTCATTCTAAATATTTGTCCTTACAGCCACACATAAATATATAGCTCTCACCTCTCAGAAAAGAAAATTCCCTGTGGGAAGGTTCCCCTTTTCCACACCCTGCCACCACACCCATCTGCCAGAGACCCCAGCCACATCCAGAGAATCAGAGACCAGCCCCCAGCTTCCATCCTGCCCTGGAACTCCAATCTGGACCAGAGACCAGAGGAACTCCCATCTGGACAAAATAAGGAGACCCCAGGGACTTCCCGAGACTCAGAGTCCAGCCCCCAGCTCCTATACAGCCAGCATTCTCATGTGGGCAAGCACTCCCATCTGGTCCAGAGCTTCCATCTGGACCACAGAGAGGCTCCCAAAATCTGTCAGCTCTCTCTGGACCAAGTAAACTGATAAGACCAAGAACGAACCCAAGAGGAGATGGGCAGAGTAAAGGCAGAAGTACATACAACAAAATAAAGAGCAATACAGAATCACCAGAACCCAGCCCTTCTCCACCACCTAGACCTGAACATCACGGAATGGAAGAAGAAGAAGAAAACAACATTATAAGTAACATCATGAAGAGGCTAGAGCCTAATATAGAAGAAATCAAAAATAAAGTAGAGGAAGAGACAAATAAAAAAAAATGGGAAGAACACTATAAAAAAAAACTAGAGGAAAGGACAATTAAAGCAGAAGAAAACAGTAAGTCCTTGAAAAAAAATCTTGAAAAAGCAAGGGACACACTCCAAGACATGAAGAGGGAAATAGAAAAAATAAAGAAGACACTAGCAGAAGGAAGGCTGGAAATAGAAAATCTGAGTAAACAGACAGGAAATTCAGAGGCAAGTATAACCAACAGAATGCAAGAGATGGAAGAGAGGATCTCTGGTGTTGAAGATACGGTAGAAGAAATAGATTCATCAGTCAAAGAAAACACTAAAACCAACAAAGTCATGACCCAAAATGTCCAAGAAATTTGGGATACCATGAAAAGACCAAACCTAAGAATAATAGGGATAGAGGAAGGAGAAGAATACCAACTCAAAGGCACAGAAAATATATTTAACAAGATCATAGAAGAAAACTTTCCCAACTTAAAGAAGGAAATGCCTATGAAGATACAAGAATCCTATAAAACACCAAAAAGACTAGATCCCCAAAAAAGTCCCCTCGCCACATGATAATTAAACAACTAAACATACAGAATAAAGAAAGAATATTAAGAACAGCAAAGGAAAAAGGCCAAGTGTCTTATAAAGGCAAACCCATCAGAATAACACCCGATTTCTCAATGGAGAATTTGAAAGCCAGAAGGACCTGGACAGATATAATGCAGACACTAAGAGACCATGGATGCCAGCCTAGACTAATATACCCAGAAAAAATTTCAATCATCATAAATGGAGTGAACAGGACCTTCCAAGACAAAACCAGATTTAAACAATACTTATCCACAAACCCAGCCCTAAAGAAAGCACTAGAAGGAAAATTCCAACAGAAGGAAGGAAGATATACCCATGAAAACACAGCCAATAGTTAACACCACAGCAGTTCCAAAGAGAGAAGTACACACACACTACCACCAAAAAAATAAATAAATAAAAATAACAACAGGAATGAACAATCACTGGTCATTAATATCCCTTAATATCAATGGACTTAATTCACCTATAAAAAGACACAGACTAACAGAATGGGTACAAAAAAAGGACCCATCTTTCTGCTGCATACAAGAAACACACCTCAAAGTCAAAGTTAGACACCTCCTAACAATAAGAGGCTGGGAAAAGACTTTCCAATCAAATGGTCTTAAGAAGCAAGCTGGTGTAGCCATCCTAATATTCAGCAAATAAGACTTCAAACTAAAATCAATCAAAAGAGATGATGAAGGACATTACATACTCATCGCAGGAAAGATCCTCCAAGATGAAGTCTCAATTCTGAACATTTATGCCCCAAACACAAGGGCACCCACATATGTAAAAGAAACATTACTAAAGCTTAAATCACATATAAACCCCCACACATTAATAGTGGGAGACTTCAACACCCCATTTTCACCTCTGGACAGATCGGCCAAATTGAAACTTAACAGAGACATAATAGACTTAGCTGATGTTATGGATCAAATGGACTTAATCGATATCTACAGATCATTCCACCCAAACAAAATAATATGCCTTCTTCTCAGCACCCCATGGAACCTTCTCTAAAATCGACCACATATTTGGCCACAAAGCAAATCTCAACAGATACAAAACAATTGGAATAACCTCCTGTGTTCTATCAGACCACCATAGTTTAAAGTTAGATTTCAACAACAGAAAAAAATACAGAAATCCTACAATCTCAGGGAAACTGAATAATGCTCAACTGAATCACCAATGGGTTAAGGAAGAAATAAAGAAAGAAATTAAAGACTTCCTAGAGATCAATGAAAATGAGTACACCACATACCCAAACTTATGGGATACTATGAAAGCAGTGCTAAGAGGGAAATTCATTGCACTGAATGCCCACATGAAGAAGCTGGAGAAATCTCATGCTAGTGACTTGACAGCACACATGAAAGCCCTGGAACAGGAAGAAGGAAAGTCCCCAGGAGGATCAGATGCCAGGAAATTATCAAATTGAGAGCTGAAATCAATAAAACAGAAATAAAGAGAACAATACAAAGAATTAATGAAACAAAGAGTTCATTCTTTGAGAAGATCAACAAGATAGACAATCCCTTATCCAAACTAACCAAAAGACAGAGGGAGAGCATCCAAATTAACAAAATCAGAAATGAAAAGGGGGACATTAAAACAGACAATGAGGAAATCCAGAGAATCATCAGGTCATACTTCTAAAACCTCTAATCCACAAAACTGGAAAATCTAAAAGAAATGGATAAATTTCTGGATAGCTACCACATACCTAAGTTAAATCAAGACCAGATAAACCATTTAAATAGTCCAATAACCCCTAAGCAAATAGAATCAGTCATTAAAAGTCTCCCAACCAAAAAAAGCCCTGGACCAGATGGTTTCACTGCAGAATTCTACCAGATCTTCAAAGAATACCAATACTCTTTAAATTGTTCCACACAAGAGAAGCAGAAGGTATATTACCAAACTCCTTCTATGAGGCTACAATTACTCTGATTCCTAAACCAAACAAAGATGCAACCAAGAAAGAGAACTACAGACCGATCTCCCTCATGAACATTGATTCAAAAATACTCAATAAAATTCTGGCGAACAGACTCCAAGAACACATCAAAACAATTATCCACCATGATCAAGTAGACTTCATCCCAGGGATGCAAGGGTGGTTCAAAATACGAAAGTCCGTCAAAGTAATACACCATATAAACAAACTCAAAGAAAAAAACCACATGATCATCTCACTAGATGCAGAAAAGGCATTTGACAAAATCCAACACCCCTTCATGATAAAGGTCTTGGAGCTATCAGGAACACAGGGAATATACCTAAACATAATAAAGGCAATCTACAGCAAGCCAATAGCCAACATCAAATTAAATGGAGACAAACTCAAAGCAATACCACTAAAATCAGGAACAAGGCAAGGCTGTCCCCTTTCCCCATACTTATTCAATATAGTACTTGAAGTTCTAACCAGAGCTATAAGACAACACAAAGAGATTAAGGGGATACAAATTGGGAAGGAAGAAGTCAAGCTCTCCCTATTTGCAGATGACATGATAGTATACATGAGTGACCCCAAAAATGCAACCAAGGAACTGATACAGCTAATAAAAACCTTCAGCAACATAGCAGGATACAAGATCAACTCAAAAAAATCAGTAGCCCTCCTATACACAATAGACAAACAGGCTGAGAAGGAAATCAGAGATACATTACCCTTTACAATAGCCACAAATTATATAAAACATATTTGGGTTATCTAACTAAGCATGTGAAGGACCTTTATGACAAGAAATTTAAGTCCCTGAAAAAAGAAATTGAAGAAGATGTCAGAAAATGGAAAGATCTCCCATGCTCATGAACAGGCAGGATTAACATAGTAAAAATGGCGATCTTACCAAAAGCAATCTATAGATTCAACGCAATCCCCATCAAATTACCAACACAATTCTTGACAGATCTGGACAGAATAATACTCAACTTCATATGGAAAAACAAAAAACCCAGGATAGCCAAAAGAATCCTGTACAATAAAACAACCTCTGTAGGCATCACAATCTCCGACCTCAAGCTCTGCTATAGAGCTACTGAAATAAAAACAGCGTGGTACTGGCATGAAAACAGATATGGGGACCAATGGAATCGAACTGAAGACCCTGACATTAACCCGCACACCTATGAACATATAATTTTTGACAAAGAAGCCAAAAATATACAATGGAAAAAAGAAAGCATCTTCAACAAATGGTCCTGGCATAACTGGATGTCAATGTGTAGAAGGCCTCAAATAGATCCATATCTGTCACCATGCACAAAACTCAAATCCAAGTGGATCAAAGTCCTCAACATAAATCCAGCTACTCTGAACCTGATAGTAGAGAAAGTAGGATGTACTCTTGAAAGCACTGGCACCAGAGAGCACTTTCTAAATACAACACCAGTAGCACAGACACTGAGAGAAAGAATCAAGCAATGGGACCTGTTGAAACTGAGAAGACTTTGTAGAGCAAAGGACAAGGTCAACAAGACAAAGGGACAGCCTACAGAATGGGAAAAGGTCTTCACCAACCTCACACCCGACAGAGGGCTGGTATCCAGAATATATAAAAAACTCAAGAAATTAGACATCAAAATGCCCAACAATCCAATTAAGAAATGGGCTATAGAACTAAACAGAGATTCTCCACAGAGGAAGTTCAAATGGCTGAAAGAGATTTAAGGAATTGCTCAATATCCCTAATTATCTGGGAAATGCAAATCAAAATGACTCTGAGATGCCACCTTAAACCTGTTAGAGTGGCTATGATTAAAAAACACAGAAGACAGCTTATGCTGGAGAGGATGTGGAGCAAGGGGAACTCTCCTCCACTGCTGGTGGGAATGCAAGCTTGTACAGCCACTTTGCAAATCAATATGGCGCTTCCTTAGAAATTTGGGAATCCATCTTGTACAAGACCCAGCTGTAGCACTCTTGGTCATATAACCAAGGAATGCTCAATCATACCACAATGGCACTTGCTCAGTTATGTTCATATCAGAATTTTTTGTAATAGCCAGAACCTGGAAACAACTTAGATGCCCTTCAACTGAAGAATGGATAAAGAAAATATGGTAGATATACACAATGGAGTACTACTCAGCAGAGAAAAACAATGGCATCATGATGTTTGCAGGCAAATGGGTGGATCTAGGAAAAGTCATCCTGAGTGAGGTAACCCAGACTCAGGAGGACAAACATGGTATGTACTCACTCATAGGAGGATACTAGATGTAAAACAATGATGACTAGACTGCTACACAACTCCAGGGAGGCTACCTAGAAAACAGGACCCTAGGAAAGACACAGGGATCACCCAATGACAGAGAAATGGATGAGATCTACATGAACAACCTGGATGACAGTGGGAGTAATGAAGGGCAAGATTTGAGGGAAAGAAAGCTTAGGGGAGCAGGAGATCCCAGCTGGATCAAGAACAGAAAGGGAGAACAAGGAATAACAGACCATGATAAATGAAGACCACATGAGAACAGGAGTAGGCAGAGTACTGGAGAGGTCCCCAGAAATCCACAATAATACATCCTCTGTAGACTGATGGTAATGGTTGAGAGAATGCCTGATCTGACCTAGTCTGGTGATCAGATGGCCAAACACCCTAGCAGCCATCTTGGAACTCTCCTCCAATAACTGATGGAAGTGGATGCAGAGGTCCTCGGCCAGGCCCCAGGTGGAGCTCCAGGTGTCCAACTGTCGAGAAAGAGGAGGGACTGCAAGAGCGAGAATTGTTGAATCCAAGATTGCAAAAATCACAGGGACAAATATGCAATCGAATGGAAGCACATGAATTATGAACCAATGGCTGTGGCACCCCCAGCTGGATAAGGCCCTCTGGATAAGTGCGACAATTGTATAGCTTGATCTGTTTGGGAGGCTCCCAAGCTGTGGGACCTGGACCTGTCCTTGGTGTATGAGCTGGCTTTTGTAACCTTGAGCTTACACAGGGACACATGCTCAGCCTGGAAGGAGGGGACTGGACCTTCCTGTACTGAATCCACCAGGTTTGAATGAATCCCCAGGGGTGTCTTGGTCCTGGAGGACATGGGAATTGAGGGGAGGTGTTGGGGGAGAAGGTGGGGGTGGGTATGGGATGGGGGAGGGCAGGGGAACCTATGGCAGATGTATAAAATTAAAACACATAATAATAATAAAAATGTACAGGTAGAGTATTGTCTTAGTCAAAATTCTGTGAGGAGATACCATGATCATGGCAACTCTTTTTTTTTAATTAAGAAATTTTCTACTCACTCTATACACCTCCCACAGATTCTCCCTCCTCCCTCCTCCTATCTCCCAGCCTTCCCCCACATATCACCCCACATCCCAACATCCCCGTAATTGAGGTCTCCCATGTGGAGTCATTGAACACTCCTCCACTGCAGGTAGGAATGCAAACTTGTACAGCCACTCTGGAAATCAGTATCTCAGAAAATTGGGAATAAATCTTTCTCAAGACCAGCATACCACTCTTCAGCATATATCCAAGGAATGCTCAATCTTACCACAAGGAAACATGCTCAGCTATGTTCATATCAGCACTATTTGTAATAGCAAGAATGTTGAAACAACCTAGATGCTCCTCAACTGAAGAATGGATAAAGAAAATGTGGCACATATACACAATGGAATACTACTCAGCAGTAAAAAAAACAAACAAACAAAAAACAAAAAACCAATGATATCAAGAAATTTGCAGTCAAATGGATGGAACTAGAAAATATCATCTTGAGTGAGGTAACCCAGACTCAGAAGGGCAAACATAGTATGTACTCACTCATAAGTGGATACCAGATGTGAGGGAAGGGATGACCAGATTGCAACCCACAGCTCCAGAGAAGCTAGCTTACAGGGACAGACCCTAGGAGGGACACATGGATGGCACAGTGAAGGAGAAGTGGATGAGATCTACATGAGTGGAGTGGGTGTAGGGGCAGTGACAGAGGGTGAGGAGTGGGGAATGAGAACACAGGGAAATGGGAAGGTCAAACTGGAAGAGGAACAGAGTGGGAGGGCAGTGGGGGGAGATACCATGATAGATGAGGACATCATGGAAAAAGGAAAAGGCAGGGAGCTGGGGAGGCTCTCAGGCCCATGACAACTCTTACAACAGAAAAGCATTGAATTGGGGCTGGCTTACAGTTTCCTAGGCTTAGTTCATTATCATCATGATGGGATGCATGGCAGCATGTAAGCAGCATTGGTAGGGAAAAGGTAGGTGAATATTCTGCATATGGCCTGAAAAGCACCAGAAAGAGAGAGTGACACTGGAAGTGGCTTGAGCTTCTGAATACTCAAAGTCTACACCCAGTGACACACTTCCTATAACAAGGTCATACCTACTTCAGAAAGGTCACATCTCTAATAATGCCACCCCCTATGAATCTATGGGTCATTTTCACTCAACCCACCACAAATATATTTTCACACACAATGTTGCATGTTTAGCAAGATAACCCTGCTTTATCAAGAATAAATGATGTTTAAAAACTTCTTTGTAATAAAACAAGGACACACATGGTGTATTTTATAAGGTTATGCCAAGGCATAATATTGAAATAGTTAATAAAAGACTTAGGAATACATGATTTTATATTTTGCTGGGTTTTCATTAGTACCTGAAAAACTTAATCATAAATCCAATTAAAGGAGTTGCTTTTCTGCAATAAAAAAATGACAAACATAACATGGTTTCACTGTAGGTCCTGTTAATGAAAATGAAATAATTTTCAGAAATAGGGATATGAATTAAAAATTACTTTTAATCATGTATGTTCTCCATATATCAAGAAACTAAGAGCAAAGAAATATAGGAATGTGTTAGTTTGTTGGTAAGTCTGAATAATTTAGTTTGAATATCAGGAGGTAGCTATAGAAAGTCCCACATGTTATGCCAAGCCAAAAAAAGACTCAATGGAAGAGCAATAAATAAGAATGATGTCCATTCAGAACAATTATATGCGTTGCATTCAGATTTACTTGTAAAAGAGTTAATGATGCTTTAACATTAGGAAAAACTGGATTCTTTTGTTCCCTATCAATGAGTTCTTGCACTGGGAATTTTCAAATTTAGAATAATTATATCCATTTCTACTAACAAAGAAATGCTAATCTTTTGAAAGTGCTAAAACTGGCTTCAACCAACCATTTTATCATTAACTCAGCAATGTTGGAGCCTTACTCAATTTTGAAATAGGAACTACAGGAAAAAATATAAATGACAACAAGCACTTAGTATGTGGAAATTTAGACAATGAGGGGGAGGTAAAGGAACCTCACATCTCTACTTTTCTTTATTTTATTTTTTTAATTAATGTTGAATTCAAGGCTTTAAGATTTTTTTCTTTTAAAACCCTGAGTTAGTTTCAGAAAATTTATACCTATTTGCAGCATGAGTAAATGCAAAAGTTAGTTTCAATTGTCTGAAATAATCATAGACATTTACTGATGGACTGGAATGAATAACTGGGATGAGTGGAACATGATACACAACTGTGCATAACTATGAGGCTAGAAATTGATTTGCTGTGGAGAATGCAAGAAACATGAAAGAAAGGTGTATTCACAGAGGGGCATTTTCATGTTTCTAATTTTGAAATTGGAACAGAATTCAATTATATGCAGAGATGTTTATAGCTGAATTATTGGGTGGCATATTAAACTGATTGTAATCACGGACCTTGAAATAAAACTCATATACCTATGGAAATCTGTGACAAGGGTACTTTTGAATATTTATTCCTTTTTAGACTAGGATACAGTATATTCTTATATGTGGATGTTTTTGTTTTAATTTCAACAAAGAAGTGAGCTGTTATTGAACATAAGAATGTTGTAATATTGATATATTACTCAGTTTGTTGTTAGTTTTTTGAGCATTCATTCTTAGCCAGGTACTGTTTCCAGTTCTACTTATAGGCAAAGAACCAAACTAGCATAGTCCCTGAAGTCTTGGAAATTAATATAGGTAGGTGAAACAGGGAAATTAAAAAAAAGCAGAGATACAGCTACATAAAATAATGATATGGTGGTAAATGTAAGGAGAGAGAAAGTGTTTGTGCTGTAGTAGAAGACATGCAAGCCAGAAATGAAGGTTGAGGGCACAAAGGACAGTCAAGTTCAATAGGCCTAAAGCACCAGCACCACTGAGTTGAACTGAATCAAAGATCTTTTGGAATCAGAGCTGAAGCATGAGGAAATATTAAGAGAAATAAACCCACCTGCTGGTGATAAATGAGGCCAGAGGCTAGAATAAGGAACAGATATGGAAAGCAAAATGATTTGTTTGATTTATTTTTTGTTATACAGTATGGTGAAATAAAAGTCTCCTTCTAACATTTGTATAGCTCATTTGTCTACAGAAAGCATAATAATAATAATAATAATAATAATAATAATAATAATAATAATGGAAACATTGTAGGTATGTTTGGCATGCAGTTTAAAACAAATATGTAGGAAATGAATTTGAATAACACTTATACTGCTTATGAAATACAGAACTAAAACCTTGACATTTTCCTGGAGCAACAGAGGTCATTTGCAGCTGATCTTGGAGTTATTATTTTCTTGATGATGGGTTATCTGGGGTTGTTTTTTGAATGATCAGCTCAAGACTCAGTTTCAATGAAACAGATATAAGGTACTGTATTCTCACACTGGCATGAGAATAATAAGCAAATCAATGTTTCTTTGAGCTCACCTATTCTACGTTTATTCCCACTCAGGTTTCATTTTAATAATCCCAACCTAAACATCTCATCAGGACCTTGTTTCCAATATCAGCACGATAGATATTAACATAATCGATCAGATTTTTCAAATGATGCCCATGAGCCAAGTCTAATGTTGAAAATTGTTTTTCATTAAGTTTTAATGAGAAAATCATGCAAGAATATCTTACATAATGAGTTTTTACCAAAATAAAGGTTGTAGGATTCCGTGCCTAACCAAAGTAAAACTGTAAATGTAAAAAATCCATAGCCTTGTACTTTTTGTCAAGATAATCACTCTGTATTCCCTTGATGCACATGCTGCCAACACTGCAGTTTCCCTGATGAGTTGTAGGATTATTGAATGGGCATATGGCCAGGTCGATGCAAGAGTCCCATTGACACAGGGCAGAGGAGAGACCTCTTCTGGTGAATGCATTGTTCTTTCCTTTGCTTCTTCTTTCCCAGAGGTAGCTATTGTAGCTGTGGTGTTTTCATCCTTTTTCTAAGTAGTAATTCCCCTTATTTGCTGGGGATCCATTCAAACCCTCCAGTGGATGTCTGAATCGCAGATAGTATTGGACCATATATATGTTTTTATGTGTTTTAAATTATCCCAAATTTTACTCTTTTTTCCCTTCATTTTAGTAGGTAAGGGGCTTTCAATTTTTCAATGAGAGAAAGCACTTAATAGCTTCCTTTTAGCATATGTAAAGTGTCAGTGTCAGTGTTCTGGTTCATTGTTTCAGGTCATTATTGAGTAAAATAACTGTTTCTTGAACAAATACACTGTGATATTGCAAGTAGATGTAGAAGTAGGAGCATTATCACACAAAACAATTACCTGGCAGAGAAGAGACCACATGCAGCATTGATATTCTGGTCAAAGAGAAGATTGATGACCAGTACAAGACAGAATGGGGCATTCTAATACTGCATTATGCTACTTAGAATACTGTGTGGTTTAAACATATGAATTATTTTCTTTTAGAATTGGCATTTAATATCTTTAACTGTAATTGTTTGCTGGGAACAGTTATGAAAACAAAACTTTATTGAAAGGGTGGCTACTGTGGTATCATAAGGTCATGCCATCACTGAATCCATTTTTTGCAATGGTATGGTTGTTCTTGTTTCTTCTTTTAAAGAACACATATTGTTCTACATTATTTCTATCCAATTCAAAGAATTAACTGAATCATTTATATTAAGAATTAGATGATTTTTTAAAATAGCTTTTGAAGATTTATTCATATGCAACAGAACACACTGATTTTAATTAATTAATTAATTGATAACACTAATGAATTTATTGTTTTTTTGATAGAGCAGGGTGAGTAGTTACTTACAGAAGCATCACTAACTCCTCACTTCAAACAGTTACATCACTGCAAAGTTCTACTCTGTCATGGATGAAGACCTCATGGAAACTCCATCATTAAGTTTGGGCTTTTTATTCTCCCAAGATCACTTGCATGTCGGAAAAGGAGTAATAATCAGACACCCTGGCAAGTTTCCTTGACCCTCAATGGAGAGTATCATTAGTTACATTACCATTACCAAGGACTAAGATTCCATTATATTGTTCTGATGTAGACATCATGGCTACTAGAGAAAAGTTCAAGAATGGCATCTTGTTATGATTAGAGGAAAAACTCAAAATATAGGTATGTATAATGTCTGATTAATGAGTAATGAATGGGGTATTCTAAGTAGTTGAACATTGTGGTTAGTGGAAAGCCAAGTATATAATTTTCTCATTAATCCTGTTGCATGTGATAGAAAATGCAGTCTTTCCTATTGCTGATTTGCACACTACTCTTTGTATGCAGAAAAATATGCTTTTCCTGTTTTTCTGTTCATAACATTTAGTTGTATAATGGTCTGAATACAAATTGTCCCTCTGTAGGCTCATATATTTGAACTATTAATCCCCAGGTGGCATTGTTATTTTGAGAGTGTGAAAGAGAATTCCAGAAAGGAAGCTATCTGTATAGCCTGATCAATTAGAACGTTAAAGAGAGTTTGTAATGTCTCTGATCCCATAATGTAATTATAATGTCCTTAGGGCTATCTTTAGCTTCCTAAAGATCTATACTTAAATCACCTCTGTGTTAGACCTAACATCTTAAGAAACAGTTAAAAAACGTTTGAATGTATTAATTTAACAAAATCATCTTCTCCATCAATCAAAGGGATAAGCATGTTATTAGAAAGAATTTGAGGTCTATAGTTGAGATTTTTCTGCCTGCTGTAACTACCCACTAAGCATTTCTACCAAAATGCCTTTTAAATGCCTTGATTTATCACTTTCTTTGTTTTGCTGCTATAAAAACACCATGAAGCCACTTACATGTTGCGAAATTATATTCTGAGAGACCTAAATATATGTTCCTGGGCTGTTGTCATTGAAATTTTCCTCCAGAATATTCTTATCCCCTTTGAGGTGAGAGCTCTATTGTTTGCATGGACTAGACAATGTGGAAATTTAGGAGTAGGAGCCAGTAATGGATGATTACAGGTGGGTTTTGAATAATACTTTTCCATTGTATGACTATACTAAAATTATGTAATGAATTTTCTGTTCATATAGGTGTCTTTCATTTTGTTTTGTGCAAGATATCTAAATTGAAAAACATGCTTCAACATACAAAAAAAAAATCAACAGAATCTCAAACCTTACTAATTTTTTAAATGGACATACCTTGTGATGGATGGCTAATTTTTGTTGTCAACTTCACTACATTTAGAATTACATAAAACACAAGCAACTGGGAGCAGCTAGGAGGGATTTTCCTTGATTGGGTTATATGAGTTGCAAGACCCACCTTAAATTCAGGTTATCTGAGATCAGAAAATCCACCCTAAATCTGGGCCATATATTCTGGTAGCACATCACATAAAGGAACATTTAAGATCTTGTATTTTTTCTGTCTATTTGGTATTACTGTCACTGACAAGTTCATCTATTATGAACCACCCCTTCAATGGCATTAGAACCTACTTCTTAGGGGTTCCAATATAGACTGAAAATTGTCAGTTCACTGGGAATTCCTTGGGACTCTCGCAGCAGATTGGGAATACTGAGACACCTAATCTCATGGACTGAACAACTACTGGATCCTTGGCCATCAGTCAGGAAATAGCCATTGTTGATCTACTTGGATGACAGCTTATAAGCCACTCTAATAAATCCCTTACAAATATATACTTTCTCACCCCTCAAAGGCAAATACATTAAAACAAATTTATTCCTACTAATGCTAATCATTGCAAACATACATTCATTTATGTTTCTCAGTTTATCAGTTTAAACATTTCATGCTGACCATCCACGAAATAGCATATTAGCTTACTTAACTTACACAGCCAGTCATCTCCCACACTGTGACTAAGAGGAAGAAAACTTAGTCTATTGCTTTTAAAAGTATGACTCCTTCAGCAGTGTCAGGATGCTGTGGACATTGGTTTTTATGTATTTTCAGAAATAGTCCTCTATGTTAAACCTGTCTGTCTCTCATATAAACATGCCTCAAGCATAAACAAGCATCACAGATAATGATTTTTAACTGCATTTCCTGATTTCTCTTCTTGTTGCATGTGATATTGTTTCTTATATTCCTATCTTTGTTGTAAAGATGCCCAACAGCTATGTCTAAAGGTCACAATAATTTTCCTTCAAGCCAGTGCTTTAGAATAGTCCCTGTGTCCTTCTTCACTCCTGTAATATATACCCATGCTACTTATCTTTAAAAGTGTCCTTTTTGTTAGACATGGTGGCTTATGCATATAGTCCCAGCATTTGTTTCAGTAAAATTATGAATTCAAGGCCAGTCTCAGTACTTACTGAGTTTGAGGAAAACCTTGGATATTTGAGAGACTATGTCTAAATTAGGCCACAACAGAACCACCCATTTTCACCCATGTGTAATGAATGAATGATCAAGTTTTGGTAATTAATCAATCACTTCAAATATTTATTATTTTTGTGGCAAAATATTTAAAATCCCTATCTTGTAGTTATTTTGAAACAAACATGGTATTGTTAAATACAGTTCCCCTTTTTATTATAACTAGAAAACAGTCTTAATTCAAAACAAAAAGAAGTGTTTATTAGGTAGGAGATAATACTTAATTTTTGTGTTTATGTGATTACTACTGAAATTGAGCATACTCTTGTTCTTATCTTTTTATTATTATGCTTAAGGATAATTTTATCCAAGCTTAGAAAAATTCCAGGGTAAGCATGCTTCACGTCTCAGAAGTAAGAAGAATGGAAGAAAGAAAGGAAAAATAAGCCATGTCATTAAAGCTGGCATGAAGGTCAAACACATAGCAAACAGCCACATGGTGTGGAGGGAGGTTTAAGAAAAAGAATAAGAAAGCCCAAAGTACCTGAAAAAAAAACTAATTCAGACTTTTGTCAGAATCTGAAAGAAAGAGACAAGCCCCAGGAAGAAGACCATCCCAGATGAATCCCAGAGTGCCTCATAGGGCCTATACTAGAGGATGGGAATTTGGGAAGGTAAAAGTACAGAATCTTGTTAAGACAAAATAAATCTTTCTGCCTATCTCTTTAGCATGGCTGAAGGTGAGCCTCCTTTCCATGGGATTGGCTGTTACCTAGATAGTTGACCTGGTTACACTGCAATGGTACATATCTACAAGGTCATTAATTCTATTCTCTTGACCAAAAGGATAGATTTTTCTCAATGGGTCTTTACTGTTACTTCAGCATTTCCTCTTCTAATAAGCAAAGCCCAAAACTATGTAGGAAAATAATCAGGGGTCAAAGTCCTCAGACACTCCAGCATCTCTGAGCTCTGGCAAGTGCAAGGGTGAAAGGGATCCAATGACAAGAAAGAAACTGATAATTTTCCTTTGAGATCCTTTTAGCCTGTACATCCTAGCTAATTTCTTCCCCCTGTTTTTATTATTCCCTCCTCTAAATAGGTAACTCCAACTTCCATTGTTGAGGTGATCAATATGGTCTTTTCAACTAAATGGAGGTATTCAGTTGAGATGGCAGTTGGGACACCCTCCAGTGGACCTATCCAAAGGACCACAAACACCATCAGTAGTTTTATTTATATAACATACAGAAGTAGGGAGGAAAGGAAGTCGTGAGTGCCTGGAAAGAGATGTGAGTATAAAGAAAAGTCAAGAATTACTGACATTACAAGTTCTAGTAAAGAATCAAAAGACAGAATAGTCTATTTTCTAAATGTCTAAATCAAAGTACATTAGAATTTCTATTTTTATTTATGATATTATAATTACATCCTTTCCCCCATTCCCTTTCCTCTCTACATATCATCACATGTAGGCCTCTTTGTTCTCTTTCTGTATAATGTAATTTTCAGGTCTGACCATTTGGTATTGGGCAACCAAATTATGTGCTCTTCCTTGGAGAAGACTATTTTTCCTATTCTCAATATGCTTTGTTGTCAGTAGATTTTGGTAGGATTGTGGCATCTTGGATACACAATAGCATGTCCATGGTAGTTTTCCTTCTTCAGCTTATGCTTAGGATGTCATGTTGGTGAGACTTATGGATATAGCTTTTGACATTCCTAAGAGACACAATCTAGCAAACTCAATTATCCTCTATCTCTTAGGATCATTCTCTGCTTGATTCGGAAATGATTTCTGGGCCATAGGTGCAGGAGTTATATCGTAGATGTAACCCTTGTGATTAAGATTCAGAACTTGATATTTTGATTGGTTCTGGTTTTCTGTAATAGTCTGTAATTTGTTGCAAAGAGAAGTTGTCTTGATGGGGATGAGAACTACACCTAACTTTGGGTATAAGAACAAATATTTAGGATGAAATTAGGGATTACACTGGTTAAGAAAAGTGGCAATTGTTGGTTCTCCAAAATCCTTGACTTCACTAGGCTTAGGTAGTTGGCTAGGTTTCCTGTGCAAAGAATGATTCCCTCTTTTTCAATGGATCTTAAGTCCAATCAGAGAACTTTTGGTTATTTCCAAGGTATGCATGCCACCACTACACCTTTAGGGTTATCATTTGCCATGGTGGTTGTTGATGTGATCTATAGGCCTCATAGCTTGTTAGGTGCTGTATGCTTCCCTCATTTGGAAACTTGCAATTGTGTCTTCAGGTGTCTTGAAAGCTAGTCCCCAGAGTGGAATCTTTCAGATTAGATCCAGCTCAGGAGCCTCTGGGCCCTTCACCTATAAGGACTTTCCTTCTACCTCTGTGCTGTAGCCAAGGGCAATAGCAATATTTTGTAATTTGGGAGGAGTCTCTTCAATAACCCTACCAACAACTCAAAAGAGGACTTTTCATGCCCTGTGTCTTGTTAGATGGCCTTTGGCTCTTGGAGGGAGTATTATCAATTCAGATGGAACTATTTCAGTTAAACTACACACAAACACACACACACACACACACAGAGATAGATATAGTTAATAGTATAATTTCTTATGATATTTTTGACATCCTTAGTGTTATTTTAGCTTTCTCTTTCCTACTTCTGTATTTATCTCCCTCCCAATACTCTAATTAGAGCTCATTTTTTTTGTATTTCCTCCATCAGATTACTTTTATTCCATTATTCCCGTCTTTATTGCTTTCCCATCCCCTCATCCCAATGATGGTTTCATTTTAGTTTCCTGGATTCTGCAGTTACTCCAGAATATGTTCTCAAATCTAAAGATTTGAAGCTAGGTGTATGTACAGAAAGAGAATATGCTGTTTGTCTTTCAGGTCTACATTACATTATTCCATATTATCTTTTCTAGTTCCATCTACTTATCTGCAAAATTCATAATTTCATTTTTATTTACAGATAAATAGGATTCCATAGTGTATACGTACCACATTTTCATGATTTGTTCCTTAGTTGAAGGACATTTAGTTTTCTTCCATTTCATAGTGAAGGAATAATCATATCTGAACAAAACAATCCTGAGCACAAAGAACAATACTGGAATGATTGTCATTCCAAATATTATTATATAATACAAAGCCATAGTAATAAAAGCAATACAATACTAACACAAAAATAGATACGTTTACCAATGGAAGAAAGTAAAAAACCCAAACATAAGTACACATGAGTTCAGCAAGTTTGTAATTGATGAAAATGCCAAAAACATATGCTGGAGAAAATGAACATCTTCAACAAATGATGCTGGGAGAACTGAATATCCACTGGACCCATATCCACCACCCTGGACAAAAACTAACACTACATTTATCAAAGATCTAAAAGTGAAACTTCAAATACTGAAACTACTAGAAGAAAACATAGTACTCTATATGATATAAGTATAGTAAGAACTTTTTGAATCAGACTTTATTTGTCAAAGAATTAAGGCCAAAAATTGATGAGTGGGACTTTATAAAATTCTAAAGCTTTGGCAGAGCAAAAAACAAAACAACTAACTACAGAGGAAGCCCACAAAATGGGAGAAAATATCTGCCATCTACATACATGACAGAGAGCTAGTATGCTGAGTAAGTAAAGAACTCAAAATAAATAAACAAATCTGGTCAAACAAACAAAAACGAATGACCTATTCAAAACATGGGACTGGGAACTGGACAGAGTTCTCATAAGAAAAAAAATGGCTAATAGATTTCTTTTAAAATGTATGTTGTCCCTAGCAATTAGGGAAACACAAATCAAAACAACTTTGTGACTTCTTATCCTAGATAGAAAGGCAAAGATCAACAAAATAACTGATAACAAATGACGGAGTGGGTATGGGGAAAATGGAACCCTCATTCACTATTAGAGAGATTTCAAAATAGTATAGCCACTATGGAAATCAGTTTGGAGAATTCCTTTTTGAATAAGGAACTTTTTATTCATTTTTACTTACCAACCACACACCTCCTCCCTCTCTTCCAGCCTTCCCCCGCCAACCCACCCACCCCCATTCCCTCCTTCAACAGGGTATGGCTTCCCATGGGAACTCAGGAGAGCCTAGTACATTCAATAGAGGCAGGTCCAAGTTTCTTCCCTGGCATCAAGGCCATACAAGGTGTCCCACCATAGGTAGTGGGTTCCAAAAAGCCAGCTCATGCACTGGGGATGGATCCTGATCCTACTGTTAGGGGGGTCCTTAAGAAGATCATGCTACACAACTGTCTTGCTATGCAGAGAGGGCCTAGTCCAGTCCCATGTAGGCTCCACAGCTGTTGGTCTAAAAGTTCATGAGTTCCCACTAGCTTGCTTTTGTTGTCTCTGTAGGTTTCCCCATCATGATCTTGATGCTCCTTGCTCATAGAATCCCTCTTCTCTCTCTCTGACTGGACTCATGGAGCTCGGCCTGGTGCTTGGCTGTGGATTTGCTTCCATCTGTTACTGGATGAAGGCGTTATGATAAGAGTTAGAGAATTCACCAGTCTGATTACTGGGATAAGCCAGTACAGGACCCTCTCAACTACTGCTAGTAGTCTAAGCTTGTGGATTCCTGGGAACTAAAATCTACCATATGACCCAGATATACTACTCCTTGGCATTATCTCAAAAGGTTTTGAATCCTACTTACTCTACAGATAATTGCTCAGCCATGTTCATTGCTATACTATTTACAATAGCTAGAATTTCTTAATTGGCTCACAGTTCACAGAATCATTCAACCTTTGCTTTTTGTTTGTTTTTGTTTTGTTTTGTTTTTCCCATTAGACTTTAAGATTGGATTCAAGAGTAACGAACCTAGTATGTTTTAGACACTGTGATCACTGTTGCTGTTGCTAGAATAATATTGTGATATCCCCCTCAGATAGCTTCTGAAGCAGATGAGAAAATATGTTTTACTATCATTCAGTTTTCAAGTTGAAAATTGCCCAGGTAGAGTGTTAGTCCTCAAAAGTAAATGTACTCTGGGCATGGTGACACAAACCCACAAACATAGCATCGAAAGGCTGGAACAGGAAGTGTACTTTAAGTACTTTCCTAGGTGTTCTGTAAGCCAAGTAAGTAGACAATCAAGACTAATAACCACATGTTTCATAACACAGTAAAGCCATTTACCAAATAGAACACTTGTTACAAAATATAATATATAAAAATTTCAAGTTTCTATTCTTGAGCTCTAGATGGTGATTTTTTTAAGTTAATGGTTGCTTTTGTGAAGAAATTTGTTTTCATCACAGTAAAAGCAAGCATTTGCTTTTTAAAGCAGTTAAATTGGTATCATACATTAAAGTGAAATACTGAATATTTTCTCTTACATTCTCTAATGTTTTTAGTCACTTAATTTTCCTTTAACTTCAAAGTGTAACTATGGAGAAGCTAAAATGATATTATTTAAAGAGTTCAAATTAGTCTTATGCTGTTTATAAAGAGAATCTAGCCACAGCAAGACTATATTGATTATGTAAAATAAAATTTAAAATAAAATTAATATATGATTCTATGGCTATAGCACCACTATCATTTCTGATGAAAATTATTTATTTTTTACTTATTAAAGCTAGATGTCAATAAGATAGAAAATAATATGTTTATTATTTCCCTTTTTAATATATGGGTATTTGAAACCTTTCAATAATTTTGCCTTTTGGGAAAAAAAGTCAGTCAAAAGGAGGAGTCAGTGATGATCACTACAATTCCCAAAATATGTGCTATTTTGAAAAAGGAGATCTATTGTATATACTAAGTCTATATGCATATGACAATGTGCATATTGTATTGGGACTTTTAACTACATACTAATTTTCAGAGTTGATCAGAAAACTCCATGTTTCAACACTAGCTTGTTGGGCAAGCTAGAGTAAAGTGTAGAAATTAGATTTCTCAGTTTTGCTTTCTATCTTCTTTATTGTAGTTCTCTTACATTAGAAGGAGTAGAGAGTATAAACACAGGTGGAGGAGGTTCAGGTGTAGCTATAAATCAGAAAGCAAGCAGAAGGAAAACAAACCATGTGTAGGGGACTTAAAATGAGGAAAACTTAAGAAACCCAAGGGAGATTCACAGCAAAAAGAGGTGAAACCAGTATAAACTAATAAAATAAAATAAAAATATAAAGAACATATAACAATAACATTCATATTATTTGGATAGCTCATTATTCTCAGACAAATTTTTGAAACAAAATTCTTTTTGTGGTATGTTGACTCATGCAAGTTGTTTCTCAGAAGAAATATAATTTTAGGCTCTTGGAGAGTGTTGAAAACTTTTTTCTCCTATTCATTAATAAAGTTACACTTTGATGGGTATTTTTTAAATAATGACTTTATTGTGTTTATTCATTCACTACAATCAAAACAAGAATTTTCTTTTTCAGATGTATTATTTTGCTTCAAAGCAATACTTTTGTGAATTTCATAATTATTTTCTCAAACTCAAGCTGAATTAAATTTAGGGATTTTTTTTTATATTTTGTTCTTAATGAGCCAATCCATTATTAATGAAAATGCGTTGATTGTTTTAGGATTTATTTCAAGCTTTCTTTAGTTATGTGAGTTTATGTTAAGTATTTGCATAATTAGCCAACTAAATATTGTACTAGCCAAAAAATAAAGCAATTTGTAATAAAAATAATCTGGTTCAAAAATAGGCTTATTCTTCCATTAATGGTTGCTACTGAGATGAAGCAATTAAAGCAATACATTATTATTCATTATTCCATGTCCTCTGGTCCGCTGGGTTCCTGCACTGCCACCTTCAAGTGGAAAGAAGGAGCCCTTTGTGAACCTCCATTTCACTTGTATTTTATTTGGTTTTCCCTTTGCTAAAAAGAAGTCAAAGTTCACTCCAGACCAAATTGCCTCTGTGAGTTTACCTTTAACTCTCTAATACCAGAAGATTCATATTTCCTTTTGTCCCTGCTACCTCCTCTGCATTAACCCCATTTGTCTCTCAATGACACACAGATATTTTCCTCTGAGGTCATGGGTATGTCCTTGATTTTTCAACAATTACATCACTTTAAAATTTTTTTTATTTATTTTTACAGTTCTTTTTCCAGTTAGTTTATTGAACTCTTTCTGCAGTGAATAAACATACAGTTTATACTCTACCAAGCTCTATTCTTAGCACTTTACAAATATTAACTCCTGTGGCTTATTTTAAAGGCATCTGCTTGACTTTGCATCTCATGCTCATTCTGGTATTGATTTTTGTCTTGTTCCAGCAATAGCTCATGTGATAAGGTCCCTGACTGTTTTACAAAATGAATTATCAAGCAGAAGAAGAGTGACAGAATCTAAAACAGAGGATAATGTGGTTGTTTCCTAGGTTTTCAATGAATAATATCACTTTTATTTTTCTTGTGATGTAAATGTGGTACTGAGGAAGGCAATACAGATAATATTGATGGTTATTCTTTGTGCAGTGTTTTGTGTTTTAAGCACTTTACATACATTATCTTGTAACTTGGGGACAACTGAATGCAATTTAGTTATTATCCTCTCCAGTTATAAAGGAGACAGCCAAAGGCCAGAAGAGTAAAGCAACTGATATTGAGATTTAGATGAGTAACCCACATTTAAAAGACTTTGATAGGGTGTGATAGGATGCATTTCAGAGATGGGAAAATTGAGGTTCAGAGAACACTAACATTTAATGATTGCCAAACACAAATACAATTTTGGTCTCAATTAAACCTAGCAACAACTTTTTTGTTTTGTTTTGTTTTTTGAGACAGGGTTTCTCTGTGTAGCTTTGTGCCTTTCCTGGAACTCACTTGGTAGCCCAGGCTGACCTCAAACTCACAGAGATCCACCTTTCTCTGCCTCCTGAGTGCCGGGATTAAAGGCGTGCACCACCACCCTGCTTGGCACAACAACTTTATGTGTAATGCATCGGTGACATGCCAAGATCACAAAAAAAAGGGCAGACCAATTTGCTATATGAGAGTTGCCTAGTTTCAAATCTTTATTATATTTTGACTAGGCAAATACTTTGAAACATCTAGAAGCACATAAAATGAATTTCATTGGACTGTGGAAAGTGCTTTTTATTAAAAACAATTATTTTATAGTGTGTTTCAAAGAGTATATCATATGTGGTATTTTATTGATACTATTTTCAAGAACAAGTGTAAATTTTCATAGTATTTAATACATAAATTAGAAATGTACACATTTAAAATATGTAGGAAGGACTGGAGAGATGGCTCAACTGTAAAAACAGTTGTTGCTTTTGTAGAGGACACATGTTTGTGTCTTAGCATACACATGATGGCTCAGAACTCATAATTCTAGCTCCAGGTGATTCATTATGCCTTCTTTTGATTTACATGGGCACCTGTCATATGATGTACATACACACAGCTGGGTCATGATAAGACATACCTACAATCTTAGAAGTTGTAAGTAAAGGCTGGAGAATGAAGAGTCCAAGTTTACTGTTGCATACATAGTGAGTTCTAGGATAGCCCGAGCTATGTGAGTCCCATCTCAGAAATCAAAAAGAATAAAAAGTAAAATACATAGGAAAACAAAGCTGACATAGTATAGAGGCATGGCTGTTCTGCTATGGGATGATCTGTATGTCAAATGTGTTGCTCTGATTGGTTAAAATAAATAAAGAGATGATTGTCCAATAGCCAGGCAGGAAGGATAGAGTAGGCGGGACAAGGAAGAGGAGAAGGTGGGAACAGGAAGGCTGGGAGGAGACACTGCCAGCCGCTGCCATGAGAAGCAACATGTAAAGACACCTGTAAGCCACAAGCCATGTGGTAAAGTATAGACTAATAGAAATGGGTTAATTTAAGATAAAAGAAGCAGATAACAAGAAGCCTGCCATGGTCATACAGTTTGTAAGCAATATAAGTTTCTGTGTTGGGTCTGAGCGACTGTGGGACTGGTGGGTAAGAGAGATTTGTCCTGACTGGGCCAGGCAGGAAAACTCTAACTACACTGTTCATGCTATGGAAATATGGATAATGCCAGGTAATATTAGGAAATATTTTGTGGGCAAATGAATAAAAAGATTAATTATTTGCATTATGTTATAGATCGAGTTCTAAAGAGACTGACAAAGGCTCCCACTTAGGTGAAACCTGAAGTAAATGGATGGACTCAGGATAAGTAGTAATGTGGTTATGTCCAAAACTCTTCTCGAAACACAGAAGACAGATACTCTTCTGCAGGGAGTTACCTGGATATGGTGGTGGCTAATTTATGGGTTTGTAGTGAATGACAGAGAACATCTTCCCCACCAGATAGAGACAACATCAAGTAAGGAAACCATACTTCTTCTAGTACTCCCCATTCCTCTTTCTCTTCTCTTTCTTGTGATCTGTTCTCCATATCCAAGAAGACTGGCTTTCATTTTCTAAAAATTGTGGCCAGAATCAAGGATGCACATGAGACACAAAACACTGCTCATCCTGGGATATTATCCAACCTCTTTCTGTGCCAAGAGCTTTTTGAACCACTATATTCATGCTATACAAGAAAGATACTACTGTTTTAATATGTTTGTGCTGAGGAAGGAAGATATAGAATGACAAGATATGCATCCAAAAGACATTCAAATCAGAAGGGGTTGGGAGGACATTTATTGCAAATATGAATCCAGAATTAAAGCTGGAACCAGCTATACAAGTTCAAAATTCCTCTGAGCACTTTCTTGGAGGATAACAATTCTGGGTGACTTTTTTTTTTTTACAATAGAGTGAGATAATCTTTACTTATGGATGAAACATTTCCAGCAATATTCCCAATCCCTTTTATTTAAACAATCTTTTCAACAATATCCTATATGGATTTGTACATTATGTTTCCTTTTTCAGTGCATCTGGAAAAAATCCCTCAAAAGTATCATTTTCATCAGAGGCAGTAAGCCCAAGGAAAAATTGAAGAGTAGCATAGTTCATTATCTTGAGAGAATGACCTCTCAGTAACAATACAATTGCCTCATTCAACAGGACCTTTCTCAGTCTAGAGGAACAGAATCTGAAAAGTTCAGTCACATGAAAATGTGGATGACTTAATGTGTTAATTGTATTTGGGGAATTTGCATCTTAGTAGAAAACTCACTAAAAAGAATAATGCTTTACAGAACATTCAACATTCGATCCAAGTCATTATATAGAAAAGTGTGTGTGAGTGTATGTGTGTATGCATGTCTATATTGTGTTGTGTGTATCTGTGTGTTTGTGTCTCTGTGTGTTGTACATGTCTATGTATTTTTGTGTGTTTATTGGAAGAGTGGTAGTCATCATGGAGAGGAATTTTTGGGTGGTCAAACACTGCAATTCCTTCATAATATGAGACTAGCTCTGATATTCGTCACTGTAGAAGTGGAAGGTATAATGTGGGCTACTGAGGATAAACAGAGTTGAATAATTGTGTTTGGTTTACTGAATCCCTATGTTACTCAAGAAAGACTCACTTAGATAGAAATAATACCACAGACTTTTAAGAGTGATAATAGCAGTTAACATTTATTGAAGATTTGCAGACATTATACTTATAAGGTTAGATCTATTAACTTATTTAATTTTAAGATGTATTAATTTATTTAATCTTCACAGCAGTTGTATGTGGAAATTGAGGCCCCAAGGGGATAAGCAACTTACTCAAGGCCACCAAGTTAGTAGAGCTAAGCAAGTATTGCACTTATAATCTTAATAGCATCTAGACATAAGAGATCATTGAAGTAAAAGGGAGATGATACATTCCATATAGGAACAGTGGCTTAGGAACCTTGCATGTTAATGGAAAAGATATGATTTGAACTCATGTCTCATGATTTATTATATTTTCCAGTTTGTCTGTTTTTTCTCCATATCTGTTTTTATATTTCCCTCACAATGGAAGTTTGACAGGTAGAAAACAGCAAGAAGAGATTGTGCAGCTGCTCTAAGTATACACGTAACTTTGATAAGAGTTACTGTCTTGAGTAGCAAGTAAGAAGGTCGATATGCTTCGTTAATATAACAAAAGTTATATTTCAATGTGTTGATGGTCATCACACAAGGTTCACAGTCTAAATTCCTAACTATAGTCCTAAGTCTATCTCTCCAAGGCTGCTCACCTCTGTATCTTAGCTGGAGGTCAAGTCAAGTCTATAACAGAAGTCTCTAATTTGAAGGCCACAGGGCAGATCAAGGTGGCATCTCTCCAGATATGCAGAGAAGAGTATTGCTCTTGGTGTCTGCTTATATACTGTTCAGTGGGTGTCATGGGGTTCTAGGACTGTGTATGGTTATATTACATGAGTTATGTCACTGGGTTCTGGTTATCAGGTGGGTGCAGCCTTTGGTGTAATGGAGATTCTTGATTGTAGTGGGGAATCCTGACTAAACTATTTTTACATTTCTAAAAGACATGCTCATTACATTTTTTACTATGCTCATTACAGCTACCAACCATCAAGTTGTAGGACACAACACACTAAGATTATAATCAGTAGAGGGGATTTTTAATGATCAGAGAGTTTACATGAAAGTGAGGATTCAGAAAAGTATCAGAAAACACATAACATTTGAGTTGTGAAACTATACAACCAGGCCTTGGATAAGTAGAAATTAGAGTCTTGTAATGAAGTTATCAGTGTAACAAAGACATGAGTGTCAAAGGGAATAGAAGACTGGAAATGGTTTTGAGAGAAAAAAAAGGTTAAAAAATTTTGCCATTACCTGGCAAATGCCTTGTCAATGAGAGTTATGGAGAATGTAGAACCAAAAGTTACTCAATGAACTTAAAGCCAGACTGACCATCAAAAACGAACATGAATAATAGAGACTAAAATGGTGCCTTGAAAAGACAACTTAATATGGCATTAAAACTTAGTAAACTTAATAGGTTTCTAAATCTTTAGATTTTTCAAATCTTTCCATGTGTGACCTTCTGTTTGACAGAACTCTCTTCAGATACATATTGTCTATATTTTTACAGGTAAACCCAACAAAAATTTCTATGAGTATAAAACCCCACATGGCTCATCTCAATAATCAAAACTACCAGCTGTTAGATCCAAAGGTTACACCATTTCTCCTCAAAAGTGCATCCCACTGACTTGACACAAAACTGAATCTAGGATCAGCTCAAACTGGACTCTAGGATTTCTCATGGTTAGATTAAAGCCAGCATTCCTTAGGATTTGGTGAAACAGATTCACAGTGTCATTTCCTTTCCATATGATACATAACTGTGAAAGCTTATCAAAGCCCATGCTGGCTTCTATGCTACTTAATGCCTTACTCATATATACCTGTTAAACCTCTCAAAGCCCACTATCCTGCTCCTTCTCATCTTGTTCCTTCTCTTCCCTCACTATGTTAGCTCCTAGACTACTGCACTTCATATGCTTCCCTCCTGCTAGATATCTGTTCATTCATAATGGCAAGATTCTTAAACTTACTCTTGCTATTCTCCCTTCTCTTGCAGATAGCCCTGGCCATGTCCAGTCTGCTTATTTTTGTCTCTCTTCTGGACTCTTCCAGATACCTCTGTATATTTTCTCTCTCTTACCCAGAATAAAATCCTTCCCTCTAATCATAGAGCAGCCACTTCAGTATTTTATTACTGTTCTTCTCACTATACCACCCAGCTCAGTTATGTATTCCAGCAATATTTCTAAAAGATTCACTAGAGAAGCTGTAGTTTATATTGAGTTCCTTTCACTTAGCCATTTGAGTGATGACATTAACATGATAAATAAGGCAGAATGGTGAGGTATTACTGCCAGTCAAATACCATACACCTACTGATGCTTCTATTTGTTTTGGAGGTGCTAAAGATTGAACCCAGGGCAGTGCACATCCTAGACAAGTCCTTTCATTACTGCCCTATACACTTCACCAGTGCTTTATGTCTTTCAAGAATTATTAATTGAGAACAAATTAAGTAGCAGGGCATGAATTTTTAATGACGTAGGCTGTTTCTATAATTTCTGAATACATTATATTGCAAAATTCTTTGGTCAGAGTTAAATGTTTGTAATTCATAATGTCCCATCTCTAGTACCTATCAAGAGAAACCAGGCCCTGTGCCTATTTACAAAAGAACAGCCACTTTCAGTTTACACAAGAGAAGCAAATTCTACCTTCCATAAAATGTGCAAGACAATTGTGGTTGCAGAGCCCCTCTTCCCTTTTTAAGCAGACTTTGCATTCTTTACTTTTAGTGCTTGTCTGCTTAGTACCTCCTGTTGAAGTCATTGAGAGTGGGCACCATCTTGAACTTGGAGGAATATGGGCATGTATAAGTCTCCACATATATTGTATGCTGCTGTGGATATCGCTCTGTGCAAATAAAGTTCTGATTGGCCAGTGGCCAGGCAGGAAGTATAGGCGGGACAAGAGAGAAGAGAATTCTGGGAAGTAGAAGGCTGGGAAGAGACACCGCCAGCCGCCTCTATGAAAAGCAACATGTAAAGACACTGGTAAGCCACAAGCCATGTGGCAAAGTATAGACTAACAGAAATGGGTTAGTTTAAGATAGAAAAGGTAGATAACAAGCAGCCTGCCACGGCCATACAGTTTGTAAGCAATGTAAGTTTTTGTGTGCTTTCTTGGTTGGGTCTAAGTGACTGTGGGACTGGCAGGTAATAGAGACTGGGCCAGGCAGAAAGACTCTAACTACAGTATGCTGTGTAAATTAGGAAGATAATGGCAAATTTCATGGTTATGTTTCCTACATATCTAAAAAATATTTTGTTTTAATGTTTGGTAAAATTTCCAGTTTTTTGAAAGAATTATTAACTACCACTCACGATTGATATATCTAAGTATGAAGAAGGAGGTGTTAAGCTTTGCTAAGCAATTACTAGTTGGGGCAAAGGAAATAGACCATTAAAAAAAAATAGAAAGGGAAAGAAATTAGTTTGAAAGTATCTGAAGTGTAATTAAAATAAAAGTGACTAAGGTGCTAGATACAGAGTCAAAATTTATATTTATTTGATGATTACTTTGTTCATCCTTTTTTCACTGATGTATGGACTCAACATCTGTTTACTACAAAATTCATAGTGTATGTCTATATGACCACATTTAGTATTTGGGTAATTAGTAAAACCACTTAGTTGAATAGATTTACTTTGGGAAAACTCCCATGGAAACCAAAATATATAACATGAATCTAGGGATTCTTAAATTCAACAAATTTTGAGAATTGGAACACGGAGAAACTTTATAATATCTTATGCATATGATCATTTAATTTCTATATTAATATTTTACCTTTTGCTGAAAAAGTGCATCACCTAGTATGCAATCAGTGTTATTTAAATAAATGAAGTCTAAATTTATCAATATTTTCTTTACCCAAACATGCTTTTAAAAATGCCAAAGTCCTATCAGTTTTCTTTTCTTATCTTAGAAGTATCTCAATTAAAGAATGATCATGTCTTAAGGGAAAGCCATCAAAATTTGGGTTCAAATCTAGAGAGGCATGGACAATACTTAATATGAGAAAGAAAGTCCATTCTATAATGGACTCTTTTAGATAGAAAATCTCTGCCTTAAATCCTTGATTATGACATCTTATAAGAAAGCTCATATTTCCTGTGCTTTTACAATCTATATTCATATAGTACAAAGAAAACAGAAACATATAATCATAATGGATTTGAATTACTTTGAGATTGTAATTTGATGTCATTCTAGCATAGGTGTCTGTAGAAGGTTGGCACAACATTCAATAAGTTTAGATATCCCAGACAACTAATCAAATAATTCACCTAAATTCCATTTCTTCTCATGATTTTTTTTTATAATTCACAACTGGTGTGTGAAAGATTTAGGTTTTATTCTTTGTGTACTTGTATGTCAATGTACTGAAATTTTCTCTATATAATATGAATTAGGACTTACTATACCAGGGACAAGAAAAAATGGACTACTAATCAGTTGTACAGTATGAGCAGCCAGAGGAAAAACTAAGAGGTACTATCATCAGAAGTAACACCTCCTACACAGCTGAGGAGACAGAGAAGGAAAGCAAGCATCAATGATGGCAGGGTAGATAAACACCCAGATAATGGTTCCCATTTACTAAACACTCATTCCCACTCTATTTTGAGAAGTTGAGGGTTGGCAAGCCTACTGGAAATGATGAAATAAATAGTAAGGAAGATGGGGTGGATGGTGTCAAATCAGAAAAGCTACAGTAGTTCATAGTAATTTGAAGATGTGATTTTAAATGTTCCACACAGATAAAAAGCTTTTATCATGTTTAAGTCATTGAAAAATTAATTCTAAGGCATTATCAAAGTATGGTTCAAATATTTATTCCTGTGCCTCAATAGTGAGGTTAGGATGATATAAGTAAGAATGCATTATAAGCATCTTTAAACCTTAATTCAAAAGCAGAATATCGTAGTCTTAACATTTTAAGTACACAACTATGAAACACTCTGGGCTATTGCTGCTCCCTGGTGCTGAGTTTATGAAATTCAATCACCTAGAAAGATTTTCTTCAATTTTCCCCCTAGGTTTGGTTTTGTTTTGTATAGATTTTTACAAAGGACAATGTTTTAAGCAAACATGCGTTTTTCACATATTCATAGATGGCTTGTTTCCATAGACTACTCTAATAAATCAGAAAGTTTTTGAACTTTCTTACTAATGAATTGTTGACAGATGGATCAATTGACTGACCTTTAGATAGGAGGATGAGGGACCACAAAACAAAACTATTCAATTTCTATAAGCAGTTCCCTCCTAGTTTAGCTGAACAAATGTTGAGAGTCAGTTTCCTAAGGAGTCAAGAAATGGCCAAATGGAGAAAATTTTGTTTGTCAGTTCCAAGACACTGTTTTTGACTTGTTGAGGTTACCTAGCTTAGCGTATCTTGATCTATAGGGATCCACAAAATACAGAGTATATTTGCCTTTTCTGTGACCAAAGCTGGAAAAAAATAGCTAATACTTGTAAGCATTTGTATTATTTCACTTGATCATTATACTGTGTGGTATTTCTATTTTAAAGATTTTTGAAAAAATATGGAATGATAAATTATTTGTTTTTAGCACAAAGATTTCTATTAATAACCTAGACATTTCAGCTAGGGTTATCTGATTCTAAAGCCAGTATTACCATCCATTACACAGATTTTCCTAATAAAAGAATGATAATTTTAAAGTAACCTTTATGTGCTAAAGCAAATGTAGCTGTATTTTGAAGGCATTTCAGTATTCATTTGTGGTTGGATGTGTTTAGAGAACAAAAGGAAAACAACGAAGAGTTTCACATTAAGCACAAAGTGATATACCATAAATAAGATGAATCTGCTATTGTCACATAAGAATCTATTAAGCACTTGCCACTGTGCTGAACAGTGATGACTACCAGGAAAACTTTTGAATTCATCAGTAGTTGACTGTGGTGATGAATCAGTGTTGTTGACAGATTCCTAAAATCTCCTGTGATAGACTTATAATTTTGTTCTATGCAGTCAGCCTCCAATCAATCAGTGAGTCCACAATGAATCATGAAACACATTTGTTGACAAATAAAACCCTGTGCTCTGTGCCAATCAATCCAACTGTGCCACCACTGTTCCAATTGCTGGCAATGAAATATTACACTGAGACATGGAATTTATGGCTAGAAAGAGCCAGTATCAATCTAGTTATCCTGCTGTCTTTCAGCAGATGCATCTTTCTATTCAGCAAGCACATCCAACTCTATTGATTCCAAGCATACATCCATCTTAGCCTAAACTTATTTAGCTGCCTACTCTGAATACATTTTGTGATATGCTGTTCATAATTCCAATTTTTTTTCTTTTTTAAAGCTGGGATGTTTTCCAAACCCAAATATAACCTTTATTTTTACTTGTGTGACCCCCCCCCAGGTCTGTTCTCTTTATATTGGTTTTTAAGTTTTTAAATTTTTTGAAAAATTCATATTACAATGAATCATGTTCATATGTATGTCCCCATTTCTGTCATTACCCTATAGATACCTCTCTCAACTTTATTTTTCTCTCTCTCTTATAATCCACTCAATCTAGCTACAGCTGCCTATATTTGCATGGATGTGGGGCTATCCACTGGAGCATAGGAAATGTACCAGTTTTCACAACCTCAATAAAGAGTGATTGATTCTGCCTACCTAGCAGCTATTAACTTCTAATACCTTCTCAGAAAGGGGTGAGGCTGGATGACATCTCCTCCACCTGTGAAAGTCCTTACTTGGCTTTACTTTGTATAGGCCTTATGTATGTAACCACAGCTACTATGAGATTATGATTGTGATAACCATGTCATGCCCAGAAGACATTTCACAGCACTCCTTACCATCTTTCAGCTCTTATGCTCTTCCTGCCTCCCTGTTTTCAGTGTCCCTTGTACTTTGCTGATGGGGATGTTAATACTCATGTTTCATTTCAGGCAGAATACCTGGAGGTTTTATTCTCAGCATTTTGAACAGTTATTCAGCTCTCTCCATTGACTGTCATCTATTGCAAATAGTAGTTTTTCTGATGAAGATAGAGGTTCAGCCATTTAGCCAATATCTATATTTAGAAGGCAATTTTACAGCATGGGCGCTTAACAAAATAATAGTAGACTCTACTCAAGGGACTATTACTTTCAGTGCTTAGGCTTGACCAGAACTAAAGTACCAGGCATGAAATTTTCTCCTGTAGAATAGATCTTTGCTCCAATCAGCAAGTGGTTAGTTACCCACACCAGTTGTGCCACTATTGCACCAATATTTACATATTGCTTGGTATGTTTGCTGCAGCATGCAGGGCCAAACTATCAATGATTTTTTTTCTTCCCTAGTGACCTGCACAGAAGCTTTCTATGCTACAAAAGCCAGCCAGCACTAAGTTTCCAAGTACATTTGAAGTTATCAGAAGACACTATACATTTTGGTTGCAGGATGTGCATATTAATTATTTTAAAATGAGTTTAGATATAGTTTGAGGTAAAAGGCCTCCATGTAAAGTTAATACATGTGAAGGGATGGCTTATAGTTCGATGAAAAAATACATAACATACTAACAAATAAAGATGTTTATGAAAGAAATGATTGAATTCAGAGCTTTGATCATAAAAATTAACTTTAGTAACTAGTCACTTTCATTTTAATCTCAATGAAATGAAACTTTTTCAAATATAGTTAATTGCTTATATCACCATTAATAATTTCTGCATATTAAGAATAATCATTACTGGACTAGCCTCTTTAATATTTGTTCAGTTAATAGTATTATTTGCTTGGTAGGGACATGAATGAATGGTTTATGCTGTATTGTCAATAATATTTGGGTGTGAATTCAAGTGATAGAATAACATCACTTATTGCATTCAGGATTCAGCTTTTAAAACAGGACTGCAAAAGAATATGACAAATGAAAATAATGCATATGGAAATTGCACACATTTCCAGAAACTATAGAAGGTATGCAGAATTTGACAGTGCCTCCAGACCATCACCTTCCACTACAGTTGATTATTTAGACAGGTAATTAGTATTTTTAAAACTGTTTTTGCCTCTGCTGTGCAGAAAACTTCAATAATTTCTGCTGATATTGTACTTATAGTACCAATTCAGATTCAAACTAGTCTATAACATTTGAGGGGTTAATAATGGTTTTTTGAGATACATAAGTACAGAGACACAAATTTCCATGCTATTCCCCTCTGTTTGACTTGTTTTTGGATTGACCACAGAGAAACATACTTGCCATATATGTTTAACCTTTAGTAGAAAATACTATTTTATAACAAAATATTTTTGTTTTATGTTTTGTATCTGGAGAGTACATAGAAAGCTGAACCTTAAGAAATGCATCTGTACTATCCATGCTGTCTAAAAGCCTTGAGTTCAACAAGAGTTTATGAAATTTTCATTGAAGTAACTGATGTGGCACTAAAAAGCATGCGTTATTGTAGTTAGAGTTTTTCTGCCTGGCCCAGTCAGGACAAATCTCTCTTACCTGCCAGTCCCACAGATGCTCAGACCCAACCAAGAAAGCACACAGAAACTTACATTGTTTAGAAACTGGATGGCTGTGGCAGGCTTCTTGTTATCTACTTCTTCTATCTTAAATTAACCCATTTCTGTTAGTCTATACTTTGCCACATGACTCGTGGCTTACCAGTGTCTTTACATGTTGCTTCTCATGGCTGCGGCTGGCGGTGTCTCCCCAGCCTTCTACATCCCAGAATTCTCTTCTCTCTTGTCCCGCCTATACTTCCTGCCTGACCACTAGCCAATCAGAACTTTATTTACACAGAGCGATATCCACAGCACTTCCCCTTTTCTTTTTTTTTTTTTTAAGGAAGGTTTTAACTTTTACATAGTACGATTACATATAACAAAATAATTATCAAGCAAGAATTACAGTTACAATATTAAAGAAGATATCCTATCTATCTTATATTTATGAGTCTAAGGTTTTATATCTAATGTATCTTTTATCATAACTGAGGAAATTATAACTATCTAGTCTTTAACCACATCAAAGACCTCAGAAGGATATAATATTACCTGAGAACCGGGAGAAGGATGTAAGCAACTTTCGGGAGTCTTGCAGGGTAGACAGAGACAGCTGGCAGCCTGAACAGTCACCTAATGTTCCTTTGTAATGTTGGGGCATTTGTCTTCAGTCACAGGGCTAGAGTCTCTCGGTCACTTCTCTCAGTGTCCCGTAGAATGTCTGGCAGTTTCCTCTGTGAAGCAGGAGCCTGAGGACCATTTTGTCAAGCAAAGTTTAGTGGTCACCTTTCTATGTGTCCTTCATGTCCAGTTGATAGAGCAGTCCAGGCAAGAACAGTTTCTTGCCCAAATGGCTATTTTTGCCAAGGTGAAGATAAACTCCATATGAAGTATCTTCAATGCCCATCCTCCTCTCTGAAGTAAATCGGTGCTGCCAGGAGAAGACATGTCTCACTGTCCAGAAAGTCTAAATTTTAAAAATATTTTAAATGCCATATTCTGAAGGTCTTTGAAGTATTTGAAGATTACCTATCTATCTGAAATATCTCTATGTATACCCAGAAGACTTAACTAACATGGCTATGAGTATGATTATCACAGATGATTAATTATTAATCTATTTTTAATTATCCATTACAATTTTAAATGAGCTATACAAACACAATACCTTAAACAGGAGTAGAAATATATATATATATATAATACCAAAATTAACTTTAAGTTTGTATCAATAGACTAAAATCTATACCAATGTAAAACATTTTAAACAAGTTGTTGCTCTTTAGAAGTAAGTTCCCTAATCTACCCTTTCATCCTATTATATCTATATCATATCCCCCTTTCTTCTTTAGAAAGAGATCTCATTTATAATCAACCTGCCTTAAAGAAAAATATTGCTTTTTCTCTGTCCCACACCAGAGGGCTCTTTTGATTTGGGACATAAGAATATCTTAACTTTTTCTTTTAACAATGTGTTTGGGTTTAGAGAAGGAGTGAGCCAATTCCATCTCCAAAGCCAGCTGGGAATTTGGGCATAGTTTCTCTTACTACTTTCTGCTGGAGGGGGACGCTGTATCTTATGGGGACATAAAGAAAATTTTAGGATTATGGAGTAGTCCATGAGGGTGAACCTCTGAGCCAGCTGCCTTGAAACCATTCTGGATGTTGGATCATCTGGGCCATGGTGTCATCAGAGACCTTTCAGGTGGTCTTTGCTGATCAAACCTGATGTATCTTAATCTGGAACAAAACTGCAAGTGAGGGTGGCCATGTATCTAACCAGCATTTATGTAGAATCCAATGGAAAATGTTTCAGGATTTCATTTTTTACCTCCTAGGTTGTTTGAGGCAAGTTCTATTCTTGTTACTACTCTGCACTTTGTAATCCAGACTTGGTGGTTCAAGAGATTCTGTGTGATTGGCCTGTTTCCACCTCCCAAACTGAAGTACAAACACTGGGTTTATAAATGCATTCTACCTTATCAGACTTTTTATGTGACTTCTAAGGACCACGACTCAGGATGTGAAGCTTGTATAATAAGCATTTTTACCTACTGAGCCATCCATCTGGTCTATGATGTATCATTTCAATGTGATTGTGTATAATAACTTTGAAATCCAGCATGGATTATCCATGTGTGTTTGGCTTTAAAGTGTCCTTTACTAGAAAGGTTTCTTTTTTTCTTATAGATAGCCTAAAATTTGCGTTCTAAGTGGAGTTCATTATTGTTACCCAAACCAGACCTATTAAAAGTATTTTTGTACATTTTAATTACATAAACTAGTTGGTTCCTAGGATCCAAATCCTGAAGTTATCATTGATGAATTTTGTTTTTCTCAGTCCTCCTGTTTAGTGATCATACAGAGTCACAGGTTTCATTACATGCACATTGTTATAATTTGCTCATCTTCATCTTTAATTAGCCTGTCTTTCCTATTCGTCTTACTTGTAGTGCCCTACCTTCCAACAGATTATATCCATTCTGCTCTATTTCTTCTCTTTGTTACTCTCTTTCAAATATGTATGGATGTATGTGCACATATAAAATCTACATGAGAACAAAAAGCAGAAAATACGACTTTACTATGCATACCATTTTCTTAACCCACCTTCCATACTCAATATTTCTCTTTTCTATTCTCATGTGCGAACAAATTCCTCTTGTTCTTTTATTGCTCAATTAAAACTTTCCTTTGTGTGTGTGTGTGTGTGTGTGTGTGTGTGTGTGTGTGTGAGAGAGAGAGAGAGAGAGAGAGAGAGAGAGAGAGAGAGAGAGAGCTTTCCAAAATCTCACTACTTATCCCTGCCTGGCCTTGAGTTCACTTGGGAGACAAGGCCATCTAAGTGCATTAAAGGTATTAAAGGCATGTGCTACTGCACCTAGAAAACTTTGCCCCTTTTGAGAGTCATTTAAAAAAATATTTTCACATTTATTTATTTTTTGTACATGTATGTTTTGCCTCCATGTATCTTTGTATACCAAGTGTGTGCATGGTGCCTCTAGAGGTGAAAAGTGGGAATGAGAGTTACAGATGGTTATGAGAAATCAGGTGGTACTGTGAAGCAAGCCAGGGTCTTCTACAAGAGTACTAAGTGCTTGTAACCCCTAAGATAGCTTTTCAGCTTTTTGGGCATTGTCTTAATCTGCTGAATATTTTGGGCTTTTTGTCTATATTTTATCATATTTTGTCATCATCAACATCATCATCATTACCATCATCATTATTTTCATTATAGATGTTTGTTTTCTGGTGATAAAAAAGAAAGCATTTGGATTAGAGTGTTTGGGGGAGGTGAGGAGGATCTGGGAATAGTTGAGGAAGGGGAAACTGTAATCAGCATATATTGTATGAAAATAACCTATTTTCAATTAAATAATAAATAAAAAAAAATAAAAGACCTAGGAAAATCTTGTTTCTTTTACTACTCCCCATAGTAGAGTACTGAAAAAGATAACTAAATATCTACTGTTGTGTAAAAAGTTCATAATTATAATAATACCAATGTCAAGAATTAAAACCTTTATATAAACACAAGTCTTAATGGAAGAATAGATGTTGTATAGCCAATGATTCCCTTTATCAATGATATAGATTGCAAACGTGACAGTGGAAAACTGAAAATAATATTGAATTATTTTTATTATTGTTCAACAAATTTTAGATGACTTGCATTCCATAGAGAAGAGACTTAATGCTGGATGGCTGATCTGTAAAAAATCTTGTACTGATATTTATAATAGAAAACAAACAAAATGTCCACAATGCAAGTCAGTGTATAACTTTTAGAGTATCTAGCATTGTGTTCATCCAGAGAAGCACTACTAAGATTATTGTGGACAAAAATTTTCACAGTCCATTATCAGCGTTATTGCTGAGACAACACTGTATGTGCACATTTTCATCACTCAATCAAATCCAATGAACATCTCAGACATTTTCAATCTTAGAACAATTTTGCTTGGCATTGACGAATACAATGATGTTTCTACATGACATTTTGTTTCAATTGGTCATGAAGAAAGTGACTTTTCATGCTATGGTTATTGAACTGACATCTGTGGTACCCAGTCTTCAAAGCAATGAACCACAATAAAGGTAGTGCTGCTATGGACATGGTTTAAAAGCTCAGCACTAGAAAACTATGAAACCGAGTCAGTCCAATGTGTAGGATTTTTTATTTTTTTTGAAAGGGGAGTATTTGGAAGAAAATGGTGAAGAGATATTTATATTTATTATCTGTTCATATAATGAGCTTCATAAAAACAGAACAACAATTAATCATGAAATGAAATCTTTATCTACCTGCTAAAAAGGCAGAGAATTATTCATTGTTAGCAATATGTAAGGGAAGGCAAGATAAGAATTATTATTTTCCTTTAGCTATCAGTAGGATCAAACTTTTACCATTTATTTTTGTGACATAAAATTAACATGTTATGTTCCTACATTCTCTGATGGACAGTTAGTAAACCATGTTTTGCTGCATTAGAGAAGACATAAAACCTAATTACATTACCACTTATAAGAACTAGATATTTTCGTTAGTAAATTTCTCCACATTTCTGACATGAACTTTTCTTTATGATTTTTATTTTTAAACACACATGCATAGATATATACATACTAGTGTAGTGACTAATATGTATATCTATGCCATGGGTGTCTAAAGGAGAAAACACCTGAAAAACAACTTGTGAGAATCTTTTCTCTTTTCAGGGTCTCTAGTGACACACCACACACACACAAACACACACACACACACACACACACACACACACATACACACACACACACACAACCACAAAACATAAAATGTTAATAATCACAACTGATTTTGAAAGTACAAATATCCATGATAATTTATTTACTGAACTATGATGCATTTATATTTTATTCAAAATGTATCTCAATAGTGTAGTGTTAAAAACCCTTTGCAGTTAAATAAAATTATGTCAGCACATTTAGCTTCAATCTCTGGAAGCAAAGGTAGTGTGTACATTTATTTTATACCTATTATAAACTGCTATAGCTTTATAACTTTCAAATTCAATTTAAGATTATTGAAAAAAAACGTTTCAGAATTTTTTTCTCACTGCACTCTCTTTTAGTTCCATTTCTAAATCTGTGGCTTTCAAAGCCTGTATTCTCATGTACTCTCATAATAGGCTAGAGCCACTGCCACTGTAGATAAATGAGTTGACCTTGTTGATGTTCCTGCATGTCGCAGGGAATTGAAAGCCCAGCTGAGAGCAATTACAAGCAATATTACTACCTTGGCAGGAGCTGTCAAGACTCACATTGCTGGTCAGATGCTGGATATATGTATGCTGAATGACAGTCACAGAAACAGGGCATTTTCAATCATCTATAGAGAAGGGAGAAAGTCATGATGTTCTGAAAGCTTTTGTTTCTATGCAATAACCGAACAGTGAAAATGCAGGGGATTTTTTGTGTGTGTGTGTTTCTGTGTAGATATCTTTGTGTGTGTGTGTGTGTGTGTGTGTGTGTGTGTGTGTGTGTGTTTGTGTGTGTGTGTGTATATCTGTGTAGTATGTATGTATGTATGCATGCATGCATGCAAATACATGCATGAACATTTGTGCACGTGAGTGTGAAGGTCAGAAGTAGATGTGGATGAGTTTTTATAATTCTGTACCTCAGTTTTCAAGAGAGAATTTGTCAGTGAACATGGAACTCACCATTTAAGCTGGAACAATGAGCCCCAAGTATTTTACTTTCTCTACCTTATGGGTGCTGGGATTATCCATGTTTAGTATTACTGGAGCACTGAACTCAGATCTTTATTCTTTTGCGTCAAGTACTTTACTGGCTAAAACCACTACACACACAGCAAACTTGAGGTATTTTATTAGCTCTCAACACTCTTGAGGCAGTGGGTCTGTGACAATGGAGTTTTAAATGAGGCAGACTTAAGTCTAATGCAATAGCCAATGTCTTTCAGAGCCTTTGACAATTCGTACTCTGAGGGGTAAGTCAGATCACATGAGTTCAAGCTGTACACAATCACAAGGACAAGCTGCATTTGGCCGAAGCATGTTTTTTGTTTTGTTTTTCCCCTCATGGAGGCATATAAAGGATAGTTTAAACATCATTTGAATGGCAGCAGAAAGTAATAATGAACTATCTGAGGTGAACTCATTCCTATCCAGTGCACCCGGAAGGAACAGGCAAGCAAGAACAGTTCCATGTTTTGAAGAAACTGAGGTCACAAGACTCTTGTTTTCTTGGAGTATTCTCACAAGCCCTCAGCTCAGAGAAATGCCGAAACCTTCCCCTGGTCAGAGTACAAACGTTGAGAGTGCATGGAGAAAGTATCAAAGGCAGCTTCCTGGTCCTGAATGTTGATAGTGTATACAGAAACTGCTAAACACAGCTTCCTCCTGCAGGGTTACTACAACCTGAGACTGCTCCCCTACAGAGACCTCCTACTGACATTAGCTAACCCTCCCCCATCTCCTTCATACTCTTTGACTTCAACGTTTTGTCTATAGGTTATTTAAAAGTAGAACAATTAGTATATTTTCAGTTCAGATTTTTTTCTAGTTACCAGAGAGAAGTAGTAAATTCTCTAGTTATAAATATGGTTTTGGATATTTCTCTTTGCTATTGTATCAAGCACTTTTTTATGTTCTTAGGTACAAGAAAGATTAGGAGTCCTTAATCCTGAAATGTCAGATCATGAAATAGTGTTATGCACATATAGACTGTCTCCCTACCCTAATTAACCTAATCTACACAGTATGTCCCAGATATGTCTATAAGCTTGCCTGTTTGATTATTCTAGATCCTATCAAATTAACAGTTAATATAAAACCACTACAGATAGGGACAACTGGTATCAGTTGAATTTGTTCAGCTGTATTTTTAAGAAAGGTATTTATTCTGCTGATTGGGATTGCCTGGGGGAAATACTTCAGAAAGATCCCTAGTGAGTCCTGAAAGAAGTAGAGAGATTGAATCATGCGTATTTCTGCAGCCATTGTCCATGTAACAATCTCTCCATCTTTATTCTGCCTAACATAGTGTGGAAAAGGAAGAAATCCTTTGTGTATTTGGTGAATTTCCAAATTTAATGCAGAATCCTAGGTAAGGAAAATGAAAGCATGTCACTGGGATATTGCTGCATAAAAGTATGATTATCTTTTTAACTAATTATACATTTTTTGGTTTTTTGGTTTTTCAAGGCGCGGTTTCTCTATGTAGCTTTGCACCTTTCCTGGATCTTGCTCTGTCTAACTCACAAAGATCCGCCTGGCTCTGCCTTCCAAGAGCTGGGATTAAAGGCGTGTACCACCACCACCTGGCTTAATTCTACACTTGTATTGTTCAATTGACAAAAAAAGTACTTTCTGTGTTTAAATCATCTGCATTAAGGGAGCAGTGGACAATAGTACTGGACGAAAGTTTAATTCTCAGCACCAACATGGTGACTCTGAACCATCTGTAACTTCACTTCTGGGGAACTCACTGTCATCTTCTGCCCTCCATAGACACCAGGCATGCATGTGGTGCAGACAAACATGCAGGCAAGATACCCATACACATGAAAATAAAACAAATCAAACCTGCATCAAGTATTTGAAAATGTTCAGAGTACAGAGACTAAAAAGAGTAAGTTTTTTGTTTTTCAATTTAATGAAAGGTTGTATGACAAGTCTGATGATTTATATTGTCAACTTGACAGGATCTAGAATGTCCTAGGTGACAAACCCTGGGCATGTCTGTGACAGAGAATTTTTTCCTCCTTTTTTTAAATTTATTATATTTGTGTTTTAATTTTACACCTCAGCCATGGGTTCTCCTGTCCTCCCCGCTCCCGTCTCCACCCCCACCTTCCCCCCAGCCACTCTCTTCCATTCCCATCTCCTCCAGGGCTTTGCATGGTTGCATAAAGCGCACGCACAGCCATGTAATCTATGTGCATGCATGGAGTAGCCACAGGAGTTCTTGTACGCATGCGTGGCCCACCCTTTATAAAGCCAGTGCCATCTTGCATGACCTTCTTGTCCCCTTAACCACGTGTGTTTCACACAGGCCTGTCACGTCTTCTGCCTTTTTTAATAAAAACTCTTCTGTGGTCTTGTCATGTTTGGGACATTTTCTCGCGGGGTAAGAGTGCCAAAATAACTAACATTCTGCCATTGTATGCATTTTTTATCTTTCCAAGTCCCCACAAAATTTCCCAAAGGGAAATGCATAATAGTGAAAATCCTTAAAAGTGAAAGAAGAAGGAGCGCTGGAGAATTGTAATCCAAAAAGTTGAAGTGCTAGAACTTTGTCAAGCAGCAATCATAACCATGCTAACATCAAAAGCACACGTGATGTCTTATGCCAGTGAGGATGCAGAATAAGGGGAACTCTCCTCTGTTGCTGCTGGGAGTACAAACTCATACAACCACTATGAAAATCAATATGATGGTTCCTCAGTAAACTGGGAATAGATCTCCATCAAGACCCAGCTATACCACTCTTCAGTATACAAAAAAAGAATGTTTCATCCTACTACAAGGATACTTGCTCAGCTATGTTCATATCTGCTTTGTACATAAGATCCAGAAATAAAAACAATTTAGATGTCCCTCAACTGAAGAATAATGGATAAAGAAAATGCAGTACATTTACAAAATGAAGAATTACTCAGGTGCATAAAACAAGACATCATACGCAGAAAGACAAATATAATATGTACTCACTTATAAGTGAACATTAGCTGTTAATTCAAGGATAATCATGATGCAGTACATTGACAAAGAAAGGCTAGGTGGGAGCGGGGCTCTCCACAGGAATATACCAGCAACAGAATAGATTTTACAGGTGGATTGGAGTCAGGTGGGGATGGTAACAGGAGAGAACAAGCAGTATTGCAGGGGGTGGATGATGAGACAGAGTACATGGAATGTGACTGGAATTGGCAGGCATTTGGAGAGCAATGCAGAAACCTAGTGCGGTGGAAAACTCCCTAGAATCTATGAGGGTAACCCTAGGAAAGACTCCTAGTAAAAGGGGTATACAGAATCTGAATAGGTCATTTTGTATAACCAAGCAAGGATTACAGTGGGGAGCTAGGACATTAACCCCGCCACAAAACTTCCAACCTACAATTTGTCCTGCCTGCAAGATGTGCTGGGGCAATGGTGGGGCAGAACTTGTGGGCATGGTCAACCAATGACTGATCCAACTTGAGCCCACACAGAAAGAGGAAGCCCATACCTGACACTGCCTGGATGGTCGGGACCAAACTCTGGATAGCCCAGAGACCTAGGATAGAACCAAACACAACTACAATAAGTAAGTAAGTAAGTATGTAAATAAATAAATAAGTATATAAATAAGTAAGTAAGTAAGTAAATAAATAAATAAATAAATAAATAAATAAATAAATAAAAATGGTTGAAGCTGAGTGGTCGATACACAAATGTGTGTGGGTTCATGAGGGTCTGTGGAATGAAGACACAGAGGCATCTTAAGAATGAATTTAGCCTATCATGGATGCAGGGGGGTCCAGTCTGGAAGGACTGAAGCACTCTTCTCTTCACCTAGGGCATATTTATTTACTCTTTTACAGTTTAGACAGTTAATTTCCATACCTTCAAAGCAACTCAAAAGGAGCTCCCAGAGACCAAATACCAGGTGCAAATTACTTGAACTATCAGGTACCTCGGTTTTCCAGGTTTCCTGGACCAAGTTCTGCATAGGCCTCTGATCCTGGAGGGACTCTCTGATCCTTGACTCTCAAACAAGATTCACATAGGGTGATAAGATAAACAAAATGTAAGAGAAACAAAAGGTGTGGTTAAAGGATTAGGGCTAGGTGCTGCTCTCTGGAGCTAAGCCAGGAGCTCAGCAGGAACGCCACTACAAATGGTTCTTAATGATATTCTGCTATAGTCATAGAATGGTGCCTAGCCCCACTGTTATAAGAGAGGCTTCATCTGGCAATTGGTGAGAGAAAATGCAGAGACCCAAGGCCAAACATTGGGCAGAGCAAGGGGAATCCTGAAAAATAGGGGAGGGGTTAAAGGAGAAATAGGTGTTACCACCAGGAGAAACAGGGCCCACAGAATCAAATAAGCAGGCTCCATAAGGGGCACAGAGACTGAGGTGACAATTATGGAGCTTATGTGGGTCTGTGCTAGGTCCTCTGAAGAGGCTCCACGGTTGTCTCCTCAGTCTAACAGTTGTGTAGCTTCTGTGTAGCTTTGTGTTCTTATGGGCATCCTAACAATGAGAGTGGGCGTGTGTCTCTTGCACTTTCCCCTGCTTTTTCCTCCTATTGGGTTGCCTCTCTCATACTTGATATGAGGGTTTGTGCCTAATCTTATTGTATTTTGTTATGCCATGTTTGTTTGATATCCCAAGAAGGCTTGCACTTTTCTGAAAGGAAATGGAGGAGGAGTGGATCTGGGAGATACTGGAGGTGGAGGGGGGAACAGGGAGGAGTAGAGGAAACTGCTGTTAGGATGCAATATATGAGAGAAGAATTTAAAAAAATAGTACCTCACACAACTAGAATCAAAGAAATATCTTAACATCTGAGAAATTTCCTTTCTAGGTATCTAAAACAAGTAAATTAGTTGTTTTTAGGATTTTCCTTAATGAGGAAAAGAACCTTTAGTACATATTTATATATGCATATATGTGAACACATACACACACACACACACACACACACACACACACACACACACTTCAGCCTCATAAAGGGATTTTAGCTTTTTTACTATAATGTTAGGAAACATTCAGCTTTTTGGACTATGAATCATTTTATTGTCTTCCAAAAGCCATTTTTCTCATTGCTTTTAAGGTAAAAGTTGAGAATTTTGCAACACATGTTGACTCAATGTCTACAGATGAAGAAGTGAAGACTTCTAGTCATTTTTTTAAAAGTTGGTTCTCACAGGCATATAAGCTTCACCTTGGTCAAACTCTCCCCTTGATTCCAACATCATCATGTTTGCCTGTTTTGTTTTTACCTTGAGTTTTCACTTTTTATACTTAGTCTACTTTTCTATTAGGAATAACTATTTTCCCTTTGGTCTTGCTGTGAGATTTTTACAAATATCTTTAAACAAATGCACATAGTAATATTGTATTTGTTATTGCCTTTGTATGGACATTTCTAAATGTCAAATTAACTATGGAAATGCTTTTGGTTTCTTGGAGTATTTCTATTTCAAATTTTTGTTCATGGATTGTGTTCTTATATGTAAACCTTTTGGGACTAGTGAGATGGTTAATTGAGACTCTTGTCATCAAGTCTGGTAGCCTGTTTGATCCCTAGAACCCATAAAGAAGGAGAGAACAGAGTCTTGCAAACTGTTTCTTCATCTAAACACACACACACACACACACACACACACACACACACACACTCACACACATTACATAAAGCAATGAATTAAAATTTAAAATTTGAGACTAAATATGTAACTGTAAGGTTCACTTTGGCACTACACTAAAACTACATAGCAAACAGTTAATGAATGCCAGCAATATAAAACATTAGAAACTGAAATCTGTGAAATTAAGTCTTAAATTTTCATATGTCAAATATATATAATGACTGAAGCAAAATGTTGACAGCTATCTTGACAACAAGTCTACTACATGTGTGTATATATCAATACCAGTCTACTCTTTTAAAATTCAAAGTGGAATTTCCATATAACCTTTAGGAAAATAATGGAAATAACTGTCTTTACACATGTTACTCACATTCACATAAGGATTATGGTTGTTTTGAGTTTTCTCTTGTATTAATACATACTTTTCAATTTGGAAGCATACCAACAGACTTCTAGAATAATATTTTAATTATAATATTAATAATAATCATTATTAAATGTTAAAACACCCTATGTCACTTTACTTGCTGACATAGAAAAACAAGTATATTGAGAATCTAGAAAATATATAAAGGCCACTTATAGCTACAAAAGTAAGAGGATCTAAAGGAATGCTATTCAGTGTAGTTTACAAGATGTGATATTCAGGGCAAAATTTGACAATGGAAAATAGGTTTGCAATGAACCTGAAATATTTCTTTTTGAGTAGGTTAATGCTCAATAGAACACTATTTCCATGTGTGGGTTTTTGAGCTATGTAGTCATATAACCTTAGGCAAGAAAGAATCATTTAGTGCATTGAAGTAGGAATACACCATTCCAACAGCTTGAGCAATTCCTGCTCTATGTGAAAACAGTTTAGTTTGTGAATCACCCACACTCTTAATACCACAGTCTTAAAATACAGGAGAGTACTGTGCAAAGAACAAGTTAACAGTTATTGTTTTTACACTAGTCATGATTTATAAAGTTACCACAAAGTCCAGAATTAATGAATATTGAACTATTATTTGTTAATGGTCTACAGGTTAAGATGCTTGCAAGCCTCTGCTCACATTTTCATCAATTGACTCATTCATGGTCTTATTTTATGAGGCATTAAGATACCTGCTTTAGTGAGGGATGTTGAGATCACGATGGGAGGACGTGCAGAGATGACTGTCCACACTAATGGAAGCCCCTGAACTGGGGACTGGTAGCTGTGGACACCCCACGGGACTGGACTAAGCCCTCTGGATATGGAAGATGGTTGTTTGGCTCAAACTGTTTGGGAGGCACCCAGGCAGGGGCATCAGGATCTGTCTCTAGTCTATGGGCAGGCTTTTGGGAATCTGGTGCCTGTAGTGTGACACCTTGTATAGCCTTGGTGCAGTGGGAAGGTGTTTGGACCTGCCCAGGCTCAGTGTGCTGGGCTCTGCTGATTCCCCATGGGGAGAGGGAGACCTCGATTTGGAGGATGTGGGGATGCAGTGTGGCTTGGGAAAGAGGGCTGGGGGTGGGAGGAGGGAGGAAGGGGGATCTGTGGATAGTATGTGGAGTGAGTAGAAAAATTCTTAATAAAGAAAAATGAAAAAAATTAAAAAAGAAGAAAAAGAAGAGCCAGAAGTCACTCAAAAGAAAAAAATAAAAAAACAAACAAACAAACAAACAAACAAAAACCACCAACATCAAAAACAAAAACAAAAAAACCCCAGATACCTGCATTAGCAGGGCGGTGATGGTGCATGCCTTTAATCCCAGCACTGAGGAGACAGAGCCAGGTAGATCTCTGTGAGTTCGAGGCCAGCCTGATCTACAGAGCAAGATCCAGGACAGGCACCAAAACTGCAAAGAGAAACCCTGTCTTGAAAACAAACAACAACAAAAACAAAGACACCTGCTTTAACATATATTGCTAATTTAACATTAAGTTCTTGGGGAGGGGGTTAGAGAGATGCCTCAGAGGTTAAGAGAACTGGGTATTCTTCCAGAGGTCCTGAGTTCAATTCCCAGCAACCACATGGTGGCTCACAACCATCTACAATGAGAGATCTGGTACCCTCTTCTGGCTTGTAGGCTGAACACTCACTGTATACATAATAAATACATCTTAACACACACACACACACACACACACACACAAACACACACACACACACACATTAAGTTCTTGGATTACCAGATTATCACACTAGAACTCATTCCTGAATGAATCTCTTTTAAGACAAGTATTTTCCTAAGGCATATTACGTTCTCCTCACACAAAAGATACTTGGCATTATTTTAAATTATGATGTCAATAATAAACATCCACTTCAACAATATGCTTGGGGCCACTAACCAAACAATACACCAATGTCAAAAATATGACACTAAATAGGATATGGAAAAGTAATTCTTTTTATTATAATATTTAAAACAATAAGGCAGATGATTTTCTTTTTCAACCCTAGAAAGTGTATATATCTGGTAAATCAAATAGTTTGCAACTCTGCATATGTTTATAAATGAATGAAGGCATCATAAGTATTGATTTTGGACTTGCAAATAAATTTTAATTTTAGATGAATTTGCAATTATAGAACCTATGAAGTGAAGATTAATTGTAGATATGAATGATTTCCATAAAGAAATAATAACTCAGAGAGGATGACTTACTCAGATTTATAGTGATGTAGCACAGGACATGAATTTAACATTTCAGAATTTTCTAGGACAAGGAAGAAGTAAATTTAGAGTGTCTGAGAGCACCAGAGAACCAAGCACCTGTTATCTATAAATTTCACAAGCCCCTAAACTGCCTCTAAATTTTGTCTCAATGGCTGTTGCTATTGAAATAATTCATTTCCTCTGTGTGATCTTGTATTGTAAAACAGAATACCTAATCATTTCTTTTCTCAGAGGGCAGTATAATTGTAACTCAATCATTTGAGATTAAAAACTAAGTACTTGATTTTCACATTTCATTAATGTCATATTTGACAACTTCACAGTACTTGTCAACGCGGAAGATTGTATTTCTAGTATTTTCTTATTAAATAGGTAACACACCAATTGAAAAAAAGAAAAAGAAAAGAAAAGAAAAATGGAGCTGGGCCGTGGTGGTGCATGCCTTTAATCCCAGCACTCAGGAGGCAGAGCTAGGCGGATCTCTGGGAGTTCAAGGCAAGCCTGGTCTACAGAGAGAGATCCAGGACAGGCACAAAAACCCTGTCTCAAAAAACCAAAAATGGAAACACCTCTAGTTATCATGATGGACATCTGTAATCCTTCTACTCTAGAGGTAGAGGCAGGAAAATGGTGAGTTCAAAGCCAGCCTCATCTACATAGTGAGCTTGAGGCCAGCCTAGACTGCTTGAGGCCCTTTTCTTCCACCAACCTCCATCCTCCCACAATGATTAAGAAAAGGATATTTATTTTATCTTACTTTAATATTGCATATAATTGAGTTTTATTTTTTTATTTCCTATTTTTTTTTCATTTATCAGACAATATCTCCCTAGGTAATCAACAGTGGCCTCTTTGATCCTCCTGCCTCCATCTTCCCAATTGCAAATGCCAAACTACTAATATATATATATATATATATATATATATATATATATATATATATATATATATTAAGAAATGAGAACTTAGTAGGTATATATATATATATATATATTAGACAGAAAGCACATTCTACATGCTTTGGCCTTTAAGCCATCATGGTTTCATGACAGATATATTTGTATTTTTGTTAGAAATATATTTAACAATTTCATTGTATTGCCATCATAGAACAAAAATTGCTTATCCCAACTGAAACCAGGATGTGAAACATCCATAATAATTTGGAATGTGTAAGGGTTACTACTTTCACTATTGTTTTAGATTAAACATTTAAAACAGCTGTGAATAAGTAGTGAAATGGATAAAATTCTATTTTACCTTTTTGTGGGTTCACTTTTTATGTATGGTGAATGTATTAATAAGGAAGGAAATGACAAGAAGTAGAGAAATGGGAATAATGTGCAAATTGCTTCAGATTACTAATTTAAATTTACTAATCTAAATTGACTATCTTTAATAATGGGGACTGTACTGACCTTGGATTTTGCTGCATTTTCTACTTAGAATGTAACGATCAGAGATAACTTAGGGCTTTCACTCCAGTGCATTTAAAATAATTTTCAATCTGCCATTTTGCTGTAAAACTGTGAATGCTGCCAGGCACTTTGAAGCCACTCATTTGCACCTTGGCTGTTTGTTGTTGGTCTTTATATTCTTTTTTGTAACTATTTTTTGCTTATCACTAATATGCTAGGCGCCTTATCCTATTTCTCCTTTTCTGTGCATTTCAATTCTAGTTTGCCATGTGGGGCAATGACATATGAGGAGTATAATCTATGAAATAGAGGCAGGGATGTTTCTATAGATTAGTCATTTGGGGCCAAGTTGATAATTGCACCATGATAAAATGTTTAAAGAAGGACTAGCTCATTAACAAGCTACCCAAGTAGCCAAATTTAATACTTTCTTATCCAGCATTGAGCAAATAACAGAGACCTGTGACACTGCTACTTGGAAAATAGCCCTTAATAAATATTAATAATAATATCCTTGAAATTGACAATGAAATGTTCAATTTCCTTAGTCCTTCTCTAGTATTCTCTTGTTGTTGTATCACTTATCTTACTTGTAGAATTTGTGTCAGTTAATTCTGATATTGTATCAGATAAAGATTAAAAAATCCTGTAATACCAATAAGCCAAAACAGTCCAAACTGTGTTTCAGAGAATGATGGGGCAGAGGATGAAAGGAGAGATTATTTGTCTATGGCTTTCAGGATTACAGATGCTAAGATTTTCTTTTCCCTTACATTTTTGTCACCTCTGTCATCCATAAAAGTGAATGTTCAACTCCACAAACTAATCCAAAGAGGAGTACTCATGTAGGCATATTAAGTTCTCATTTCTTACACTACAAACTGGATTTTCCATATTATAATCATGTTTCTCAAAGTCATTTGTTACGATCCTTTAAGATTATTTATGTTTCTTATAATCGTTCACCCCTCACTTTGAAATGTTAATACCATAGATGTACTTCTATGTGGCTCTAAGAGCATTACTGAGTACTATAATATTATTATATTTCCTTTCTAAGAATGATTTTAGAAATGATTGGTGTAGTTTTCGTCTTGTTTTAAGCATGAGCCTCATAAACTGGAGTCTTATTACCTTCAGTTATTAAATGTTTCTGTACTACTCTTCTCAAAAATCATAATCCTCCTTTGCCATTTAAAATGTAACCACAAAAATTAGAGTGCACATTGTTCCGTCACAAGTGCACACCCAAACCTTTCTTACTTATGATTGCTGGCACTGGAAGTAGAAAAAATTCTGAATGTTTTTCAACTTCTAAATTATGGTATCAAATAGCCATGATGACTATAAGGGTCCATTATAAGTAGGAAATATACCCTTTATGCACACTCTCAGCAAATCTTTTGTAGAGGACTCCCCAACAAAACAGCCTGCATGACTGCTAATAGGAAAAATTCATGTATTATTCTGGTACATAGAGCAGAGAGATTTTCTCCCTTTTTATGAGCCAAAGGTACATGGAATGTTACAGATTATTGTTCATGTCAGGTAGCCACTATACTATTTCATAATAATACTTTACTGACTATAAACTAACACTTGAAATCAAGCAGAATCTACGCTTCATATAATGATTTCAAGAGGGCAATAACAGGAAATAGCTGCCTGGAAACACTCATTCTAAAGAAGGAAATCTAGAAATGACAGTGTACTCATACAATTTTAATTAACTTCTATCATACTGTATTTGTGTCCTTTTTATATTACTTAAGTGTATATGTGATGAGTAATTAATGTACAAGATACTGTCTTCCCAATTAGGCTAGTAATATTAGAGAGTAATTCAAAAGTGGACAAATTAATATGAATTTGTTTTATTTTTTAAACAAATTCTCATATTTCAGATGGTGTTTTAAAAGATTAATATAATATCCTTACATAACAAATAATATACACACCCATAAAAAGTTTTTTGGAAATCCTAGTTGATTAAATTTCATGGAACTTTAAACACATATTCTAAAATTTCAAATCTATTATAGCAGATGGAAAGAGGGTGACTATTATTTCATAAAAAGGTTATAGGATCCTCTGAATAGCCAATACTTAGATACCCACATATAGGCCCCATTCTCATATTGTTGGTTTTATCATTATATTAATGATAAAATAAGAAAGTAATTATACTAGTATTTTATGATCAGATCAGTATGTTATGATCAGAATTAATCTGGTATCAGGTTAATTCTGATACCAGAACTGTTTGTTGTTTTACATTGTCACTTAGAAAATAAAAAATTTCCTGCAGAAGTGTATTTATAAGTTTGTACCTTTCTACGTATTTAATCCGGTATGTGTGCTCATATTGCCTTTGTGGGATGCTTCAACTTTCTTCACCTTTCTCTCTCTGTCTCTGTCTCTCTGTCTCTCTGTCTCTCTCTGTTTGTATGTGATGTTTAACATGGTTGAGCAGTGAGGTATCATGTACTCACAAAGACAAGTATAGTATGTTTTCACTTATATGAGGATAATAGCTATGAACTCAATGAAAACTAAGCTACAATCTATAGAACCACAGAGGATAGATATAGAGTAAGGTACTAGAGGAAACAGATCTCCTTAGAAAATGGAAATAGAATAGATATCTGTGAATAGATAAAGACACTATAATGTGAGGGTCAAATGAGGAGGAAAGGGGAGGGCAGAGGGGGTTGTACAAGAGAATTTTGGGAAAGACAGGTAAAAATTAAGGGGCATTTGAGGGATAGTATGGAAGCTTAATACAATAGAAACATTCAAGAACTATATACATACATGAAAATTTCCAAATAGTGGGGTTCCACATAGACATCTCTTGTCACCAAATGAAGCTTTCAGTACCAGGACTGGGTTGCATCTAATTGAATTATTGGTCAAAGGGGCACAATGGGAATTCCCACACAGCCCAGGATGTTGCCAAGACTATAAATGGCTCTCCACAAACTGACAGTTGTCTCCAATTACTGAAGACAACACCTACACAACTCATTAAAAATGGAGATGTTGAGTCAGTGCCTACAGTGAGCCTTCAGCACTGTGTTCCAGCGTTTTTAGTATAGGAAACTACTCTGCATGCTCTCAGAAGAAAAACATGAACACCAAGCTAGGCACAAACTCTTTATCTGCAATGAGATACTACCTGTAAGATATGCCAGGACAAGTGAAAGCTTTTGGAGTAACCAAACAATGACTGATTTGTCTTAAGGCCCACTCCATGACCAACACGGCTTGGGTGATCAAAAACCTGAGAGTAGACAGCTTAGGCACCTAAGGTAGAACCACATAATATTGGTCTAAAAACAGAAAAAAATGTAGTGATAGAATGATTCCTAATGATATTCTGCTATACTCAGAGCCTTGTTCAGCTCTCATGAAGGAAGCTTCTGTCTGCACCTGATGAGAACAAATACAAAGACCCATAGCCAAATATTACACAGAACACAGCCAGATATTATCTCAGCCTGTGTCTCCATCAAATACCTTATCTTGGAGGTCATGAAAACCTACAGGTGAGGAAACAGAAAGAATGTGAGCCTGAGGGACTGGAGGACAATAAGAAAACAAGGCCCTCCAAATGATCATGAGCAAAACTCATGTGAATTCACAGAGATTGATACGGTATGTACAAGGCCTACATGGGTCTGCATGAAGTACTTTGTATATATATTATGGCTTCCATTTTAGTGTTTTTATGGGACTCCTGAGTGTGTAAATGAGTCTCTAATTCTTGTGCGTTTTTTAGGCTCTTTTCCTACTGTTAGTGTGCACTGTCCAATTTAGATGTGATGATTTTTGTTTTATCTTATCACATTTTATTTTGTTATATTTTAAAAAATTGATAGATGAATGGATGAATGAATGAATGAATATACTGCTGCTAAGTAAAGGTTAACAAGAAAACTATCACTTATACCTTCGGGGAGAGGGAAGAAAACGGTTTTCTTTAATATAGTGACACTGGGTAAATCAACCACTCCAGGATAGGCCTGATGTTCAGGAGTAGAATACCAACATGTAATTGGAATTCAGTTTTTGTTTGTTTGTTTGTTTGTTTGTTTGTTTGTTTGGTGTGTGTGTGTGTGTGTGTGTGTGTGTGTGTGTGTGTGTGTATGTGTGTGTGTGTGCACGTGCACACGTATGCATGCACATGTGCTTTTATTTGGTCATAGTTTAATATTTTGTTTTTTTCTTTTTCTTGGTTTTGGGGAATTTATTGTTGTGTTGGGTTTTGGTTTGGTTTTTGAGAAAGAACTTAAAAAGTTGGGTAAAGAGATGTAGAAGGTCTTGAAGGACTTGTGGGAGGAGAAGAATATGATCAAAATATGTTTAAATAAAATTTAAAAATAACAAAAAAATGTATGCACCCCACACATGTTCACATGACTATTTCTCTAGTCTGGATTATATCTATGCAAATTGTTTTCTTTACTGATTCAATATGTTGTATAATATCTACTTACATATAGTAAATAATTTTGAAATACTGACAAATTTATAATCACAAATCTATAACCATAATCAATACAATGGGATTGAATATTCATTATTCCTCAAAATATTCCTACTAATCCCATTAAAATTCTTCCATACTACATCTCCACCTCAAATAACTATTAACTTGTTTTTATTTGGCATTAATTATCAACTAATTTTACTATTCTAGAGTTATGTATATATAGAATTTTCTTTCATTTTTCTTCAATAAGCAAAATGATTTTGAATTAAATCCAAGTTGTTCTGGATATCAATAACCATTGTTAGTTGCTTAGAACTATACACTATCATATAGATATGTCAAGATGCATTTGTGTAGTCATCAATTATTGAAGTATATAAAATATATTTTATAATTTAGGTAATTAAAAATAACATTTAATATGCTTTTGTAAACATTTTTAAATGAATGTATACATTATATTTAATATTTTATAAATATATACAAATATTATGTATGTATATTATTAATATACTTGTTGTTTTATATTTGGTGTAAATCACCTACATGTTTCACGGGCAGTTATCTAGTAATAGTCATTCATACATTATGAAATTGTCAAATAGTTTTACAGACAGATTATAACAGTTTTCATGGCCATCAACACTGATTGAGAGATCAGCAACCCCAGAACTTGTCAACATTTTGTATGTCATGTTGATTAGCTATTTTATTACTAGGCATTCTAATAGCTTTGTATCTCATTTTTATCTCATTCATTAGCATCTGATTAGTGAAGAATTATGTCTTATGTGTTTAGTTTCTGCCTACATATTTTACTAAAATATCTATCCCTGTTATTTGTTCACTTTACCATTTGGTTGCTTCTTTCTTTTTTCTTTGTTCATTTATGTAATTTTATGAGTTATTTATTTCCTATGCCAGCTCCTTTTTTGATAGATAATTTACAAAAATTTTAACCTCAGTGTATAATCTCTCTGTCTTTTTATTCTCTTAAGAGTGCCATGAGCTGTTGAAGTTCTTAATTTTAATTCAGTCTAATTTATCATAGTTACTTCATGGATAATCCTGTCTTTATGGTATGAGGTATGTGTGGTGATATTTTATTTATGCTCTAATAAATAAAGCTTGCCTGGAGATCAGAAGAAAAAGCCAGCCATTATAAGTAAACACAGAAGTCATGCAATGTTCACACATGCCTTTAATCCTATTACTTGGGAGGCAGGGATCTGTCTAAATCTATGTGAGTTCTAGATCACACTGGGAACAGAGCCAGGTGTGGTAGCACATGCCTTAAATTCCAACACTTGTTATCCATGGAGGATTGGAAGTCTGTGCAGACATACAGGAAATGACAGAGCTGGGCAGGAAGAGGAAGTGTTATACTTGGACTGAGAGAGCAAATCAGATGGCAGAACAGCAAGGCTTATAGGTGTGGGTAGACAGGAAATATTTTGCCTTTTGGAAGCTGTGGAGTTGGTAAGGCGAGGTTAGCTGTGGCTTTCCCTATTTCCCTGATCACTCAGTTTTTCACCCCTATATCTGGCTCCATGTTATTTTTTATTTAATAAGAGAGTTTAGAAATTTGTTTAAAGGTATGGGTTATATTTTCCTTTATTTTGTGTTATTATATGATTGTTCAGTACCATTTGTTGAAAACCTATAAAATTAATATACTATTCATTATCAACTGAACTATATTTGTGCCTTTCTCAATTAAATGAGCTTATTATCTGTCTTGGTATAGCTAATATTTCTTTATACTTATAGTATAAGTGTAATAATGCAGCATTTATCTTTTGTCTCTGGTTAATTTTTTTAGCATAAAAATTGATTTGGTACTTCTATATTGTGGCAAATCAGAAGGTTTTATTCTTTTCAAACTGAATGATATTACATTACATATGTTAGAAAGTATAAAGGCCATATATATTGTGACATTATAAGTGTAGGTAATAAAATTTTAAAGAACATATATATATATTATATATATATATAATGCAACACAACTGACTCAGTAAAGAATTGAAATAATTTACTTAGATATATATAGGACTATAAAAACTGTCATGTGGTAATGTGTGGGAGCACCTGTAATATTTTGTTATTATTTAAAACAATTTTTAAATTTTTTATGTTTGATTATTTATTTAATTTTTGAGACAGCGCTTCTCTGTGTGGCCCTGACTGTCCTAGAACTCACTCTGTAGAACAGGCTGGCCTCAAACTCAGAGATTCCCCCTGCCTCTGCCTCCTGAGTGCTGGGATTAAAGGCAAGCACCACCATGCCTAGGTTAAAACAGTTTTTAATAAAAATATCATTTTAAATATATCATATGCTTCTCTTTCCCCAGGTCCTTCCAATTCTTCTCCTTTTCCTTATCCTACTATAATTTCTTTCTCAAAGACAAACAAAAATTCAATATAAGAAAACAAACAAAAATGCATACCCATATGTATGTATGTGTGTGTGTGTATATATCATGTATATATACATGAAATATATGATGTATATATCAACATTCATACAGTCTTTATTCATCAAATAATGGAAACAATGTGAATAATGTCTCAATAAACAAAAAGTTGTTATTTGGCCATGTAATTTTATTTTAAATTTTAATAGGAATCTACACGCTGTTTTCCATGATGACTGTAGCAATATATAAATCCAGGCAAAGTGTACACAGTTCCTCTTTTGCAAATAATCACCAAAATTTATTATCTCATCATATATGCATCAATTAATATTTCTTTCTTTATCTCTTACATAGTTCATTTTTTCATTAAAATAGAAAAAGTCTCTAAATCACATCAAACTGCAAATAAGCATGAATACATACAACTTTGACAAAGAAGAAAGCTAGAATACCTTATCTAATAGGAGAGTCATAAAGTAACAATGTACAAAACTGCTGAGTCTATTCCCTTCTCTGTGCTTTTTATAATTAAAATAAATTTGTTAGAAGTAGAACATACAGAGAATTATTATTTTGATTTTTTAAATTGACAAAATATCTCATATTTGGAGACTCAAAACATTTGTCATATATGTTTACAGATGCGAATGAATTCAAACCTACACACAAATTTTAAATTCTTCTTTTTAAGTCTTTATTTCACATTTCCCTCTTCCAGCTTAAAATGAATAAATTTATTATCATCATTATTCCTTTCTGACACATTAGCTATAATTATTATTTTTTCATTATTTTAGTGGTTTCCAGAAAATTGTAATATACACATGCAATACATCACCATTTAATTACAAGTGATATTGGTACATATTCTATTACACTGTTACAAATTTGTAGTTTCTCTACCTGTGACTTCTAATTTTTGTCAAATGTTTTAATTTTTATTATGTTATACATTTCATAGTATATTTCATGTGCTTCTGTTTAAACAGCATTTTGACTTTTAAAAAATATGTTAAATAATAAAACCATTCATACATAGACCCACCTACTTTACACTTTCAGTCTTCATTTCTGTGGTACCACTGTCTTTCTACACAACAGACTTTTCACTTTTTTGTAGTATATATCCACTAGTAATGATTTTTTTCAATATCTTTCCCTCTTGAGATGCCATTATTTCATTTCCACTCTTGAAATACATTTTCTCTGGGTGTATAATTATATGTTGACTTTTCCCCATAATTTGATGACCTTTTCTAATGCTCTTAATTCTCCTTGCTTAGAATAAGAAAAATTTGGTTTGTTGTTCACTGCTTTGAAGATGACCAGTATTTTTTATCATTACAACTATTATCTGACTGTGTAGTTTTCATCATTATCCATGAGTCTGAGGTTTATTATACCTATCATATTTATCAGATATAAGTTGTAATGTGCTGCATTGTATGCTTCTGAAATCATGTTTTGAAACCAAAATATCTAATACCACAGAAAATGACATTAGTTTTAATAGGGACTAAAGCTTTGACAATGGACTTTAATTCTATCTTACTGTAGCAAATTGTGACACACAAAGAAATGCTAGAGAGATGTACGCATACAGAGAAAATATCATGTGAGGACATAATAAGAAGAGGTCATCTGCAATCCACAAAGAGAGAACTCCTGGAAAATAAACAACCCTAACAACACCTTCATGTCTAATTTCTAGAATCCAGACATAAGAAAATGAATGTCTGATGTTTAAGTAATGTAACACTTGCTATTTTGTTACGACAACCTTAGCAAATGAACTTACTATTCATCACTGTATCTGGATAATTTGAAATTATTATGTATTCAAACATTAATCCTTCCCTTCATTTCTTCCATCTCTTAGAGGCACCTGAATAGTATTTATATTTTTACAGCTTAATATGGCTCTCTAGCTCATAGATACTCAGCTTTTTAAAGTTTTGAACTTTTCATGTTTAATCTTGATTCTTTTCATTGTTGTATCCTTAACATTACTAATTTTGCTGAAATTTCTTCTTTGTGATTATTCTCATAAGTATATTTTGTATTTCAGTCATTCCATATCTTATGTATTTTTCCTTGTTTTATTTTTTAATTAATAATATACAGGATGGAATCTATTTCATGTGTTTTTAACCTAATTCAAATATCTAAATAAGTTTGAGATCACTTTCAAACAATTTGTCTCTGTATGATACATTTTATTTGCTGAGTTTTGGCTTGCTTTGTCATTTTTTAATTGGATTTCAAACAGTGTGAGTAATACTTTGTATTGCTGGTTATGTATGTTATTAGATTCCCATGAATATTCTTGAGTTTAGTTCTTCATTGTAGTTAAGTTACTTAGAATCAGTGTCATTCCTTTTGGTTTTATTTTTGAGATTTGCTGGATATGATCAAGGTAAAATAGGGCATTGTAGAATAGATATAATTATTTTCCTTTACAGAGACAAGATGATTCTTGGTATTCTATGTAGTATTCTTTTTTTCTTTTTCTTTTTTTCTTTTTTTAGGTTTTTTTGAGACAGTTTCCCTGTGTAGCTTGCGCCTTTCCTGTAACTCACTTGGCAGCCCAGGCTGGCCTCAAACTCACAGAGATCCACCTGCCTCTGCCTCCCAAGTGCTGGGATTAAAGGTGTGCGCCACTGCTGCAGCCGCCACCACCACCTGGCTGCTATGTAGTGTTCTATAAGTAAAATGATGATATTCTAGTATGAGTGATGGAATAGTCAATCTTGTAGGTGTCTCTAATCATTGATAATTCTTTCCTAGAGCAGTAGCATTTTTGCACGTATGTGTTAATCTGTGTTCTCAGAGGAGACCCAAAGAATATCTCTAGTTGTTTATATATTCAAACCACTCCTCTCTGTTCTGTGCTGCAAATTCAAGGCATTTTGGTCTTTCATGATCTCATCAAGTCAATAACAATGGACTCTTCCTGGGTCTGTCTACTCTGTAACACAAACTGGAAATTCTTTCCAAGCATTTAATTGAAACAATTTCATTCATTTTATTTGTGTCCAGAATCATATTCCTCTGCTTAATAATGTTCAATGCCTTGAAACTTTTTTTTCATGTATTTCATCTTTTTAGTTCTTGAGATGAACAGGTAAATAAATCTAGAAACTGCTTCTCAATCCTAGATGAAGTAGCAGTTCAGATTTATATATAATTTTCTTCCTGATTAAATATAAGATGCTCAAATCCATGTAGAAAATAAGTTTTGAGGGATGTTAAAATAGCAAATAGGAATTACAGCACATTATATCTTAGATAACATTGGTATTTTCTGTATTAAAATCAACAATATTTTCTTATACATATAATTATCTATATAAAGTACATATGTATGATCATTTAGATGAACTATATTAAATGGAAATATTTTGAATAAATAATTTAAAGCAGTTCTTGTATTTCTAACTTTAGTAGCTGCTTTATAAATTAAAGATAGTTTATTAAGAAATATAGCTTTAGCAGGGCAGTGGTGGCACATGCCTTTAATCCCAGCACTCGAGAGGCAGAGGCAGACAGATCTCTGTGAGGTAGAGGTCAGTCTGGGCTACAGAGTGAGTTCCAAGAAAGGCACAAAACTACAGAGAGAAACCCTGTCTCAAAAAAAGAAATATATATAGCCTTATTTTTAGATACAGATATGAGATCAACTTCAACACAAACACAGAAACACATCTATATTTTTAAAGATTATACCAACTATGAATCTTTTTTTGTTTCCAGTGTTGACTCCAGCTGAATTTCATATGACTGGGAATTTTGTATATACTGCTGTCCTGGATACATTTTTTAAAAATCTTTCACCTATGGAAAAATTGAGTTTTATAAAAATCACTCATGTGAAATCAATTATTTATGTCCACAAAAGACACCTTCCTATGTGTCTTAATATTATTTGTTTATTTTCTCATCATTATATTATTTATATCAACAACTTAGTCAATAATAATAATAATAATAATAATAATAATAATAATAATAATACACAGTTAATTTAGGTGACAACCTACCTAAAATAGTCTCAATAGGATAGAACAATGGTATGCATCACTCTTAACTGTAAGGATTGGACTTTTAAATGTATTGTGTGGTACCACATAATTTCCTTTCTAGGTAAATCTCATGCTAAAAGAGATCAAAGAAGGGGATTTTCAAATTTGCTCTGTCTTTGATTTTACACCTTTAAAAATACCTCTTTGTTGCAGGACATTTGTTTGCACTATGTGAAGATGTGTCATTATGGTTGGTTTAATAAAAAGCTGAATGGCCAATAGCTAGGCAGAGAGAATAAGCAGGACTTTGGAGGAGAGAGAAGAAAGTGCAATGAATCTAGGCATACATGAGAAACCAGTGAGACATGGTCCAACATATAGAATGAATGAGAAGTCAAAAAGCCTCGTGGCAGAATGTAGATTAATAGAAACAGTTTAATTTAAGTTGTAAGAGCTAGTTGGGAACAAGCCTAAGAAAAAAACCCAAGCTTTCATAATTATTAATAAGTCTCCATGTCATTGTTTAGGGGCAGTCAACCAAACATAAAATCCAACTACAATTCTTGCTTGGTCCTATTAGCTTCGGATACTGAGGTTGAAAGCACATGGGTTCAAGCTCACAAATAAATAGATCTCAGCATCACCTTTAAGTGTTGGGTTCCTGTGTGATTTCTAATCTGATTTGTTAGGTTCATTCCTGTGCATTTTAGCTGGTAATTATATCCTGTAATACAAAGCTCATGAAGATGGAAATTAGCTACTCATATAATATCTAAATCCCAAGCCTTTTATTCCACACTAATTTTCACCCAATGTGTAAAAGTAGGTATCTTCATGCTCTGTCTAGTGTGTAATTTCTAACAATTTATTAAAATTTTAGTTTTCTGCCTTGATTTTTGATATGTTGCCAGCCCGGCTAGCTCAGTTGTTAGAGCATGGGACTCTTAATCTCAGGATTGTGGGTTCATGCCCCACGTTGGGCACCAGATATTGGTGAAATTGTTAAGGCCACTCCATGTAGTTAAAAGGGAGGTTTATTTTGGGGGTAACTTACAAATGAAGAGATAGGTAACAGGGTCTAGCAAAGGTATGGCGCAGTCCGGCGGTGCTCTCTGGAGAACTCTGCTCAGTCTACCTCCAGCATCCAGGGTCCCAGAGCCAAAAGAGACCTCTCCTCTCGATCCTGGGTCTTCAGCTTCCTCCTTCAGCCCCGCCTTGTGGATGTGACCATTACCAAAGCCTCAATGGGGGTTGGAACTTCCAGGCCAAGGCTGGGATGGCTACCCAGTACATCTTCCAGCCTGAGAGAGGCCTCAATGAAATATTCCAAAGGTTGTGCTGTAGTTTAGTGGGAAAATGCTTGAACCATTCAGTTTGATTCCCAGTAAAATATTCTCCTCATTTCTGAGTAGCTCATCTGGTTTTGATTCCTAGAAGCAGGGAAAAATAACAGCCTCATCCTGAATATTCACTTCCAGGGATTCTTCTCTATATCAGGTCAATAATTCATGAGCTTTTTACCTAAAGTAGAATAATTACAGACAGAATTGCATTTTTGTATTATGTCTTGGCTTGCCATAAAAATATGCAATCCTATAGCCAGGCAGTAGTGGCACAAGCCTTTAATCCCAGCACGTGGGAGGCAGAGGCAGGCAGATCTCTGAGTTTGAGGCCAGCCTGGGCTACCAAGTGAGTTACAGGAAAGGCACAAAGCTACACAGGGAAACCCTGTCTCAAAAAAACAAAAAAAAATAAAAGAAAGAAAAAGAAAGAAAGAAAGAAAGAAAGAAAGAAAGAAAGAAAGAAAGAAAGAAAGAAAGAAAGAAAGAAAGAAAGGAAGAAAGAGAGGAAGAAAGAAAGATATGCAATCCTGTACAGGAAAACAAGAGTGGTTCACAAAGACAAAAAGGAAGCCTTTGCTGTGCCCATTCAATTCAATAAAAATGACACTGTTATTTACCATTAATAACATGAAATACTGTCTACCTAAAACCAGTATTCCCTTTGGAGCTACTGTAGCATAAACATATGTCAATCAACTTTGTTACACATTTTAGTTATTTTAGGCAAAAACAACTTATTGCTACTCTTTCAATGATTTTGACACTTTCAAATATTTACAATGTACACATAATTTTGTGATTTTTAAATTGCTTTACTCATCTTGACTTTACAGGAATGGTTTGTTATGCAGTTATACTAAGAAATACAGTACAGGAAATGTTTATACAGTCATTAACAGCTGTGCCAAAATTGTCATCCATGTATTGTTGTTGGTTTTTTTTCCAGTCTTGTTTAGCCCCACGGACCCCATGACTGCTTATAAAACAATCACTCAGAAGCTCATATTAATTAAATTGCTTGGCCATTAGCCCAGGCCTACCATTTTCTAGCTCTTACCCTTAAACTCAGCCCATTTTTGTTAATCTATATGTTGCCACATGTGGCTTTACCTGTTACCTTTATATGTTCTTCCCTGGATGGAAGGCTGGTATCTCCTGACTCAGCCTTTTATTTCCCAGACTTCTTCTCTCTTTTTGTCCTACCTATACTTCCTGTCTGGCTAATGGCCAATCAGTATTTTATTTATCAATCTATCATAGTAACACATTTTTACAGCATATAGACAGAACATCCTACAGCAATGTACCATAGATAGGAACATATCTAATTATCTGTTCAGTTATGATATTTCCTCATCAACTATGAAATGAAAGTTAAGAATATTCACTTAAGGAATAGCATCAGACTACTTAAATTGAAATCCTAAAAGGTCTATTTCACTATAGTACCAAAGCAATTACCATAGTAAAATATTATATACCACTCATCATATGTGAAACATTTGTTTCAGTGGACATAAAAATGTAGTTAACTTAGTTAATCCAACTGTCTTCTAAATGTTACTTGTATATGGCACATGATAATACAAAGAAGAAAACTGATGATGATGGATTATGCCACAGAATGCAAAATAAATGTTGAGTTAGGCTTCAAATCCATATCTACATGTGCTTCATGTTGTCTGAAAATTATTGCATATTGTCACCAACATATCACTATTTTATTCAAATAAAATTATGTTTTTTCATCATAGTGCTGAACAAAACATAATTTCATGCTTCAGTGGTTCTTGAGGTTAATGTTTTTAGGTGAATATTATCAACTTGGGTAAATGGTGTTACTAATTCAAGAAATGTAGAGGTAATTTTTAAGCTTATATTAATTAGTTGCACAAGTAATGTGTATCTATAGGATGACTAGTAATACCATTTTGAAATAGTAGGAAAGAGTTCAGTGAAAAATACTTTACTTAAAATATAATGCCAAAGTTGAATTAAGCTTTAATTTTATACTATAAAATGAATATGGAGATAGAATCTCACACTGCACGTAAGGCTGACCTGAAACATTTTGTGCAGCCAATTCATGGGGAGCTTAAGCTTGTGGCAATCCTACCTCAACCTCCCAAGTACTGAGAATTCAAATGTGCACCACCACTCATGCATATGATTTTTTAAATGCTAACTTTTCAAATGATTATTTGAATGATTTCATTTTCTTGGCATTTCACAGCACACGAGACTATAAATAAAGGTTTGGGTGAAAGAAACAAGATGCGTCTATATAACCAAGTTTTGCATATGCGAAGAATAATGTCTGGCTAAAGATTTCCTAAAACTCCTTCATCTGTCAGCAAGTCTACATAGTCTCTTGAGTGTCTAGAGGTGGATAATACAAAGAATATACTGCTATTTGGTAAGCAGAAAGCTACTGCTGGCAAAGGTTAGGAGAAGTGACATTTTTCCAGTAATGTTGTCTGCTAATAAAAAGCAGCTATTTAGGACTTGCCTTTAGATAATATGCTGAAAGCAGCAACTTTCGCCACAGCCTAACACCTTCCACATACTTAGGATTCTCAGTCACATCAGCCTAAAGCAGAAAATGAATAGAGCCTGGTGTGAAAGAAGTTGGCTCTCCTATTACACATAATCCCTGCAGCTATTCATTCCTTAACTCACACCATTTATAGAGATGTTGTTCAACAAGAAGAACAAGAAATAACTTAAACTTCATTTGATTTTGAGATAAGAACTCATATCTATATTAAAACTAAGAAATTGTAACATCATTTTTCACAAACTATGGCTTAGAAAGGAGTTGTGTGGTGTTAAAATAAGTTTGTTATTAGCTCCTGGAAAGCAAAACAGCAATATTTGTGGATTTGGCACACATTTCATGACAGGCCCACACTTTTCTGTTATTTTACTTAGAAAGCTACTATTTGTAATGGTTGTTCTTTCAACTGAACATGTTTGTGCATCAGTAACTATTTAATAGACCCCCCCAACTCTATAGCATAACACACCCAGCCATCAAATTGTAGTTTAGTAGTGTAGTGGTATTGTATTCCCCAAAATATTGTGTACGCTAATAAACTCATCTGGGGTCAGAGAACAGAACAGCCACAATATTAAACATAGAGGATAGGCAGTGGTAGCACACACCTTTAATCCTAGCATTCCAGAGGCAAAGATCTACCTGGATGGCTGTGTGTTCAAGGATATAGCCAAGCATGGTGACTCATGCCTTTAATCCCAGAAAGTGAGCCTTTAATGCCAGGGGGTGATGGCAGAAAGCAGAAAGGTATATAAGGCGTGAAGACCAGAAACTAGAAGCTTTTGGCTGGTTAAGCTTTCAGGCTTTCAAGAAGCAGTTCAGCTGAGATCCATTCAGGATGAGGACTGAGAGGCTTCCAGTCTGAGGAAACAGGATCAGCTGAGGAATTGGTGAGGTGAGAAATCTGTGGCTTATTCTGCTTCTCTGATCTTCCAGCATTCACCCAAATACCTGGCATCTGGTTTGTTTTTATTAGTAGGCCTGTCTCAGATTCGTGCTACATAGTAGTGTCCCTGCACTATTCCAAGATTTGGTGTTTCCCGAACAGATATTAAAAGTGAAAATAAGAACTTTCCTGAGTTCCTTTGGGCAGAAGGATATCCATAATATTAAAACTTCAAGCTTCTAAAGACTTACAATATATAGGAAAATAAAAATTGTATTAAGAGAAAATGAGAATGAACTGACTTCTTGAATGAGAGAACATAAAATAAAATGCACAAATTAATGTGTCTTTAATAAATAAATAATTTGTTTATTATAAACTTCCAACCTAAACGAGGCTGTTACAGAGCAGAATATCAGAGCCACATTAGAGTGTGAGTCATTGTAGCTTAAGGTTTAGCATACATAAGTCTCTCTCTCTCTCTCTCTCTCTCTCTCTCTCTCTCTCTCTCTCTCTCTCTCTCTCTGTGTGTGTGTGTGTGTGTGTGTGTGTGTGTGTGTGTCTTTCTTTGGGCACACTTCAAAAGAGCTTAAATCAAGTGGTATGTAGATAAATAGTTAGCATCTATCTGTTTCTATGAAAAAGAAGAGAAAACATAACTCAATTTGCATCACTTATTGATCTTCATGTCACAGTGGTTATACACAAACTACTAACACACTATCACAGTAATCAAAAGTAGAGAGTCATATGAAGAATTGAGCTCATATTAGTTAATATGATGTAAGATCAATGCACTATGGCTCGTTCTTTTTAAATGGAAGTGATAGGAGATGCTATATAGGAAGGAAGGGAATCAAAGGGCTCTTTTCTACTCTTCAGCTTGCCATATACCACCTAAGACCCGAGTATTTATGTCATCTTTGTCTCAAACAAATGGTATACTTGATAGTAACACCTTGGTAGATACAATTTAGAAACTTAACGTTGATGCAGATTTCCAGCACTATAGCAGGAATTCCCCAAAGGCCATGTAACTCTTTTTCAAGTGCCCACTTTTCATTGCATGATTAAAAATAAACAAGCACTAGCCTTTTGGTTACTGATGAAGATCCACAGGCTGCTTGTAATTACTGCAAGGATAGAGATTAACTAATAACAGGGACCTCAAACAGTCCACAGAACTAAAAGGTAAATTACTGATAGTAAATACAATTAGCTATTTCTTCCTGGCCCAAAGCTAATTCACTCAATGATAAACTGTAGCCAAAGCTTTTAGCTACTCCTGTGTGACCACAAATATAAATGGTAAAGTGGAAGCAGCAATATTATTCCTTCTTAACTTAAACACAAACTTAAATATTTTCTTCTTATTTTCTCTGAAAGAACAGTGATTTGTGCTCAAGGACCATGGAAAGAAGAAAATTTTGTCTAAAACTACAAGAGACAAAGAAGACCCTATATACATGATGCTTTCTCTTGTTCTTTTTGATCACCTTGTTATCAAGTTTATCTGTTTACTTATACTCTGTTACAATTAGAAAATTCTCCCTTTACACTCCTACTATCTTCCTCCTTACAGAAGGTTGCAAAACTTTTAAGTTAGGTACAAAATTGGGTTCTACCTCTACCTCCATCAAAGTCATCCTGAAGTTCCCTCTGCATTTATTTATTATAATTTTTGTTATTTGATTTTATGCATTTGGTTGTTTTGCCTGCATGTATGTCTGTGCACTACATATTTGTCTTGTTTCTGCAGAAACCAGAAAACAGTACCAGATACACGGGAAGTAGACTTATCGACATTTGTGAGCCAACATTATGGGTACTGGGAATGGAACCCTGGTCCTCTGCAAAAGCAGTAAGTACACTGAGCCATCTCTGCAGCCCCTGTTGGTATTTTTGTTGTTGTTGTTACTATTATCAGTATTGTTATATTCACAACTCCAAGAACTGCCAAAGGAACTCTATGACCCTGGTAACAAAAGTGTCAAAAGGACATAGACAGAACACAGTCCTGTTAATGACAACATGAATTCTATGAGACTGGAGTAAGGCTTCTGATGATGCCTTTGCTGAAGCCTCCATGATTTCTGGTTTGAAATACTACAGTAATACTCTAACTCATTTGCTTTCAGTATTTCCCAAAACTATTTTATCCTCTGCTCTGTAGCTTCTAGTGATAATTCCAAAGTTTAGTTTTGCACATTTTTCTTATCCCTTGTAATTATTCATATCCAATGAGATTAAATTCAGGGAAGAGCTAGCAGTCATATTCCTTCTTGAAATTTAATTCAAATGTTTCTAAAGTAAAAGTTTGTAGATTAACTGCATGAGAAACATTTAAAAAGACAATTCTATAGTTTTTCTACACAACTAATAAATTATTTTAACATACTCTATAGTCAATGTTGGAAATCATTGTTGTCAGGGCTATTTAGGTGAGTTTATTGGCTTTACCAAATTTTGGAACTCTTTGAAATGTCATTTTGGTTTCATTATATGACTTTTTCAATCCTAGTTAGTTGATTTGTTACTGGGATAGTTTAAGTTAATTTTATCAGGTTACACCACTATGTGCCTTCTTATTTATGACATGTGGATAATATTTATTTTATAATGTTAGTGGGATGATTAAACTTTATAGTATCTAGACCATAACAATATATCAATATTTGTATATTTGCTTTTTTCTCATATCACTTTATCCTTTGACCCAGTCATATAGTCCCAGTCTTTTCAGTTATTCTGCCACAGAATTCTGCCACTTTCAAACCTTTTCCTTTTACAAGATAAAAAAACTCAAATGTGTACAGAGGCCAGGAACTTAACATAATGAATGAATTCAAATGACCATATCTTCCCAAATATTGCCAATTATTCTCTATTATAAATGGGAACATGAAAAGATTTAAATGATTTTTTAAAAAAATATTTAATTAAAATATAATTACATCACTTACCCTTTCTTTCCTCTACCCCTCCCATCTACCATCTCTCCAAACATTCGTGGTTCCCTGTCCCCTTTAAAATTAATTTATGGCCTCTTTCAAGCAATACTAAATGGACTCAGCAGACTGTATTTATTTGATTAATATTTTTAGATAAATGGCTTAAATAATTTTGTGAATAGATTTTAATAAATAATAGATTTCTAAAAAGAAACCCCAGAGCTATCTCTGAGATGAGTTGAATCCCCTAGGCATCTAGTATATGACTATATGCACCAATGTTTCTCAGATGCTATGTCTGTTGATATGGTTCCATTATTACAAGTTATGACTTAATTTTCTTTTGTAATTTCCAGATGGAAATTATCATTATCAATGTTGTGGACATTTTAAAATATACCTTAGTTCTTTTCATGTCATTATTTCTTGCATAATAATTTTAATTAGAATGTTAAAATATTATTGGGATTACTTGCTAGAGACTAAGAAAAAGTGGAAAAATCCTCTATTACTTATCTTGCAAATCATAAATGAATATTGGTTCAATGATTTCAGAATATTAAATAAGAAATTTTAAAGCTATCTGCAAAGAATTTATGTCAAGTACAATAAAACATCAAAGAGTAGATTCATTCTTCTAAAGCCACTAAAAATGAACAAAAACATGGCAAAGTAGTGACACATAATACATTAGACATCAGGCAACCAAATTCAGTGGTCTCTTTTGATTTAGTGAATCCTATAATTCTTCTAGTTCACTACTTTGAGAAAGATTAGAATCTTCATACCAGAGAGGCAAAACACAGATATAACCCACCAGATGCTCAGATTAGAAGCAATAGTGTGAGTACATGAAAGTGAAAAAAATTAATATTTGCAAAACAGAATAATGGAAAGGATAGAGATTAAAAGATTATCAGAAAAAGTTAACAAGTCAGGTATTGAGCCTACTTCTATTAACCAATATAGAAAAACTTGTGATTCATAATAAAATAATTACAATATTAATAGGAGATTTTCCTGGTATTTGGAACACACAATTAACTCACAATAAGCATATGCAATTATATTCTTTTCTAATTGAGATTAGAAATAAGATTCAAAAGAAGAAAAGTGTGCCTTAGTGTTTTAATCTATCTCAGACTATTTTTAGGTACACACTAATATGAGGGGCTAGACTGATCCTGACAAGCAGACAGATAAGGAAAGGGATCACAAATAGATAAATGAATATGACAACTTTCAGGTTTGTTCCTCCCATATTAATATGAGACAAAGATCTGGGTGGCTTAGTCTTCCACAAGGTGGGTCTCTATTGAAGCAGAATGATGAACCTGGTCAGATGTGCTCAAGGCCAGGCCAGCTCAAGATTTTTCATGACTTTTAATGTTTTAATTAGGACAGAAAGTGATTCCAGTCAAGAACCCCATCCCCAGACAGTAGCAATTAAGTACTATTTATCCTGTAAGGAAAATTTCCCAATGCACAATGTCTTGCATTCAACAGCAAAAACAACAAAAAATGAACATAGAGAGGATCCATTAATTTCAAACCATCAATGACTCAAATAACAAAATTACTACACAAAATCATCCAATTAACATGATTATATTTCAGATACTTAAGAAGAACTATCTAGGAAAGACTTCATTTGTAATGGATTCAAATGTTAAATATGGACATAGAAGACATACTTTTTAAGACCAAAATTGATCTGCTGCTGATAAAAGAAGCTATGTCTAAATAAAATTCTGGTAGTAAATTTGCTATTCAAAACAAATATTAGTGGACCTGAATACATAGCAATAAAAATGATTTAAAAGGAGAGAAAGGGAAAATATTAAAATTTAATACAACTTCAATGAGGTACAATATAGTTTTGAACAGTCAAATAGTTACATTAATGGAATCTTCAGAGGGAAATAGGGAAGAAAATTTGATGAATTAATGATCATAATATGGCAAACTTTATGAGAATACTGAAAAAGATTGGAGGGACATATGTCTCCCTAAGCTCATTTGCCTAAGAACTGTTAACTGTTAAGAATGTATATGTTCATTATATGTCTTCATCTTATGAACTCTTTAATGCTTGCATTTCTTTCCAGTCAAGGAGATAGGCCAATTTGACTCTGACAAAAAGCTATTAGACTTTTACTTGTGTCCATTGCCTTGATTCTACAGGTGGGAAGCATCAGTTCTTCTTTTGCATATCATTTAAACTCTCAAAGTAGAATATTGATGCTTTGAATATTTTATAGATGCTTTAAAGGAAGGACACACCAGAGAAAAGGACATTGAGAGCATAGTCAGACTTCTTCAGGACTACTTGCTGCAGTTATGACTCTTCTCTGGGTGACTTGCACTGGCTTTGAAAGCTTCATTCTGTAAAAGACAACCCTAGAGAACACTACCTGACTGTTTTTCTCTAGATATCCTCAGTCAGGGCATAAGACTCACAATGTGAAACTTGTTACTGACCTTTGGATGGATCTTGTAATTTGTTCTTTTGTAAAGAATGTGATTGGCCACTGTCCATGGCCCATGTTACCAATGAAGTCCATGCAGATGTCCATGGTCTGACTTGCCACTGAGGGGTATGATAGTGGCTGTGACCCATGCTTTCATTGAGATCCAGGTGTCCATGATCTGTACTGCCACTGCAGACCATGCTGAGGTCTGTGTGACATGTGCTTCCGCTAAAGTCTATGTGAATGCCCATGTTTCCTGCTCCTGCTGACGATAAAGGGTAAGGAATATTCTTTTGAAGTAGTATAAATGACTGCAGACTCACAGTTAAGAAAAAGAGACATAGAAGGCTTCTGTGACAATGTTTGTCCCCAACCCCCCCAAAATAACAGTCCAGATAGGAAGCCATAGAACAGACTTAAAAATTGTGATAAGGATGCTGAAGTAAAGCTCTCCACAATTGATGGCTTCCGACAAGGGTGGGAATGGGGAAGGATGCAGTGTTCACTAAGGGGCTGGCTACTTGGAGTTGGACTGTGCTCCAGTGAGTATATGTTTTGAACAATACCAATTACATTTTTTCTTGCTTTTCCTCTTCTTCCTCATCCTCCTCTTCTTTTTTTCTTGGAGGGAGGTCACATGGATATCGGTGGACTTGGGAGGCCTGAGAAGTGAATGTGATCAGAGTGCATTATGTGAAATTCCCAAATTATCAATAAAATATTGTGTTGGGAAAATAAAACAATGTGATTGTTACAGTTGGAAGCTGAATTGGTATAGATTGGATGCCAATCTGTAAGGAAATGAACCATAGTCCCTTTTCTGACTACAGAAGTAGGCTGTTTTATAATGTTATACACTACACCACCCAAGTGTGTTACAACACGAACCTTAATAATGAGTTCTCCCCAAGATTTTAGCCTAATTTTGGTTGTCATCATGATAAGAGTGGGCTTAAAAAGGAGGGTGAGGTTGTAGCAGTGATATAGAGACTAGTAGCCTGAGTTCTTTTTTTTTTTTTTTTTTTGGTAGGAGAAGGAAGAACAAGGAGATCAAGTTGGGAAGTTCCATGTAGAAGTGGGAATAGTGAGGTGGTAGCTTAAAATTTAGAGTTAGTAGGAAGTTGTAAATGGACAAAGCTCTTCTGATGGCCTGTTCCTAAATAACCAGTCAGAGGCTTAATATTAATTACAAACTCTTCAGTCTATGGCTCAGGCTTCTTGCTAGCTATCTCTTTCTTTAATGAACCCATTCTATTAATCTATATTTTACCATGTGGTCATGGCATTAATGATCTGTTGGCATGTTGCTCCCTAGGTTATGAATTGATGTCTGCCCTGACTCTGTCTTTATTCTCCTGTTTCTTTGCTTGGATTTCCCACCTAGCTATAACCTATCTTTCCATAGGCCAAATCAGCTTCTTTATTAACCAATGGTAGCAACACATATTTGCAGCATACAGAAAGACCATCCCATAGCACTTTCCCTTTTTGTCTAGTCAAAAAGGAAAGTTTTTATTTTAACATAGTAAAATTATATATAACAAAATAATTATCAAGCAATAATTATAGTTACAATGTCTAGTCTATTTGTATTTGGAAAAATTAAAGAAAATATTCTATCATCTATCATATTTTTGTGATTTTGAAATTTTATATCTATTTATCTTTTATCATGACTAAGGAAAACTATAATTATAATTATCTAGTCTTCAAGTCCATCAAAGACTCCAGAAAGATAGAATATTATCTGAGTAAACAGGAAGTGCATTGCAAGAAACTTCCATAATTGTAGAAATGACAGAGACATCTGGCTATCTATACAGTCATCCAAAGTTCTTTTGCAATACTGGGGCATCCATCTTTAGCCTATATGTCTAGAGTATCTGGCAGATGTTTCAGTGAAGTAGGAAATTTGAGAAACTATTCTACCTCTTTTGGCAAAATCTATCAGTCACTTTTCTCTGTATCCTTCAGAATGTCTGGCAGTTTCTTCTTTGAAGCAGGAACCTGAAAGACCATCCCATCTTGTTTCGGCAAAGTACAGTGGTTATTTTCTTATGGGTACCACATGTCCAGTTTATACAACATACTGTCAAGTAGTCTAGATAAGAACAATTTCTTACTCAAATGGCAAGGCTTTTCCATATTGTAAGCAAACTCCACAACAATGTTCATTAATACTCATCATCCACTTTGAAGGAGCAGATGTGTCTCATTGTCCAGAAAAGTCTAAGTTCTTAAAACATTTTAAATGCCTTATTCTGTAGGTCTTTGAATTGTTTGAATATTACTTACCTAATTAAAATATAACTTTGTATCCCAGGAAAACTTAACTATTGTGACTATAAGTTTGATTATCATAGATGACTATTACTCCATATTTCTCAATTATATATTATAATTTTAAATGAATTGCAGAAACAATACTTTCAACAAGTATATAAATATATATTATATATACAGTATAACAAAATTGACCATAAATTTGTATCAATAAACCAAATCCATATAAATGTAAAGTATTTTGAGATTAACAATTGTTTTTGGATCAAAGTAGATTCAGTAATATATCTTTTTTAATCATTTCTATATCATATTTTCCTTTAGAAAGATATTGCCTATGACCAATAACAATTTGTAACAAAAACCCTTAAACAAAGACAAACATCCACAATCCATTTTTTGGGGGAATATGGGCATAGTTTTCTTGGCTACTTTCTGTTTATTGGGAGCATTGATAATCTTTGGGGGACCTTGAGAAAATCCCAGATTCTGTAACACCCAAAGGTAATTGATATTTTAGATAGGCACTGAGACCTAAATGCCCTGAGATCTGAAGCTCTAAGTTGTAGCACTGCAGAGGACAACTGAAGCAATTAAAGGAGCATAGAAGGCATAATGTAAAAGAAGCTAATAAAACTTGGGCAGAAGCTGAGACAAGGGAAGAGGAGGCTGTGAATGGCCAAAGAACAGACATTAGACTACAAAATCTGTAGGCCCTGATAATTATTGTATTTAACTGCAGAGTTTGAAAGAAGTGAAAAGTAGACTCATCTCTATTTACATTTATATCTTTGTTAATCTTTCAAAAACTGTGTTGACACTTACTTTAAAATGGAGTGCTATTTTATTAGTGTATATTAATCTTTAAAATATTTTATTAATAATATTTTAATGACTACCATTTGGTGGTTAACGTATTTGAGTACGTATATATTAATGCATGACACTTTCTAAGACCACCTATTAAAGTAATAGGTTTTATTAACTATCCAGATGGTATTTACATAACTATATTGGAATTATAGCTGATTGTATTAACATTATCATTGGATTTTACTTGAGTCTATTTTTATAATAGCTAACTTAATATATATAACTAATTTTTATTGTGTGACTCTTTAATAAATCAAGGTTTACATATTGATAGTGGTAAATTTCCAACAAAATGAAGTGAAAGATGATAGAGTAAATTAAGAGTTACTTTTAGTTTACTTTTGAAGTCATTAACACTTGCTTCTCTATCAGACAAAATATTCTGAGAGGGCTTAGAAAGATGGTTGAGCAGTTAAGAGTACTGTTTGGTCTAAAAGAGGACACTGGTTTGATTCTGAGCACACACATTAAGTCTCACAGCCATCTATAGCTACAGAACCAGGGGATCTGATGCCTTCTTTAGGTCTCTGAGGATACTAGGCATGAATGTGATTCAAGGATATACATGCAGGTAAAACACCATATTCATTAAAAATAATAAAATACAAATTCAAAATGAAAAAAATCTCAGAGAAGTACTTGAAATCTGATATTTCTTTGAAAAATATGTGAAGGTTAGGTCACAAACTTCTTGATTTTTTTATAGAAAGAATGTAAGAATTATAGATGCATATTTAAGAGTAAATCAGGACTAGTTTCTACTATCTCTTTTATCAGGTTCAGAGTAACTGGCTTTATGTTGAGGTCTTTGATCCACTTGGAATTAAGTTTTGTGCATGGTGACAGATATGGATTTGTTTGCAGCCTTCTACATGTTGACATCCAGTTATGCCAGTATAGTGGGTAGCCATTAGAGCTTTGATCTGGAAGTTCCAAGCTCACTGAAGCTTCGGTAACTGCCACGCCTATAAGGCAGGGCCGAGAGAGGACCCTGAAGACACTAGATCCTGAAGGGCCAGCTCTCTTGGTTCCTGGACCCTGAACACTGGAGGTAGGACCAAGCAGAGTTCTCCAGAAAACACCGAGAGACTGTGCTACACCTTTCCCAGTCCCTGTAACTTATCCCTTCACTTGTAAGTTACCCCACAAAATAAACCTCCGTTTTAACTATGTGGAGTAGCCTTAATAATTTCACCAATATGCAAGCACCATTTGTTGAAGAAGCTTTCTTTTTCCCATTGTACAGTTTTAGCTTCTTTGTTGAAAATCATATGTTCATAGGTGTGTGGATTAATGTCAGGGTCTTCAGTTCGGTTCCATTGGTCCATATGTTGGTTTTTATGCCAGTACCAAGCTGTTTTTATTACTGTAGCTCTATAGAAGAGCTTAAAGTCAAGGATTGAGATGCCTCCAGAGGTTTTTTTATTGTACAGGATTCTTTTGGCTGTCCTGGGTTTTTTGTTTTTCATATGAAGTTGAGTATTGTTCTTTATAGGTTTGTGAAGAATTGTGTTGGGATTTTGAAGGGGATTGCATTGAATCTATAGATTGCTTTTGGTAAGATTGACATTTTTATTATGTTAATCCTACTTATCTATGAGCATGGGAGATCTTTCCATTCTCTGATATCTTCTTCAATTTCTTTCTTCAGAGAATTACAGTTCTTGGAGAGAAAGTAGGAAGTAGTCTTGAACACAATGGCCTCAGAGATCACTTCCTAAAATATAACACCAGTAGCACAGACACTGAAGGCAACAATTAATAAATGGGACCTCTTGAAACTGAGAAGCTTTTGTAGGGCAAAGTACAAGGTCAATAAGACAAAATGACAGCCTACAGAATGGGAGAAGATCTTCACCAACCCCACATCTGACAGAGGGTTGATCTCCAGAATATATAAAGACCTCAAGAAACTAGACATCAAAATACCTAACAGTCAAATTAAAAAAATGGGCTATAGAGATAAACAGAGAATTTTCAACAGAAGAAGCTCAAATGGCTGAAAGACATTTAAGGAATTGCTCAACATCATTAGTTATCATGGAAATGCAAATCAAAATGACACTAAGATACCATATTACACTTGTCAGAATGGCTAAGCTCAAAAACACTGAGAACAGTTTATATTCCAGAAGATGTGGAACAAGGGAAACCCTCCTCCACTGTTGGTGGGAATGCAAACTTGTACAGCCACTCTGGAAATCAGTATGGTAGTTTATCAGAAAATTAGAAATCAATCTCCCTCAAGATCCATCTATACCACTCATGGGTATATACTCAAGGAATGTTCAATCACACCACAAGGATACATGCTCAACTATGTTCATAGCAGCATTATTTGTTATAACCAGAAACTGGAAACAACCTAGATGCCCTTCAACTGAAGAATGGATAAATAAAATATGGTACATATACACAATGGAGTACTACTCAACAGAGAAAAACAATGACATCATGAGGTTTGCAGGCAAATGGATAGAACTAGCCAAAATGATCCTGAGTGAGGTAACCCAGACTCAGAAAGACAACCATGGTATGCACTCACTCATAAGTGCATACTAGATGTAAAGCAAAGGATAAGCAGACTGCAACTCACAACTCCATGGAGGCTACCTAGCAAAGAGGACCCTAGGAAAGACACAAGGATCGTCCAGTGATGGAGAAATGGATGAGATCTACATGAGCAAACTAGGGATGAGGGAGGGTAATGGAGGGCAAGTGTTGGGGGAAAAGAGAGCTTAGGGGAGTGGGAGGTCCTAGCTAGATCAGGAACAGAGTGGGAGAACGAGGAAAGAGATACCATGATAAATGAAGACACCATGGGAATAAGAATAAGCAGAGTACTAGAGAGGTCCCCAGGAACCCACAAAGATGACTCCACTATAGAATATTGGCAATGGTCAGGAGGGTGCCTGAGCTGACTTACTCTGGTGATCAAATGGCCGAACACCCTAACTGTCATGATAGAACCCTCATCCAGTGACTGATGGAAGAAGATGAAGAGATCCAAGGCTAAGCCCCAGGCAGAGCTCCAGGAGTCCAATCCATGAGAGAGAGGGATTCTATGAGCAGGAGATATTGAGACCATTATTGGAAAAAGTACAGAGACCACTAGCCAAATTAGTGGAAACACATGAACTGTGGACCAATAGCTGAGCAGCCCCCCCATGGTACAGGACTAGGCCCTCTGGATAAGCTAGACAGTTGTTTAGCTTGAGCTGTTTAGAGTCCCCCCCCAGGCAGTGAGACTGGGACCTGTCCTTAGTGCATGAACCAGCCTTTTGGAACCTAGTGCCTATGCTGAGACACTTTTCTTAGCCTTGGTGCAGGGAGGAGGGGCTTGGACCTGCCTCAACTGAATGTACCAGGCTCTGATGAATCCCCAGGGGAGACCTTACCTTGGAGGATGTGGGAATGGGGGGGGGTGCAGAGGAAGGCTGGGGGGGGGGAGGAGGGTGGACTAAGGAATCTGTGGTTGATAAGTAAAACAACTAGGAAATCTCTTAATAAAAAAAAAGAAAAAATCCTAGCTCTAAAAAAAAAAAGAGTAAATCAGTTTCTAAATGATATTACTCTCTAACAGTAATTACCTAGATTTTGTTGTTGCTGTTTCCTTTATTTCTTTCATCATTTGGGAAATAATATTTTGTGAAACACTAGAAATATTTTTTTCTTGTTCATTTCTGTGCAAATTTTCCCTGACTAAAACTGACATTTGGCTACATTTCACCTTTTTGTCTATAATTCCAGTGAAAGTTAGTTGCCATTTGAACCTACTGGTTGCTATTTACTTGTAAGTTTCTAATCAGTCAGAAAATTGTAAAATGAAAAATGGCATATTGTCAATTAACTTATTGAAAACTATGACTTAAAAAATCTGCAAGGTTGCTATAGTTACACAAAGAATAAGCATCATCTCTTTGTGCTAGCTATCATGATATTGATTCTGTGAATTTGTAAGTGTATTTCTGGTAATTTTGTTTTCCTCATCTGGGTAAATAAGAGGAACCATCTATTAGACTGCAGTTCTCACTGACAACCGAGGTTTTTCCTTTCATATCATGGAGTATGGAACTTGACTGAAATCTTTTCAATTGGTACTAAGTTTGCCTTTGATTTTAAATCCTGTCTGCAACTGTGGAAAGCATGTTTGCATTTTTATTCCCCTTCCTTTTTTCAACCTCTTCCTTTGCCAAATCTAGTGACTTTATCTAATCCAAGTTTGTCTTAACTTTCTTGCACTTTTAGTACAATTTGTTTGTTGGTCACCTATAACTTGTTTGTTATGGACAGTTTCACTTGCTTTCTAGTTGATTTCCTAGTATTGTTTACTTTAGCTATTGCTGAGCTGACAGTGGCACGGTCTTGCTCAGTACTCTTCTATGACTCCTCTGCTGCCTATTGACCTGAGTATAGACACTAGCCATTCAAATTCAATTTATTGTAAAATATTCACCCCTTCTACTCCCTTTACCTTGTCTGTTTTCCTCCCATGGAGCACAGAAGAAACACTGGCAAAAGGTTCACAAATTTGAGTTTACCTTGCTCTAGCATATACAAAGTACTGAGTTTGACTCCTAGCAATGAAAAACTTTTATAGTTTTATTAATCTCTACATCTGTTCATTTTTGTTTGATGTTTCTTAGACATGGTTATAAACCATTTTATTACTGCCTGATATACTCCTTCATATTCCCAATGACTTACATGAATTAAAATTTGAAACTCATCTATGGTATACAGTGTTTTTTCCAAATCTTGATACTAGGCACAACTATTTTCATTTGATTATTTTCATGTTAGTGTGGCTCAGCTGCACTTACCACATGCCAATTTGTTATCTTTCTAAGTAGAATAATGATCGTGATAAGTAATACTTATTGAACAATTACTACATTCCAGCCTGCAGGATGAAAATTTTAATACAATATTTTATTTTATATCACACTTTTCTTAACTGATGTTATTATCATCAGTTTGCAAGTGAGGACATGAGTTTGAAACAGAATTAAGGTACTTATGATCAGTCAGATAGTAGATAAGGATGTCTGGATACTACCACAGGTGTTTTAATCCTGGTATATTATGGAAAACATGTTTTTCTTTTCTTCATGTATAAAAAAAATATATTGTTGATGGGGTGTTCTCAGTATGTATGGAGTGAATTTGCATGATTATTCCACTTGATTTACATGTAATAGTTGCTATCATGTCACTTCCTGTAAAATGCTTGCACTTTGATGAGTAAGCTGAGAAAAGCTATAGACATATTGATTAATAACCATGAATTTTATCATAGGGAAAATTTATGCCAAAACTAACTTTGTGACTCTTGAAACTATAAAGAATTGAAATTGTAAACTAGAGCTCCTTTTGTAGTATTTGCATTCCTAGCAACTAGTATTGTATATGCCCATATACCCAGAAAGAAATGTTGGACACATGTACTTTTATTTATATTCATGTGTGATCCTTTCAAGTTCATTGGAGCTGCACATCTCTAAACTTTCTTTAGCATGAACATTGTGTTTCATTTTAAATATTTCTTTTTATGGTTATTAATTGATAAGTTGGCATGCTTTTGTCACTTATAAATGAACATTATTTGCAATAAATCTACAACTTATACACTTTAGTCTTCCATGGATTATGCAATCAAAACTAATAGTATTAAAAAATTCCCAAACATTATACTTTTGTGGCATATTAAGAATATTTGACCTTAGTGATTAAAATAACAGTATAACTTTGTAACTTTGTGTTTGTCCAAACTCTGGATTATATCATTGTAGAATTGATATTCATAATAACACACATAGAACATTAATTGCTTTGTGTTGTTTCATATACCCACAATCCCAGCTCGTAGGGAACACAGACAGGAGGAAGATCACAAGTCTGAGGCAAACACAGGATCCATGATGAGACCCTGGCTCAACCTTCCACAGCCAAACATTGTGTATTCTAAGTGTTTAAGATGGTTCAATAGAAAAGTAACACCCAAAGTAATTTTGAGGCCTTACTGAGAACTTAAGAGTAATCTATATGGTACTAAAATGGAATGCTCATATTTTATTTATATTTTAAGAATCATGTTATTTTCCACATTGAAATGTTATATTTTAATGCCTTTGACAATATAAACTGATAAAATATATTGTAAATATAAACAAGCTATTAAAGGTTTGCAGGCTACATTAAAAGCCAGGATTTACAAAATCAGCAACTCTAGGGTGGTCCATTAGGCTTGGGGTGAGCTGGAGGTAATACTTTGAAGAAACATTCCCATGTTTCAGTTATCATTATTGATAGTGGAAATTTTGTGCTCAGGAATGAATGCAACCTAATCTGCATTTGATGTCTCTTCCTCACTGCTTTGAAAATCAGTTTGACAAGTACAGCAATTTCAGAGGCTTTGATGATTTCACAACAATTTTTAAGCAGCAAGAGAAGACATGCCTGAATTCATATATATTTAAAATAGGCATCCACAATACATAAACTTAAGAATGAATTTTCTAGTAGCAAATGACTAAATTTCTGTAATTTGAATATTTGCTGCCATGGGATAATTTTTTTCCTAACAAGTAATCCTGTACAATTTTCTCTGTATTATTTCACCTATCTGTGCATCAGCCTTAGTAGTAAAATGGGATTAAAATATTCCTGCCACAACTGATTGTTTTAGGCTCTATCCCAGGCAAAACTCTACTGAGGTGCCTGACATAAGCACACAGGCTTATGCTATTTATAACAATGCCATTAACACCAATCAGAAACAGTTTGAATGTATTGATTCCTTGGTGTCTATGTGGTAAAGTAATGTTAGTCACTTTTTAAAAAATCTTTATTCTAATATTTGTTAGGAGATCACCAGGCTCTGGGCCCTGGACCTTGACCAGCTGTCATGAACACACTTCATATAATCCCATGGTGTTTTTAAGGGTAATCCTGTCTACACAGACTTTGTCTACTGAAAAACCAACAAGAATGAAGACTTCAGTGTCGTTCCTTCTCAGGATGCTGGAACATCAGATTAGAAAGTGGTAATTTTACAATAGAGAAACAATTGAAGAAGATGCCACTACTTATTGAACAGTGAAAAGATTGAGATTAAAAGCTCAATGGAATGCTTGCCATACATTAATGATGTCTTTGATGGGAAGAGGATCCACAAAGGATATGGACTTTGATCATGTTTAGAATATTGAAGCTGTTTAGCTGGACAGCTATATAAAATAACTGAAGTAATCCTGTCAGCTGGATTTCTATATAATAAGTCTGAATGACAAATGACTCTCCCAATGTCTCTATTACAGCTTCAGAAGAATGTTTAAAATGCAATACATTTTTAGAATTTCTCTGAAGACATTAATTATGAAGCTGTTGAGATATTTAAAGATACTACACATTATTTTAGGTATGTTGTTTAAGCCACACTTTACTAAAAGTTGACAAGATGGTAGAGACTTGTGGAATGAAAACAAAGTAAGATTATAAAAAGTTGGAAGCACTTGAGGATAAAGTCAGACTATGAGGGCCTATACAAAAAGACCACAGTAAGAGCAATGTAACGTGCATGATGGATTCGAAAACTGATTTTCCTGATATATAGCAAAGACAAAGCAAGATGTTACAAATTTAGAATTGCATGATGTAAGAGATTTATGTGATAAAAAAGTTATCTAAAGTTCCCTCATTTCAACATGGAAACTTTCAGGAACTCATGGGAATATATGATGGAAAGATGAGAGAATCAAAACTGTGGAATCAAGGAAAGACAGTGTATTTACAGGACATGGAAATTAACTATTCAAAAATTAATGTTAAGTGAGAAAATCAGAAATTACTGTTTAAGAGTCTCATGCTCTATTGACTGAGCTAGCCAGGCATCTTATTTTTTTGTTATTTATTATATTTGTGTTTTAATTTTACACATCAGCCATGGGTTCCCTTGTCCTCCCTTCCCTGCTCCCACCTTCCCCCCAGCCCCTCCCCTCCATTCCCATCTCCTCCAGGGCCAAGACTCCCCTGGGGATTCATTTCAACCTGGTGGATTCAGTACAGGCAAGTCCAGTCCCCTCCTTCCAGGCTAAGCAAAGTGTCCCTGTGTAAGCTCAAGGTTCCAAACAGCCAGCTCATGCACTAAGGATAGTTCCCGGTCCCAAAGCCTAGATGCTTCCCCAGCAGTTCAAACTATTCAATTGTCTCACTTATCCAGAGGGCCTGCTCCAGCTGCTCCACAGCCTTTGGTTCATAATTCATGTGCTTCCATTTGTTTGTATATTTGTCTCTGTGCTTTTCCAATGTTGGTCTCAACAATTCACACTCTTACAGTCCCTCCTGTTTCTTGACAATTGGACTCCTGGAGCTCCACCTGGGGCCTGGCCAAGCATCTCTGCATTCACTTCCATCAGTTATTGGATGAGAGTTCCAGCATGACTATTAGGGTGTTTGGCCATCTGGTAAAAAAAAAAAATACTGTTTAAATATCAAGTTTGAGATTTGTAGTTTTGAAAAATACTATTAACAGGGACACTTGAGATGTATGCAAGCAAAGAAGCAACCACAGATTAATATTGTTCTTTGTGGAAAAGTACAATCATTCTTACATTTCTATTTACCAAAAGCAACAAAATATCCCTAGCCTCTGGGTGAGAAAATATCATCACTGAACTAAAAAAAAAAAAAAATAGTTTGCTATATTCATGTAAAACTCACTGAAAAGTAATAAAGTTGGCTATGAATGAACAGGAACAGCTCTCAGAAATGTCTTATAATTTGTTAATGATCAAAGATACTGCATTTCCCCTTGAAAAGGATGATGCTTTGCCACAAATGAGCTTTAGCATTTGCTGGTGGAATTTTAGTAGATGGCCGTTGGTCTAGGGCTGAGTGTGTTGTTGCCCATGACCTGTAAGAATATCAAGAGCAGTGACAGAAATAACTTAGAAGTCTCAGAAGGCTCGACTCATAAAATCCCTGTATCAGTCACTGATGGAAACTGAGAACTTCAGTTGATTCACTGTCATCATAGAGGCAATTTCTTATCTATAAGAAGGGGAGAAAGTGGGTACCAGTAACATATATTTCACCTGTATATAAAAAGATGAGGAGTGTAATCCTTACAGCAGTAGTCAATACTAAGGGGAAGGAAAAACATCTTGGTTTAATCTGTTAAAGTTAGTATTTTGTTTATTTTCAATGGACTATTTTTGTGTAGAAATATTTTCATATATAAGAAATGAATCCTTACCATTCACACCCTAACTTGGAATTATAAAGCAAAGCCTTCTCTGTACAGATACAGATACTATTCCCTAGTAACAAGCTCTTTAAAAGTAGAGAAATAAAATAATCTATAATATAAAATGCTGTTTTTACTGCTTTCATTGTAACTAGTACCTTATCAGTGGAAGATCCAACTCTCTGAGAAGTAGTATTTTCTTCTATTGTGCTTTTATTTTAGTCCATTGTGCAGTACTTTCTTGTGATAATATATCTGTGATGATATGATAAAAATGTTTTTAATGATACCATAATACCTCAGTTACTAGAAGTTGAGGCTAGTTGGTCCAGGAAACAAACAAACAAAAAAGCCTCTTATCTGGGTCCATATCAGGCACACAAACCTAATCTTGCTAGAAGGTCATTTTACATGCACTTTTTGTGGTTGTCGTTATTGATAATGACAATTATCATTAATTTTTGTATTTCACTTATTTATTGATTGGTTTGTTTTTTAATAGATAGATTGGCATTTTTTATATATGCCAATGTATGTGGATGAATGCATGTCACTGTGCTTGTGTTGAGATCCAAGGGCAAGTTGTAACAATTGGTTCCATTCTTTCCACCATGTAGGTCCCAGGGATCTAACTCAGGTCGTCAGATTTGGTGGTAAGTGCCCTTACCTATTGAATCATCTTTCTGAAACCATGTGCTTATATCTTGATTTGTGATATATCTGAGTTTTAAAATATATTCCACAGTACAGGCAAATGGTTCAACACCTGAAAAAGCTGGATGATGTAGTACATACCCCTAATCCAATTATTCATAAGGTTATATGGGAGCCATAGACAGGTGAATAGCCTGAAGCTTGCTGGGTCATTCTGGAATATTCAGCATGGCAGAGATAAGAGAACCATACTTCACTAAGGTGGAAGAAGAAAGCAGATTCTAGAAAGTTATCCACTGACTTTCACATAAATGCACTGGCATATGAGTGGGAACACTCACATATATATATATATATATATATATATACATACATATGTGCACAAAGATACACTCTCTAAAATTAAATATATTTCATAAAAGAATATTTTATGTGCCTCTCTAACCCTTGTAAGAGAATTAATCAGCTTCATTGAATTAAAACAATTGAGAAACTAAAAGAAACTTAAGACAATGAAAAAAGAATAAAGAACAATATTATAATATTTGTATTGTATGGTCTTTTTATAATGATCTGGTAGTTGACTGTCCAGATTATGGAAGGTTATGATTTTTCTAAATTACAGTTAAAAATTTTAATCTTTAAGCTCGAGGGGGAACTAAACATAGTCATATCATGCATTATTTTGGTATCAAATGTGTAGCAGTTCATTTTAAGCAGCCAGAATCATTTAAGTATATGGTGAAGTCCTTATAATTACATGTAATTTTCTGGCCAGAAATAGCAATGCTATTTTGCTACTTAAATATATTATTTCTGAAAATTTAAATTTTTCCTTTCTTATTTTATTATTTGTGCATATGATTGCTTTATCTGTATTTATGTCTGTGTACCACATGCATGACTGATGCCTTCAGAGGCCACAAGAGTGTTGGATTTCCTGGAAACAGAGTTATAAATGGTTGTAAAGCACCATGTGGTGGGTGTAAGTCAAACTTGGATCATCTGCAACCTTAACCATTGAGTTCCCCACGTTTGAGCTATTACTCTAGGCCCTTATTTTATCTTCTTTTTAAATTTTATTTTATTTTTCTTTCTTTTTTTGATTTATTATATTTGTGCTTCAATTTTGCACATCAGCCATGGGTTCCCCTGTCCTCCTCACTCCCGCCCCCACCCCCATCTTCCTCCCATCCCTCCCCTCCTTTCCCATCTCCTCCAGGGCCAAGACTCCTCTGGTGGTTTCAGTACAGGCAGGTCCAGTCCCCTCCTTCCAGACCGACCAAAGTGTTTCTTTGTAAGCCCAAGGTTCCAAACAGCCAGCTCATGTACTAAGGACAGGTCCAGGGCCCACTTCCTGGATGCCTCCCAGATAGTTCAAGCTATTCATTTATCTCACTTATCCAGAGGGCCTGCTCCAGCTGGGGGCTCCACAGCCATTGGTTCATAATTCATGTGCTTCCATTCGTTTGGCTATTTGTCCCTGTGCCTCTCCAATCTTGGTCTCAACAATTCACTCTTATATTCCCTCCTCTTTCTCAACAGTTGGACTCCTGGAGGTTCACCTGGGCCCTGGCTGAGGATATCTGCATCCACTTCCATCAGTTTTTTGATGAGGGTTCCAGCACCACAGTTAGGGTGTTTGGCCATCTGATCACCAGACTAGGTCAGATCAGGCTTTCTCTCGAACAATGCCAGCAGTCTACAGAGGATGTATCATTGTGGATTTCAGGGAACCTCTCCAGCTCTCTGCCTATTCCTGTTCTCATGTGGTCTTCATTTATCATGGTCTGTTATTTCTCATTCTCCCTTTCTGTTCTTGATCCAGCTGGGATCTCCTGCTCTCCTAAGCTTTCTTTCCCTCGAATCTTGCCCTTCATTACTCCCACTGTGGTACAGGATGTTCACATAGACCTCATCCATTTCTCTGACATTGGGCGATCCCTGTGTCTTTCTCAGGGTTCCGTTTTCTAGGTAGCCTCCATGGAGTTGTGTACCAGTCTAATCATCTTTGTTTTAGATCTGGTACCCTACTATGAGTGAGTACAAACCATGTTCATCCTTCTGAGTCTGGGTTACCTCACTCAGGATGATTTTTTTCTAAATCCATCCATTTGCCTTCAAACCTCATGATGTCATTGTTTTTCTCTGCTGAGTAGTAATCCATTGTATATATTACCATATTTTCTATATCCATTCTTCAGTTGAAGGGCATCTAGGTTGTTTCCAGGTTCTGGCTATTACAAACAATGCTGATATGAACATAGCTGAGCAAAAGCCCTTGTGGTATGATTGAGCAATCCTTGTGTATATGCCCAGAGTGCTACAGCTGGGTCTTTGGGGAGATGGATTCTCAATTTTCTAAGGAAGTGCCATATTGATTTCCAAAGTGGCTGTACAATCTTGCATTCCTACCATCAGTGGAGGAGAGTTCCCCTTGCTCCAAATCCTCTCCAGCATAAGCTGTCTTCTGTGTTTTTGATCTTAGTCATTCTGACAGGTGTAAGGTGGTATCTCAGAGTCGTTTTGATTTGCATTTCCCAAATAATTAGGGATGTTGAGCAATTTTTTAAATGTCTTCCAGCCATTTGAAATTCCTCTGTTTAGAATTCTCTGTTTAGTTCTACAGCCCATTTCTTAATTTGACTGTTGGGCATTTTGATGTCTACTTTCTTGTGTTCTTTATATATTCTGGATATCAGCCCTCTGTCAGATGTGGGATTGGTGAAGACCTTTTCCCATTCTGTAGGCTGTCGCTTTGTCTTGTTGACCATGTCCTTTGCTCTACAAAAGCTTCTCAGTTTCAACAGGTCTGATTGATTGATTGTTTCTCTCAGTGTCTGTGCTACTGGTGTTATATTTAGAAAGTGATCTCCCGTGCCAATGTGTTCAAGACTACTTCCTACTTTCTCTTCTATCAGGTTCAGAGTAACTGATCTATGTTGAGGTCTTTGATCCACTTGGACTTAAGTTTTGTGCATGGTGACAGATATGGATCTATTTGCAGCCTTCTACATGTTGACATCCAGTTATGCCAGCACCATTTGTTGAATATGCTTTCTTTTTTCCATTGTACGTTTTTGGTTTCTTTGTCAAAAATTATATGTTCATATGTGTGCAGGTTAGTGTCAGGGTCTTCAATTCGATTCCATTGGACCACATGTTGGTTTTCATGCCACTACTAAGCTGTTTTTATTATAGTAGCTCTATAGTAGAGCTTGAGGTTGGGGATTGTGATGCCTCCAGAGGTTGTTTTTTTGTACTGGATTTTTTTGGCTCTCCTGGGTATTTTGTTTTTCCATATGAAGTTGAGTATTATTCTTTCCAAGTCTGTGAAGAATTGTGTTGGTAATTTGATGGGGATGTCATTGAATCTATAGATTGCTTTTGGTAAGATCGACATTTTTGCTATGTTAATCCTGCCAATTTATGAGCATGGGAGATCTTTCCATTTTCTGACATCTTCAATTTCTTTTCTAAGGGACTTAAAGCTCTTATCATATAGGCCCTTCACATGCTTAGTTAGAGTAACCCCAAGGTATTTTATATCATATGTGGCAATTGTAAATGGTGATGTATCTCTGATTTCCTTCTCAGCCTGTTTGTCTATTGTATATAGGAGGGCTAGTGATTTTTTTGAGTTGATCTTGTATCTTGCTATGTTACTGAAGGTGTTTATAAGCTGTATCAATTTCTTGGTTGAATTTTTGGTGTCCCTCATGTATACTATCATGTCATCTGCAAATAGCAAAAGCTTGACTTCTTCCTTTCCAATTTTTATCCCCTTATTATCCTTATGTTGTCTTATTGCTCTGGCTAGAACTTCAAGTACTATATTGAATAAATATGGGGAGAGGGGACAGCCTTGCCTTGTTCCTGATTTTAGTAGTATTGCTTTGAGTTTCTCTACATTTTATTTGATGTTGGCTGTTGGCTTGCTGTAGATTGCCTTTATTATGTTTAGGTATGTTCCCTGTATTCCTGATCACTCCAAGACCTTTATCATGAAGAGATGTTGGATTTTGTTAAATGCCTTTTCTGTGACTAGTGAGATGATCATGTGGCTTTTTTTCTTTGAGTTTCTTTATATCGTGTTATACATTGATGGTCTTTTGTAAGTTGAACCACCCTTGCATCCCTGGGATAAAGCCTACTTGATCATGGTGGATAATTGTTTTGATGTGTTCTTGGAGTCTGTTTGCCAATATTTTATTGAGTATTTTTGCATCAATGTTCATGAGGGAGATCGGTCTGTAGTTCTCTTTCTTTGTTGCATCTTTGTTTGGTTTAGGAATCAAGGTAATTGTAGCCTCATAGAAGGAGTTTGGTAATATTCCTTCTGCTTCTATTGTGTGGAACAATTTAAGGAGTATTGGTATGAAGTTTTCTTTGAAGATCTGGTACAATTCTGCACTGAAACCATCTGGTCCTGGCCTTTTTTTGGTTGGGAGTCTTTTAATGACTGATTCTGTTTCCTTAGGGGTTATTGGAGTATTTAAATGGTTTATCTGGTCTTGATTTAACTTAGGTATGTGATACCTATCCAGAAATTTTCCATTTCTTTTAGATTGTCCAGTTTTGTGGATTAGAGGTTTTTGAAGTATGACCTGATGATTCTCTGGATTTCCTCATTGTCTGTTTTTATGTCCCCCTTTTTATTTCTGATTTTGTTAATTTGGATGCTCTCTCTCTGTCTTTTGGTTACTTCGGATAAGGGTTTGTCTATCTTGTTGATCTTCTCAAAGTACCAACTCATTATTTTGCTCTCTTTATTTCTTTTTTGTTGATTTCAGTTCTCAATTTCATAATTTCCTGGTGTCTGTTCCTCCTGGGAGACTTTCTATCTTCTTATTCAAGGGCTTTCAGGTGAGCTGTCAAGTAACTAGTGTGAGATTTCTCCAACTTCTTTATGTGGGCATTTAGTGCTATGAATTTCCCTCTTAGCACTGCTTTCATAGTGTCCCATAAGTTTGGATATGTGGTGTATTTATTTTCAATGTTCTCTAGGAAGTCTTTAATTTCTTTCTTTATTTCTTCCTTAACCCATCTGTGATTCAGTTGAGCATCATTCAGTTTCAATGAGATTGTAGGGTTTTTGTAGTTTTTTGTGATGTTGATATCTAACTTTAAACCATGGTGGCCCAATAGAACACAGGAGGTTATTCCAATTGTTTTGTATCTCTTGAGATTTGCTTTGTGGCCAAGTATGTGGCTGATTTTAGAGAAGGTTCCATTGGGTGCTGAGAAGAAGGTATATTCTTTTTTGTTCAGGTGTAATGTTATGTAGATATTGAATAAGTACATTTGCGTCATAACAACAGGTAAGTCCATTAATTCTTTGTTAAATTTTAAAATTGTCAGATCTGTCCAGAGGTGAAAGTGGGGTGTTGAAGTCTCCCCCTATTAATGTGTTGGGTTTTATATGTGATTTAAGGTTATTAATGTTTCTTTTACGTATGTGGGTGCCCTTGTATTTGGGGCATAAATGTTCAGAATTGAAACTTCATCTTGGTGGATCTTTCCTGCAATGTGTATGTAATGTCCCTCATCATTTCTTTTGATTGATTTTAGTTTGACATCTATTTTGCTGGATATTAGGATGGCTACACCAGCTTGCTTCTTAAGACCATTTGATTGGAAAGTCTTTTCCCAGCCTTTTGTTCTTAGGAGGTTTCTGTCTTTGAATTTGAGGTGTGTTTCCTGTATGCAGCAGAAAGATGGGTCCTGTTTTCGTGTCCATTACGTTAGTCTGTGTCTTTTTATAGGTGAATTAAGTCCATTAATATTAAGGGATATTAATGACCAGTGATTGTTCATTCCTGTTATTATTTTTATTTTTTGGTGGTAGTGTGTGTCTACTTCTCTTCTTTGGGGTTTACTGCTGTGGTGTTATCTATTGCCTGTGTTTTCATGGGTGTATCTGCCTTCCTTCTGTTGGAATTTTCCTTCTAGTGCTTTCTTTAGGGCTGGGTTTGTGGATAAGTATTGTTTAAATCTGGTTTTGTCTTGGAAGGTCTTGTTCACTCCATCTATGATGATTGAAAGTTTTGCTGGGTATATTAGTCTAGGCTGGCATCCATGGTCTCTTAGTATCTGCAAATATCAGTCCAGATCCTTCTTGCTATCAAAGTCTCCATTGAGAAATTGGGTGTTATTCTGATGGGTTTGCCTTTATAAGTCACTTGGCCTTTTTCCTTTGCTGCCCTTAATATTCTTTCTTTATTCTGGATGTTTAGTTGTTTAATTATGTGGCGAGGGGACATTTTTTTTGCGGGGGGAGTGTCTAGTCTGTTTGGTGTTCTATAGGCTTCTGGTATCTTCATAGGCATTTCCTTCTTATTCTTGGGGAAGTTGTCTTCTATGATCTTGTTAAAAGTGTTTTCTGTGCCTTTGAGTTGGTATTCTTCTCCTTCATCTATCCCTATTATTTGTAGGTTTGGTCTTTTCATGGTGTACCAAATTTCTTGGACAATTTGGGTAATGACTTTGTTGGCTTTAATGTTTTCTGTGACTGATGAGTCTATTTCTTCTAATGTATCTTCAACACCAGAGATCCTCTCTTCTATCTCTTGCATTCTGTTCATTATACTTGCCTCTGAAGTTCCTCTTCGTTTACTCAGATTTTCTATTTCCAGCATTCCTTCTGCTAGTGTCTTCTTCATTTTTTCTATTTCCCTCTTCAGGTCTTAGTTTGTTTCCTTCCTCTGTTTTGTTGCTTTTCCATGATTTTTCTTTCAGGTACTTATTGTTTTCTTCTGCTTTATTTGTCCTTTCCTCTAGATTTTAATAGCATTCTTCCCATTTTTTGTTTGTCTGTTCCTCCACTTTATTTTTGATATCTTCTATACAAGGCTCTAGCCTCTTCATGATATTACTGATAAAGTTGTTTTCTTCTTCTTCTTCCATTCTGTGATGATCAGGTCTAGCTTTCGGTGAAGGGCTAGGTTCTGGTGATGCTGTATTGCTCTTTATTTTGTTGCATGTTCTTCTGCTTTGATGTCTGCCCATCTTCTAGTGCATTCTTTCTTGGTCTTATCAGTGCACTTGGTCTAGACAGACCTGACAGATTTAGGAAGCCTCTCTCTGATCTAGATGGAAGCTCTGGGCTGGATGGGAGCTCTAGTCCAGATGAGAATGCTGGCCGGATGGGAGCTGGGGGCTGGACTCTGAGTCTCAGGAAGTCCCTATGGTCTCCTTATCTTGTCCAGATGGGAGCTACTCTGGTCCAGATGGGAGTTCTAGGTCAGGATGGAAGCTCTATTCCAGATGGGAGTTCTGGGGCAGATGGTAGCTGGGGTCTCTGGTCCAGATGGGAGTTCTAGGGTGGATGGGAGCTGGGGGCTGGTCTCTGAATCTCAGGAAGTGGCTGGGGTGTAGGATAGATGGGTGTGGGGGCAGGGTGTGGAGATTGCAGGGTCTGCCTGTAGTCTTGGAAAAAGCTTATTTTATCTTCAAAAAGTAAATTTACATTTATCTGAATAAAAGTTGATATAAGCTTTGTATTCATGTAATTTTTAGTTCATTAATGACCTTCTAAAATGCACTATCTCTTCAGAAACAAGGTCAAAGTTAATGTATGAATTGTGCTGGAGTTGGTATTCATGCATGAAAAATGCTTTCCTACATATTTTCCTGTGGTGATATATTGTGTCCCTCAAAATATTGTGCACTCTAATAAAGCTTATCTTAGGATAAAGCCACTCACTATATTAAACATAGAAGTCAGGCAATGGTAGGACATGCCTTTATTCCTGGCATACAGGAGGCAGAGATCCATCCAGATCCCCATGAGTTCAAGGCCATACTGGGAAGAGAGCCAGGCATGGTGGCACATGCCTTGAATTCCAACACTAGTTAACCATACAGGTCCAGAGGTCTGTACAGACAGATAGGAGGTGACAAAGGTGAACAGGAGGAGGACGTTATGTAGCTAGACAGAGAGAGGAAGTTATATTTCAGGGACAGAAAGGCATATAGGTATGGGTATATGGCAAGTAGGTCTCTTTGGAGACTGAGGTGTCAGTTTTAACCCCAATTTCTGGTTCCATGTTTTTATTAATAAGACTGTTTAGCAATTCATCTTATATCTGGCGGCCCAGTGTTTGTGGCAAGAATTCACTTAATAGCCGCTTGTGTACTTGCAGGCCCCCAGCCTATGCTGGATGTGCACACAGCCATTGTCTCCACCCCATGGGGACCAGAGTGTCTTTGGCTTTTTCTCTCCTGGTGGGTTGTGGGCTCTCTCTGGATTCCCATCCTGGACTGATACTACACTAGGTAGCTGCTTTGAAACTCCCTTGGACTTCTACTGTTCCACGTAGTCAACAGATTCGGTGAGTTAATTAAGATATCTTAATGGGAGGAATTAGTTAAAAGAGAATTTTTACAATGGGTGGAATTTTGTTTCTATTTGATAACACATTAGGAAGTATAAAAATTGAACGATTAAATGAGTGGATAATTAATGTTGATGGAATTTATATTACATCAATTATGAATATTATTTATTTGATCATTTTTATTTTAGCACTAAAAAAGTTGGTCAATCTGAGTGCCAATATAAAAGTTTTAGAAAAATCTTGTTAAAACAAATTATAGAGATATTCAGACCCAGACAGAAAAATTTAAAAGTGAATCTATCTCAACATTCAATTATATGGTTACAAAGAAACAGCGTAAGGTTACCAGAGAGAAAACACTAATCTACCTGGTCACCTTACAGGAATAGCTAAATGCTCAAGGCTGTGTACAAGCTAACTGGACTCCAAAGGAAATGTTATATTTGAGATTTAAAGAAGCTAGAGTATCATATGGTATGTATTCTCCATTTGTAAAGCAGATGCTAAACTCGTGGTCGACTTGTAATAGAATTATCCCTCAGGACTGAAAAGAATTGGTTATAGCACTACTAGAGGTTGGGCCACAGTTACAGTAGAGAACCTGATGGAAAGAGCAGCCAAAGACTATAGAACAATGATGTATCACTAGAGGTATTTAAATTTCTCAAAATCAACTTCTTGGAGAAGCCAATCATACTGATATACAAAGATAATCTTTGTATGATGACCACACCCTAATTCTGTGCCACAGGGCAGTCATGAATGCATGGTACAGAATTGAAGGAGCAGGGAAGAAAATTGAGTCATATACAGGCCCCCCCCCAAATCTTCACAGATTCCTTATAAATTCTATCTACAGGAGTATATAAAATGATACTAAATTCAGATGCTCGACAGATAATAATTGAATCTCTGGTTTTGAGAATGCCAATGTAGCATACTAAGGGTAATTAGGCCATTAAAGGCAAGATCAGCACCATTGGATGACTAGATCCATGATACAATTAATATTGAGTCTCATGACCATGATAAGTGGATAGGAGAGATGATTTCAAGAGGTTTGAAGAAAAATAATAGTGTTAGATGCTTTAACACCCAGAAAGGGACTGGAAAACTTTGTGTTCTTAGAAACAATGTTTCTTCAAGGAACAATGACAACAGATCTCTCTTCCTTTCTGGATTATGTGGAAGGTGTGGTAAAGGCAAATATTGCACTAACAAATGTAGATCACCAAGGGACAGACAAGGTAATCCTTTGCCTTTGACAAGAGGAAACTCCCTGAGGGGCCTCTTGCAGGACCCCATGGAAAATTGAATTCAGTCCTTTCCTGCCATCATAGAAGAAACCACCTCTCAGAGTATTTAAATAACCAAATGCCTATTGATAAAAATAAATAGATAAATAAATAAATAAACATATTGCCTGGGGTGACAGAACAGCTATAGCAGAGTGAACAGAAATTTCAGGAGAAGCCATAAAATGATTTTTTAGCAAACTTCTATAAATGAACAAAGACCAATATTAAAAACGTGAATAAGTGACATTCCCATGGAAGGTCTTATAGACTCGGGTGCAGATGTCACAATAATTGCACCAGAATCTTGGATTCCAAATTGGCCTTTTCAGGAGGTAAATGTGCTACTGTTAGGGATTGGAACATTACTTCAAGTGAAACACAGCACAAGATGAATAGAATTCACAGGGCCAGAAGGACAAAGAGGAAAATTAAAGCCATATGTGGCTAATATAGCTATGAATTTATGGGGCAATGATGTATTGCAACAATCGAATACCCAGATTAATATTCTTCCAACTTCAGAAACAAACAGTAAACTAACAATATGTTTCTGAGAAATATTAGAAGATATTATAAAGAACAGTGACCAGCCATCCAGATTGTACAAGAACAGGGTAAACCAGTTGCTGATATTTCAAAGACACCAACAGCTCTATATTTAAAATGGTTAATAAATAAGCCTATACAGGTTCAGCAATGAACTTTAACAATAGAGAAAATGCATGCCTTGGAAGAGCTGATACAAGAGCAGTTAAATGCTCAGCATATTGAAGAATCAACTACCTCTTGGAATTTTCTTGTGTTTGTTATTAAAAATAAATTTGGTAAGTGGAGGATGGTAATAGACTTAAGAGCAATTACAAGGTAATTCAGCCAATGGGATCTCTACAATCTGGAATTATTTTGCCTACTCTGTTACCTAAAGGATGATAGCCTAATATTTATCAATTTAAAAGACTGTTTCTTTTCAATACCCTTAAAGAAAAAGACAGAGCAAGTTTTGCCTCCACAATGCCTAATTATAATAGTTCTCAACCAGTTAAGAGATATCAATGGAGTGTTCTCCCACAGGGAATGTTAAATAGCCCAACCCTGTGTCAGTATTTTATATGACAGACTTTGGAAGTAATATGTAAACAATTTCCTGAATCTATAATTTAACATTACATGGATGATATTTTTCTAGCTGATTCAAATGCAGATATATTAAAAAGAATGTTTGAAGAAGTAAAGGAAATTTGGCCTTGTTGGAAATTACAAATTGCTCCTAAAAAGACACAAAGAGGAAATTCTATGCTGTGGCTATTACTCTGTATGCTGTGAATGTGCTGCTCTGATTTGGTTAATAAATAAAATGGGGATTGGCCAGTATCCAGGCAGGAAGTATTGTATAGGCAGAATAATCAGAGAAGAGAATTTTGGGAACAGGAAGGCTGGGTTAGGAGTCACCAGACAGACACAGAAAAAAAAAACACAAGATATAAAGATAATGGTAAGCCATGAGCCATGTGGCAAGGCATTGTTTTATAGAAATTGGTTAATTTAAGATGTAAGATCTAAATAGGAAGAAACCTGAGCCATTAGGCAGTATAGTTTTAATTAATATAAGCCTCTGTGCGTTTATTTGGGTCTAAAAGGCCTCAGGCCTGGGTAGGACTGAAAAAAACTCCAGCTACAATTATATTCATTATTTAGGGTATAAAATAGGTCTACAAACAATTAGACCCCAAAAGGTGCAATTTAGGAGAGAACGATTGCAGACTCTTAATGACTTTCAAAGATTATTCAGAGATATTTCTACAGACTGTAATTGGGGTTAAAAAAATGATGAAATGAATAATTTGTTCAAAACCTTAGAAGGTGACAAGGACTTCAATAGTCCAACAGAATTACCAGCTGAATCTGAAAGAGAATTGGCTTAGGTGGAAAAGAAAGTACAGGAAGGACATGTGGATTGCTTGGATCAAAAGCTAGATTGCATTTGGTTATTTTGCCCTCTAAGCATTCTCCTGCAGAAATTTTAGTGCAGAGGGAAGATATTATATTGGAATAGATATTTCCACCTTATAAATAGATTTTTATGCATGGCAACTGAGATGGATCTATTTGCAGCTTTCTACACATTGACATCCAGTTATGCCAGCCCTATTTGTTGAAGATGCTTTCTTTTTTCCATTGTATAGTTTTGGTTTCTTTGTCAAAAATTATATCTTCATAGGTGTGCAGATTAATGTCAGGGTCTTCAATTTGATTCCATTGGCCCACATGGTGGTTTTTATGCCAGTACCAGGCTGTTTTTTTTTTTTTTTTTTTTTTTTTTTTTTTTTTTTTTTTTTACTGTAGCTCTATAGTAGAGCTTAAAGTCAGGGATTGTGATGTCTCCACAGATTTTTTTATTGTTCAGGATTTTTTTTTTTTTTTGCTATCTTGGGTTTTTTGTTTTACCATATGAAGTTGAATATTGTTCTTTTCAGGTCAGTGAAGAATTGGGTTGGGATTTTGATGGGTATTGCACTGAATCTGTAGATTGCTTTTGGTAAGATTGCCATTTTTACTATGTTAATCCTGCCTATCCATGAGCATGGGAGATCTTTCCATTTTCTGACATCTTTAATTTCTATTTTCAGGGACTTATAGTTCTTGTCATATAGGACCTTCACTTGCTTAGTTAGAGTAACCACAAGGTATTTTATATCATTTGTGGCTATTGTAAAGGGTGATGTATCTCTGATTTCCTTCTCAGCCTGTTTGTCTATTGTATATAGGAGGGCTACTGATTTTTTTTTAGTTAATCTTGTATCCTGCTACATTGCTGAAGGTGTTTATAAGCTGTATGAGTTCCTTGGCCAAATTTTTGGTGTCCCTCATGTATACTATCATGTCATCTGCAAATAGCAAAAGCCTGATTTCTTCCTTTCCAATTTGTATTCCCTTGATCTCCTTATGTTGTCATATTGCTTTGTTAGAACTTCAAGTACTATATTGAATAAGTATGGGGAGAGGGGACAGCCTTGCCTTGTTCCTGATTTTCGTGGTATTGCTTTGAGTTTCTCTACCTTTTATTTGATGTTGGCTGTTGGCTTGCTGTAGATTGCCTTTATTATGTTTAGGTATGTTCCCTTTATTCCTGATTTCTCCAAGACCTTTACCATGAAGGGTTGTTCGATTTTGTCAAATGATTTTCCAGCATCTAATGAGATGTGAGATGATCATGTGTTTTTTTTTTTTCTTTAACTTTGTTCATATGATGTATTACATTGATGGACTTTCATATGTTGAACCACCCTTGTATTCCTGGGATAAAGCCTACTTAATCATGGTGGATAATTGTTTTGATATGTTCTTGCAGTCTGTTTGCCAGTATTTTATTGAGTATTTTTGCATCAGTGTTCACAAGGGAAATTGGTCTGTAATTCTCTTTCTTGGTTACAACTTTGTTTAGCTTAGGAATCAGGGTAATTGTAGCCTCATAGAAGGAGTTTGCTAATATTCCTTCTATTTCTACTGTGTGGAACAATTTATAATTTAAAGAGTATTGGTATTAACTCTCCTTTGAAGATCTGGTAGATTTGTGCACTGAAACCATCTGGTCCTGTGCTGTTTTTGGTTAGGAGACTTTTAATGATTGATAATATTTACTTAGGGATTATTGGATTATTTAAATAGTTTATCTGGTGTTTATTTAACTTGTATTTGGTACCTATCCAAAAAATTATCCATTTCTTTTAGATTTTCCAGTTTTTGTGGAGTACACTTTTTTGAAGTATGACCTGATGATTTTCTGGATTTCCTCACTGTTAGTTGTTATGTCTCCCTTTTCATTTCTGATTTGTTAATTTGGATGCTCTCTCTCTGCCTTTTGGGTAGTTTGGATAAGGTCTTGTCTATCTTGTTGATTTTCTCAAGGAACCAACTCTTTGTTTCATTAATTTTTTGTATTTTTTTGTTTCTATTTTATTGATTTCAACTCTCAATTTGATAATTTCCTGGCATCTATTCTTCCTGGGTGACTTTGCTTCTTCTTGTTCTAGAGCTTTTCAGGTGTGCTGTTAAGTCATTCATCTGAGATTTCTCCAACTTCTTTATGTGGGCATTTAGTGCTTTGAATTTCCCTCTTAGCACTGCTTTCATAGTGTCCCATAAGTTTAGGTATGTGGTATATTCATTTTCATTGATCTCTAGGAAGTGTTTAATTTCTTTCTTTATTTCTTCCTTAACCCATTGGTGATTCAGTTGAGCATTATTCAGTTTCCATGAGATTGTAGGTTTTCTGTAGTTTTTTTCTGTTGTTGAAATATAACTGTAAACCATGGTGGTCTGATAGAACACAGGAGGTTATTCCAATTGTATCTGTTGAGAATTGCTTTGTGGTCAAGAATGTGGTTGATTTTAGAGAAGGTTCCATGGAGTGCTGAGAAGGTATATTCTTTTTTGTTTGGATGGAATGTTCTGTGGATATCAATTAAGTCCATTTGAGTCATAACATCAGTTTAGTCCTTTATTTATCTATTAAGTTTCAATTTGGCAGATCTGTCCAGAGGTGAAAGTGGGGTGTTAAAGTCCCCCACTATTAATATGTGGGGTTTTATATGTGAAGCTTTAGTAATGTTACTTTTACATATGTGAGTGCTCTTGTGTTTGGGGCATAAATGTTCAGAATTGAAACTTCATCTTGGTGGATCTTTGTGTGTTTAGGTATGTTCCCTCTATACCTGTTTTCTCCAAGACCTTTATCATGAAGGGGTGTTCTATTTTGTCAAATGCTTTTTCAGCATCTAGTGAGATGATCATGTGTTTTTTTTTTCTTTCAGTTTGTTTATATGATGTATTGTTACATTGATGGACTTTATATATTGAACCACCCTTGCATCTGTGGGATAATTCCTACTTACTCTTGGTGGATAATTGTTTTGATGTGTTGATGTGTATGAGTATGTAATGCCATTCTTGATCTATTTTGATTGATATTAGTTTGAAGTCTATTTTGCTGGATATTTGTCACGACCACCTCGACCAGCAAGGAAGACACAACACCAAGCTCTTCTTTTAGCAGTTTATTCAGGAACCTTGAGCAATCTTCTTACTCTGGGGGGAGCCGTCCCTCAGCCCTAATAGCCTCTGGGTAGCCAACCCTAAACCACCACGTGGGCATCTCGGACATGTCCGCTATATGGAAGCAAGCCAGATCCTAAAGCCAAGCCGAATATGGAGTTGTTTACTACCGAGAGCACTCACCATCAAGAAGGTGGAAGGCAGAAGCCAGTGCCATCTTTAGAGTACGGCATGCAGCTCTCTACAGATATTAGGATGGCTACACCAGCTTGCTTCCTAAGAATATTTGATTGGAAAGTCTTTTCCCAGCCTTTTATTCTTAGGTAGTGTCTTTCTTTGAATTTGAGGTGTGTTTCTTGTATGCAGCAGAAAGTTGGGTCCTGCTTGTGTATCCATTCTGTTAGCCTGTGTCTTTCTATAGGTGAATTAAATCCATTGATATTAAGGGATATTAATGACCAGTGATTGTTCCTGTTATCTTTTGGTGGTAGTGTGTGTGTACTCCTCCTTTTTGGTGTTGATTGCTTGTGGTGGTATATATTGCCTGTGTTTGTGTGGGTGTATCTGACTTCCTTTGGTTAAATTTTTCCTTCTAGTGCTTTCTGTAGGGCTGGGTTTGTGATAAGTATTGTTTAAGTCTGGCTTTGCCTTAGAATGTCTTGTTCACTCCTTCTATGATGATTGAAAGTTTTGCTGGGTATATTAGTCTAGGATGGCATCCATTGTCTCTTAGTTTCTGCATTACATCTGTCCAGGTTCTTCTGGCTTTCAAAGTCTCCATTGAGAAATTGGGTGTTATTCTGATGGGTTTGCTTTTATAAGTCACTTAGCTTTTTTCCTTTGCTTCTCTTAATATTCTTTCTTTATTCTGTATGTTTAGTTGTTTAATTATTATGTGGCAAGGGGACATTTTTGGGTGGTCTAGTCTGTTTGGTATTCTATAGGTTTCTTGTATCTTCATAGGCATTTCCTTCTTTAAGTTGGGAAAATTTTCTTCAGTGTTCTTGTTGAATATATTTTCTGTGGCTTTGAGTTGGTATTCTTCTCCTTCCTCTATCCCTATTATTCTTAGGTTTGTTTTTTTCATGGTGTCTCAGATTTCTTGGACATTTTGTGTTATAATTTTTTTGCAACTGATATTTTCTTTGACTGACTAATCCATTTCCTCTATTGTATCCTCTACACCAGAGATCCTCTTTTCCATCTCTTATATTCTGTTGGTTATGCTTGCACCTGTGTTTCCTGTTCATTTACTCAGGTTTTATATTTCCAGCATTCCCCCTCTTTGTGTCTTCTTCATGTTTGTATTTCCCTTTTCAGGTCTTGGACAGTTGTTTCATTGCTTTTTCATGGTTTTCTTTAAGGGATTAATTATTCTCTTCTGCTTTATTTGTCTTTTCCTGTATTTTTTTTATAGAGTTCTTTTCATTTTTTGTTTGACTTTTTATTTTCTTTATTGATTTCCTTCACTTTTGTTTATCATTTCCTCAATTTCATTTTTTTTCTTTAAAATTCTCTAGCTTCTTCATGATATTATTCTTAAGGTTTCTTTCTTCTGCTTCTTCCACTTTGTTATGTTCAGGTCTTGCTGTAGGAGGAGGGCTAGGTTCTGCTGATGCTGTATTGCTCTTTATGTTGTTGTATGTACTTCTGCCTTGATGTCTGCCCATCTCCTTGTTGATTAGTTCTTCCTCTTATCAGGGCTCTTGGTCAAGTCAGACCTGACAGATTCAGCATTTCAGGAAGCCCTTCTTGGTCCAATTAGAGGTGGTAGATACTACTTCTCAGAAAGCCACTCTTTATATAATCAGGGCTGGCAGATTTCCTGTCTCCTGAGTTTACTCTTGGTCCAATGATGGCTCTTTGTCCAATGAGAGTTCTCTCTTCTTCTGGACCAGGTGGGAGCTCTCTGGGCTAGATGGGAATCTCTCTGGGCCTGATGAGAGCTCTCTGGGCCAGATGGGAGCTCTCTGGGCCAGATGGGAGCTGGGGGCTGGTCTCTAAGCCTCAGGAAGTGGTTGGGGCCAAGTTGGGTGGATCTTCCCCAGGAACGAATGGTTGGTGCCCAGGAATGGGACCTAGGCACAGGCCTTCCTGGGTATTCAGAATGTGTAATTTTCATTGTCAATTTCTCAAAATTGTTTTTGATTGCGCTACACTCACGTCATATTTATACATTTATTCTTGTCAGAGAAAGACACATTACTTTAATTTATACTGGATTTTTAAGTGAACATGCTGACAAGACTTTATTTATTATTTAAACCATGGGGTGAAGATTCATTCACCATATTCTTTAAATTCATTTAAATTTTTGACAAAACTGCAGAAATATCTCATAGTTTCAAAAAAAGGACTGCATTTAAACTACAGTTCAGGGCATATTTTTGTTGTAATTTCTAACACCTAAAATATGAAGCTATTAAACTGGAAAAGAGAAACAAAAACAAGTCACTATATACAGCAGGTAAATGAGATAAATACACATGGACTTCATAAATGAAATGAAAGATTAAGAATAACTCAGTGGTTTTAAATTACTTTCTTTTTCCTGACTTTTCATCCTGACTTTAATGATGCTTTCTCCATATATTACTATTGTATAATATGATGAGTGCTAGAAATAATATTATAGTTTCCTCTGAGTTATAAGAACTTTTATTTGGCTGTTATAATCAGTACTTTGTGTGAATACATTTCAATTTTTTTCTTTGATATAATGATCCTTGCTAGATTTCAAAAAGTTTGGAAACTACTAATGCTATATTTATTTTACCAAATGATATACTATCTAAAAATGTTTGTCATCCCAATAGCTGGCTCAAAGTAAGTGATCACAGATATTTTGGAATGCATATGTAAATAACTGAATGCATGCATGAATAAATCACTGCAGGTAAGGTCATAAGAGAAACTGAAGTGCTATTTTCAGAAATGATTCTTTGGAGAAGCATTTAAGCATATGAAATCATCTTGAAGTGAGGCAAAAGCAATATTTGTGTTTCAATATGCATATGAAGTATATCAAGACAAAGTTAATGTTTATATGAGTCATATAGATATTAGGAAACAGCTTCTTGGCCATATTTGAATGAAACATATACCTAAAGCAATTTCTCCAATACTTTCTAGATGTACTTTCTTTTAAGTGACCTTGAACACTGTCAACATACAGAAACATTCTGTTATGTGAAATCTTATTTCAAATCCCAGATTTTTGTGAATTTGTGTAAGTTTTAGATTTAGTCAGCCTTTGTTTTTTTTATTTGTAAACTAAGAATATAATCACACACCTAACAGAATGAACATCAGATAATACATGCAAAGCTAGTAGAGTACTAACTAACCCATGATAACTATTACTTTTCTTGTACTCAATATGGTTCCTAAAATTTCCCCCTTATTTGTTAATTGATCCAGAATACTATTTGATCCCACATTCCTGTACATCTCTATGTATTTGATGTTTTACTTTCTCATCACTCATTGGTATTAGAGTGTTTTTCATCAGAAGTCTTAAATCTTCAGCTTGTCCTTTCTATTTATTCATCAAGAAGCCCTGAGAAATGAGTTCTCTCTGTTATGGTTAGTTTTATATCTCCTTGACATAAAATATAATAATCTGAGAGGAAGGAACATCAATTGACAAAATGCCTTCATGAGATCAGGCTGTAGGCAAGCTTGTACAGTATATTCTTAATCATTGATTGCTGTAGGAAGGTCTAGACTATTGTGGACAGTTCTATGGCAACTACTCCAAAACGAGGTGTTGAATGTGCTGCATGAACAACAGGTGACACTTCCTATGAAATCATTTATGGGCTCTCATCTCAGACATTTTAATTCAGGTAGACTCTAGTACTGGATCTGGGAAACTTTTATAAAAAGAAACAGCAAAATACCATTTAAAGTGACATTGATTCTTGGTAAGTTTTAGTAACCAATTACCTACACTGTTTATTCATCGCTAATGCTGTGGATCCAAAAAAAAAAAAAAAAAAAAAAAAAAACCTTGCCATAAAGGTGCTCCTAGAAAATGGTAACATACAGAGTTGAGTTCATGTGCTTGGGTCCTATTAGACTAGTATATTGAGAGTGGGCATTACTAAAATCAATAAAAAGAGATGATGAAGGACATTACACACATCACAGGAAAGATCCACCAAAATGAAGTCTCAATTCTGAACATTTATGCCCAAAACACAAGGGCACACATATGTGTAAAAGGAACATTACTAAAGCTTAAATCACATATAAAACCCCACACATTAATAGTGGGAGACTTCAACACCCCACTTTCACCTCTGGACAGATCGGCCAAATTGAAACTTAACAGATGGACTTAACTGATGTTATGGCTCAAAAGAAATTAATAGCTATCTACAGAACATTCTACCTGAACAAAATAGAATAAACCTTCTTCTCAGCACCCCATGGAACCTTCTCTAAAATCGACCACATACTTACTTGGCCACAAAGCAAATCTCAACAGATACAAAACAATTGGAATAACCTCCTGTGTTCTATCGGACCACGATGGTTTAAAGTTAGATTTCAACAACAGAAAACACTACAGAAATCCTACAATCTCATGGAGACTGAATAATGCTCAACTGAATCACCAATGGGTTAAGGAAGAAATAAAAATAAAGAAATTAAAGACTTCCTAGAGATCAATGAAAATGAATACACCACAAACTTATGGGACACTATGAAAGCAGTGCTAAGAGGGAAATTGATAGCACAAAAAGAAGCTGGAGAAATCTCACGCTAGTGACTTGACAGCACACCTGAAACCCCTTGAACAGGAAGAAGCAAAGTCTCCCAGGAGGAACAGATGCCAGGAAATTATCAAATTGAGAGCTGAAATCAATAAAATACAAATAAAGAGAACAATACAAAGGATTAATGAAACAAGGAGTTGGTTCTTTGAGAAGATCAACAAAATAGACAAGCCCTTATCCAAACTAACTAAAAGACATAGAGGGAACATCCAAATTAACAAAATCAGAAATGAAAAGGGGTACATAAAAACAGACAATGAGGAAATCCAGGGGATCATCTGGTCATACTTCAAAAACCTCTACTCCACAAAGCTGGAAAATCTAAGACATGGATAAATTTCTGGATAGGTACCACATACCTAAGTTAAATCAAGACCAGATAAACCATTTACATAGTCCAATAACCCCTAAGGAAATAGAATCAGTCATTAAAAGACTCCCCCCCAAAAAAAGCCCAGGACCAGATGGTTTCACTGCAGAGTTCTACCAGATCTTCAAAGAAGACTTAATACCAATACTCTTTAAATTGTTCCACACAATAGAAGCAGAAGGAATATTACCAAACTGTTTTCTGAGAATTGTAGGTAATTGTAGAATTACCTCAATTCCTAATCCAAACAAAGATGCAAGAAAGAAAGAAAACTACAGACTGATCTCCCTCATGAACATTGATGCAAAAATACTCAATAAAACACTGGCGAACAGACTCCAAAAAAATTATCCACCATGATCAAGTAGGCTTCATCCCAGTAATGCAAGGGTGGTTCAACATGCGAAAGTCTGTCAGTGTAATACACTATATAAACAAACTCAAAGGAAAAAATAAACACATGATCATCTCACTAGATGCAGAAAAGGCATTCTATAAAATCTGACACCCCTTCATGATAAAGGTCTCAGAGCAATTAGGAATACAGGGAGCATTCCTAAACATAATGAAGGCAATCTACAGCAAGCCAACAGCCAACATCAAATTAAATGGAGAGAAACTCAAAGAAATACCACTAAAATCAGGAACAAGGCAAGGCTATCACCTCTCCCCATACTTATTCAATATATTACTTGAAGTTCTAGCCAGAGCTATAAGACAACATAAGGAGATTAAGGGGAAACAAATTGGAAAGGAGGAAGTCAAGCTTTCCCTATTTGCAGATGACATGATAGTATATATGAGTGACCCCAAAAATTTCAACCAACTGATACAGCTAATAAATACCTTCAGCAACATAGTAGGATACAAGATCAACTAAAAAAAATCAGTATCCCTCCTATATACCATAGACAAACAGGCTGAGAAGGAAATCAGAGATACATCACCTTTTACAATAGCCACAAATGATATAAAATACCTTGGGGTTACTCTAACTAAGCATGTGAAGGACTTATGACAAGAACTTTAAGTCCCTTAAAAAAGAAATTGAAGAAGATGTCAGAAAATGGAAAGACCTCCCATGGTCATGGATAGGAAGGATTAACATAGTAAAAATGGCGATCTTACCAAAAGCAATCTATAGATTCAACGCAATCCCCATCAAATTACCAACACAATTCTTCACAGATCTGGAAAGAATAATAGTCAACTTCATATGGAAAAACAAAAAACCTGGGACAGCCAAAAAAAATCCTGTACAATAAAACAACCCCTGGTGGCATCACAATCCCTGACCTCAAGCTCTACTCTAGAGCTACCGTAATAGAAACAGCTTGTTACTGGCATAAATACCAACATGTGGACCAGTGGAATTGAAGACCCTGACATTATCCCACACACCTATGAACATATAATTTTTTACAAAGAAGCCAAAAATATACAATGGAAAAAAGAAAGCATCTTCAACAAATGGTGCTGGCATAACTGGATGTCAATGCTTAGAAGGCTGCAGACAAATCCATATCTGTCACCGTGCACAAAACGTAAGTCCAAGTGGATGAAAGACCTCAACATAAATCAGTTACTCTGAACCTGATAGAAGACAAAGTTGGAAGAACTCTTGAACCCATTGGCACCAGAGATCATTTTCTAAATATAACACCAGTTGCATAGACACTGAGAAAAACAATCAATCAATGGGACCTGTTGAAACTGAGAAGCTTTTGTAGTGCAAAGGACATGGTCAACAAGACAAAGTGACAGCCTACAGAATGGGAAAAGGTCTTCACCAACCTCACACCTGACAGAGGGCTGATATCCAGAATATATAAAGAACTCAAGAAATTAGTCATCAAAATGCCCAACAGTCCAATCATGAAATGGGCTATAGAACTAAACAGAGAATTCTCAACAGAGGAAGTTCAAATGGCTGAAAGACATTTAAGGAATTGCTCAACATCCCTAATTATCTAGGAAATGCAAATCAAAACAACTCTGAGATACCACCTTATACCTGTCAGAGTGGCTAAGATCAAAAACACAGAAGACAGCTTATGCTGGAGAGGATGTGGAGCAAGGGGAACTCTCCTTGACTGCTGGTGGGAATGCAAGGTTGTACAGCCACTTTGGAAATCAATATGGTGCTTCCTTAGAAAATTGGGAATCCATCTCCCCCAAGATCCAGCTGTAGCACTCTTGGGTATATACCCAAGGGATGCTCATTCACACCACAAGATATTTGCTCAGCTATGTTCATATCAGCATTGTTTGTAATAGCCTGAACCTGGAAACAACCTAGATACCCTTCAACTGAAGAATGGATAAAGAAGATATGGTACATATACACAATGGAATGCTACTCAGCAGAGAAAAACAATGACATCATGCGGTTTGCAGGCAAATGGATTGATCTAGAAAAAATCATCCTGAGTGAGGTAACCCATCAGAAAAACAAACATGGTATGTACTCACTCATAGGAGGATATTAGATGTAAAACAAAGATGACTAGACTGCTACACAGCTCCAGGGAGGCTACCTAGAAAATGGGACCCTAGGAAAGACACAGGGATCACCCAATGACAGAGAAATGGATGAGATCTACATGAACAACCTGGATGACAGTGGGAGTAATGAAGGGCAAGACTTGAGGAAAAGAAAGCTTAGGGGCGCAGTAGATCCCAGCTGGATCAAGAACAGAAAGGGAGAACAAGGAATAACAGACCATGATAAATGATGACCACATGAGAACAGAAATAGGCAGAGTGCTGGAGAGGTTCCCAGAAATCCACAATGATATATCCTCTGTAGACTGCTGGCAATGGTTGAGAGAAAGCCTGATCTGACCTAGTCTGGTGATCAGATGGCCAAACAGCCTAACAGTTGAGCTCGAACTCTCTTCCAATAACTGATGGAAGTTGATGCCGAGATCCTCAGCCAGCCCCCAGGTTGAACTCCAGGAGTCCAATTGTCGAGAAAGAGGAAGGACTGTAAGAGCATGAATTGTTGAGCCCAAGATTGGAAAAAGCACAGGGACAAATAGCCAATCAAATGGAAGCACATGAATTATGAACCAAAGGCTGTGGAGCCCCCAGCTGGAGTAGGCCCTCTGGATAAGTGAGACAATTGAATAGCTTGAACTGTTTGGGAGACATCCAGGCTATGGGACCAGGACCTGTCCTTGGTGCATGAGCTGGTTGTTTGGACCCTTGGGCTTACACAGGGACACATTCTCAGCCTGGAAGGAGGGGACTGGACCTGCCTGGGCTGAATCCACCAAGTTTAGATGAATCCCCAGGGGAGTCTTGGCCCTGGAGAAGATAGGAATGGAGGGGAGGGTCTGGGGGGAAAGTTCGGGTGGGGGTGGTAAGGGGGAGGACAGGGAACCCTTGGATAATATGTAAAATTAAAACACAAATAATAATAATAATAATAATAATAATAATAATAATAATAATAAATAAAAAGAAAGTGGGCATTAGAGTGAAAAGTTTGTGTATTTGGGTATCTAACTTTGATTTAATTTACAGCATAAAATTGACCTAATATTGCTTACTTTAAAAGGTTCATTAATGGGTTCAATGACATATTTGTGAAATCATTACAAAATAAATTTACTTATACAGAAGTGGAAGCTACCAACCATTATTCTGTTTTTCAAATTTTACTTTCCAGATGCAATGCTGTGATAGATTTAAGTTCCAGGGTAAATTCATCTCCTTTTGCATATAAACTATGGTTATCACTTCATATTGTTTTCCTTAATCTGGATTTTCACCTCTGGTCTTGTGACTTGCATTTGTATGTAGGACATTGGAATGACTGATGCAATACAATATTTGGAATATAAGTGCATAATTCAGTACTCATTTCCCCCATTTCAATGCTAGGAACAGAATATTTCATAACTAATATACTGAAATCAAAAAATTGAGGAATACTTTCATCAGACATCCACTATGTCCTTGATAAGTTCCAATTTGAAAAGCTACCTTGCTAAACCCAGCAAATCTAACATAAATTTAATCAGTCCGAGGTGAGCCAGGCCATGTGTGTAAGTCATATTGACATAATATTTGACTTATCCATTGCAGCCTGAAGCTGAGTCATCTAAGAAGCCTTGCAGATTCATAGCAAAACAATTATTCATTTTCCTCTTTGGTTTGAATGGCTTGTTAAGTAGGTATAGTCAAGCTAATATTTATTCTTAGAAGATTCTATTAATACTTTCCAATGTTTATCAGTTATCAAATTTCCCAAAGCCAGACACATCAGAAATAAATATCAGCATCTGACATTTCTATTTATTTAGCAGAAGTTGTTCTCATGTCAAAATAGAGTAGTTGTAGACATGTCTTAAATTAGATTTATGCTTCTATAAATCATCCTCAGAATATCACATAGACATCTTTTTGTGCATGGATAGGTGTAGTTGTTAATTTTGAATTTACTATTTTCTATTTAGCCCAAGCTATCTTGAATTCACAACAGCTACACTGTTGCCAGATCCTCCTGAGTTCTGGATTTACAGGTGTGTGCTACTAAGCATAGTTTGCTCTTTGTTATTACAAGTATTACAATGATGAATCTCACTACTCCTCTTTCTTCTCTTCCTCTTCCATCATCTCTTGTTTTTCTTGCTGCTCCTCCTCTTTCTTTTCTTACCCTTCTCCTCTGCTCCTCCTCCACCACCTCTCTTCCTCCTCATCTTTTATTATGTTCTACCCTTCTCCTCCTCTTTCCTTCTTTTCTTCTTCACAGGAGTATCTATGGAACACATGGTCCCCAGAATTTTAGGCAGGTCTTTAATTACTAAGCTATACTATGAACCCACAAACTGCTTAGCCACTTGGGTAAACAACTATGTGAAGAGAATTTTTAAACTGTGTTGTACTTATCACAATTTAAAAACAGACAGCACAGCTGGATTCTTAGCACAGGAAAAGTTCAACATAAGCATGGATGAACTTTTTTCACCAACTCAAAACTGCTGTCACAGAAAGCCCTGTATGATCCTCAGCACACCAATCAGGAAGGTTCACCTTGACCTTTGAGTGGAGTTTTGTACAACCTCTCTGATGTTTGTACACTTCACAGGAGGAACATGGTTCTATCCTACCTTGTCTGTATTGCTATGGCCAGCAGCATTCTCAGCCTGTAGAGCTTGTTGTAATAAAGAGCTAAGGGAGTGGCAGAAAACCGTATTAGTACCAACTTGGAAGAAATACTAGTGTAATTTGTTCCAATAAAGTTTATTTTTATTTTCTTACCATTGAGATTTGGATTACACTTGATTGCATTTTTTTATTTCAGTTATTTAGCTGTGCTCTAGCTTATATATTACTTGAATAGCATTTTATGGTTTTCTGTTATTTTTCTGTACTCATTCTATAATATTTCACTACTATTTCTAATTCTAACAAATGTATGTTCCCTATCACATAGACCTCATTTCTTGTCTTCACCCTTTCCCATGGCTTTATCTTTGTGCTTACTTCATAATTTTTAATTATCTTAACTCAACAAACTCTAAATTATTTTTCCCTTGATGCTACCCTCTCTGAATATTAGCAAAACAAGTGAAATATACATCTTTTATTCCAAGTTAACATGGGTCTTCTCATAAATAATTATATCATTTATTGAAGATGGTTTTCCTGCTAAATAATAGTAGAAAATATAAACTTAACTAATTACAACTCACAAGGAAGATTAATAAAACAAGACAATGAAAAACAGTGGAAAATGGAAAAAAAAATTGGAGAACACACCCATCCCAGTAGATTTGTAAAACCTCAATAAAGGATATGAGAAAACAAAAAAATGACAATGTCACCATTTCACAATTCCTTAATACTGGAAATCAAAGATAATGACATAGTTGAAATACCAGAAATAGATTTCAGGCTCTTACTTTTAAAAAGGATCTATGACCACATTGAGAACTCAATAGTAAATGAGCTCAGAATCCCAAAGTACTCCAAATGGATTAGGTAGCCCCACACCTCCAAGTCTGCCACTTGTAGCACACATAGCCTTTTTCTTAGGTCAGCTCTACTACACAACACCAATTCTCAATGGACATCCTAGGTTCTCCACTTAAAAGCTATGCTTCACCATCACAACTAGACACAGTAGCTATGCAGAGTCTACTTGCAGGGAATCTGAACCTACTATCTATTTCCTCACACCCATGGCTCTCTGGAACCAAGAGAGAAAATTTATGAATCTCTCAATATTGTAGCTTTTATGCCTACAAAACATTACTACATACACAATTCTGCCAGCTTGGTGTGGAGCATTCCTCCCTTGGACTACAGTTGTTTCAGATTTGAAGTGCCTTTCTGGAAACCTTGGGGAAAACACTTTCCTAGTAGTTGTTTCTTTAGGAAACACAATAAGTGGCATTCTCAGTTTAGGTTCTCTTTTCAAATGAATTTAGATTATTACAAGATGGAGTCTTCACTGGGTGGATTCTAGCCCTCAAAGCACCTTTACTGTTGGCCCACTATAGCATTAGTGGAGTTAAACTCTTTAATTATTATAGCTGCTTTCAGGCTAAGATCAAAAGCACTGCAGACAGCTTATGTTGGAGAGGATGTGGAGCAAGGGGAACAGTCCTTCACTGTTGGTGGTAGTGCAAATTGGTACAGCCACTTTGGAATTCAGTATGATGGTTTCTCAGAAAATTGGGAATCAATCTACCTCAAGACCCAGCTATACAACTCAGGGCATATACCCAGGGAATACTCAATCATACCACAAGCACACATGCTCAACTATGTTCATAGCAGCATTATTCTTAGTAGCCATAAACTATAAACAACCTAGATGCCCCTCAATTGAAGAATGGATTAAAAAATGGGGTACATATACACAATGGAGTACTACTCAGCAGAGAAAAACAATGACATCATAAAATTTGCAGGCAAATGGATGGAACTAAAAATATCATCATGAGTGAGGTAACCCAGACTCAGAAAGACAAACATGGTATGTAACCACTTATAAGTGGTTACTAGATATAAAGCAAAGGTTGATCAGGCAACAACCCAAAACTCCAGAGAAGCTAACTAACAAGGAAGAACCAAAGAGGGACACATGGACCACCCTGGGAAGGGGAAAAAGATAATATCTCCATGAGAAAACCAGGGATGAGGGGTGGGCAATGGGGGGTAGGGGATAGAGGATGAGAACTTAAGGAATGGGATGGTTGAGCCGGAACAGGATGGGAGGGGGGCTGTAATGAAAGAAATACCATGATAGAGAGAGACATCATGGGGACAGAGAGAAACCTGGTGCTAGGGAAATTGCCAGGATTCCCCAAGGATGACCCCAGCCTGGACTACAAGCAATAATGGAGAGGGTGCCTGAACTGAACTGACTTGCCCCAGAGATCACACTGGTGAATACCCTGACTGTCATCATAGAACTTTTCTCCAATGACTGATGGAAGCAGATGCAGAGATCCACAGCCAATTGCTGTGGGATGTTCTGTATGTCAAATGTGTAGATCTTATTGTTTAAAATAAATAAAGTGCTGATTGGCCAGTAGCCAGGCAGGAAGGATAGGGTAGGCAGGACAAGGAGGAGGAGAATTCTGGGAAGTGAAGGTTGGGGCAGAGAAATACTGCCAGCTGCCATCATGACAAGGAAGATGTAAGGTAATGGTAAACCACAAGCCATGTGGCTAAGTATAGATGAATAGAAATGGGTTAATTTAAGATAGAAGTAGATAACAATAAGCCTGCCATGGCTATACAGTTTGTAAACAATGTAAGTTTCTGTGTGTTTACTTGGTTGGTTCTGAGCGTCTATGGGCCTGGCAGGTGAGAGAGATTTGTCCTGACTGTGGGCCAGGCAGGAAAACTCTAACTATAGCCAATCACTAGACAGAGCTTCAGGAGTCCAGTCAAAGAGAGAGAAAAGTGATTCTATGAGCAAGTGTATCATGGTCATGACCAAACCAAACTAGAGGGAATTCATGAAAGTTGGATCAATTGCTGTGGAGAATACCTGGAACTGGTATAAGCCCTATGCTTGGTAAGACGGTTGTGTAGCTGCTTGAGAGGCACCCTGGCAGTAGGATCAGAATCCATCTCTGGTGCATGAGCAGGCTTTGTGGAGCCCACTACCTATGATGGGACACCTTGCGCAGCCTTGAGGCAGGGGGAAGGGCTTGGACTTGTCTCTTTACAAGTTTTTATCAACATTATGGACTTCTAAACTCCTATAAGAATAACCTATTAAGCTGTGCTTACAGCATTGTGAAGCTATTTTTAGCCAACAGCTGCCAGGTATTACACATTTCCCCTGCACGTCTATTCCAAAGGCATAAAGACCTTATGTTCAAACTTTTTTTTTCTTTTTTTAAAAATTTATTTATTTATTTGTTATGTATACAGTGTTCTGCCCACACATATGCTTGTAGGCCAGAAGAGGGCACCAGATCTCATTATAGATGGTTGTAAGCCACCTTGTCATCACTGGGAATTGAACTCAGTACCTACTGAAGAGTAGCCAGAGTGCTCTTAACCTTCTGAGCCATCTCTATAGCCCATTCAGTTTTAACAGAAAGATCTTATGCATCTTGGTACAAATTTTCTCTATTAGTTACTTTTCTTACTGATGTGATAAAATACCTGAGAAAAGCAATTTAAAGAAGAAATGGCTTATTTTGGCTCCTAGATGGAGAGTGTACAGCCCATTCTGTCAGGAAAGTCGTGCTATTGGGAATATGGTTTAGATCATCACATTACACCTGCAGTCAGGGAACAAAGAGATGAGTGCTGGTGTTCAGCTTGCTTTTTTCTTTTTGTTTACCATAGGGTCCACAGCCTATGGGATGGAGCTGTCCACCTTCACAGTGGGCCTTCCCACTTAAATTAACACAGTTTAGGAACTTCCTCACAGACATGCCTAGAGGATTGTTTCCAGGCTTATCCTAATTCTTATCAATTTGACAATGAAGATTAACATAGCAGAGATTGTGAGCAGCAAATAAAGATCATAAAGGAGAAGGGAGAGATTAAGAGAGAGGGTGTAATGGGAAATAGGTTAAATGAAGAGAAGAGAGGTAGTCAGGGAGAGGAGAAGGACCAGCAAGCAGGTGAAAACAGAAGACAGACAAATAAGTACAAACTATAAAACTCCACAAGGAAACCCATTACATTCTATACTAAACTTCAAAATTAACTTAAAATTTGTATACAGTGCAGAACAACTGAGAAATTTTTGAAATTTATAGTCAGTCATATCAGAATATTAGAATTATGGAAATAGTTATGAGATGTCCAAAGATTATGACATTTTTAGTATTTTATTTAACTAAAGTTTAAATAAAATCTAAAACATTAGAATTGTAGCTCTAAGTCATTTACTAGGCAAGTTTAGGCAGGACTTCATAATTATAGTTTTCATGAATATCTATTAGATTAGCCAATTATAACTAACTTCAAAATTGGTTTTCCAAGAGGCTTAAAAGCTTTTTTTTTTTGCTATCTATAATAATTAGCAACATGTTGTATTTCAGTGATAGTACACTTCATTTATTCACTGTTTATTGTCAATACAAATTAAAATATGTTACAAATTAGGTATAATTGGAAAGTATGTTCTTTTAAATGACATATGGCAAAATTTCCTAATTGACCATGGTCAGAACAAATTATCTGACAAGGTCTGTAAGTCTTAATTCCTTTTGAATTCTTATACTTTACAGTAACTTTTTAGCACAGCTCTCTTTACTAGATAGTCTTGTGATTCAGCCAAACTTACACTCACAACTCTGTTTTTCCTAAGTATATCACAGTAATGCTATGGGTTCAGTGTTATACCTATTCTGTTGATGAGATTGTTCAAGAGACTATGCAGATAATCTTAGGCTCAAATAGAATTTGGTTTGTTCTTATAAACTTTATAGTTTCAAACATCAAAAGTAACTTTTCTCTGAGAAAAATGCATTAGACAGATATATATTAGAAAAGGTAGTTGCTGTAAATATTTTAAAGGATATTGCACATTTGTATGCATCATTTCTAGTAATGAACTATGAGAACATATGCTTTTATTTTCTAGATTCTTAGAGAAAATAGTGTTTGTCAAAGTACAGATTATAGGACACAGGATTCTCTATGGGTTATTAGGTGACATATGTTTCTATTTAGAAAACAAATAAGAAAGAATTTGAAAACTTAGGAGATAACAAAAAGGGTTTTGAAGTTTATGACCAAACTGACTGGAAAGATGCTAGATTATATAAGCTTATCTTTACTGCAGAAATTCTTAGAACTTTTCAAGTGCCAGTGTACACAGTGATTTTCTAGGTAGTATGGGGAAACATTGCTCAGGAGAATTTCACAAGACTTTTGTGCTACTTGATACTTTTGGGAAATTTAATGCATGTTAAAATGGTATTAAAAATTATATATGTATATATGGTTCTACTTAAATTGAGAAACACACACATATATACATATACATATATACACATATATGTGTTTCTCAATTTAGTAGAATGATTAATTTGAAAAAAATAATGAATGGAGAAAAATCACATGAGAAATTGCTAGCACTCACAGAAGTGAGGAAGAAAAATAAGGAGGGAGGCAGGCAGGCAGGCAAGCAAGCAGGCAGGCAGGCAGGAAGGAAGGAAGGAAATAAAGAAAGGTTATTTCACCTACGAATGTACAGAATTGTTTTTCACTTTGGCTTAAGAAAATGTTATGGCAATATTCATCTTAAAGCAAGTTGACCCATCAAAACATTTAATAGCTCCCAGTAGTCTAAGAAAAAGAAAAATAATCATAAAACCAATAGCCTATCTCCAAGAACAAATTTGGGCATGCCTGATAAAATTAAGAATATGTGTAAAATCATTAATAGTTATTTTCTTGTTATTCTTTGGCAATGTATCTGTAGAGAGTTGCAAATCATATACTCACTATGCCATTAAAAATTCTTTTAATATTTAAACACAAAGTATGTATGGAGTAAGGTCATAAGCCAAATATCATGATTTTCTATATGTTCCATAGAAACATCATGTCACTAGACTACTGATTTGTTTTTTTAGGGCAGAAAGTGGTCCAATGGTTAAAGGTTTAAGAACTGATCATTAAAAATATTGAAAAGATATTCTTTGTATGGGACTTGTAAGAAAATACAGTGGTTGGTAAGTGATCTTCTAGTGATATAAGGAAAAATTGGATATACCAAACTTGACCTGTGAGTAACAATGTCTATGTAGCCATAACGCTAATCTGTAGCCTTACATGCTAAATATAGTTGATAGATCTTTTTTATATTTATAAGTTTAAAACAGATTGCATATCTTAAAAGGCTCTTTTAGAAAATCTACTTTGTTTCTTATATTTTCATTTATATGTATTACCAGAGGCCAGAGGATTTATTGATGAGTGTCATGAGGTATGTTGGTAATTTTCTCTACCTTAGCTATACAGTACCATCACATACTCCTTTTGATTAACAATAGTTAAAATATTATTAAGGAGAGACAACATGCAATAATTTGAAAGTGGAAGATTTTTTTAAAAATTAAATTAATTCAGTTACTTTACATCTTGAACAAAGTTTCCTCTCCCTTCTCTCCTCACATTCCCTTCCCCAACCTCCCCTCCACCCCCACGCCCACCCCCAATTTCTGTTCAGAGGTATCAACAAAGCATGACAGATCAAGTTGCTGTAGGACTAAACTCCTCCTTTTGTAATAGGCTGGGCAAGGCAATCCTGTGTGAGAAGTAGGTTCCCAAAAGCCAGCCAAAACATTAGGACAGCTCCTGCAAGAAGTCCTACAAGAAGACCAATATATATATAACTGCCACATACATGTAGAGGGATTAGGTCAATCTCATTCAGGCTTCCTGGCTGGTAGTCCAGACTCTATGGGTTCCTTTGAACCCAGGTTACTTGTTATTGAATATTCCCTTGTGATGTTCTTGATCCAGCTGGCTCTTATAATCATCCCTTCCTCTCTTCAGCTGGATTCTCCAAGCTCAGTTTAATGCTTGGCTGTGGGTCTCTGCCTCTGTTTCCATCAGTTACTGGATGAAGGCTCTCTGATGGCAATTGGAGCAGTCACCAATCTATGAGTATAGCACAATATCATTAGACATCATTACATTGACTTTTTTTTTTTCTCTAATCATTGTTCTCTGTGACATCTAGCCACTGGGCCCTGGAATCCAGGAAGTGTCAGTGGTAGGCTCACTCCCATAATATGGGTCTAATGTTGGACTGGCCATTGTATGGCCATTCTCTCAATCTCCACACCATCCTTACTGCCACCATCATATCCTGTAGGCATGACAGCCTGTAGGTTAAAGGTTGTGTGGCTGGGACAGTGTCCCAGTCTCTCCACTGGAAGTCCCACCTGGTCACAGGAGATGGCCAATTCAGGCTATGCATCCACTGTTGTTTGGAGTCTTAGCTGGAGTCATCTTTTTAGATGCCTGGGAGTTTCCTTTGCCTCAGGATTTTACCTGATCTGAAAATGCCTTCCCTTTCCATTCCAAAGAGTACTCTCTTTCAGTACTCTCCCCAAATCCACCCCCAAACCTATATCTCATATTTCTATCTTCACTTGTCCTCCCACAACAGAATGGGAAAAGATCTTCACAAACCCCACATCTGACAGAGAATTGATCTCCAAAATAAGGTAGTCATCTAAACAGAGAATTCTGAACGGAAGAATCTCAAATGGCCAAGATATGCTTGAAGAAACACTCAAAATCCTTAGCCACCAGGGAAATGTAAATCAAAATGACTCCAAGAATCCATCATATCCCTGTCAGAATGGCCTAGTTCAAAAAAACTAATGACAGCTTATGCTGTAGAGGATGTGGAACAAGGGAAACACTCCTCCACTGCTGGTGTGAGTGCAAACTTGCACAGCCACTATGGACATAAATATGGTGGTTTCTTAAAAAAAATAGGAATTGACCTACCTCAAGACCCAGTTATACCACTTTTGGGAATATATCCAAAGGACATCCAGATACAAGGATCCTTGTTCAACTATGTTCATAGAAGCTTTATTCATAATAGCCAAAACCAAGAAACAACCTGAGAACAATTATAGATGCCCCTCAACTGAAGAATGGATAAATAAAATGTGATGAATTTACATAATGGAGTATTACTCAGCTATTAAAAACAATGACATTGAGAACTTTATAGGCAAATGCATGGAACAGGAAAAAGCCATCCTGCATGTGGTAACCCAGACACAGAAAGACAAATATGGTATGTGCTCACTTATAAGTAGGTATTAGGGTTAAGATGAAGGACAACCATACCATAATTGACAGTCTCAGAGGGGCTGGGTAACAAGGAGCGATCAAAAGGGGGAACTAACAGATTTCCTGGGGAAGGGAAAATAGAAGAACCTGGAAGATTTTTATTACCATATGTTGTACTTTGTTTTCTATTGCTGTGATAAAACACAACATCCAAAATCAACTTGAGGAGGAAAGAATATATTTGGGGTACAAATCTTGGGTCATAGTTGATTGAGGGAAGCAAAGAAAGGAACTCAAGGGTGAAACTGAATCAGAGGCAATGGAGGAATTCTGCTTACTGGCTTGCTTCCTCATCATTTATTTCTCAGCCTGCTTTCATACATAACTCAGGGCCACCTGCCCAAGGTTGATATCACTAACATTGGGCTGGGCATTCCCATATCAATCATTAATCAAGATAACACCCCACAGGCTTGCTCACAGGCCAATATTGTGTATATGTGGGTATTCTCATTTAAGGTTACTTCTTCTCAAATAATTCCAGTTTGTGTCAAGTTTAAAATAAACAAACCAGGACATTATATAGTATCATTGCATTAAAAATTACATTGTTACCTTTTCATGTATGTATACAAAGTATTTTGATCATATTCACCTATTGCCTGACTCTTTCTGTTCTCCTTCCTTCCTTTTCCTAAGTAGTATCACTTTTATTTAACTTGAAAGATATTTTTGCTCATATTTTGCTGACTACAAATAGAATTTACATGCAGGGTGTTTTTGCACAGTAACTTTTATCAAGGAAATTATTTAATTGGGGCTGGCATATAGTTCAGAGGTTTAGACAATTATCATTATGGAAGGAAGCATGGGAAGCACCTTAACATGCAGGCAGATATGGTGCTGGAGAGGTAGCTATGAGTTTTACAGCTGGATCAACACTCAGCATGAAGAGACAATGAGCTGAAACAATGCCACAAAGACTTTTCATTAATTACAAAAGCTTGTCCTTAGCTTGGGCTTATTCAGAACTAGTTCTTAAAATTTAATCTAGCTTGTTTACATTAATCTACAATCTTCCACTTGGCTCATTATCTCTCCTTAGTTCTGTACTCTCACTTTCTCCACATCTGGCTGGTGAATCTCCTGCACCTCAGATTCTTTCTCAGAGTGCCTATCTCTCCCTAGAAGTCACATCTATACTCTCCTGCCTCTCCTATCTATTGGATGTTCACCACTTTATTAAACAAATCAGTAGGTACCATAGGCAGGAGAAGAAGGACAGAGACACATTGTCACACATTTTACAAAAAAGATTATACCAATAATGGACCACTAGGCATGTCTTGAACTTCTGATAACTCAAAGGCCTCCCCCAGTGAGAACACTTTCTCCCACAAGGCCATACATTCTCCAACAAGGGCACACTTCTCAATAGTACCAGGCCCAATTAGCCTGTGGGTTCATTTTCATTCAAATGATCATATCCCTCTCCCTGGTCCCCATAAGATTATACTATATAATATGCAAAATTCATTTAGTCTCCATAGTCTAAAATCGTCTCAACATTGTTTAAAAGTCCAAAGTTCAAAGTCTCTTCTCAGATTCATGTAATAACTTAACTCCTGTAAAAACCAAATAAAAAAATAGATCACATACTTGTAACATTCAATGGCACAAGATACACATTACCATTCCAAAATGAATGTAAGATAACATAATGAGAAAATCCTGGACCAAAACAAGACTGAAAACCAGATGGGCAAGCTCCAAATTCTGCATTGTTGGTTGCTTTTTACTCTTTGGCTCCTTTGCTCTTTGGGGGCCTGCCACCCAGCTCCCAAACAAATCACATGAAGTTTTATTCGTTCTTATGAATGCCTGGATTTAGCTTGACTTGTTGATAGCCAATTTTTTTAAAATTTAAATTATCCCATCTACCTTTTCCCTCAGGGCTTTTTACTTTTCTTCCTTCTGTATATCTTACTCTCACTCTTACTCTATGGCTGGCCCCTAGAATTCTCCCTCCTCCTTTTTCTTGTTCCTTTTTTATTGCTTCTTGGATTCCTCATCCCAGATTTCTCTTAATATTTATTCTCTGCCTGCCAGCCCCACTTATTTCTCTATACTGCCTAGTTATCAACCCTTCAACTATTTAGTAGTCCAATCAGGTTTTGTAGACAGGCAAAATAATATAATTTCACAGAGTTAAACAAAAGCAATAAAAAGGGATGCAACACATCCTTGCATCATTAAACAAATGTTTCACAGCACAAACAAATTTAACACATCTTAAAATAATATCCCACATTCTCCCTTTTTGTCTAAATAAAAAATGATTTTAATTTAAGTTAATAAAACTGCATACAACAAAAACAGTCATCATGTAAGAATTGCATTTACAGTATTCAGTCCATTTGTATTTGGCAAATTCAGAGAAAATATTCCATTATATATCTCATCTTAGTGATCCCAAAGTTTTATACCTAATTTACTATAATTCCACTTATTTAATCTTAAACTCCATCAAAGACCCCAGAAGGATGTAGTATTATCCAAAAACAGAGACATCTTGCTGCCTGTACAGTCATCCAAAGTGCCTCTGCAACATTGGGGCATCCATTTTTAGCCTACAGGCCTAGAGTATCTGGCAGACTTTTCAGTGAAGAATTAAATTTGAAGGACTATTCCATCTTGCATTGGAAAAGTTTGTCAGTTCCTTTCCTCTGTGTCCTGAAGAATGGCAGACTCTTCCATGAAGCAGGAACCCTGAAGGACCATCACACCTTCTTTTGGCAAAATTCGGCAGTCACTTTCCTATGGGCCGTGCATTTCCATTGTGCACAATACACTGTAAACAGTCAAGGCAAAAGTAGTTTCTTGCCCAAATGTATAGATTTGCCACAATGAAAGCAAACTCCATATGGAGTGTCTTCAATGCCCATCAACCTTATATGAAGTATAAGAATGGTGCTGCCAGAAGCAGATGTGTCTCATTGTTATGAAAAATATCTTATTAAACATCTCATATTCTGTAGGTCTTTGAAGTATTTGAAAATCATCTATTTGACTAAAATATACTTATTTAACCTTGAAAACACCTAATATGACTACAAGTTTGATTGTGATAGATTGTAACTGAAAGTTTTCTTGTGTCCAACTGGCTCCTGCATCCTTGCAGTCCCACAGCCACTCAGACCCAAATGAACACACAGAGGCTTATATTAATTACGAACTATATGACCTATTGGCTCAAGCTTTTTCATTACATAGATCTTACATCTTAAATTAACCCATTTTTATAAGTCTATACTTTGCCATGTGGCTCATGGCTTAACAGTATCTTTATATTTTGTTTTTCATGGCAATGTCTGGCAGTGTCTCCTCTCTTTCTTCTTTTTTACAGTAGATTCAATAATTTACCTTTCATTTTATCATTTTTATAATTAATATTAACCCTCTGTAGGTTTACTTGGGACCACAGGACCACAGGAGACAGGTAGGACCAGAAAAATTTTAGCTACAAAAGATTAATGACTAACCGTGTTTCTTACTTAATTATACATTGCATTTTTGAATGAACTATATAAGCACAATGCTCCCAAACAAGAGTAGAAACATAATGAAGTATAGCAAAATTAACTTTTAATTTGTATCACTATACCAAAATATATGGCAATGCAAATTATGAGATTAATAATTGTGTTTTTATCCTATGTTTCTAAATTCCCCTAAATTATAATAAACAACCATATAACCAAATAACCAAGGCCTACCCACACCATCTCTTGGGAATGTGGGTGTTCTATTCTCCAGATAGTTTCCTTCTATCTGTGGGTGAAGGCATCTTTAGGGTACCTGAGAAAATTTGAGATAATGACCAAGTACAAGAAAGGCGAGCAGTAACCTTTGTTGATATATATCACTTGACCAGGATAATTCTTAATTATTATTAAGAAATTTTTATTTATTTTACATACCAATCACAGATATCCCTCTTGCATCCTCCTACTCCTCCAGCCTCCCCTCCCCAACTCATCCCTATTTCCTCCTACAAGAAGGTAAGGCTTCTTATGAGGAGTCAGCAGAGCCTGGTACATTTATTTGAGGCAGGTCCAAGTCCTTCTCCTTGCCTCAAGGCTGTTTCAGGTGTCCCACTATAGGTAATGGGCTCCAAAAAGCCAGCTCATGCATCAGGGATAGATCCTGATCCTACTGTCAGGATGTCCCTTAAGCAGTTCAAGCTATGCAACTGTCTTGCTTATGCAGAGGGCCTAGTCCAGTCCCATGCAGGCTCCACAGCTGTTGGTCTCAATTTCATGAGTTCCCACTAGTTCAGTTTGGTTGTCACTGTAGATTTCCCCATCATGATCTTGGTGTTCTTTGCTCAGTTCTCTCTCTTCAACTGGACTCCTGTAGCTCAGTCTGGTATTTGGCTGTAGATCTCTGCATCTGCTTCCATTTGTTATTTGAGAAAGTCTCTATGATGACAGGGAACCTGGCAATATGTTTTTAGGTGTGTTTTCACACATAAAAATCCTGCTCCCAGGATTCTTAATACAGCCTATAGTACATTGGTCAAACTAAAACACTTATAACTTCTGTTCATATTACACTGGACTATCCTAAAGAGCTCTATATTAGTTAGAGTTTCAATTACTGAGAAGGGATGCCATGAACACAGTAACTCTTATAAGTGAAAATATTTAAATGAGATGGCAGCTTACAATTTCAGAGGTTTAGTCCATTATCATCATGGCAGAGAGCATGGCAGCCTATACTTCCTGCCTGGCTACTGGCCAATCAGTGTTTTATTTATTAATCAATCTGAGTAACACATTTAACATACAGAGCATCCCATAGCACTTCCCCTTTTCTTTTTTTTTTTTCAAAAAGGAAGGTTTTAACTTTAACATAGTAAAATTACATATAACAAAAAAATTATCAAGCAAGAATTATAGTTACAATATCTAGTCTATTTATAATACCTAGTCTATTTGCATTTGGCAAAATTAAAGAAGATATCCTATATATCTTATATTTGTGAGTCTAAGGTTTCATACCTAACTTATCTTTTATCATACTAAGGAAAATTATAACTATCTAGTCTTTAACTACATCAAAGACCTCGGAAGGATATACTATTACCTGAGAAACGGGAAAAGGATGCAAGCAACTTTCAGGTGTCTTGCAAGAATAGACAGAGACAGCCTGGACAGTCATCCAAAATTCCTTTGTGAAGGGAAAGTGCTATGGATATCACACTGTATAAATAAAATGCTGATTGGCCAGTAGCCAGGCAGGAAGTACAGCCAGGCAGGAAGGGACAAGCAGAGAAGAGGTTTCTGGGACAGGAAGGTGGAGAGGAGAATCAGCCAGCTGCTGCCATGACAAGCAACATGTAAAAATGCCAGTGGGCCATGAGCCATGTGGCAAGGTATAGATTAATAGAAATGGGTTAATTTAAGATAGAAGAATTAGATAGCCAGAAGCCTGCTATGGCCATACAATTTATAAGTAATATAAGTTTCTGTGTGTTTAGTTGATTGGGTCTGAGCAGCTTCAGGACTGGTGGGTGACAGATTTGTCTTGACCCTGGGCCAGGCAGGACCAGAAAAACCCTAGCTACACACACAGAACCAACTATATTTTTGACCTTTCTTCACTGCAAAGACAAATCCTAACAAACCTGTCCCTGAATTAGCTGCTATGAATGATTTCTTCCCTAAAGCACTCTAAATGTATCTGTGAGAACTGGTACAAATAGGAATGTTGGTTATGTGTATTTTGCGTTATTGAAAAACCTAGAAAAATGCCCAAACTACCTGGTTTAAATGTATTTGGTGATGTAATGAAACTGAAAAGCAGACATAGTAAGAAAATGTGAGCTGTGCAAACTGATTTGGTTGAAATCTCTGTTTCAAGGTCACTCAAGAAGAGCTGAAAGAACTGTGTAATGATTCCATGAAGATAAATTTAGTCAGCCAGAATGGGAAGAGTGAAGGGCATGTTTATATTGAATTTCCAAGAGAAGGTGATGAAAAGAAAGACTTTGAAGAAAAGCAAGGGACAGAAATAAGCAGGTGATACATTTCCATCCACTACACTGGATAGAAAGGTCAAAGGCACGAGAGTGGTGAATAAAAAACATTGGTTTTAAGTAACCTCTTCTATAGTGCAGCAGAAGAAACACTTTGGAAGTATTTGAGAAAGTAACATTTTTCAAAGTGCCCTAGAACCCAAATGGCAAATCTAAAGGGTCTTCGTCTGCATTCATAAAATGTGCTTCATTTGAAGATGTGAAAGAAGCTTTAAACTCCTGCAATAAAAGGGAAATTGAGGGCAGAGCAATCAGGTTGGAGTACCAAAACCACAGACATTCACCTATTACAAGGGTCAGTCATCTAATATACTGTGAAATGCATATCTGAAGATACCACTAAAGGTGCTTTAAAAGGATTAGGCATTGGAGGCCTCTGCTCAGGCAAGAATCATCACAGGCCTGAGAAATGGATCCCCTAAACAGTCTGGCTGTTTGCCATGGAAGATGATGAAGCTGAGAGAAAGAAAGTTACCTCAGACTAAGAAAAGTCTAAGGCTGAATTGATTGAAGTAGAGTAGAAGGAGGAAGATTTGTCTTCAGAGGTGAGCAAGGCTTTGGGGACCAAGAACATTTCAAAGGAAGTAAAAAGGGTAGAGGAGGAGCCTTCAAGCCACAATGAAAAGAGGAAAAAAATGAAAAGTTTCTTCTGATTGCGTTTTTCTTCTATGTGAAACAAAGGACTTTGGAGATTTTTTCTGTTACTTGTTTGATGAAAAGGCTATCTAAGGACATTTCAATACACAGTACTGTGGTCTAAATAACAGTTCGAGATATTCTGTTCATTTTTACTAATAGTGATATTGTCATTTTAGAAAGATCAATAAAAGAACTTACACCTATCTCTAGTGGGTTTTTTTTGAGGGGAGTGTTCAAGACATGGTTTCTTTGTATAGCCTTGGCTTTCCTTTAACTATCTCTGTAGACCAGGCTGTCCATGAACTCACAGAGATCCACCTGTCTCTGCCTCCCAAGTGCTGGGATTAAAAGCATGTGCCACCACTGCCCCATCTTATTTCTAAATTTTTATTCTATGTTATTTCATCATACTTACAGATTCATTTTTATTCTACAGATAGTTTCCTCTTTTATACTGATGGTTATAAGTGAAAATTTCATTATAATTTTGGGTTTGGTGACTTTAAGACAAATCACAAATCCTAAACAGTAATGTTAGTCTAAAACCAAAATATAATAAGTAACCTGATTGCTAAATGTCCAAGTGATCTTAATAAATACTGTCTAACTAATGTATATATTATATACTTCATATGTGTAGCAGAACTCAGAGGTTCTTGGTGACCACACATTACTCATCAACACTGTTGTTCCAAGTTATCTAGAACTAAATCTAGGGTTATCACATTTGTATCATCTCATAGGCTGCTCCTTTATGTCCAAGGAGTATGTCCCCATCAAAAACAAAACAAGTTAAAATATCATAAACTGAGAATACATTTAATATGCTTAAGTTATTTAACATCAAAGTTTTGTAACAAAATGCACAATAGAAATCTGTTCTTTTAGGTTTCTTACCTGGTTTTCTGAGGGCTATGGAACAATATGATGGCTCAATATCTCTACAGGGCATTATATTTCAAAAGTTAACACAGAATTTCTATTTAATATTGATTTTCATCACCACATACTCTAAAATCATTCAAGGAAACCATTGTGAATTGAGGACATTTGAATTGAATATCTGGAAGAAACAGCCTACTTCGCTGTAGGGCAACACTAGGAAATTCAGTCATCAGAAACCTAGATGTACAGAATCATGATGAGATGTGTTAACTTTTGCACAAAAAAATCCAGCTTTACTACTGGAATTTCTAGTTCCCCATAATCCAAATTAAAGCACTATTCTTATATTTATACTTATTTCATTCAAATTTTGATAATTCATTAAGTACAGTTAGCGCTTCTCCTATGTCTTTTCATGCATGGAAGTGAGAGATGAGACCATCCCATGGAGAATGAGACACCTATCTACTACCATATCCTCAATAATGAATGATTTTCTCCTCTCCCCAAAATTATAACCTGAAAATAGTTCTTCATTATGAGAATGACCCTGAAGATAATCTACCCCATGTATGCCAGGATTTTTAGCAGGCTTGATCTTGTATAGATATTGTGCAGGTAACCACACCTGATTCTAACAACCATGTTTTGTCCATAAGACAGCATTTCATAGAACACCTTCCAGCTCTTACATGCTTTCCACTCCCTTTTCCACAATATTCCCTGAATCTTAGTGGTTATTCTGGATTTTTCAAAAGGTTGAATGCTCAGTCACTTATTTTCAGATCTTTGATTTTATATACTATTTTACTGATGACTATCCAATGCAGAAAAAAAGCCTCTTTGATTAAGGTTGAGAGCAGCACAGTTCTGGAAATGTCACTATTTGACATTCTGTAACTTATAAATTTGTTCAGAGGAAAAAAAAAACATTTTGTTAGAGAATTCCTCAAACTAAAATTATCCCCCCAAATATTCATTGCCACAATAATTTTACTGTATTCACCATAAATGAAAGATTAGTACAATCTCACCCATAAGATTTCTGAGTTGTTTTTGTTCCTAGAAACTAAAAATTAGTAGAAGCTTTGAAGCTGTTTGATCTTTTTGTAAACTCCTTCAGCTTCAACTAAGTAATCATTCTATAGGCCAATAGTTGAGATCATCTTTCCAAGGACTACTGCAAAGGAAGTTATATTTGCTTTTGGGAGAAACAAGTAGACTATAAAACATGAAATAAACACTCCTTTAAAAATAATTAAGTGCAAATCTACAATGAAATTAACATTTATTCATCAAAATATTTCTTCTTCCACTCTCTTGTATAACAAAATAAACACCATCTTTTAAAATGAAATGACACACATCATATCCAAAAATTATTATGAAACTCTCTACTTAAGACATATCATTTTTTATTTATTTCACCTTTGAAACTGATGCCATTTCTTGAAAAACTAGGTTTTTATTTTATATGTAGGAATATATGTAAGTCTACCAAATGCATGCAGTGCCTGAGGAAGCCAGAAGAGGATGTGAAATCCCATGGACCTCGAGTTACAAATGGATGTCAGTTGTTATGTGGGTTCTGGGAATTGAACACATGTCCTCTGGAACAGCAGCAATTGCTACTATAAGCTGAGCTATCACTTGAGCTTTCTGAAATAGACAACCATGTGTATTATGAATATTTACATTATAGCTGCTTTGTACTTTTTAGATGGAAAATAGATTTTGTTTTTGCAATATATTCTTATTACAGTTCTCCCTCCTCCTACTTCTTCCAGACCCTCCCAGAATCCCCTCCCTCTGGCTCCACATAGTGTCTGTCTCTCATTAGAAAAAAACAGGTATCTAAAGATTATTAAAATAATATAAAACAAAAACTAACAAATAAGAATAGAATAACACAACCAAACAAGAAAATATCAAAAAGAAAAACCACAAGAAATGCATATGGACATAGATACACACACTCACACACACACACACACACACACACACACACACACACACACACACACAAACACACACAGGAATCCCATAAAAACATAAAACCTGAAGCCATAATATATACAGAAAGGACTTGTAGCTCCTTTGCAGAAAACTAATTTTTCATTTCTCCACCAAATGGAGATAGGTCTGGGCTATGGATGAGGGACCTGTGTTCACCTCTCCTTTCATTTCTAAGACCCTATTGGTGCAGACCCATGCAGACTTTGTGCATGTTCCCCTAGCCCCTGTGAGTTTACACATGTACCAGACATATTATATCCAGAAGGCCTTGATTCCTTGGTGTCTATCATCCCCTCTGGGTCTTAGAGGCATTCTGCTTCCTTTTCCTCAGAGCTTCCTGAGCCCTGAAGGGAGGATTTTGTTGGACATATCTGTTTTAGGGTGGAGTGCCCCAAGGTCTCTTACTCTATACATGTTGTCTGACTGTGCATCTCTGTGTTTGTTTAAATCTGCTGCAGAAGTGAGCTTCTCTGATAAAGGATGGGAAAGGAATGGAACTATAGTAGAATGTCATTAGGAGTCATTTTGTTACTACATTCCTTTAGCAGAACAGTAGTTGACTTTTAGCCAGTTTTCTGGCCTTTCTGGTCTCATGTTCTAAGACTTGGCTGTTTTCAAGGAGTTCTATAGATATTGTCTTCATTAAAATGTCCTTAACTTTAGTCTGTAGAGAGTCACCAACAGCCTTGACAATAGCTGGGTTGTTTGTGGATTCCCATGGGACCCCTTTAGCCAAGGGGTATCAGGTTAACTTGGCCTCATAAAACAAATTTGGTGACATTCTTTCTGTTTCTCTTTTGTGGCTTAATTTGAGGAGTAGTAGATTAACTCTTCTTTGAAAGTCTGATAGAATTATGCACTAACCATCAGTCCTGGGCTTTTTTGTTTGTTTGTTTGTTTGGGGGACTTTTAATGACTGCTTCTATTTCACTAGGAGTTATGCATCTATTTAAATGTTTTATCTGATCTTGATGATTTAAGCTTGGTAAGTGTCACCTATCTTGAAAATGATCCAGTTCTTTTAGATTTTTCAATTTTGTGAAGTACATTTTTAGAGTATGTCCTTACGATTCTCTGAATTTCCACTTGTCTTTGTTGGGTAGTTATACTATTCCTTGGATTCCATTGCCCTCTCTGGTTTCATATGTTTCTCTGGTTTCAAATTTTATTGGTACCTTAATTTTCACTTAAAATTCAAACGTCATTCCTGTTGTCTTGATCTTTAGTCAAGATGAGGACACAAGGTTGCTGAAGATACACCACATGCTGGAGCCATAGACCATGGAGAAATCAAAGTGGGATTGACTTGAAAGCTTCTTCCCTACTGACTAGATTTCACAGCACTGGAAGGTATTGTGAATACTACTTGAGGGGAAAAGTATTTTCAGCCTTACCCAGTTGTGAACTCTGAGAACTGCCAAAATGACTATCCTGGCAAGACATGTACTCCTGTGCAATAGTAACACAAATATCACGGAAGTAATCAGCTTGTGTCTGATTGGATTTAAGGATCATCTATTATATAGCCAGGCTTTAAGCTAATTGAAGATCTCTACCCCAACCTCCAAACTACTTTTCTGTCTGTAATTCAAATAGTGGTAAACAAAGTGTGTCTTTTCATTCTAAGGCTTTGAGACCCATGTAACCAGTTATTCCAGAGGATATACAGGTAATATTACTGTTCTGTAGCTTTTTTCTGTCCACTGGTAGTGATTGGGGAAGAATAATCACACTGTACTAAAATGATTATCTATAAGATGTCCCAAGTACACAGTCTCTCCCCCTCTCTCTCCAAGGTTGACCTGACTTATCAATTTTTTGTTGTTGTTTTAAGCATTTGTATTTAGATTCATAGTAGATAAGATCTTTCCTATCTATCTTGGAAAACCAGACTGGATCCTTCCCTCATCAAATGAATTTACTATTATTTATTTATTGAGGTAAAAGTCTCACTCTAGCCGAGGTTTGTTTGGAACACACTGTGTAAAGAAGTTGGTCTTGAATTTCATGTGTCTCTCCTGCTTCAACCTGCAAATTGTTAAAATAACAGGTGTGAGACTTCATGGCCTGATATTGAATTTACTACTCAGGAAACCTTATTGACAGTGAGTAGTTTTGGGTAGATGTCTCAACAGGTACTCTATTTGAGTACTTAAGAAATATAAATGACCTTTTCCCTGGTATCACAGTCTCACCTATACCCTAGGACATTCTCTAGTACCGGGACAATACTTTAGAATCACTACTCTATACCATATATCATCAGATGACAGAATTCATACTATTCTATATATGGGACATAGATTGCAGAAATAATGTGTATTAAAATAGAGGCCATTTGGCAGGTAGCATATTTTATCTTCATTCAAGAGCCTGTCATCAAACTCAGTTGTGGGAAGTAAGTCAGAACAGAATCTCAAGAATAGATGTCAAATAAAATAATTATCATTTCAACAAATAAGGAGATCATGAAAGATTATATTCAAAGCTGTAATTACCTGACCCTAGTTGACTAAATTACAGATTTTGGAGGCCATCAATGCATATTCAACACAAAGAAAAGCATTGTGTGTGGGTATGAATGATCATTTACAAGTGCAGACTGAAACTTCCTCTCTCACATTATGTATGATTTGGAGATAGGACTTTCATCCTTTCCAATGTGCACATTAGAGTTAGCATGGGAGAATATTTGCTGCTATATCATTGGCACATAACCTTAAGAGTGGGTAAAGCATATTACTTCCAAAAAGCAATTGTAAGTTATGTTACAGAAATAACTTTACATTGGAACTCATTGTACTGAATAGGTGTTTCCCACTGGTTTATCAGCTGTGCTCTGGGAGAAATCCTCCATTTTGAAGTCTCAGGCTTCTCCTCTGCTAGTAATATGGCATAAGCCTATGCCATGAGTCTCAAGTAGAGTCCTGAAACAGAAACCTGTACTTCTTTCATGCCAAAACTTCCAAATTTTCCTTTCCATCTCATTCAACACTATCTCTGAGACTAGCCATGGTAAAATAGAGATTGCATAACAAATATTTTAGACAAATAATAAATTAGAACCTTTCCAGATATATTGTGTCAGGTGGGTAGAAAACAAAAGTTGGTTGTGAACAGACTCCTCAGCACCCTAGGATAAAATAAACAATAAAATACATAAATATTAAATTCCTTAACCTAACACTGCATATTTTTATACAAAAGAAGACAAACCTTATATATTTTAAAGTAGGTGTCAAGCATATAAATTGGAGAAAATGAGCTGTTTAATGACTTAACAGCTCTGAAAGCAGGTTCAGGTTACAGAAATATAGCAGTTGTACCAGTGAAAGGTTCCACAGAAAAACCCTGAAATGCAAATAATTAAGTAGTTGATACTAATCTTACTAACTGACCTATATATTTGACTGGAGGTCTCCTTCAGGCACTATGGCTTCTGCCTCAGCATTGGATGCTTTCTTTTAAGTATTTTAAGGTTTGAATAGAAGATCTTAGTCCAAGAAAGGGCGGTAGTAAACAGGCTAATTAAGTATAACATTCAAAGGAGAAGCCTGATGTGAAAGTATTAAGAGAGAAAGGTAAAAGATAATCTATCAACTTAGACATACTTGAAAAACCTTGGTAAATTAGTACATTTACATTTAAATAATTTTAAGAATATTTTCTAATGCATAAACTGTTACGTATTTTGACAGTTTGGATATGTATGAGACCTTCTAATAAAACCCTTAATTTGCCTCTTTACCCTTCCTTTCTTTCTTGCCCTCCCTTTCCTCTTCTCCTCCCCCTGCTCCTTCTTCTTCTTTCACTTTATATCAGACTCCATCAAATGCTTGGTGGGGACAAAAGGAACTCTTTTTGTTCTGAAAAGAATGCTTCAGTGCTGTCAACATTAGCAACCCCATCAATAGATTTTGCCCTTTGATAAGAACTAGGAAATGAAGAACTACAGGAGTGAATGAGTAACAAAAGAGATGTGAAGAAGTGGGAGACAGTACAAGGGTGATATCAAATGGAATTACTCATGCTGCCAGACTATAACAAAAGAAGTTGTGTGGGCTTTTGCTACACTGAACACAAATACAGACACAGATGTTGACGCCATTTAACACATCATTTCTTCCCTAGTGAAAATGAACAGCTCTTCAGCTCTCACTAAAAATGTACTACCTTCTCAGTGGTGATGCATTATTAGAAAGATCATTTATTTTGAGTTGGCATTCTGTCATTTAAAGCCTTTTTGCATATAAATGTGGTATTGCTTTAGTATTCTTCCAATAATAAATGTATGGACATTATCTGAATAGTGTGGAAACCGTATCTGAGAGAAACATCCACAAGAGTTAAAAATAAAAATGCCTCACCATGCAATTATTCCAAAACACCATGCCCCAGCGAGAATGTCCTTAATATTTCCCCAACAGCCATGTTCATCTCTTCTTAAAGTTCTTCACACTCATATTCATTGTGAGTGGAACAGTCTCCATCAGTATCATCCTATAGGTTTTTCAACTTCATTTTTGTCTTTTATACAACATCAAAATGTTCCAAGATAAATTTTCTGATCACCTTCATAAAAGCAGCACATAATTCACTATATCATACTGTGGTCTGTTTTCTTTTGTAAGTCATATAATCTTCTGCTATTTCAAATTTCTCTGTGTTTGTGTGTATATACATGTAGTAGGTATGTATTCATGTTTGGAGGTATATGTGTACATGTGTGCACATGCATATAAAGGCCATAAATCAATCTTGCTTTTACTCCCCAGGTGCCATTCACCTTTTTGTGACACAGTCTTTCCCTGGGAACTGGAGCTCAAGCACTAGGGAAGCATTGCTGCACAGGAATACCCAGGGCCCTTTTTGTCTCTTCTGTTCCATGCCCAAATTTTCACATAGGTGTTGGGGCTTAGGAGATCAAACTTGGGTCCTCATGCTTATGTAGCAAGCATTTGACTAACTCAGCTATGTCACTAGTTTTCAGATTTCTTTATATATAATCTGTGATGTTTTGGGTACAATGTCCCTCCAACACCTGTGTGTTGACAACTTGTCTTGGAGCTCTGTGAAGATTAGAGGTAGGATTTTGGGGAAGAGATTTGACCTAATTACTAGATTCACTGATGAATTCTATATTTTATAGCCCTCTTCAAAGATGATATAAGTTAAGAGGTATGGATGACCTAGTTTGAGGAAGTAAGTCACTAAGCATGTGCCTGGAAGGGTGTGCCATATACTATAACTGTTTCTTTCTAGTTATTAGCTTCCTAGCCCATATGTGATGAGCATCATGCTACTACTATGAAGAAGTGCCTTACCAAAGGGACCAAAGTGCTGGAACCAAATGACCATGAACTGAAACTCAAACTGAAACTTATATGAAGCTATGAGGCCAAATCAGTCTTTTTTCTCTTATATTGTTTAATATGAGGAGTTTTTTCAGGTTTGTAATACTCTCCTTAATTTTTCCTCATTCTCCTGTGAAGTCTTTCTTCTTCTCCTCCTTCTCTTCTTTCTTGTCCCTTTCCATCTATTCTTTCTTGTCTTCTTCACTGATGAATTCTAACATCCCTCTAAACAATGCTTGGTGTATAGTAAGACACTATTTATTCCTTATTTACTGCTTCCTATATGTCAGATACTTTTCAAAAATTGTTATTAATACGTAATTATAATGGTAGACATTGATTTTTCCATTCTTATAGACAAGGAAGATGAGGCAAGATGATATGAATAACTTTTTCAAATGTACATCTAGTATGTCAGCAAGCAAGCATTTATAATACAGACTGACAATTACAGTATCTTTCCCTGGTGGTAGAAGTTCAACATTTGCTAATTTAAAACTTATTAGTTTTAAATGGTTTATTGGTATTAATATCTTTGATAGTTTTGTACCTTCTAATATGTAATTCATATTTTTGTGCTTCTACTCAGAATATGAAAAAGTATTATGAAAGAAGTACCTGGTGGTCTGTATATCATTTGTCTTTCTTAAATGAGATAGCAGATATTATCTATATATCATCTTATCAAAACCTCATAGCAACTTAATGAGGAATGAGTAGTACTTGCTGTATTTTACAAAGTGAAAGTTGAGATTGAATTCAAGGTTATGTAGAGTCATGAACATGAGTAATTTTCACTATCTACAACATAGTTTTAGGCAACATTTTAGCAACTCTACCATTAATATGTGTCATTTAAATCTCCAGATTCTACAAAGTACATTTGCCTATATCATTTTTACCTTTCTTAATGGTACATAAAATAATGACACACATTAAGATGAATGGCAATTTAGATTTACATCATGTGGATAAAGAACAATTGTAATATTCAAGTTCAAACAGAAATCATACCTAAACCCAATGTCTTTGCTGTCCTGAAGACTTGTCCATACTTTTCTTGCTTGGTTCATGATTTGAAGTCAATTACCCTTCCCTGATGGTAAGCAATAGATTTAACTTTGAAGAAGGTTCTGTTAAAGAGAATTATTCAAACTTTATTGTAACACCATTCAGAATGCAATACCTGGACTGAAGATAGTAGGAGGGCATTGACTTAGCATGCACCAAGCCAGAGTTTGTTCACCAGCAGTACCAATCACCATCATTGTAGTTTATGTTCCTAATGGTGTAATTAGAACAACTTTAGATATTTTGTACACAGAACTGAGTTTATGACCCAATATATCTCGAGCTCTAGGAACTTATATTTTTAGAGGTAACAGGAGCAAATTCCACAAAATTAAATAGGTTTGATAAAATTTCATTAAAATTCAGAGATTGATGATATATTTATTAAATGTATGAAGGACTGATATGTACCAATAGGTGATGCTTTTTTGGGTGATGGTAATTGGGAAATATAATAGAGATGTAATTTATCTCTTATCTGACATTTTGAAGTTATTTGAGAATAAATATGTCTTTTTAATTTTTTATGATTTTTTATAATTAATTTAATGTTACATAAAAGCCACAGATTCCCCTGTCCTCCCTCCTTCCACTCCCCCAGCCTTCCCCCCCAACCCTACCCACATTCCCACTTCCTCAAAGGCAATGTCGCCCCTGGGGATTCAACTCAGCCTGGTAGATTCAGTTGAGGAAGTTCCAGTGCCCTCTTCCCTACAACAAGGCTGAGCAAAATGTCTCAGCATAAGCCCTAGGTTCCAGAAAACCAGCTCATGCAATAAGGACAGGTTGTAATTTACTTTTAATAATGAACAATGGAAAGTTACACTGATGAAGACAGGCTGTTCTATATCATATTCTAGGAAAGAAATAAAGGTGATTACACAATAGCTCTTTCCATCATGAAATTATGAATGAAACATGAAAAGCAAAAATGTCTTCTGACCTATTTAAGGAAGTGACTACTCTTTAACGTGTTCTCAAAAAGATAACTAAAGGAAGGCTCCCCTTTTCCAAGACTGCAGGCAGACCCTGCAGTCTCCACACCCTGTCCCCACACCCATCTGCCAGAGACCCCAGCCATGTCCTGAGACTCAGATACCAACCCCCAGCTCCCTTCCTCCCTGGAACTCCCATCTGGACCAGAGGTGAGTGCCTGGGGTTATAGCCAGGGAGGCAAGTGCACTTGGGTCACACCGCTGGACACAGGCCATCCCGGGAGGACCTGACAAACTTGGCCCAAGTTTCCAGCCAATCGGTGGGCCTTGTAGGAAGGTTCTGCTTTTCCAAGACTGCAGGCAGACCCTGAAGTCTCCACACCCTGCCCCCACACCCATCTGCCAGTCACCCCAGCCACTTCCTGAGAATCAGAGACCAGCCCCAAGCTTCCATCCTGCCCTGGAACTCCCATCTGGAGCAGAGACCAGAGGAACTCCCATCTGGACAAGAGGAGCTCCCATCTGGATGAAATAAGGAGAACCCAGGGACTTCCCAAGACTCAGAGTCCAGCCCCCCAGCTCCTATCCAGCCAGCACTCTCATCTGGACCAGCGCTCCCATCTGGCCCAGAGCTTCCATCTGGACCAGTGAGATACTCCCTAAATCTGTCACCTCTCTCTGTATCAAGTACAATGATAAGACCAAGAACGAACCCAAGAGGAGATGGACAGACATCAAGGCAGAAGTACATACAAAAAAATAAAGAGCAATATAGCATCACCAGAACCTTTCCCTTCTCCAACAGCTAGACCTGAACATCACAGAATGGAAGAAGAAGAAGAAAACAACATTATAAGTAACATCATGAAGAGGCTAGAGAGCCTTATATACCTTATATAGAAGAAATAAAAAATAAAGTAGAGGAAGAGACAAACAAAAAATGGGAAGAACACTATAAAAAACTAGAGGAAAGGACAATTAAAGCAGAAGAAAACAATAAGTCCTTGAAAGAAAATCATGAAAAAGAAAGGGAAACAATCCAAGACCTGAAGAGGGAAATAGAAAAAATGAAGAAGACACTAGCAGAAGGAATGCTGGAAATAGAAAATCTGAGTAAACAAACAGGAACTTCAGAGGCAAGTATAACCAACAGAATGTAAGAGAGGAAGAGAAGATCTCGGGTATTGAAGATACAGTAGAAGAAATAGATTCATCAGTCAAAGAAAACACTAAAACCAACAAAGTCATGACCCAAAATGTCCAAGAAATTTAGGACACCATGAAAAGACCAAACCTACAATGAATAGGGATAGAGGAATGGGAAGAATACCAACTCAAAGGCACAGAAAATATATTTAACAAGATCATAGACGAACACTTTCTCAACTTAAAGAAGGAAATGCCTATGAAGATACAAGAAGCCTATAGAACACCAAACAGACTAGACCCACCAAAAAAGTCCCCTCGCCAAATAATAATTAAACAAATAAACATACAGAATAAAGAAAGAATATTAAGGTTAGCAAAGGAAAAAGGCCAAGTGACTTATAAAGGCAAACCAATCAGAATAACACCCGATTACTTGATGGAGACTTTGAAAGCCAGAAGGACCTGGGCAGATATAATGCAGACACTAACAGACCATGGATGCCAGCCAAGACTAATATATCCAGCAAAACTTTCAATCATCATAGATGGAGTGAACAAGACCTTCCAAGACAAAACCAGATTTAAACAATACTTATCCACAAACCAAGCCCTACAGAAAGCACTAGAAGGAAAATTCCAACCTAAGGAAGGCAGATACACCCATGGAAACACAGGCAATAGATAACACCACAGCAGGTAAACCCCAAAGAAGAGAAGTACACATACACTACCACCAAAAAAAATAAAAATAGCAACAGGAATAAACAATCAGTGGTCATTAATATCCCTTAATATCAATGGACTTAATTCACCTATAAAAAGACACAGACTAACTGAATGGATACAAAAACAGGATCCAACATTTTGTTGTATACAAGAAACACAACTCAAATTCAAAGATAGACACCTCTTAAGAATAAAAGGCTGGGAAAAGACTTTCTAATCAAATGGTCTTAAGAAGCAAGCTGGTGTAGCCATCCTAATATCCAGCAAAATAGACTTCAAACTAAAATCACTCAAAAGGGATGAGGAAGGATATTACATACTCATCGCTGGAAAGATCCTCCAAGATGAAGTCTCAATTCTTAACATTTATGCCCCAAGCACAAGGGCACCCACATATGTAAAAGAAATATTACTAAAGCTTAAATCACATATAAACCACCACACATTAATAGTGGGAGACTTCAACACCCGACTTTCACCTCTGGAAAGATCGGCCAAATTGAAATTTAACAGCGACATAATGGACTTAACTGATGTTATGGCTCAAATGAACTTAATTGATATCTACAGAACATTCCACCCAAACAAAAAAGAATATAACTTCTTCTCAGCACCCCATGGAACCTTCTCTAAAATCGACCACATACTTGGCCACAAAACAAATCTCAACAGATACAAAACAATTGGAATAGACTCCTATTTTCTATCTGACCACCATGGTTTAAAGTTAGATTTCAACAACAGAAAAAAACAATAGACATCCTACAATCTCATGGAGACTGAATAATGCTCAACTGAATCACCAATGGGTTAAGGAAGAAATAAAGAAAGAAATTAAAGACTTCCTAGAGATCAATGAAAATGAATACACCATATACTCAAACTTATGGGATACTATGAAAGAAGTGCTAAGAGGGAAATTCATAGCACTGAATGCCCACATAAAAAGCTGGAGAAATCTCACGCTAGTGACTTGACATCACACATGAAAGCCCTTGAACAGGAAGAAGCAAAGTCCCCAGGAGGACCAGATGCCTGAAAATTATCAAATTGAGAGCTGAAATCATTAAAATAGAAATGAAGAGAACAATACAAAGGATTAATGAAACAAAGAGTTGGTTCTTTGAGAAAATCAACAAGATAGACAAACCCTTATCCAAACCAACCAAAAGACAGAGAGAGAGCATCCAAATTAACAAAATCAGAAATGAAAAGGAGGACATAACAACAGACAATGAGAAAATCCAGAGAATCATCAGGTCATACTTCAAAAACTCCACAAAACTGGAAAATCTAAAAGTCAAGGATAATTTTCTGGATAGTTACCACATACCTAAGTTAAATCAAGACCAGATAAACCATTTAAATAGTCCAATAACCCCTAAGGAAATAGAATCAGTAATTAAAAGTCTCCCAACTGAAAAAAGCCCTGGACCTGATGGTTTCACTGTAGAATTGTACCAGATCTTCAAAGAAGACTTAATACCAATACTCTTTAAATTGTTCCACACAATAGAAGCAGAAGGTATATTACCAAACTCCTTCTATGAGGCTGCAATTACCCTGATTCTTAAACCAAACAAAGATGAAGCAAAGAAAGAAAACTACAGACTGATCTCCCTCATGAACATTGATGCAAAAATACTCAATAGAATTCTGGCGAACAGACTCCAAGAACACATCAAAACAATTATCCACCATGATCAAGTAGGCTTCATACCAAGGATACAAGGGTGGTTCAACATACAAAAGTTCGTCTCGTCAATGTAATACACCATATAAACAATTTCAAAGAAAAAAAAAACACATGATCATCTTACTAGATGCAGAAAAGGCATTTGACAAAATCCAGCACCCCATCATGATAAAGGTCTTGGAGCGATCAGGAATCCAGGGAACATACCTAAACATAATAAAGGCAATCTACAGCAAGCCAACAGCCAACATCAAATTAAATGGAATGAAACTCAAAGCAATATCACTAAAATCAGGAACAAGACAAGGCTGTCCCCTCTCCCCATACTTACTCAATATAGTACTTGAAGTTCTAGCCAGATCTATAAGACAACATAAAGAGATTAAGGGGATACAAATTGGAAAGGAAGAAGTCAAGCTCTCCCTATTTGCAGATGACATGATAGTATACATGAGTGACCCCAAAAATTCAACCAAGGAACTGATAAGCTAAAAAAAAAAACATTCAGCAACATAGCAGTATACAAGGTCAACTAAAAAAAAAGTATCAGTATCCCTCTGATATATAATAGACAAACAGGCTGAGAAGGAAATCAGAGATACATCAACCTTTACAATAGCCACAAATGATATAAAATACCTTGGGGTTACTCTAACTAAGCATGTGAAGGAACTATATGACAAGAACATTAAGTCCCTTAAAAAAGAAATTGAAGAAGATTTTAGGAAATGCTCATGGATAGGCAGGATTAACATAGTAAAAATGGCGATCTTACCAAAAGCAATCTACAGATTCAAAGCAATTCCCATCAAATTACCAAAACGATTCTTCACAGATCTGGAAAGAATAATACTCACCTTCATATGGAAAACAAAATCCCAGAATAGCCAAAAGTATCCTGTACAATAAAAGAACCTCTGGAGGCATCATGATCCCCGATTCAAGTTCTACTATAGAGCTACTGTAATAAAAACAGCTTGGTACTGGCATAAAAACCAACATGTGGACCAATGGAATCAAATTGAAGACCCTGACATTAACCCACACACCTATAAACATATAATTTTTGACAAAGAAGCCAAAAATGTACAATGGAAAAAAGAAAGCATCTTCAACAAATGGTGCTGGCATAACTGGATGGCAATGTGTGGAAGGCTGCAAATATAACCATATCTGTCACCATGCACAAAACGTAAGTCCAAGTGGATCAAAGACCTCAACATAAATCCAGTTGGTCTGATATCCAGAATATATAAAGAACTCAAGAAATTAGACATCAAAATGCCCAACAGTCCAATTAAGAAATGGGCTATAGAACTAAACAGATAATTCTCCACAGAGGAAGTTCAAATGGCTGAAGGACATTTAAGGATTTGCTCATCATCCCTAATTATCCAGGAAATGCAAATGAAAATGACTCTGAGATACCACCTTACACCTGTCAGAGTGGCTAAGATAAAAAACACAGAAGACAGCTTATGCTGGAGAGGATCTGGAGCAAGGGGAACTCTCCTCCGCTGCTGGTTGGAATGCAAGCTTGTACAGCCACTTTGCAAATCAATATGGCACTTCCTTAGAAAATTGGGAATCCATTTCCCCTAAGACCCAGCTGTAGCACTCTTGGGCATATACCAAGGAATGCTCAATCATACCACAAGGGCATTTGCTTAGCTATGTTCGTACCAGCTTTGTTTGTAATAGCCAGAACCTGGAAACAACCTAGATGCCCTTCCACTGAAGAATGGATAAAGAAAATATGGTACATATACACAATGGAGTACTACTCAGCAGAGAAAAACAATGACATCATGAGGTTTGCAGGCAAATGGATTGATCTAGAAAAAATCATCCTGAGTGAGGTAACCCAGACTCAGAAGGAAAAACATGGTATGTACTCACTCATAGGAGGATACTAGATGTAAAAGAAAGATGACTAGACTGGTACACAACTCCATGGAGGCTACCTAGAAAACGGGACCCTAGGAAAGTTACAGGGATCACCCAATGACAGAGAAATGGATGAGATCTACATGAACAACCTGGACGACAGTGGGAGTAATGCAGGTCAAGATTTGAAGAAGAAAAGTAATCTTAGGGGAGCATGAGATCCCAGCTGATCAAGAACAGAAAGGGAGAACAAGGAATAACAGACCATGATAAATGAAGACCACATGAGAACAGGAATAGGCAGAGTGCTGGAGAGGTCCCCAGAAATCCACAATGATATATCCTCTGTTGACTGCTGGCAATGGTTGAGAGAAAGCCTGATCTGACCTAGTCTGGTGATCACATGACTAAACACCCTAACAGTCATCTTGGAACTCTCATCCAATAACTGATGGAGGTGGATGCAGAGATCCTCAGCCAGGCCCCAGGTGGAGCTCCAGGTGTCCAACTATCGAGAAAGAGGAGTGACTGCAAGAGCGTGAATTGTTGAATCCAAGATTGCAAAAGGCACAGGGACAAATAGCCAATCAAATGGAAGCACATGAATTATGAACCAACGGCTGAGGAGCCCCCAGCTAGATCAGGCCCTCTGGATAAGTGAGACAATTGAATAGCTTGATCTGTTTAGGAGGCACCCAGTCTGTGGGACCAGGACCTGTCCTTAGTACATGAGCTGGCTGTTTGGAACCTTGGGCTTATACAGGGACACATGCTCAGTCTGGAAGGAGGGGACTGGACCTGCCTGTACTGAATCTACAGGGTTTAAATGAATCCCCAGGGGAGTCTTGGCCCTGGAGGAGATGGGAATGGAGGGGAGAGGCTGGGGGAAAGGTTGGGGTGGGGGCAGGAGGGGAAGGACAGGGGGAACCCATGGCTGATGTATAAAATTAAAACACAAAGTAATAATAAAATTAATAAAAAAAAAGATAACTAAAGTCTTACAAAATTAGTTAAAATAATGACGGTTTGGTACTTCACATATCCATTGTGGAATTCAGAAATTAATATCTGCATGAAACAAAAGGAGATAATATGTCAAATTACTAGTGTTATAGTTCTCTATTCATTTCTCCAACAAGATAACTAGCACTTTAATTTCTTGAGTAAACTGCCATTCTAATGCTGCTGACCTTTTTAGGGAGAAAATTAATTTAGTATGGTTAACCATTATTTATATCTTGAATCTGTCAGTTTTGAGTTTTTCATGAATAATTCATCTATTTTTCTTAACTAAAATATATCTTCCCTTTTCAAGACTTCTATCATGTCAATCTTTGATTAATAAGGCACAAAATATTTTCATTAGTCTTGTTTTGCAAGAAATGGTCAATTAAATCTTTTATAAGGATTTATAGTATGATTGGAGTTTGGCATGTGCCTAAAGCAATTAATTGATATTTTCTTTATAATTAGCATGTTTAGAATAGATTAGTCTAACAACACATAATTTGAAAAATGTGTTTAAAACTATATGAAACTTTCACACAGCATCTACTTTACCTCTATTATCAATCTGCATGCTGACTCATGGGGTATTCATATAGAACATGAGTAAATGCTTCCTTGAATGGTGAGGGTACAAAGATAAGTATGGGATATAAATGTGACAGTAACTGGCTCACGTAATTCTTGAAAATTTAATTTCTTTTCTCAGGCTAGTTAATTCAGTAAAGCTCTGAACTTTATCCAGGCTTAGCAAGACCTTTAATTCACTCCAAGTCTTTCTAATTCAATAATAATTTAATGCTGTGGATATCAAATAACATTCTGTAGTACAACTGGTTCTGTGTTATTCACACTTTGATCTGTAATGTGTTAATAATCATAGAAAACATTACCTATTAATTTAAATAAATAGCTGGCAAGCCTATAACTTTTAGGAACTGTACTGTACATTGTAGACTATTTAGCAACATCTTATCCTTTACATGCTTGAAGCTAGTACCATCCACCATCACATGACATGACATGAATATGTCTTGAGACTTTGCTGAGCATCTTCAAAGAGTAGATTGGTCCTTGTTTCAGTGTTCAGTACATACATACACTCATACATATGTATGTATCTAATAGTGAATTAGAAGGAATATATGAACTTAAGGAAAACTTAGAGACTATAGGATGTATGACATTTGCAAGAAAACCAAAGAATAAACCATCTAGATGTAACAAAATATCCAGATGTGTATTACTAAATAAGTAAACCATCAGTGACTCAGACTGAATTTTTCCAGTTTATCCTTCTGTAAATGCAGGCTTCTTCTTTCCTTGGTCTAATGACTATATGATGAATAACATGCTCAGAAATCTGTTGATCTAGTGTTTTGAGTTGTCTTACTCTCTGATTTGGATGATGACTCAGATGCTCTGACTCACTGAGTAATTCTAGATGATATATAAGAAAAAGAGAACTTTTACATTTATTAGTCATGTTTTGATGTTACAGCTCAGCATCACCACTTCCGTCAATGTGTATTTTCATTACTTTTCATGTATGGAGATATCAAATGAAAGAAAAACCATTAATTTAACAAAATGAGACTAAATTTCTAAATCATAGATATGCTAGGATATGGTGATATATTGTGTACCTTAATAAAATTTTCCTGATTTGTTTTTAGTTAATCTTGTATCCTGCTAAGCTGTATGAGTTCCTTGGTCTAACTTTTGGAGTCACTTATATATACTATCATGTCATCTGCAAATTGGGAAAGCTTGACTTCTTCCTTTTCAATTTGTATACCCCTTGATCTCCTTATGTTGTCTTATTGCTCTGGCTAGTATGGGGAGAGTGGAAAGCCTTGTTTTGTTCCTTATTTTAGTGAAATTGCTTTGAGTTTCTCTTCATTTACTTTGATGTTGGCTGTTGGCTTGCTGTAAATTGCCTTTATTATATTAAGATATGTTCCCTGTATTCCTGATCTTTCCAAGACCTTTATCATGAAGGGGTGTTGGATTTTGTCAAAGGCCTTTTCAGCATCTAGTGAGATGATCATGTGTTTTTTTTTCTTTCAATTTGTTCATATGGTGTATTACATTGCTAGAGAGGTCTCCAAAAAATCCACAAAGATACCTCCACTGTAGACTACTGGCAATGGTCCAGAAAGTGCCTGACTTGACCTGCTCTGGTGATTGGATGGCCCAAACACCCTGGCTGTCTTGATAGAATTCTCATCAAGTGTCTGATGGAAGCAGATGCAGAGATGCACGGCTGAGCTCCAGGTGCAGCTCTGGGAGTCCAATTAGCAAGAGAGAGAGGAGGGAATGTATGAAAAAGAGATGTTGAGACCATGGTTGGGGGAAACACAGGGACAAATAGCCAAACTAGTGGAAGTGCATGAACTGTGAACCATGGCTGAGGAGCCCCCATGGAACTGGACCAGGCCCTCTGGATAAGTGAGAGTGTTGATTAGCTTGAACTGTTTGGGAGGCCCCTAGGCAGTGGAGCCAGGACCTGTCCTTGGTACATGCACTGACTTTTTGGAGCCTGGGGCCTATGCTTGAGACACTTTGCTCAGACTTGGTGTAGGGAGGAGGGGACTGGACCTGCCTTGGCTGAGTCTGCCAGGCTCAGCTGACTCCCCAGGGGAGACCTTGCCTTGGAGGAGGAGGAGTGGGGTATGTGTTAGGGAGAGGGCTGGGGAGTGGGAGAAGGGAGGACGAGGTAATCCGTGGCTAATATGTGAAATCAAGTTAATTATAAAAAAATACTTAAAAAAAATGCCTGAAGATCTCAGAGACAAAGGAACAAACCACACCTTAAATCTAGTACTCCTCAGCCTGAAAAAGGCTCTGCTGATAGGTCTCTAACCAAATGAGCTTCCTCAGCTAAAAAGGCTTCCAGTTCCTGTATCCTCATGCCTTATATACCTTTCTCTACCCAGCTCTTTAAGGCATGTGGGCTTCCCAAACAAATGCATGGGATCTCAAGTGCTGGGATTTAAGGTATGTGCCACCAGTGTCTGGCTCTGTTTCTCTCCTAGACTGAGTCAATCTCATGTAATCCAGGATGGCTTTGAACTCATTGAGATCTAGAGGGATCTCTGCTGGCTCAGGAAGCTCATTCAGCTAGAGGCCTTTTCAGGCTGAAGAGTCCTGCAGGTAAGGCTTGGCTTCTTCCTTTGTCTCTAAGATCTTCAGGCAAATTTAATTAGGGTATACAATATATCACCACACTAGGATTCTTTTCCTCCAGAACTTCATTTTTTTCTTCTTTCTCACCCTCTTTTCCAGCTCTCCTACCACATTCTTGTTTATGTTTACTTGGTGACTCCACCAAATTTCTTCAGTAGACATTTTCATTTTGAAAATTTTCACTAAAACATACAAATTAAGCTATGGAAACAACATTATATATCCCTCCTCTGTAAGAACTACATACTCAGTGTTCTACTGGAGGCACTTTCCAACTCCTTTGAGTGTTTGTATCTGGAGACAAATTTGCTAATATAGAAATGGATCTTAATATCTCTAACCATTCACCAGAGCCAAAAACAGAAGGATCAATCTTTGTTTAATGTTCTTTTATGTATTAAAATGTGTATTATAATTTTTGATTGTTATTATTTAGAGGAAGGTGTAAGACAAATCTTAAATTATCTTAACAAAAATCCAGGGCCACATATTGAGGTGTATTCTGAAAGATCAGAGAAGCAGAACAAGCCACAGCCACCTCATCCTGCCAACTTCTCAGCAGAGTCCTCATTCAAATGGCTCTCAGATGAACGGCTACTAAAAGCATAAAAACTGAAAATCCTAAAACCCTCTAGTTCCTGGTCCTTGTGCCTTATATACCTCTCTATTTCCTGCCATCACTTTCTGGGATTAAGCCTTGCCTGGCTGTTTCTAGTGTGGCCTTGAGCTCACAGAAATCCGATGGATCTCTACCTGGCAAGTGATAGGATTAAAGGTGTATGTGCCACCATTTTCTTGCCTCCATGTGTCTATCTAGTGGCTGTTCAGTTCTCTAAACCCTGTTAAGTTTATTAGGGTACACAATATATTGGGGGACACAATACCACAACAGGAAGGTCTTAAAGGCAGCTATATTTTATTATTTCCACGTCTTGGGTGAACAGACATTTGCTTTGCCAGAAGAAAGTTTGTTTCAAAATAAAGCTTATTTTCCTTACAAGATTGTTGAATAGTGTGTTTTTGTTTTGTTTCTGGTATTTAGTGATATAGTACAGTTAAATCTGGAAGATAACAGTTTTCAGAGTTATTTAATTTATTAATCACATGTGGCACGTATGTGCATGTGTGTATTTTCTTTCTCTCTTATATTTTGAGTCAGGTTTCACTATATAACCCAAGATGTCCTCAGGTTAGTAGTCCTGCTCCTCAGTTTTTCTGTGCTTGTATTGTAGGCATGTGCTACCATTGTTGCTATGTTTGCTTTTTAAATTATTAATAGCCATGGCTCAACCAAATGAACCTGTATTATGAGAAGAAAAAGTGCCATAAAATATGAGAAAAGCCAAATAATAATATAATTTAAATATACATTACTGATTCATTTGCATATTAGTGTTATTTTTTTAATAAAATGTCTCTTCTTATAAGTTACTGTTTCCTTGGAATTGGCAATAGAAATGTAGTACCACAATTTAATTCCCACATTTTTTTTTTCTTAGAACTAAATTAAGCTATTCATTCCAACTTTTAGAATAAAGACAACTCTATTTACATCTTTACTTTCATGTTATTGATATCTTTCTGTTAATTCTTTCACTGAACTTGGCAGAACACCAAATCAGTTACAGTCTGTATTGTGGCCTCTATTCTCTTTTATCTGTTTTAGAGCACCCTATTTTATTCTTTTTTCATGGCAGATTGAATTTTCTTCACCCTAAAAGACCATTACAGGTTTTATATTTGGCTTGATATTCCCAGTGACTCATTGCATATACAATTTGAAATGCATGACCAGAAATTTAATGAATAAAGGACAGAAATGTTGAGCTTAATTGTAAATGTTGATGTCTGGCAGACTTTCAGCAAACTTTTTAGATTTTTATGGTTCACTGTGTTCTAGGGAAACAGATAAATTTATGATTTAATCTCTTTTGCATTTTAGATGTGTCTCCAATAAACTTGGCAGAAAAGTAATTGCTACCCATTGACAATGGATATAATGCACAGTTAGGTTCAAGCTAAAGAATAATAAATACATAAAATAAAATCACCAGCTAAGTACTGTATCACTGAGTCCAATATAAATATGCTTTGATACAAAATTCCCTTTTGGCATAAGTAATTCTAAGGAATATAATCAAACAAAGGAATACATATGAATGTTGATTTTTTTCCAGAGGAATAATTGATCTTGTAATACTAGTAATAATGGAATAAATAATTTTCCAACAGAGGCAGCTTATGAATCTTAATAAGATGCAAATATTCTAATTACAAAATAAATTTTCAGATAAATTAATTGTTATAGTCTATAAAGTTAAAATATTTAACTTATTAGTCAACAATAAATTGACCTTTTATTAATTAATTATTTTCCAGGAGGAAATTCATTCCATGTCCTTATCATGCATTTTGTACTATTTTAGAAACTTGCATTGCCTTAATACTAAATTTTAAATACGAATTATAAATTACAGTTGTGGCAAAAGAACATTGGAGAATTATAGATAATTATGCATTGAAAAGAGAAAACTTGTTTTTAATCATCCTTTTGGAAGATTAAGCAGGCTGCCATTTTATAGATAATTGATTCATTTATGCAAAAGGAAGTACCTTGAAGAGAGTAGCCATCAGCTATCAGCAGTCTGCCCATAAAATAGAATTCTTGCCAGATGCCACATCTTCTTTCCTTTTATAATCAGGGAAAGAATATTTCCAGATTCTCGTCTCTCCAAATGTAGTTCTATGTACAGGACTCTCTCACACAGTACTGGAGGCAATGCATAACATTTCTGTCTTCTTTTGCTTTATGTTAATTCCCACAGAGCATATCCATAATGAAGTTATTTACTGCACGTAACAGTGGCACACATTAAATTGTTCCTTTTTAGTTCATGGTATGTTATTTGGGAGAATAATTATAAAAATATATAAAGAAACTACTGATACCATATTTTTGTGATAATATACTTTGTATTGTTGACTTCAAAATAAATTCTAAAGAGTGAAAGTTAATAATGAGTCTCCAATAGTGCTAGGCATACACAAAGTTCTTTGAAGCAGTAGAGTTTTATATTTGTTTTGCCTTACTTTTTGATATCACCCATTGTGCTAAAAAAAAATCTCAATTGATTTCTTCTCATCTTTTTAAGCTGCTAAAGCAAAATACTACAGAATTGTAAATAGTAACTATTTGTATAAATTGCAAGAATTGACAGAGATAGCTGGCAGCCTGGACAGTCACCTAATGTTTCTCTGAAATGTTGGGGCATCCACTTTTGGCTACAGGCCTGGAATATCTGACAGACCATTTTCAGAAGCAGGAATTTTAAAAGACAACCTTACCCTATCAAGGCAAGGTTTTGCAGTCACTTTTCCTTTGCCCTGCTCATCTGGACAGGACCACTGTCCAGATGAAAACTGTCAGCAGCCGAGGTAAGGGCAGTTCTTTGCATAGAAGACCAATTTTTTGCCAAGTAGATGACAAATTTCCATATGGAGTGGCTTCAATGCCCAACATTCATTCACTCAGGAGTAGACTGGTGCTGCCAGGAGCAACCATGTCTCATGTCAACAGAATTCTAAATTATTAAAACATTTAAATGCCATATTCTCTAGGTTTCTGAAGTGTTTGAAGATTACCTATCTATCTAACATATATTTCTGTAAATCTGGAAAACCTAACTACATGACTATGATTACTACAGTCATGAGTGACAATAAACCTGTAGTTCTTAACAACCTAAATAGCTTAAGGACTAAAACTTCACATTCTAAAGGTAAACAATCTGTAAACAGATGTACAGTATAAGGACAATGACCTCAAAATTGTGACAATATACAGAATATCTTAATCAGAGGAAGAAATCTGTAATGCAATATGACAACAATATCCTTAATATGTATCAATATACAAAATATCCTAAACAGAGGTATAACATACATACAGTATGACAAATACAAGTTTACATTTGAATCAATATACAAAGTATTTCAAATAGGAATAGGAATATATGTACAATATGACAAATATTGTTTTATATTCGTATCAATATAGAAAAATAATTTTATATTTGTATCAATGTAGAAGAATCAATACCAATGCAAATTATTTAGAGCGGAAAGTTACAGATTTAGTTTACAAGTAGACACAACAATCTACCTTATTATCCTATCCTATCTATTCTCCCTTTTCCAAAGGAGAATCCTAATTCTAAACTTTATTGTTCTACCCCCAAACATATTACGAATTATAAGCAAACCCTAACAGATAACAAGCTCTCCCTTTTCTTTTAAGAAGTCACATACGAAGACAAGAAGCACTGCCTCTTTCAGGCCAAATAGCCCAAGATCATATGTGGAGCAAATAACACTACATGGACAAAACACATGTATATATGAAATAAAAATTTAGAAAGCACAGTCATGCCAAGAACATTGCAACACTTGTCTTTTAACATACATTTCTAATGGTAAATATATAGATAAAAGATGTTGGTCAACTCATTGGCACATCCTCCTCTTTGAAGTAAATCGGTGCTGCCAGGAGCAGACATGTCTCACTGTCCAGAAAGTCTAAATTTTTAAAATATTTTAAATGCCATATTCTGTAGGTCTTGGAAGTATTTGAAGATTACCTATCTATCTGAAATATCTCTATGTATACCTAGAAGACTTAACTAACATGGCTATGAGTATGATTATCATAGATGACCAGTTATTAATCTATTTTTAATTATCCATTACAATTTTAAAAGAGCTGTACAAACATAATACCTTAAACAAGAGTAGAAAAATAAACACAGTATAACAAAATTAACTTTAAGTTTGTATCAATAGACTAAAATCTACATCAAAGTAAAACATTTTAAACAAGTTGTTGCTCTTTAAAAGTAAATTCATTAATCTAACCTTTCATCCTATTATATCTATATCATATCCCCTTTTCTTCTTTAGAAAGAGATCATATTTATAATCAACCTGATTTAAATAAAAATATTGGTTTCTCTCTGTCCCATACCAGAGCGCTCTTCTGATTTGGGACATAAGTATCTCTTAACCTTTTTTTTTTTTTTTTTTTTTTTTTTTTTTTTTTTTTTTTAGCAATATGCCTGGGTTTACAGAAGGAGTAAACCAATTCCATCTCCAAAGCCAGCTTGATAATTTTGGGAATTTGGGTGTTGCTGTGGATGTTGCTCTGTATACATAAAGTTCTGATTGGCCAGTGGCCAGGCAGGAAGTATAGGCGGGACAAGGAAGAGGAGAAGGCGGGGAACAGGAAGGCTGGGAGGAGACACTGCCAGCTGCCGCCATGAAAAGCAACATGTAAAGACACTGGTAAGCCACAAGCCATGTGACAAAGTATAGACTAACAGAAATGGGTTAATTTAAGATAGAAAAAGTAGATAACAAGCAGCCTGCCACGGCAATACAGTTTGTAAGCAATATAAGTTTCTGTGTGTTTACTTGTTTGGGTCTGAGCGACTGTGGGACTGGCGGGTAAGAGAGTTTTGTCCTGATTGGGCTGGGCAGGAAAACTCTAACTAAAAATGGCGCCCAATGTGGGGCAAGACTTTCCACCTAAAACCTGAAAAAAAAAGATTCTAAGACAGAGCTAAGTTGTCTCTCTCAAGTTAGCGACAGACTGCTGGTTTGAGCTACTATGGCGGGTTCCTGGCATGAGTGTCTGACCTACAGTGTGGCGGGAATGAAGAATCTACAAACACTTTACTCTGCGGCATAATGGATTTAGCCTTTACAAGTTAAAAAAAAAAAAAAAAAAAAAAAAAAAAAAGGTTTCTGGGCTATGCACTGCTTTGATAAAACTGCTTCTGATAGTTGATGGTACACGTAGCTCCAGATCCAGAGCTGGCAGTAAACTGTACCACCGCCATGTTGGGAAGCTGAGGTAGGCGGAGCCAACAGCCACAGCAGTATTTCAGTCTAACAAAGATGGATATTACACTGAAAATCTGGATTATGTTGTCTTTGGGATTTTTAACTGCAAAAAAAGATTTGATCATAAAAGCTGTTAAGTTAAACAAATATGTAAATTTTAAAGACACCTTGACTTCAAAATTTGGATATAAGGATATGTTACTTTGGAAAAGAGTCTCTGCTTTTGTTTCCACAGAAAGCCAGAGGTTATGGATTTGTTCCAGATTAAGATATATCAGGTTTGATCAACCAAGACCACCTGAAAGGTCTCTTATGACACAATTGCCCAGATGATTCAACATCCAAAATGGTTTCAAGGCAACTGGCTCAGAGGTTTACCCTCATGGACTACTCCATAATCCTAAAATTTTCTTTGTGTTCCCATGAGATACAGAGTCCCCCTCCAGCAGGAAGTAGTAAGAAAATCTACTACCAAATTCCGAAAATTATCAAGCTGGCTTTGGAGATGGAATTGGCTCACTCCTTCTCTAAACCCAGGCATATTGTTAAAAAAAAGGTTAAGAGGTTCTTGTGTCCCAAATCAGAAGAGCCCTCTGGTGTGGGACAGAAAAAAAAACACTATTTTATTTAAAACAGGTTGATTATAAATGCAATCTCTTTCTAAAGATAAAAGGTGATATGATATAGATATGGTAGGATGAAAGGGTAGATTAATGAACTTACTTCTAAAAGAGCAACAACTCATTTAAAATGTTTTACATTGGTATAGATTTTACTCTATTGATACAAACTTAAAGTTAATTTTGTTATACTGTGTGTATATTTCTACTCGTGTTTAAGGTATTATGTTTGTATAGCTCATTTTAAATTGAAATGGATAATTAAAAATAGATTAATAATTAGTCATCCATGATAATCATACTTGTAGGATGTTAGTTAAGTCTTCTAGGTATACATAGAGATATTTCAGATAGATAGGTAATCTTTAAATACTTCAAAGGGCTACAGAATATGGCATTTAAAATATTTTTAAAATTTAGACTTTCTAGACAGGGAGACATGTCTGCTCCTGGCAGCACTGATTTACTTCAGAGAGGAGGACAGGCATTAAAGACACTTCATATCTTATCTTCACCTTGACAAAAATAGACATTTGGGCAAGAAACTGTTCTTGCCTGGACTGCTTGATTGACTGGACATGCAGGACCCGTAGAAAGATGACCACTAAACTTCGCTTGACAAAATGGTCCTTCAGGTTCCTGCTTCGCATAGGAAACTGCCAGACATTCTACAGGACACTGAAAAAAGTGACCAAGAGACTCTAGCCCTGTGGGCTGAAGACAAATGCTCTAACTTTACAAAGGAACATAGGTGACTGTCCATGCTGCCAGCTGTCTCTGTCTACCCTGCAAGACTCCCGAAAGTTGCTTGCATCCTTCTCCCGGTTCTCAGGTAATATTATATCCTTCTGAGGTCTTTGATGTGGTTGATGACTAGAAAGTTATTATTTTCTCAGTTATGATAAAAGATAAGTTAGATATAAAAACCTTAGACTCACAAATATAAGATAGTTAGGATATCTTCTTTAATATTGTAACTGTAATTCTTGTTTGATGATTGTTTTGTTATATGATATTGAACTATGTAAAAGTTAAAACCTTCCTTTAAAAAAAAAGAAAAGGGAAGTGCTGTGGATATTGCTCTGTATACATAAAGTTCTGATTGGCCAGTGGCCAGGCAGGAAGTATAGGCGGGACAAGGAAGAGGAGAAGGCAGGAAACAGGAAGGTTGGGAGGAGACACCGCCAGCTGCCGCCATGAAAAGCAACATGTAAAGACACTGGTAAGCCACAAGCCATGTGACAAAGTATAGACTAACAAAAATGAGTTAATTTAAGATAGAAAAAGTAGATAACAAGCAGCCTGCCACGGCAATACAGTTTGTAAGCAATATAAGTTTCTGTGTGTTTACTTGCTTGGGTCTGAGCAACTGTGGGACTGGCAGGTAAGAGAGATTTGTCCTGACTGGGCCAGGCAGGAAAACTCTACCTACAGGGTGCAGTTTCTCTTACTACTTCCTGCTGGAGGAGGGCACTGGATCTTATGGGTTCACAAAGAAAATTTTAAGATTATGGAATAGTCCGTGAGTGTAAACCTCTGAGCCAGTTGCCTTGAAACCATTCTGGATGTTGGATCATCTGGGCCATGGTGTCATCAGAGACTTTTCAGGTGGTCTTGGCTGATCAAACCTGATGTATCTTAATCTGGAACAAATCCTTAGCCTCTGGCTTTCTGTGGAAACAAAAGCAGAGACTCTTTTCCAAAGTAACATATCCTTATATCTAAATTTTGAAGTCAAGTTACCTTTAGAATTTACATATTTGTTTAACTCAACAACTTTTGTGATCAAATCTTTTTCTGTAGTTAAAAATCCCAAAGACAACACAAACCAGATTCTCTGTGTAATATCCATCTTTGTAAGATTGAAATGCCACTGTGGCTGCTGGCTCTCCCCACCTCAGCTTCCCAAAGTGGCAGTCTTACAGTTTACTGCCATCTCTGGGTCTGGAGCCATGTGTACCATCAACTATAGAAGCAGTTCTATCAAAGCAGTGCATAGCCCTTTTTTGTTTGTTTTTTACTAGCGAAGGCTAAATCCACCATACAGCAGAGTAAAGTTTGTAGACTCCTAATTCCTGCCACAGTGCAGGTCAGACACAGATGCCAGGAACCCGCCATAGTAGCTCAAACCAGCAGGCTGATGCTAACTTGAGAGAGACAACTAGGAAGCTGTTTTTAGCTCTGTTTTAGAGTCTTTTTTCTCAGGTTTTAGGTGGAAACCCTTACCAACAGGTTGGGCGCCATATAGTTATATATATATTATCTTAGATAGAAAATATTAAGTATTAGACTCAGGTTCTTTAGAATAGGATACCTTTTGGAATGATCTTTGTAACATGCCACCTACCCATGCTCTAGACTTCACTGGATTTTAGTATGTGTTTTTTGCTTGATATTGTTTGCATTGACTGTAGTTCCAATTTATCTAGGTCACTATCCCTCATTACTCTTGGACAATATTTGATAACCATTTCTTTGTATATAGTCTTCTATTAGGTTAGAACCCTCTTATTTACACAAAAGGGGGAGATGTAGTGGGTAGCCCTCCCAGCATTGGCCTGGAAGTTCTAACCCCCATTGAGGCTTCGGTAATGGTCATGCCTACAAGGCAGGGCTGAGAGAGGAGGCTGAAGACCCAGGATCAAAAGGAGAGGCTGCTCTTGGTTCCAGGACCCTGGATGCTGGAGGTAGGCTGAGCAGAGTTCTCCAGAGAACACTGCCAGACTGTGCCATACCTTTCCCAGACCCTGCAACTTATCCCTTCATTTGTAAGTTACCCCACAAAATAAACCTCCCTTTTAACTACGTGTGGCCTTAATAATTTCACCAATAGGAATATAGTCAACCAGCTTTATAATTTTTCTTAATAATCCTCATCATTTTTATGTAAAGTTTAAAAGCTATTTTATAAATCAGCCCACCACTTACTAAATATTACAACTATCATTTAAACTTGGATTATACTGAATTAATAAATTTATTTGGAATAATGGCATAAAGCCAGTGTTAAATTTCCCAACTAATAAACATTGCATGTCTCTTCATTTAGGAAATTAAATTCCATTCACTAACATTTTGCATTTTTTGTGTAATGGCTTATATGCATGATTTATTTTTTATTGCTATTATAAACATATTTTAAATTTTCTTTTCTTATCTTTTCTATATTTTTTACCTTTTTTATATTTATTTATTTATTTTATTTATTTTTGGAACTGAGGACCCAACCCAGGGCCTTGTGTTTTCTTTTTCCTTTTTTTCTTTATTACTATGTGTTTTAAATTTTATACATCAGCCATGGGTTCCCCCCTGTCCTTCCCCCTCCTGTACCCACTGCCACCTTACCCCCAGCCCCTCCCCTCCATTCCCATGTCCTCCTGGATCAAGGCACCCCTGGAGATTCATTTAAACCTGGTGGATTTAGTATAGGCAGGTCCTCTCACCTCCTTCCAGACTGAGCAAAGTGTCCCTCTGTAAGCCCAAGGTTTCAAACAGCCAGCTCATGCACTAAGGACAGTTCCTGGTCGCACAGACTAGGTGCCTCCCAAGCAGATCAAGCTATTCAATAGTCTCACTTATCCAGAGGGCCTGATCCAGCTGGGGGCTCCACAGCCTTTGGTTCATAATTCATGTGCTACCATTCTTTTGGCTATTTGTCCCTGTGCTTTTTGCAATCTTGGATTCAACAATTCATGCTCTTGCAGACCCTCCTCTTTCTCAACAGTTGGACACCTGGAGCTCCACCTGGGGCCTGGCTGAGGATCTCTGCATCCACTTCCATCAGTTAAAAGTTCTTTTCTTTTTATATAGATACAAAAATCATATTAATATTTTGAGTTTGTATGTAATGACTTTCTATATTTACTTTTTAATTCTGATAGTTGATTGAAAAGTTATTTCTTTTGGTTTTTAGATATACATCAAAGTTACCTAGAATAAAGACTTAGAACTTTAAGTTTTTATTTTGTGCTTTACTTTGATTGAACGTATATAAGAGCTCCAGAGAATAGTCTTGTTAATTATAACCATTCTCATTTTCACTTGTAAAGGAAATTTTCATGTATTAAAAAATAATCAGGGTATATACTATATAATTTTTTTTAGATATTCTTCATCAGATTAAAAAAGTCACTTTCTAGTCCATATTTCCTATGTTTTTAAAATATAAGTGACTTGAGAAACCTAGCAAATAATTTTCTACTTATGTTGGGAGATGTCTCTCAACATCGTATAAAAGGACAAATATAAAAACTCAAATGTAAATAATATTCATGCTCTATTAAATTTTATTTTTATACAGAACTGATCATAAGTCATAGAATATAAAAATGGAAATATCAGAAGGCTTAGGTGAAAAGCATAGGCTCATAGTAACATCCACTTTTATTTTAGGCCAAACTGTTCAGGACAGATGTGTATGTTTCTATTTCAGAATACTCTTCAGAGAGGATTCATAATCTTCCTATGGTAGTCCTCAGTTGTAGATTTTAGCAAAAATGGCTAAAGTAATTCTGCTCCTTGTATTCATGCCCTTTAGCAATATAACTTTGTAATATAAAGAGAATATTGTTATTTTTCTATTCATGAATATGTACTTTTATTGAGACTTTGTTTTATCTATAGAATATGGCCAAAATAGTGTGTAAGGTCTAGTTTGGGTCTGGAGAACACTGACCAATCTCCAGAAATGTCCAAACTTTAACATGATGATAGGGCATTTTCATCTACAAATATGTTGGGCTGCACTGATAGCTGAACTGAGATATATGAGTCTTGTAGGCTACAGGCTGCATATACCTGATAGATTAACAATTTTTCATGGCTATTTAGTTGATGACAGGCATATGACCTAGTTGCCCCTGCTCCCTTTCCTGATAGCAAGCCAAATATAAGAAAATCTACCTCACTGACAGAGACTGCATTAGTCAGCCTAGCCAAGAAGATGGTGTAACTTGAGTTCAGACAAGATTCTTTGTCTCATATAATCATGAACTAAATAAATAGGTGTTGCTTTAAAGCAAACTGTAAATTTTGAGGTAATTGATTTCAACTATAGTTTATTATCATAAGCTAGTCACCTATATTAATTATTATCTCAAAATTCACCCATTCAACTAGTCACTCATTTCACTAACAAAAACAAAAACAAAAAATGACAAAAATTATTTCCTGGATATTTTTATATGTGGTGTAATTAAACAGGAAATAAGACAAAAATAATACTTTATGCCTTTGAGACCAATATAGTATGATAAATAGAAAACATGCAAATAAAATAAGTACTTTTTCAGATGATAATTGTTAAAAAAAAAAAAAAAAAAAAAAACATTATTTTAGATGCCAATGAGGAATATCAATGAGAATTTGACAGTTGAATAAAGAGTTGGATAAATCAAAGAAGTAAATTATGTAGAGGTGTGTAGTAGGCTTTTTCTTTGGCTAACAACCAGCTCCCAGATCATGTCACAGAGACTTATTAGTTATGAATTCTCAGCCTTATGTTTGTCCCACTAGCTCTTATAGTTTAATTTAACTTGTTTCTCTTCATCTATGTTTTGCCCTGGGGCTTTTTACCTTTGTTTCATTCTGTATGCCCTACTCTGTGTCTGATCAGCTTCCAACTCCCTGGCTGGCCAGCCCCTGGAGACTCCCTCTCTTTCCTTGTTCTTCCCTCTCTCTGGAACCTAGTTTCCTCCTTCTACTTATTCTTGCTGCCTGCAGCCCCACCTATCCCTCTACTGCCTAGCTCTTGGCCATTCAGCTTTTTATTAGACCAATTAGATGCATTACATAGGCAAAACAACATATCTTTACATTGTTAAACAAATGCAGCATAGACAAATGTAACACTTCTTTACATAGTTAAACAAATGCAGCATAAACAAATGCAATACACCTTTACATAGTCAAATTAATATTCTGTGACATAAACAAATGTAACACCTCTTTACATAGTTAAAGTAATATTTCTCAACAGATGTATACACATATAATGTACCACATAGAAAGGATAATAAATGTACAGTCATTAGTTATATTTATATTTGAGGCATATTGTAGAGAATAGTTGGAGCAGTGTAAAAATTGTGGGTAATGGTGTTAGAAGTGTCAGAGAAATAACAGAGACCAGATTATATATCAATTTCTTTTAGCTTTTATTGAAGAACTATTAGAGTCTTTTGACAGTGTTTTTTTAAAGTGTTCTTCTACTGCTTTGTAAGCCTGAAGAAGGGCATGGTGTGAGGTTCTTTTGATGTAACAGGGTCCTTTTGACTGTTGTACTGAAAAAAACCTGAAGTAAAATGAAAAAAAGTACTAAAGTAAGGAGATTAAATTAGGTTTCTATAAAACGAGGAAAGATCAAAGTTCTGTTGGTAGAGATGAGGAAAGATGGAAACAGTTTAGGTATATTCCATTTGAAGTTAATGCTAAGGAGGATTTGCTTGCTGATGGATATAATGTGACAGGAAAAGATAAAACAAAGATGACTTTTGAGATTTGGTTTAAAAAACTGGAAGAATAACATTGCTGTTAATGGAAATAATAGTAGATCCATGGGGGATTTATCAGGGCCTCATTTTTAAATATGTTGAATTTGATTGGGGCTTTCTGTTAAATATCCAGGTACATACATAAAACATATAGCCACGATATTAGCCTGCAATTCATAGGAAAGGACTGGACTGGAGATACTCAATTTGGAATTTTTCAATATGTGGGTTTTTAAAAATATATATGCATTTAGTTAGAAAGGAGAGAGGAATCAATTACTGAGGTTATGTACATTCTAATGTTTTAAGATTTGGTAGATGAAGACGAAAATGCAAAGACATTGAAGAGCATCCAGAAAGGCTAGAAGAAAATCAAATATATCCAGAAAACCAATAATAATTAAAAGAAAACATAGTATTTATAGGGGGATATAGTACTAATTGTAAGTAAATTAGTTGCAAAACATGGGTTTGGTGTCCCGGGTTTCGGCATAAAAAATATAGGAATTGGTTGCAACAATTCCAGGGAAAGGTGTCCTGACTACCTGGGGAGTCAGGCAATACCTTGAGCTGCTTAGGACAGCTCTGATGGCTAAACTGCAAGGAGACAGTTCATCCCTGCAGGGTGAGGGACACTCAGCTCCTCAGAACAACAGCTCTACCCTGAAGGTGTCCTGGACACCTGGAGCTATTTAGCACAGCTTTGACAGCTGAAACTGCAAAGAAGCCTAACACTGGAAGGGAAATTTTTCTGACTTCTAGGGAGTTTCAGGCCTGGAACTGTTTTCATCAGGGAAGGGTATTCTGACTCCTCGGGAAAGTCAAGGTATACCTGGTGTGAGGGAGGTTGGTCTCCCTGCAGGATATGGCAATCCTGCTCCTCTCCTTGGAGAGCCTCTACAGCTGAGCTTTGCTCTGCCCCCACTTAAGGGGGCTTCCTAGAAGAGCTCTGCTTCTCTGGCCTAAGATGTTGCTTCTTTTGCTTCACTCTGCAAAATGGGAAACCCCTGCAGAAATGTAGCAATCTCCTCTGGCTCTGGAAAAAGTGTTACTTTTCAGCTGTGTCCACTGAGAAGATCTCAGCAAAGATCTTCTGTTCCCCTCCTCCTTGCTCCGCTCTTTCAGCTCTCCCTTGTTTTGTCCACTAAGGGACATCTCAGTAAGGACCTTCTCTTATGCCAGTAAATGACGATCACACCCAAAACTCTTTTGAAAAAGAGATTTATTTGGGAAGGAGGAGTCCAAGAGAATAGCTGCATCTACCAGGGTGGAGAGAACAGCCATTTTTTTTTTCTAACTGACCAGGCAGGGCGGTTTTCACAGGAAATCTTGGGGATGGAGTCAAGCCCAGCCAGGGTTCTACTGTCCTGCTCTGTGATTAGTTGGTTTCACAAGTCTGTTGGCCAGGCCCAGAGATGGCTCTGATCTTACTGAGCCAAACTGTGTTTCTTTCTGCCCTGATCTGAGCCATCTTTCCCTAGTTCTGGACTCTAGGGTCAGGGTGGGTTTCTTTAGCCAGCCCCTCTCCCTACACTAATTGTTCCAAATTCTCCTGAAATATCAACTAATGTGAACATTGAATCACTGGATTTAACAACATGGGGGTTAGTAGTAACCTTGGCAAAGTCAATTTAAGGAACAGATGATGCCAAAGCCTGTCTTAAGTGAACACTGTTGAGATTTGCTCCATAAACATAGTGGTGATAGGAAATGGTGTCAAGAATGTTAGATCCTTTCTTTTCTTCTTTTTCTGAGAGAGATGACAGCATGCTTAAACATTAGTGAGAAAAGCTCCTGGAGAGAGAAACTGGTGATTCAAGAAATACCACACTCTTTTTTTCCCTTCTGTAATAAGAATGCAAAAGGAGGCTTCTGTTTTCCATTACAAACTCTGTTTCCTTCATTCAGGGTTGAATAGCCAAAGGAGTGAAATGGGAATGAACTGATTAGTACAGTTTGCTATTAATAGGGGCAAACTTCTGACTTGTACTAAACCGCCAATAGAAATTTTGTGTTGCAACTGTCTTTACATAATAAAAATAAGAATATTAGAAGGGGGAAACCGAGAGAAGCAAAATTATTTAAGATTTTGTGGCTCTGATGTTTTTGCCCTTCACAGATTCACAGTTTCTAATACACAGTCATCACAACATGCATGCTCATTCTGTGTGTTGCATTACAGCCGTGTGTGTGTGTGTGCTAGGTGCGGTGCTGGAAACCAGCTCCAAAAAGCCGAACTTAAGAAGGGTGGATGTAGAGGGTGATATAAAGAAATTACATCAGACAGCAGTTTGAATCATTTTCTGAGCCTTTAGGAATATTTTATTATTTACTACACTTGGGAGGCGGTGTATATCTCTCCCCTATATATCTCTCTTCTACCTTTACCAGGGTCACAGGATTTATTTTTATCTTATAACAATGATTACATCAGTCTATATTTGCATTTCAAAAAAATATCTAGTACGTGGTGACTATTTTCCCAACATGAATCAAAACATCATTAAAAAGTCATGATCATAGAACTCTATGATCACAGTACCTAGAGCAAGTAGACAAAGTTTAACTAGGTCGGGGAGGAGAGGCCTTTAATATGTCCTCATGGTCAACATTGCCAGACAATTAGAATCTAAAAGTCTACCTCTAAACTTATAATGAGGAAAACAAAATTCTTATCAAATTATACTATTATCTATTTTAAACTTTACATATTTATATGATTTTTTAATATTCCTATCTTATCTTTATAATTTTATGATTAACCCATAATGTGAAATCATATCCTTTTTCTTGATTCTTAGTTTTTAAATTTGCATTTTTTATCCATAAAAGCATTAATATCTTCACTACAAAATAAACAGAAAATGTTCCTCAACCCATTTGTGGGATTTTTTTTTTTTTTTACTTTCCATACTTGGTCATCTCCATCTCTAGAGTGTAGTTAGAACATCCTGTCCTTCCATTTCATCAATATTAATACTTTCAAATGTGTAGGTTTTATATTACTTTTTTCAATAAATTTATTCATCTTATCTCCTTACCCAGACTGTCTTAGACAACCAATATTTTGAGGGCAAAGTGGAACAAGTCAGTGAATCCAAAACCATTATACAAATGATTCTGTTTTTTAAGTAATAAAACTAAAGGAAGAAGTGGGGTTGTGTCCACTCAGTCAGAGACTGGAACTTTGTCATGCAGTTTCTTTGGCCAACCAACAGTCACACAGTCTTTTTAGCTAAGTTATGAGAACTGGAACTATGTCATGCAGTCTCCTTAGCCAAACGACAATCATACATTCTATTCAGCCAAATGGTGAGTAGCACCACCAGGGCTAGAAAGACATGGGGAGTGATTAAATAGCTATGCATCTGCATCACTTCATCTCCATCATTTTGGGTATTTTTCAGGATAACTAATATGTAATTATAGCCAGATAATACAATGAGGGTGTAAAACCCATTGGAACTACAGAATAATGCTCTAAGGATAATAATGTCATCTTTTCCAAACTGTCCTAAAAGTGTCAGGGGACAAGAGATGAAGCCACAAGGCTATGAAGTCAGACCATTAGCTTACTATGTAGGAAGCCAGGACATTTCTGACTCAGCTACTGACTCACTCCACCCTCAGCCAGTCATTTTGTCTCCTTTAGCATCATTGCATTAGAGAATGATTTCTACCTATCCATATGTATTAACAATTAATACATAACCAGGAATTCTAAAAATGTAAGAGGAAAATGTCTTGAAATTGAAAATATAGTAAAGGCTACATTTCTCTTGAAATAACAGCAATGAGATTTTTTTCATCTTATGCATAAAATGAGTAGATAAAATCCCAACTTTTTTATAGAATAATATCAATCCAAAATTATACATAATTCTTAAATCCTTATTTCAGGGAATTTTTTTGGTGGGGGTGGCAGTTGAATACTGAAGTATACTGAGGGTGACTTTGGCCAAGGCAATTCTCCTATCTTCTGGTTCTGTGAGGATGACAGCTACCTACATCAGAACTTATAGTAACACAGCAGAGAAGTTTAGAATATTTTGTTTCTGACAAAGAGAAGTTAGTAGTTTTTCAGCTCTAAGCACCACTACAAACTGTAAACTTTGTTTTGTAATTGATTCCTTCACAGTTCTAGAGAACACAGCTATGTCACCTCAGAGAAGAAATGAATGCCTGCAGGAGGCACAGGTCATTAAATCAATTTATGAGCTCCTCTTGAGCTTTGTGGAGCCTTCTACCAATTTAAGGGCACTTTTCTTAGAGCTTCTCAAAGAAAACAAACATATGTGATTCACCCATCCTATTTCTGTTTATTCCTTCCTGTAGACATTAACAATGATTTTGATCAGCTACTATTATTGAAACACAGAGCTAGTAAGACATTTTTAAGACAGAAATGACCTTGTCCTCATGCGTCATACCAAGCTAGCAATGAAAGATAGGAACTTAATTTCTGAGCATACTTTGTATGGTGGAGGAAGGAAAATGAACACAGAGTTTGTATTCTTATTGATTTCCATGAGACCTGCAAAATGTTTACAGTGGAGGAAGTAGGACTCCTCACTGTTAACACCAACAAATGTTGTTTATTATTCTATCATTAGTAAGAGCAGATAAAGACCTATTTAATTTTTATTGAAAATATTTTTTCATTCAGTAACTCTGATCACAGTTACCCCCCCCAATTCTTTTCAGTTCCAACCCCGCTTCCTCACCCACCCTAATACATTCCATTTATTACTCTCTTATTAGAAAACAAACAGGCGACTAAAAAGTATACAATCAAACCAGAATAATACAAAGCAAAAAAAACAAACAAAAATAAATAGACCTAAACATTTTTCAGGTTGCTAGTTCTAAATAGCTCAGACACTTGAACCCAGAGATGTGTTCTCTTTTCCATTTAATCCTCTAGTGTCTGGACCAAGTCACTGCCACCAATTTTTAATTATCCCATGTGCACCACAGATGGTAAATACATTTCCTTTAAAAACTATATGTTACTCATATGCTTTTTAATTCAAGAAGTTGTAGACTTGTGGAGTGAAGTAACCTGTGTTTTGAAGGGAACAATGAGTTGGCATTTAAATGGTAAGCTTTGGTATTTTTTTTTCAAACCTGGTATGACACATTTATTTTAATGATATGAGTTTGTATCTTGGACATTGATGCCTATTGACCATCATATCCTACAAGCAGAGCTTACATTATCATTTCATTTACTTTATTGAAACCTTGCATCTCCAAGATTTCAGATGATAAAATGATTTTCATGTAAATCAAACAACTATTCAAGTACACTTGTGTTGTACTCGAATCGGTTCAAGTATTTTTTAAATTATTATTATTATTATATTAGTGTTTTAATTTTACACTTCAGCCATGGGTTCCCCTGTCTCCCCACTTCTGCCACAGGGACAAATAGCCAAACGAATGGAAGCACATGAATTACGAACCAAAGGCTTTGGTATTTTTTAATGAAGTTAATTGTCATGAAACAATCCATACAAGTTCTAGTCAATATGACATTTGAAGGGTATGATATAATCTATAATATGGCATATATTAAAGGGGTAAACTTAGAAATAGATTTCCTGACAATAATAAAATATATTTTATTGACATTATTCCATACTAAATATATAATATATTCTAGTTCAAAAAATGAAAACTATTTTTAAATACATTTTCCACATTGGTACTCAGTTTGTAATATTGTAAAATCTTTTTGAATCTGGAGAGATGGCTCTGAAGTTGAGAGCACTGGCTGCCCTTGCAAACTAGCCAGGTTTGATTTCTACCACCCACATGGTGGCACACAACCTTTTGTAACCTCAGTTCCATGGGAACTGACACCCACTTCTGGCCTCTGTGGGTCCCAGATATTGCACATGATACACACATAAACATGAAGCCAAAGCACCCAGGCACAGCTCTATATGCTGCTTCTTCACAAAACCTGTTGGATACTCAAAATAGCAGTTCACCACTGAGTGTGATTATTACTAAACTCATAAGCACAAAAACTGAATTGTGCTTTGAATTGTAGCAATCCAGCTCTAGCATCAGTGTTCTAGACCACTGGGAAAAGAAATGAGTATACTATTGAGTTGAATGAAAATTGGATACAAAATCAGCACTCACAAAATATTATCCTTTAAAAAAGTCAGCATTTTTTTTATGAAAGCATCTTTACCCTTAATGTAACCTGTAAAATCTAACACAAAATTTGTTAAGCTACTTTGAGGCCCTAAGACTTGCTTTAATATGCCCTGGCCTAGTTTAGTCCCACTGAGCACTAAAGACACAATTGCAAATTATGTGAAACTATAAAGGACATATTCTCCTTGAGACCACAAGGCTCCCATCCCAGAAGGAGTTGCAATATCAGCATAATCTGAGTGTTGCCATCCTCTGAACACTTTTCTACAAACCAAAACAAAATATTTAGCAAGTATATATAAGTGAAAACAATTAGATAACAGAAAGTGAATGAAAACTTTAATTTCTTTTTCAGTTGGCTCTGTGCCTTGTAGGCTGCATCAAAACTTTGAACACAACTAAATAGGAGGTATTGAAGCTTAAGCCTCAATTCACATTTCCACAAAGGTTTTCAGTTTCTTTTGCCCAAAGGACTAGCCCTGAACACTCCCACCATGGCTTGACATGAAATGTTAATGGATATTTACTCATGAAATGACTCTGTAACTCAGACAGTTGGAAATGTTTTATTTGACTTGGTGGAAGTATCATTAACACGATTGTGCAGAGTAAGTGAAGAAGAAAATGTAGGTTGATGCTAAAACCCTTCAAGTATGCCTTCATCCCATTATCCAGGTAAGGTTATAAGAGAAACTGTCAACCAGAATGGCACCATTTCTTCACCCATGTGTCTTCCCATCTTGCTTGCAGTATTCTCTAGAGAGCTATATCCAGGTTCCGTGACTACTGCGGATCCTACTTGATAACACCTTTGTGCTTGAGAAAGTATACATAGATTATCATACCATAAAACACTACAGTTAGCATGAAGTCAGCTATTGGTTTAGATCATGAGCTCTAGAATTAAAAAAAATAGCTTAATTTCTGTATAAGTCTTTTATTAATTCTATTACCCTAAAGGAAATTCCTTAACATCTATGAGCTTTTATTTTACCCTGTGCATCACGGTGAAAAGAGTTTTATACACAGGCAAAAAATAAGTGGGTTTTTATTTTTGTTGTTTTTTGTTTTTGTTTTATTTTGCTTTTGTTTGGTTTTTTTACATATGGAATGGATAGACATAGTATGAACAAAAATATATAAATAATTTAATTATATATCATGCTTACATACAAAATGAATTGTGGAACAGTATTAGAAGTAGATCACACTTCAGTGACAGCTGGGAGAATGGTGTTGTTCTGTTAAATAGAATGGGAGGGCCAGGTACCATAGCTCACTCTTGTAATTCTGGCACTTGGGAGGCTGAGAAACAAGAATTTTCACTAGTTTTAGGCCAGACTGGAATGCATAAATAATTTATTAAAAAGAAAAAAAAGTAAAAATTGGATGTTCAGTATGAGCTCCCAGAAAGTAAGATGTGGACTGTTTTGTTTTGTTTAATTATTTTTTTCTGAATGAAAAGGATACTCATTGGTATTCAGCAATAGAGTGACATGTTAAAATTTATATTTAAAAGAGTAATTTTGACTGATATATTGAAGAATATAGAATAAAAGTGTAAGAAGAGAAACAAGAAAATCAGTGAGATGAACTGATAAGAGATGGTAGATCAGAATGTTCTGGTAGTGTCAGATATGATACAAAGTGATGAGACTACAGATAATTTTGTAAGTGGAAAACATACTCTGTAGCTGGAGACCTTCTTGAATTCTCAGAATCCTTTCTTACATGTCATGTCATCTTTAAATCCAAACTTTCCATTATTGGTGAAATTATTAAGGCCACTCCATGTAGTTAAAAGGAGGTTTATTTTGTGGGGTAACTTACAAATGAAGGGATAGGTAGGTTGTAGGGTCTGGCAAAGGTATGGCACAGTCTGGTGGTGTTCTCTGGAGAAGTCTGCTCAGTCTACCTCCTGTGTCCAGCATCCCAGAACCAAGAGAGAGACCTCCCCTCGATCCTGGTTCTTCCGCTTCCTCCTCCACCCCACCTTGTGGGCGTGACCATTACCGAAGCCTCAATGGGGGTTGGAACTCTCCCCCTTTTGTCTAAATAAGGAGGTTCTAACCTAATACAAGACAATATACAAAGAGATGGTTATTAAATATTGTCCAGGAGTAATGAGGGATAATGACCTAGAAAAGTTGGAACTACAATAAGTGCAAACAATATCAAGCAAAAAACACATAGTGAAATCCAGGGAAGTCTAGAGCATGGGTAGGTGGCATGTTACAAAGATCATTCCAAAAGGTATCCTATCCTAAAGAACCTGAGTCTAATACTTAATATATTCTATCTAAGATATTGTATATGTATATATACTAAGTTGTAACTATAACTGCTAATCTTCAACCTCATCAAAGACCTGAGAAGGAATATAATAATACCTGAGAAATGGGAGAAGGACGCAAGCAACTTTTGGGAGTTTTGCAAGAGTAGACAGAGACAGCTTGCAGTCTGGACAGTCACCTAATGTTTCTCAGCATCATTGCTGCATTCAAATTGGCTACAGGCCTAGAGTATCTGACAGACCATTTTCAGAAGCAGGAATTCTGAAAGACCATCTTACCCTGTCTTGGCAAAGTATAGTGGTTGCTTTCCTTGTGTCCCGCTTGTCCAGAAAGGACAGTATTTGTACTGTCAGCAGTTGAGGCAAGGGCAGTTCTTTGCCCAGTAGGCCATTGTGTGCCAAGATGACAAACTTCCAAATGGAAATGTCTTAGAAGCTCAACATTGTTCTGGTAGTGTCAGATATGATACAAAGTGATGAGACCACAGATAATTTTGTAAGTGGAAAACATAATCTGTAGCTGGAGACCTTCTTGATTTCTCAGAATCCTTTCTTACATGTCATGGAATCTTTAAATCCAAATTTTCCATTTTGATAAAAAAAATATTTTTTTCCAGTAGCAAGCCCTGAATTCTCCAGAAGGAAGATGGGGCCCCAGCAACAACAACTCTACCCAATCCAGAATGATGCCATGGTAATCATCATCAAGATACACTTCTTGCCAGAATTTAACACAATCTTACCCATTACTCTGAGACTTGCTGCAGAATCTACAATGAGTCTAACTGAGATTTAACTATCTGAGCTTTCTCACAGTACCCAATAGAGATACCATTGCCCCTTAAACAGTAGGAAGCGATTCTAAGAAAAAGACGCCCCTTCTCCCTAAGGTTTCATATTTCTCAGGGTTATGAATGATGTTTATAGGGTTGGTGGTGAAAGAAACTATTAAACTCAGTATTCTCCTTAAGGGAAGAAAAAGGGAAAAGAAGCAATGGAATGGATAGGTATAAGTTATTATGGTGGATTATTGTCTACACTAGTAAACAAATTTAGTAAAATAGCAGCCTCAGATAATTTGCACTGTAATTTGCACTGTTATGAATTCTTATATGTTGATACAAATATAAACTATTTTATATTTCTGTTTAAGATAATTTGTATATTGATACAAATGTAGAACTATATTTGTTATAATGTATACATATTTTTACTCTTATTTGAAATATTTGTATAAGGATACAAATGTAAATGTATATGTGTCATACTGTATGTATGCTCTACTTCTGTTTAAGATATTCTGTATACTGATATATATTTAGGATTATTGTTATATTGCATATTGTACTATACATTCCTATCTCTGTTAAATATATTTTGTGTATTGTCACAATTTTAAAGTCATTGTCCTTTTACTGTACATTTGCTTACCTACTGTTTGCCCTGTTTACATGAAGCCTTAGTCCTTAGGTTGTTTAGGTAGATAAGACTTATAGATTTATAGTCACCTATGCTTGTCATCTCTATAGTCATGTTAGTTAGGTTATCCAGATTTATAGATACATAGGTCAGATGGACAGGTAATCTTCAAACACTTCATGGGCCTATAGAATATGGCATTTAAATAACTCAGAATTCTGTTGATGTGAGACACAATTGCTCCTGGCAGCACCAATTTGATCTCGAGAGAATGTTAGGCTTCTAAGACTTTTCCATTTGGAAGTTTGTCATCTTGGCACACAATGGCCTACTGGGCAAAGAACTGCCCTTGCCTCAACTGCTGACAGTACAAATGCTATCCTTTCTGGACAAGTGGGACACAAGGAAAGCAACCACTATACTTTGCCAAGACAAGGTAAGATGGTCTTTCAGAATTCCTGCTTCTGAAAATGGTCTGTCAGATACTCTAGGCCTGTAGCCAATTTGAATGCAGCAATGATGCTGAGAAACATTAGGTGACTGTCCAGGCTGCCAGCATGGTTCGTTCTCCCTTCCGAGCACAGTACTTAAGTTATAGTGAGATTCAAAAGCGTTCATGAAGTAGCCATGTCATTGCATACATGGGTTGTTTGTGAGAAAACCAAAAAATAAAGGAATGGTGACAAAATTGTTTTTCATTTAAAAGTAACACTATAAATTACTTTTAATTTCACAAATATTTGTTAAGAAACTGGGGCTGGAGAAGCACTAAGTCCAATCTGTAGTGTCATTAATTGTTCTTGCGAGAGACATGGGTTTGGCTCCCAGCACCTATGTATTATAACTCACAGTAACCTTGTAAACACAAGTTCTAGAGGATCCACTATGCTCTTCTGACTACCACAGGCAACTTAATTATGCAGCTTCGCATAAATACATATTAGATAGATAGGTGATAGAAAAATAGATAGATAGATAGAGAGATAGATAGAGAGATAGAGAGATAGACAGATAGAAGAAATAGGCCTACCACACACTCCCAAACACATTATTCCTCAAGGATCATTCATGCTAGATTTTATTAATATTAATTGCATTTTGAGTTTATAAATAAGCAATTATTTTTATTCATTGCTTAAAAAAGTCAAAAGGTTATGAGAGAGTCTACATCAAGCATTCTTATTTTGATCCTTTCCTCTACTCATTTCCTTACAACATTGCTTAAGCTCTGGGCAAACAATTTTGTAAGGGATAATAGTTATAGAGTATAGGTGGTATATCTCTGTTGTAAATATCCTATTCACCCTTTGAAGTGAAAAGAAATTCACAAGCAAAATGGAAACAAATGGGTGTTATTGGGTTCCAACTGAACTTTATAGAAACAGACAGCAGGATTGCAGGCCATAGTTTCCTATTTCTATGAGGCAGTACCTTTTAGTTTATGTTTTATTTCTGGGTGTTATAGGAAATTATGAAAAATTTGAGGCTTAGAAAAAATTTGTTTCACATTTTTTTATAGGCTGGATGACTTATATCAGGGTTCAAGAACAATGAGTTGCAGGTGAAGACCCTCTTTCAGGTTGTGGGCTGCAAACTTCAATGGTTGCATAGGGGATAAAAAAAAGTGAGTCATCTGGTCACTTCCTATAAGAGCATTGTTAATCTCACTAATGAGGACTCCAGTCTCGCAATACTTCCCAAAACTTAACTCCAAATACCAAAAATATAAGAAACATCTTTTAACATATGGCTTTGAGCTAGACCTTGTCTTAGTTATAGATGCTATTGCTGTGATGATACACCATGTCCAAAAGCAGGTTGGAGAAGCAAGTGTTTATTTATCTTATACTTACACATCGAAGTCCATCAATGAAAGAAGTTAGGACAGGGACTCAAAACTGGAGGAATCTGGTGGCAGGGGCTGATGCCGAGGCCATGGAGAGGTGCTGATTTTCTAGCTTACTCATCATGGCTTTCTCAGCCTGCATTCTTATAGAACCCAGGACCACAATGTGGTGGGCCCTCCTCCATCAATCACTAATTAAGAAAATACCGTACAGCCAGATCTTATGGAGATTCACTTGATTCTAGGCTATGTCAAGTTGACACCAAACTAACCAGCACAGGCCTCAACATTCAATCCATATATTTATTTGGTTGTTTTTTAAATAAATACACGTATACACTCATGACACATCATTAAAAATAGCTCAGCATAGGAAATACTGTTGTTTTTTATGTTGAAATTGCATATTTTTGTTGTATTTTTTGGATATTTTTCACATTAATATGTAGAATATATCTTTGTTTTTCTCTGTTTTATATTCCACTACATGTATATGGGAGAACATATTTAAATGATTCCTTTCCTAATTCTTTCTTTACATAGTTCATAATTATATCATTACCATCTTCCTTCCAAACTCTCATATGCACCCCTCCTCTATTGCTTTCAAATTAATAACCTCTTTATAAATTAATTATTGTTACATACTTGTATGTATAACACATATAAATGCATAAGTACAATCTGCTCTGTTGGTACAATGGAACTTGTATATGTTTTCAGAAAGCTCTGAAAATACCCCTATCATTCATATATATATATGTGTGTGTGTGTGTGTGTGTGTGTGTGTGTGTGTGTGTGTGTGTGTATATATATATATATATATATATATATATATATATATATATATATATATATATATGTTTGGGTGTATACATATGTATGTGTGTGTATGTGTATATATACTAGGATAAATTTATTTCATTTTATTATGATTTAATATTAGTTATTTTTGCACATGTATGAATGTATACACATGCATGTAAATTCCAATGTGATGGCATTCATGGCAACCTGCTTTCCAGTTTCCTCCTTCCACCACGTGAGTCCTGGGGATTGAGTTCAGGTTGTCAGGCTTGGCAGACAATGCCTTTACTGCTGAACCATTCTCATTATCTCTAGGAGGATAGATCTCTTTACTGCTGAGCCATCTCTTCAGCACTCAAAGAAGGATAGATCTCTAAACTTACTATTGCTAGATCAAGGGGTAAAGTCATTTGCCATTTTGGAAGGTATTGGTGCATTCACCTTTAACTTTTTCTTTCAGAACAACATATGAAAGTACCTGCTTCAGAATTATGAAATACTTTATAAATTGATGTTTCAACTTAGCAAAGAAGCCATGTTAGTCTTCTCTGAATTGTTCCAAATATATTGTATATGATGCTGAAATGAGCATCATGAAGTGATTTTTAATTTAGCAATGGATGAATGTTGTGGCATGGCTTGCAGCCAAAGATAGGACAAAATATAAACTTCACTTTCTATTTAGCCTGCAGGGTGGCAGAGAGGAGGGGATTTCTGGACAGCTGCAGGCTTTTATGTTTTGAGTGCTGATTGGAGGGAAGTCATATCCCCTTAAATTTTGGTCATGTATATATTGAATACTCTAGCCAATAGTGACAGAAGCAGTCAGAATTATTAGACAGAGTTAATAAAGACTCAATTTTGAGCAATTTTGCACAAAGAGCTCTTAACAATTAAGGGGCAGCTTTCATATAAGGAAAGGGCTTGTCTATCACAAACCAACATGGATTGCAAAAAGGAATGATGATGTGGTTGAGGGAGGAATGATCTTGGATGGGGCCAAATAAAAACAATTAATTAAAAATTGTGAACAGAGCTGTATGAACCTGGTTTCTCTCCCCCTGCCCCTTGTGTGTTTGTGTGTGTATGTGCGTGTGTGTGTGTGTGTGTGTGTGTACGTGTGTGTGTGTGTTTATGCACTTATAACTCACAAAATTCTTATGAAATTAGTACTGTTATAGTTTCTGCAAGGACTATGAGACCAAGACAATTTGGTGACTGCCATGTAAGTATTGAGCTGGGATTAATTTCTTACAGGATGGATTCTTTTTATTATGTTAATGGGAGTGTAAATTGTGATATAAGTGGAAGAGAAATCTAATATTATTTGAGAAATGAAAAGATGATGGAAATTCACAGAATTACATGTTTTTTTGTCTTTACAAAGAAAATAAATATTAGGAAGGAGGTTTCTAAAATGAGAAGCTGATTATTGCCATTAAATCTGATGTTCCCATTGAATACTGGACCCCTGTCAGCAGCAAGTGCCTCAGGCTGTCCCTGACCTTAGGCTTCTGGAATAAAAACTTGGGAGTCCTATCAAAGAGATACTTTGCAGAGCTCTTAGAGTTTGTTGGTCTGGTACAGAGATTGACAGCTTGGATTGGGATCCAGAAAACATCCATTTTTTTTCCGTGTTTTTGTCATGATTACCCTACTTTGGCTACTGATCAAAATGAGATGTTGTAGACACCTGCTAAACCTTTGAGTATGATGACATATGCCAGTGTTTCTGACCTTCTGCAACTGAGCAACTGTTTTAGCAGTTGGCTTGGGATAGTTGCTTCTAGGTATTGTAAGCTCAAAGACAGAGGGTTCAAGTATAGTTACACTTTCTATATAATTTCAAGGCCAATTTGGAAGGGGACACATTTCATTTGAATTGTATAATTTCATTTGATAGACTCTGGTATGTTATTCATAAAGAACGATGCTAAACATTTTCCATTTGCACAGAGAAAATTATTCTCCCTGACTTTAATTTGGGAGTAGAGGCACTCTCAACTCTCTCATTCACTGACTACCTCCATTGAATTGGGAGGCCATGATTCATAGAGATTCCATGGCTCTTTGGCAACTGGAAATGTTAACTGAATGCAGATTCACAGTGCCAATGCATTGGGAATATACAATAAGGAACATTCTCCAAATCCAAATTTCAGAGAGCTATTTTGATGTTCTGGTGACCATGCTCTATTTCATGATTAGAACATTAAATGGAAAGAATTGAGCAATGTAAATTTAAGAGGCAATAAAACTATTATTAATTAAATATTTATTGTGTGCTCATGTATAATAACTTCATATGCATGCATTACCTCATTTAATCATTCTAATAACTCTGTGAGATAGTTCAAAGTGTCAAGACTGCATTGTAGATGAATATACAATGATTCATAAATTTATTAAGTATTTGACGCTGTCAGACTCCAAGAAGTTTGTAGTTAGAGTAGATATATACTTTCTTTATAAATATCACAATCTTTATGTTTAAATGTAGGAATGGTCCTTTATTTTGTAGATTAATGAAAAAGTCATGGCAGATACCTTTTAAATCCACATAATTATAAAACATGATAGCATTCCTCCAAAATGAGTAAAAGATGCATCTTGGTGGAATAATACCTAGTTGTAACTTTTTCCTCCTATCATTTTCCATTATATGATGCATGTGTAGATAAGTGAGATGATGAAAATAAGGTGTTAAATTTTCTGAATCTTATTGTAAGTGTCTAGCTTTAGAAGAAAGTATACTACATTTATCAACTCATGTCTCATTTGTACTGTTTGTGATATGGACTTCTATATGACAAGGCATTTTGTCTTAGTGGATATGTAAAAAAAATAAATAAGCAGTTTAGGAGAAAGACATGGAAAATTTTTCTAATAAATCTGCATATAAATTTCATTTTGTTTATCAGAAAGGCTGAATATCAAAAATGTCATTTAATTAAATACAATAAAAGGATTGTAAAGCAAATAATCATAGATCAATATAGAGAGGATATGCAAAGTCAGGAGTCTGAATAAGAGATTTATGTTAGGTCACAGAACATATGGTCAGAATATTGTTTCGTATAGTATAGAAACTGAATTATCTTTTCTTTCTTTGTATTTTTAATTATATTTGTGTTTTAATTTTACATATCAGCCCAGGATGACCCTGTCCTCCCCCCTCACACCCCCAACCCCACCTTTCCCCTGGCCCCTCCCCTACATTATCTCCTCCAGGACCAAGAATCCACTGGGGATTCATTTAAACCTTGTGGATTCAGTACAGGAATGTCCAGTCCCCTCCTTCCAGGCTGAGCAAAGTGTCTCTGTGTAAGCCCAAGATTCCAAACAGCCAGCTCAAGCACTAAGGACAGGTCCAGGTCCCAACTGCCTGGGTGCCTCCCAAACAGTTCAAGCTATTCAATTTTCTCGCTCATCCAGAGGGCCAGATTCTGTTGGGTGCTCCACAGCTTTTGGTTCATAATTCATGTGTTTCCATTAATTTGTCTATTTGTCCCTGTGCTTTTCCAATCTTGGTCACAACAATTCACATTCTTACAGGCCCTCCTCTTTCTGGACAATTGGACTCTTGGAGCTCCACCTGGGGCATGGCCGAGGATCTCTGCATCCACTTCCATCAGTTATTGGATGAGAGTTCCAGCATGACTGTTAGGGTGTTTGGCCATCTGATCACCAGACTAGGTCATATCAGGCTTTCTCTTGACCATTGCCAGCAGTCTACAGAGGATGTATCATTGTGGATTTCAGGGGACCTCTCCAGCACTCTGCCTATTCCTGTTCTCATGTGGTCATCATTTATCATGATCTGTTTTTCCTTGTTCTCCCTTTCTGTTCTTGATCCAGCTGGGATCTGCTGCTCCTCTAAGCGTGCTTTCCCTTGAACCTTGCCCTTCATTACTCTCACTGTCGTCCAGGTTGTGCATGTAGATATCATCCATTTCTTTGTCACTGGATGATCCCTGTTTCTTTACTAGGGCCCCATTTTCTAGTTGGCCCCCCTGGAGATGTGTAGCAGTCTAGTCATCTTTGTTTTACATCTAGTATCCTCCTAGGAGTGAGTACATACCATGTTTGTCCTTCTGAGTCTGGGTTACCTCAGTCAGGATGATTTTTCTAGATCCATCCATTTGCCTGCAAACCTCATGATGACATTGTTTTTCTCTGCTGAGTAGTACCCCATTGTGTATATGTACCATATTTTCTTTATCCATTCTTCAGTTGAAGGGTATCTAGGTTGTTTCCAGGTTCTGGCTATTACAAACAATGCTGATATGAACATAGCTGAGCAAATACCCTTGTGGTATGATTGAGCATTCCTTGGTATATGCCCAAGAGTGCTATAGCTGGGTTTTGGGGGAGATGGATTCCCAATTTTCTAAGGAAGCACCATATTGATTTCCAAAGTGGCTGTGCAATCTTGCATTCCCACCAGCAGTGGAGGAGAGTTCCCCTTGCTCCACATCCTCTCCAGCATAAGCTGTCTTCTGTGTTTTTGATCTTAGCCATTCTGACAGGTGTAAGGTGGTATCTCAGAGATATTTTGGTTTGCATTTCCCGGATAATTAGAGATGTTGAGCAATTCCTTAACTGTCTTTCAGCCATTTGAGCTTCCTCTTTTGAGAATTCTCTGTTTAGTTCTATAGCCCATTTCTTAATTGGACTGTTGGGCATTTTGATGTCTAATTTCTTGAGTTCTTTATATATTCTGGATATCAGCCCTCTGTCAGGTGTGAGGTTGGTGAAGACCTTTTCCCATTCTGTAGGCTGTCACTTTGTCTTGTTGACCATGTCCTTTGCTCTAAAAAGATTCTCAGTTTCAACAGATCCCATTGATTGATTGTTTCTCTCAGTGTCTGTGCTACTGGTGTTATATTTAGAAAGTGATGTCCAGTGCCAATGCATTCAAGACTACTTCGTACTTTCTCTTCTATCAGGTTCAGAGTAACTGGATTTATGTTGAGGTCTTTGATCCACCTGGACGTAAGTTTTGTGCATAGTGACAGATATGGATGGATCTATTTGTAGCCTTCTAGACATTAACATCCAGTTATGCCAGGACCATTTGTTGAAGATGTTTTCTTTTTTTCCATTATACATTTTTGGCTTTTTTGTCAAAAATTTTATGTTCATAGGTGTGCGGGTTAATGTCAGGGTCTTCAATTCGATTCCATTGGTTTACATGTCGGTTTTTATGCCAGTACCAAGCTGTTTTTATTATGGTAGCTCTATAGTAGTGCTTGAGGTCGGTGATCATGATGCCTCCAGAAGTTGTTTTATTGTACAGGATTCTTTTGGCTATCCTGGGTTTTTGTTTTTCCATATGATGTTGAGTATTATTCTTTCCATGTCTGTGAAGAATTGGGTTGGTAATTTGATGGGGATTGTGTTGAATATGTTGACTGCTTTTGGTAAGATCACCATTTTTACTATGTTAATTCTGCCTATCCATGAGCGTGGGAGATCCTTCCATTTTCTGACATCTTCTTCAAATTACTTTTTCAGGGACTTAAAGTTCTTGTCATATAGGTCCTTCACATGCTTAGTTAGAGTAACCCCAAGTTATTTTATATCATTTGTGGCTATTGTAAAAGGTGATGTATCTCTGATTTCCTTCTCAGGCTGTTTGTTTATTGTATATAGGAGGGCTGTTCAGGTCAAAGCAAACAACTGAAACATTTAAATACATTTTAATATTTACCTATGAGGTAGAGAAGATTTATCTTCATCATTAATTTTCCAAAATGCTAAAACATAGGAGATTTCTAATAGAGTATAAAATTTCCCTACATAGTTTAAATTGCTTCACCATATGCCCTATTAAATTTACTATCAGGAATTTTTTATATTTTAATGCTATTACTAATATAATGAATTTATATTTTCTTTTAAAATTTTGTTAGTTTTTTGAGAATTCTATGCAACATATTTTGATCATATTGATTCTCTTCCCATCAACTTTTCTGAGAACCTTTTCATCCCCTTCCCATTTAATTCTGTGTCATTTTCCCTATTAAGGTTAATTTGTGCTGCCCAAATAATCATTGATGTGTGGCTTCCCAGTGATGTGTCATTTACTTACTAGAGCTATATTCTCTAAGAAAATTGTCCTTCCCCCTCTCTTCAGCTATCAGTTACCCATAGCTCCTTGTTGAGGGGTGTGTCTTTGACCTCACTTCCACTCTATAGGCTAGAATTTTGTCTTGCTTAAGTTTGCTTAAGTCTTGTTCATGTTATCATAACCACTGTAAGTCCATATGTATAGCTACCCTGCTGGTCCAGAAGTCAGTTTGCTTGTAATCATCCAACATACCTGGCTTTTTACATGCTTTCCATGCCCTCTTCCATAGTCTATGGAGGAGAGAGTGTGATATAGGTATTCTATTTAGCACTGAGCAATCTCCAGTCTCTAATTTTCTATACCTTAACCTGTTGTGAGTCACTGCATTAATTACTATCTATTGGAAACAGAAGCTTCCCTGATGAGGGTTAAGAAATTAATTATTCTATGTGAATAATCACAAGTTTTAAGTTATTTTAATACTACATCCATTTGGAAGAATAATAGGATTACATTTTCTCATAATACCTATGATATGTTTAGCCATAGGTTTTTGCCACCAGTAATGGTGTCAGCTATGAATGTTATATTGTTGACTGAAATCTAATTAGAAAGTAGTTGGTTACTCCTTATAATGTCCATGCCACTATTGCACTAATGGGCATGTAATCCAGTCCAGTCATTATTGTAACTTACAGAGTTCACAGGTGAGTAACATTAATAATTACTTTTCTACTCCTACATCCAGTACTATAAAGCTAGCCAATGTAGATGAAGCTTCCAGGTCAGTGCTAGCTTGACTTATCCATGGTCAATTATGTGGTGACTTAAACAGTAGGATCTTACTGTTAAGTGAGATGGGCAATAGCCTTTAATGCTTGGGGATCCATAGAACCCACTGTCCAATAACTCCAGGAGATAACCCATTCCTGAGACAACCCATTTCTGGTGCTAGGCTTTTTATTTGTTAGTGTATGTTGTTTAGTAAGGGCATTGTCACCCTTTTAGCCTTTTAATAAATCTCTCTCTCTCTCTCTCTCTCTCTCTCTCTCTCTCTCTCCATATATATTATGTGTGAGAGTGAGTATACGTGTGTGTGCGAGAGTATTAGAAGCTTCTATGGTAGTAGATTTCCTTATGATATTTTCTAAAGACCTTTAGTGTTATTTATTCCCTCTTATATTCTCTCTCATATCCAAGCCTCCACCATCATATACCAAGTTAAACATCCCTGTTTCCTTATCCTCCTTTAATGCTTTATAGCACTGTAGTTGGAGAGCTGCTCTCCAGGTGCCACCAAGGCCCTGTGGTCCCACAACCCATGGATAAAATAATCACTCAGAGGCTTATATTACTTATAACCTGTATGACAGTGGCAGGCTTCTTGTTATCTACTTCTATCTTAAATTAACCCATTTTTATTAATCTATACTTTGCCACTTGGCTCATAGCTTACTGGTACCTTACATCTTTCTTGTCATGGCAGTGGCTGGCAGTATCTCTCTTCCCACCCTTACTTCCCAGAATTCTCCTCTTCCTTGTCCCGCCTACCCTATCCTTCCTGCCTGGCTACTGGCCAATCAGCACTTTATTTATTTTAACCAATCAGAGCAACACATTTGGCATATAGAACATCCCACAGCACTTCCCCTTTTCTTTTTTTTTCAAAAAGCAAGGTTTTAACTTTTATATAGTAAAATTACAGACAACAAAACAATAGTCAAGCAAGAATTACAGTTACAATATTAAAGAACATATACTATCTATCTTATATTTGTGAGTCTAAGGTTTTATATCTAACTTATCTTTTATCATAACTGAGGAAATTATAACTATTTAGTCTTCAACCACATCAAAGCCCTCAGAAGGATATATTACCTGAGAACCGGGAGAAGGATGCAAGCAACTTTTGGGAGTCTTGCAGGGTAGAAAGAGGCAGCTGGCAGCCTGGACAGTCACTTGTTCCTTGGTAAAGTTAGGGCATTTGTCTTCAGCCCACGGGGCTAAAGTCTCTTGGTCACTTCTCCGAGTGCCCTGTAGAATGTCTGGCAGTTTCCTCTGTGAAGCAGGAATCTGAAGGACCATTTTGTCAAGCAAAGTTTAGTGGTCACCTTTCTATGGGTCCTGCATGTCCAGTAGACCAAGCAGTCCAGGCAAGAACAGTTTCTTGTCCAAATGGCTATTTTTGCCAAGGTGAAGATAAACTCCATATGAAGTGTCTTCGATGCCCATCCTCCTCTCTGAAGTAAATTGGTGCTGCCAGGAGCAGACATGTCTCACTGTCCAGAAAGTCTAAATTTTTAAAATATTTTAAATTCTATATTCTGTAGGACTTTGAAGTATTTGAAGATTACCTGTCTATCTGAAATATATCTATGTATACCTAGAAAACTTAACATGACTGTAAATTTGACTATCATATAAGACTAATTGATCTGTATTTCTTAATTATCCATTACAATCTAAATGAGTTGTATAAACATTATGCATCAAATGTGAGTAGACATATATAGAGAGAGTATAACAAAATTAACTTTAAGTTTGTATCAATAGACTAAAATCTATACCAATGTAAGACATTTTAAACAAGTTTTTGTTCTTTAAAAGTAAGTTCATTAATCTACCCTTTCATCCTATTATATCTATATCATATGCCCTTTTTTTCTTTAGAAAGAGATCACATTGATAATCAACCTGATTTAAATAAAAATATTGGTTTTTCTCTGTCCCACATCAGAGGGCTCTTCTGATTTGGGACACAAGAATCCCTTAACCTTTTCTTTTAGCAATATGCCTGAGTTTAGAGAAGGAGTGAGCCAATTCCATCTCCAAAGCCAGCTTGATAATTTTGGGAATTTGTGCATAGTTTTTCTTACTACTTCCTGCTGGAGGGGGATGCTGTATCTTATGGGGACACAAAGAAAATTTTAGGATTATGGAGTAGTCCATGAGTGTAAACCTCTGAGCCATTTGCCTTGAAACCATTCTGGATGTTGGATCATCTGGGCCATGTTGTCATCAGAGACTTTTCAGGTGGTCTTGGCTGATCAAACCTGATGTATCTTAATCTGGAACAAATCCATAGCCTCTGGCTTTCTGTGGAAACAAAAGCAGAGACTCTTTTCCAAAGTAACATATCCTTATATCCAAATTTTGAAGTCAAGGTACCTTTAGAATTTACATATTTGTTTAACTCAACAACTTTTACAATCAAATCTTTTTCTGTAATTAAAAATCCCAAAGACAACACAAACCAGATTCTCTGTGTAATATCCATCTTTGTAAGATGGAAATGCCGCTGTGGCTGCTGGCTCTGCCCACCTCAGCTTCCCAAAGTGGCGGTGGTACAGTTTACTGCCAGCTCTGGGTCTGGAGCCATGTGTACTATCAACTATCAGAAGCAGTTCTATCAAAGCAGCACGTAGCCCAGAAACTTTTTTTTAAAAAAACTACCAAAGGCTAGATCCACCATGCAGCAGAGTAAAGTGCCACAGTGCAGGTCAGACTCAAATGCCAGGAACCATCCATAGTAGCTCAAACTGGCAGGCTGCCACTAACTTGAGAGAGACAACTAGGAAGCTGTTTTTAGCTCCATTTTAGAATCTTTTTTCTCAGGTTTTAGGTGGAAACTCTTGCCAACATGTTGGGTGCCATTTGTAGTTGGAGAGCTTCTCTCCAGGTGCCACCAAGCCCCTTTGGTCCCACAACCCACCTATAAAATAATCACTCAGATGCTTATATTACTTATAAACTGTATAGCCATGGCAGGCTTCTTGTTATATACTTCTTTCTTAAATTAACCCATTTTTATTCATCTATTCTTTGCCACTTGGCTTGTAGTTTACTGGTACCTTACATCTTTCTTGTCATGGCAGCGGCTGGCAGTGTCTCTCTCCCTGCCTTTACTTCCCAGAATTCTCCTCCTCTTTGTCCCGCCTACCCTATCCTTCCTTCCTGGCTACTTGCCAATCAGCACTTTATTTATTTTACCCAATCAGAGCAACACATTTGAAATACAGAACATCCCACAGCATAGCACTGTGTTGTATGTATCTCCTTTGAAACGCTTTCCCCGTGGTCTGTTAATTACTCCATGATCTATCAGTATTTGAAATGAAGCATATATATCCAAGGATTCAAAGACAGAATCTACCAATGAAAAAACCCTACTCTGTTTTTCTTTCAGGATCTTGGTTACCACAATCAGAATGATTGTTTCTAGCTTTACCAATTTACCTGCAAATTTCATAGTTTTGTTTTTCTTGACAGATTAATTACAGTCTATTATGTAAATATATCACATTTTCATTATCCATTCATCAGTTATGGAACATCTGGACCCTTGTATTTCTTACTTATTATGAACAGAGCAGCTATTGACATGTTTTAGCAGGTATATCTATAGCGTACTGTAGATATATGTTCAAATGTGATATAGGTGAATCTATTTCTAGCTTTCTGAGGAATCTAATGGCTACCTACATTGCCAACAACAGTAAATTAGTGTTCTTTTTCCATACATTCATGCTATCATTTGTATTCATTTGGATTTTTTGATCTCCTGACTTGTAGTAAGATGAATTTACAAGTAATTTAATTTTCAGTTCCTTACTAGCTAAGGACGTTAAACATTTTAAAAAGGTTTCTCAGCCATTCATATTTCATCTTTTGAGAAATCTCTGTTTCATTCCATACCCCATTTGTTAACTTGGTTGTTTTCTTGATCTTTAGTTTTGTCCATCCTTTGTGTATACTAGATAGTCACCTTTCTGATATAGCTGTTAACATTTTTTCCCATTTTGCATTCTACCTCTCCATTCAAATAATGCCCTTGATTGCTATACAGAAGCATTTTAGTTTCATGAGTTACCATTTATTAATTATTGACTTCAATGCCTGCACTAGCCAAGTCCTGTTCAGAAAATTATTTCCTGTGTCAGTAAGTTAAAGTGTACTCTGTATTCCCTTTTTCTACACTTGCAACTTTAATAATATATTAAATATAACTTTAATATATCAGGTCTTATGTGGTGTATTTTGTTGCTATTTTAGATAATTTTAACCCATCAATAAATATTTTCTGCAAAACATTTAATGTTTGTCTGTTTCAGTTTACAAATAGTTGACCTAAAATCTTGCTGAAAATTTTTTCATCATCTCATGGTTTTTCTATCTTATCTTAACTTTTTCCTTTAGTGCTGTGTAAGTGATGATTTGTTTACTTGTATTTGTTTAATGTATTATAGATTACATGCATAGATGTTTCTATATAAAATGGTTCCTTTCAAAAAACTTAATTTAGATAACTATCTTAGTAAAGTGTGTGCTTGTGTGTGTGTGTGTGTGTGTGTGTGTGTGTGTGTGTGTGTAGGGAGATCAGAAAGAGGAATGTCCTTTGAGTATTAATTCCAACATTATTATAGATGATTAAATTGAAAAGTAGAGCAAAATTCTTGTTCAAGTACTAAGTAACCATTATTAAATTACCCCTTCATTACCCTTTGGATACTGTGTTTGATATTTCTTTACTATGAGGTGTAATTTTGTTAGTATTTATATTTCAATCAAAGTGGCAATGTGTGATTTAGAGATTTTTAAGGCAGCTTTTGGTTGTTGGAAGAAATAACGTTATTTTAAAATATTTTGCCAAGTATAAGAAAGACATAAATTAAATGAATTAAGTAGCTGGTATTTTCTGGCAAAACATATTTATAATGAAAAGAAAGACAAAAAGTATATTTCAACAAGAAATTTCCTCTTTTTTTTACTCAAAATTTCAAACTATGCCTTTTTAATTCACAAAGAGATTGGAGAAAAGGATGTCCAGGGTCCAAAGAAACAATGATGGCATCATCTCTATTTAATTTTAGAAATATTTATATTGAAAAAATATAAGGGCAAGGAGGTGAAGAAATGCCCCAGTGGTTATAGCATAAGAAGTTCCTCAAGAGGACACAAGTTTAATTCTCAGCATTCACTGGGGAGCTGGCAATTGTCTGTTACTCCAGTCCCAGAGGATTCAACTTGGGTACCAGGCATGCAAAGCAGTTCACAGGAATACACTCAAAGAAAAATTCATGCATATAAAGTGAAATAGTTTAAAAGAAAAATAAAAAGCTATCAGCAAATCAAAATGGAAGTATCCTATGAAAAAACCTTTAAATAATAATTTATTTGTTTTATTTTTATTATTCTCCCATACAATACATCTTGACAACAGTTTCTCCTCCCTCCACTCCTATCAGATCCTGCACATATCTCTCCCCTCTCCTCCATTTCCCTTAAGAAAAGAGAAAGCCCCCCAAGGGATATCAACCCATTACAGCATAACAAGATGTAATAAGACTAGGTATAAACTCTCATATCAAAGTTGGACGAGGCAACCCAGTAGGAGGAAAAGTGTCCCAAGAGCAGGAAAAAGAGATTAACCCCCATTACCACTGTCAGGTGTCCAAAAAACAAAACAAAACAAAACAAAAAAACCACCAAGCTAAACAACTACAGCATGAATGCAAAAGACCTAGTGCAGACCCAAGCAGACTCCATGATTGTTGCTTCAGTCTCTATGAGCCCTGCTTAGTTGATTCTATGGAATGGAATCCCCTGATGTCTTCCACTATTCTGGCTCCTACAATTATCCCTACCCCTCTTCCAAAGGGTTTCCTGATCTCCAAAAGGAGGGCAGCCAATGGAAATCTCCAATTTGGGCTCTCTCTGTCTCTCTATCTCTGTCTCTCTGTCTCTGTCTCTCCCTGATTAATATTTTGGTCTATACATCTGCTCCCATTAGCTGCTGAAGGAAGCCTCTCTGGTGAAGACTGAGCTACGAACTGACCTATGAGTATAGCAAAATATCATTAAGAATCATTTCATTAATATTATATATCCTAGATCTCTGGGCTATCAAGCCTCTGGTTGCTAGCCATCCAGGCAGTGTCAGGAATGTGTTCCCTCTCCTGATTCAGCCTCTAATTAGGCCAGTCACTGGGAGGCCACTCCCACAAGTTCTGAGCCACCACTGCCTTAGGTCATATTGCAGGCAGAACAGATTGTAGGTCAAAGGTTTTGTGGCTGGTTTAGTGTCTCAGACTCACCACTGGAAGCCTTCTTGATTATAGAAGATTGCTGGATCAAGGCCCATATATTCCATTATGAGAAGGCTTCCCTCACTTCCATCGTCCTCCCGTTTCTACTGCACTACGTTTCCACATCATCACCCCAATGCCCCCAATTTCAGTCATGTCTCCCTGTAATATCTCTTCCTATAGCCCTTCCTCCATGTGATCCCTCCTGTTCCCACTTCTACCTGCTACCAGCCCACCAGCAAAATCTGTTTTATTAACCCTTCCCAGGGAGATCCTTGCATCCTACTTAAGTACCTCTTTGTTGCTTAGCCTCTCTGTGACTGGATTGTAACATGATCATTATTCAATTAACAGGTAATATTCACTTATAAGTGAATATAAGTCATGCTTGTTTTTCTGGGTCTGGGTTACCTCACTCAAGATGATGTTTTCTAGTTTCATCCATCTGCCTGCAAATTTTATGATGTCATTTTTTTTGAACAGCTGTGTAATACTCCATTGTGTAAATGTGCTGCATTTTCTTTATCCATTCTTCAGAGGGACATCTATGTTGTTTCCAGTTTCTGGTTATTATAAATAAGGCTGCTATGGACATGATTGAGCAAGTATCTTTGTGGCAGGATAAAGTGACCTTTGAGTATATGCCAAAGCATAGATAGCTGGGTCTAGAAGTAGATAAATTCCCAAATATCTGAGGAACTGCCATATTGATTTGCATAGTGGTTGTACAGGTTTGCACTTCCAACAGCAATAAAGGGATGTTTCCCTTACTCCACATCCTTGCCATCATGAGCAGTCACATGTGTCAATGATTTTAGCCATTCTGAAATGTGTAAAATGGAATCTCAAAGTTGTTTTGATTTGCATTTTCTTGATGGCTAGTGATATGGAACGTTTAAGTGTTTCTTGTCCATTTCTATTAAGAATTCACTGATTAGATCTGTAGCCCATTTTTAATTGGATTATTTGGTGTCTTGAAGTTTACTTTCCTGAGTTTTTTTTTAATTCATTTATTTTATTTATTTATGCTTGTAGGCCAGAAGAGGGCACCAGATCTCATTACAGATGTTGTAAGCCACCATGTGGTTGCTGGGAATTGAATTCAGGACCTCTGGAAGAAGAGTCAGTGCTCTTAACCTCTGAGCCATCTCTCCAGCCCAAAATCTGGTTTTTGTTTTTGTTTTGTTTGTTTGTTTTTATGTGGAGCTGAGGACTGAACCCAGGCCCTTGTGCTTGCTAGGCAAGCGCTCTACCACTGAGCTAAAACCCCAACCCTTTCCTGAGTTCTTTATTTGGATATTAGTACTTCATTGAATGTGGATCTAGTAGAAATATTTTTCCAACTCTGTAGGCTGTTATTCTTTCCTATTGATGATATTCTATGCCTTATAGAAGCTTTGGTGATCTTAGTGCCAGTGCTTTCAGTGTTTCATTCACTATGTGTCTACCATGCCAATGTGCTAAAGTCTGTTCCCCACTTTCAATTCTATGAGAATCATTGCGTTTGGTTTTATGTTGAGGTCTTAGATCTATTCGGAATTGAGTTTTATGCAGGATGTATCTTCATCTTCTACAAAAATACATCAAGTTAGGCCAACACCATTTGTTGAAAAAAAAGTATATATATATATTTATTTATTTGGGGTTCAGGGTGATTTTAGCTATCCTAGATTTTTTTTTCATTTTTCATATGAAGTTATGAATTTTCCTTTCAAGGTCTATAAGGATTGTGTGGGGATTTTGATGGGGATTGAATGTATAGATTGCTTTTGGTAGGATGGCCATTTTTACTATGTTAATCCTAGTTATCCATGAGTATAGGAAATCTTTCCATCTTCTGATATCTTCTTCAAATCCTTAAATGTTTTTGTCATACCAGTCTTTCACTCACTGATTTGAGTTACAACAAGGTTATTTTATTTTATTTGTGGATATTGTGAAGGATGTACCTTCCCTAATTTCTTTCTCAGTCTGTTTGTCATTTTTATGCAGGAGGGCTACTGACTTTTGTGAGTTAATTTTGTTTGCAACCACTTCATTGAAGGTGTCAATCAGCTGTAGGAGTTCCCTGGAAGAATTCTTGGGGTCTGTTATGTATACTATCATATCATCTCCAAAAAAATGATACTTCAATTCTTACTTTCTAATTTGTATTCCCCTTGATCTCCTTCAGTTGTCTTATCATGCTTTCTTGAACTTCAAGTACTATATTGAATAGATATGGAGAGAGTGGACAGCCTTGTCTTGTTCCTGATTTTAGTGTAATTGCTTTGAGTTTCTTTCAATTTAATTTGATGTTGTCTATAGACTTGCAGTAAATTGTCTTTATTATGTTTATGTATGTACCATATGTTCCTAATTTCTCCAGTCCTTTTATTATGAAGCTGTTTTGAATTTTCTCAGGGGCTTTTACAACATCTAATGAGATGATCATATGTTATTTTTTCAGGTTGTTTATATATTAGTTTACATTGATTTTCATATGTTAAACCATTCCTACATCTTTGGGATGAAGCCTGTTTATTCATGGTAGATGATGTTTTTGATGTGTACTTAGATTTAGTTTGGGAGTGTTTTATTGGGCTCCTTAAATGAATTTGGCAATGCTCCTTCTGTTTCTCTTTGTGAAATAATTTGAGGAGTATTGGTGTTATCTCTTTTTTGAATGTTTGGTAGAATCCTGTGCTAAAACTGTCCAGCTTTGAGATTTTTTTCATAGGGAGTATTTAATGACTAGTATTATTTTCTGAAGGAATATAGGTCTAATTCAATTGTTTGTCTGATCTTAATAAAACTTTGGTAAGTTGTATCTATCTAGAAAATTATTCATTTCTTTTCATTTTCCAATTTTGTGGAATACAGGTTTTTAAAGTATGACCTAATGATTCTTTGAATTTCTTCATTGTCTGTTGTTATGTACCTCTTTTTGTTTCTGGTTTTGTTAATTTAGATATTCTCTCTCACTCTTAGTTAATTTGTATAGGAGTTTGTCTATCTTGTTGATTTTCTCAAAGAACCAAACCTTTCTTTCATTAATTTTTTTTTTTTAAATTTGATCTCTTTGTTTATATTTTACTGATTTCAGCCCTCAGTTTGATTATTTACTGCCATCTACTCCTCTTGGGTGTGTTTGCTTCCTTTTGTTCTAGAGTTTTCAGGTATGCTGTTAAGTTGGTTGTATGAGATATCTCTAATTTCTTTAGGAAGGCACTTAGTGCTATAAGCTTTCTTCTTAACAACTTTTTCATTGTGTCCCTTAAGTCTGTGTAGTTGTGCATTCATTTTCATTGAGTTCTAGGAAGTCTAGTTTTTTTTTTTCTTAGTTCTGCCCTGACCCAGTAGTCATTCAGTAGAGAGTTTTTCAGTTTCCATGAGTTTGTAGGCCTTCTGTTGTTTTGTTGTTGAAGATGAAACACCACTTTAATCCATGGTGGTCTGAGAGGATGCAGGAAGTAATTTCAGTTTTCTTATATCTGTTGACACTTGTGTTGTGACCTAGTATGTGGTCAATTTTGGAGAATGTTTCATGAGGAGCTAAGAAAAAGGTATATGCTTTTGTGTTTGGTTGAAATACTCTGTAGGTATCAATTAGGTCCATTTGATTGTACAGGATTCTTTTGGCTTTCCTGAGATTTTTGTTTTTCCATATGAAGTTGAGTATTATTCTTTTCAGGTCTGTGTAGAATTGTGTTGGTAATTTGATGGGGATTGCATTGAATCTGTAGATTGCTTTTGGTAAGATCGCCATTTTTACTATGTTAATTCTGCCTATCTGTGAACATGGGAGATCTTTCCATTTTCTGACATCTTCTTTTTATTTTTTCAGGGACTTAAAGGTCTTGTCATATAGGTCCTTCACATGCTTAGTTAGTGTAACCCCAAGTTATTTTATATCATTTGTGGCTATTGTAAAAGGTGATGTATCTCTGATTTCCTTCTCAGTCTGTTTATCTATTGCATATAGGAGGGATACTGATTTTTTTTGAGTTGATCTTGTATCCTGCTATGTTGCTGAAGGTGTTTATAAACTGTATCAGTTACTTGGTTGAATTTTTGGGGTCACTCATGTATACTATCCTGTCACCTGCAAATAGAGAAAGTTGACTTCTTCCTTTCCAATTTGTATCCACTTGATCTACTTATGTTGTCTTATTGCTCTGGCTAGTACTTCAAGTACTACATTGAATAAGTATGGGGATAGGGGACAGCCTTGCCTTGTTCCTGATTTTATTGGTATTGCTTTGAGAGTCTCTCCATTTAATTTGATGTTGGCTGTTGGCTTGCTGTCAATTGACTTCATTATGTTTAGGTATGTTCCCTCTATTCCTTATTGTTCCAATACCTTTATCATGAAGGGGTGTTGGATTTTGTCAAATGCCTTTTCTGTGTCTAATGAGATGATCATGTGGTTTTTTTCTTTGAGATTGTTTATATGGTGCATTACTTTGACGGACGTTTGTATGTTGTACAGCCTTGAACCCTAGGATGAAGCCTACTTGTTCAAGGTGGATAATTGTTTTGATATGTTCTTGGAGTCTTTTTGCCAGTATTTTATTGAGAATTTTTGCGTCAATGTTCATGAGGGAGATGGGTCTGTCGTTCTCTTTCTTTGTTGCATCTTTGTTTGGTTTAGGATCAGGGTAATTGTAGCCTAATAGAAGGAGTTTGGTAATTTTCCTTCTGCTTCTAGTGTGTGGAACAATTTAAAGGGTATTGGTATTAAGTCTTCTTTGAAGATCTGGTACAATTCTGCACTGAAACCATCTGGTCCTGTGCTTTTGTTGGTTGGGAGATTTTAGTGACTGATTCTATTTCCTTAGGGGTTATTGGACTATTTAAATAGTTTATCTGGTCTTGATTTAACTTAAGTATGTGGTACCTATCCAGAAGATTATACATTTCTTTTAGATTTTCCAGTTTTGTGGAGTAGAGTTTTTTGAAGTATGACCTGATGATTCTCTGGATTTCCTCATTGTCTGTTGTTATGTCCTCCTTTTCATTTCTGATTTTGTTAATTTGAATGCTCTCTCTGTGTCTTTTGGTTAGTTTGGATAAGGGCTTGTCTATCTTGTTGATTTTCTCAAAGAACCAACTCTTTTTTCATTAATTCTTTGTATTGTTCTCTTTATTTCTATTTTTTGATTTCAGCTCTCAATTTGATAATTTCCTGGCATCTGTTCCTCCAGGGAGATGTTGCTTCTTCCTGTTAAGAGCTTTCAGGTGTGCTGTTAAGTCACTTGTGTGTGATTTCTCCAACTTCTTTATGTGGGCATTTGGTGCTATGAATTTCCCTCTTAGCACTGTTTTCATAGTGTCCCATATGTTTGGGTATGTGGTGTATTCATTTTCATTGATCTCTAGGAAGTCTTTAATTTCTTTCTTTATTTCTTCCTTAACCCATTGGTGATTCAGTTGATCATTATTCAGTTTCCATGAGATTTCAGGTTTTCTTGTTAGATTTTTTTTTTAATTGTTGTTGTTGAAATCTAACTTTAAACCATGGTGGGCCGATAGAATACAGGAGGTTATTCCAATTGTTTTCTATCTGTTGAGATTTGCTTTTGGCCAAGTATATGGTCGACTTTAGAGAAGGTTCTATAGGTTGCTGAAAATAAGGTATATTCTTCTTTGTTCGGGTGGAATGTTGTGTAGATATCGATTATGTCCATTTGAGTGATAATATCAGTTAAGTCCATTATTTCTCTGTTAAGGTTCAATTTGGCTGATGTGTCCAGAGGTGAAAGTGGGGTGTTGAAGTCTCCCACTATTAATGTGTGGGGTTTTATATGTGATTTAAGCTTTAGTAATGTTTCTTTTACATATGTGGGTGCCCTTGAGTTTGGGGCATAAATGTTCAGAATTGAAACTTCATCTTGGTGGATCTTTCTTGTGATGAATATGTAATTTCCTTCGTCATCTCTTTTGATTGATTTTAGTTTGAAGTCTATTTTGCTGGATATTAGGATGGCTACACCAGCTTGCTTCTTAAGACCATTTGATTGGAAAGTCTTTTCCCAGGCTCTTATTCTTAGGAGGTGTCTATGTTTGAAATTGAGATGTGTTTCTTGTATTCAGCAGAAAGATGGGTCCTGTTTTTGTATCCATTCTGTTAGTCTGTGTCCTTTTATAGCTATATTAAGTCCATTGATATTAAGGGATATTAATGAGCAGTGATTATTTCCTGTTATTATTTTTATTTTTTGGTGGTATTGTGTGTTTACTTCTCTTCTTTGGGGCTTACTGCTGTGGTTTCTCTATTTACTCTCTTTTTGAGGATGTATCTGACTTCCTGAGGTTGGAATTTCACTTCTAGTGCTTTCTGTAGTGCTGGGTTTGTGGATAAGTATTGTTTAAATATGGTTTTGTCTTGGAAGGTTTTGTTCATTCCCTCTATGTTGACTGAAAATTTTGCTGGTTTTATTGGTCTAGGCTGGCATCCCTGGTCTCTTATTGGCTGCATTATATCTGTCCAGGTCATTCTGACTTTCAAAGTCTCCATTGAGAAATCGGGTATTATTCTGATGGTTTGCCTTTATAAGTCACTTGACCTTTTTCCTTTGCTGCCCTTAATATTCTTTCTTTATTCTGTATGTTTAGTTGTGTTTAATTATTATGTGGCAAGGGGACTTTTTTTCTTGGTCTAGTCTGTTTGGTGTTCTATAGGCTTGTTGTATTTTCATAGGCATTTCCTTCTTTAAGTTGGGAAAGTTTTCTTCTGTAATCTTGTTAAACATATTTTCTGTGCCTTTGAGTTGGCATTCTTCTCCTTCCTTTATCCCTATTATTCGTAGGTTTGGTCTTTTCATGATGTCCCAAATTTCTTGGACATTTTGGGTCATGACTTTGTTGGTTTTAGTGTTTTCTTTGACTGATGAATCTATTTCTCCTAATGTATCTTCAACACCAGAGATCCTCTCTTCCATCTCTTGCATTTTGTTGGTTACACTTGCATCTGAAGTTCCTGTTCATTTACTCAGATTTTCTATTTCCAGCATTCCTTCTGCTAGTGTCTTCTTCACTTTTTCTATTTCCCTCTTCAGGTCTTGGACTGTTTCCCTCACCTGTTTCCTTGCTTTTTCATGATTTTGTTTCAGGGACTTATTGTTTTCTTCTGCTTTATTTGTCCTTTCCTCTATTTTTTTTTTAAATAGCGTTCTTCCCATTTTTTGTTTGTCTGTTCTTCTACTTTATTTTTGATTTCTTCTATATAAGGCAATAGCCTCTTCATGATGTTACTTATAAGGTTGTTTTCTTCTTCGTCTTCTTCCATTCTGTGATGTTCATGTCTAGCTGTTTGAGAAGGGCTAGGTTCTGGTGATCCTGTATTGCTCTTTATTTTGTTGTATGTACTTCTGCTTTGATGTCTGCCTATCTCCCTGTGGATTCGTTCTTGGTCTTATCAGTGTACTTGGCCCAGACAGAGCTGACAGATTTAGGGAGCCTCTCTCTGGTCCAGTTGGAAGCTCTGGGCCAGATGGGAGCTCTGGTCCAGATGAGAGCACTTGCTGGATTGGAGCTGGGGTCTAGACTCTGAGTCTCAGGAAGTCCCTGGTGTCTCTGTATCTTGTCCAGATGGGAGCTCCTCTTGTCCAGATGGGAGTTCTGGGGCAGGATGGAAGCTCTGGTCCAGATGGGAGTTCCAGGGCAGGATGGAAGCTGGGGGCTGATTTCTAAGTCTCTAGAAGTTGCTGGGGCCTCTGGCAGTTGGGTGTGGGGGCAGGGCGGGGAGGTTGTAAAGTTTACCAGAGGGTCTTGGGGAGGGGGAACCATCCTGGTGAGGATGGGTTGGTACTGCCCTATGGCCAGACCCTTGGGCCCAGTTGGGCAGGTTTTCCCCAGAATGGCTGGTGCCCAGGGGTGGGGCCTAGAGGCAGGTGTCTCTCTTACTATAACCCAAGGCACTCACCTCTGGTCCAGATGGGAGTTCTGGGGCAGGATGGAAGCTCGGGGCTGGTTTCTGAGTCTCCTGAAGTGGCTGGGGTCTCTGGCAGATGGGTGTGGGGGCAGGGTGTGGAGGTTGTAGGGTCCACTGGAGGGTCTTGGAGAGGGAGAACCTTCCCTGTGGGAATGGGGGAGGGTCCTGCCCTATAGCCAGAACCTGGGGCCAAGTTGGGCAGGTATTCCCCAGAGTGGCTGGTGCCCAGGGCTGAGACCTAGGTGTAGGCCTCTCTGGGTATGACCCCAGGCACTCACCTCCAGTCCAGGTGCGAGTTCCAGGGCAGAATGGAAGCTGGAGGCTGGTCTCTGAGTCTCCAGGATGACTTTTTCTAGATCCATTTATTTCCCTGTAAAACTCATGATGTCATTGTTTTTCCAGGAATACATCTGAAAACTGTCCTGTTAGTCTTTTCCTGGTTCTTTTTCTTTCTCTACCTAGAGAAAATATTCAAAAATTTAAAATATAGTATCTTAAATTGTTTTGATCTATTGCTAAGTTGCCCAATTACTAGACCTGAAACAATTCTGTTCTCACTTCTGGAGAAACAAAGTGTGATTTTTTTGGATTGGATCTATTACAAATTTATGATCTTCTACCTTGGTGGATAGCTCTGCTCAAGAAATTATTTACTCACTTTTTCCCTTTCCTGTGCCTCAGACTGGATGTTTTTCACTTTACCAAACTCATTAGCTTCTCTGTTCTTTAAAGCTTTCATTCAGCAGTCTTCAGTCTCCTGATTCAGTGATATTCTTCCATGATCTTTCTCTCTACTTTCAACTATGTTTGTGTTTTAATTCACTCTTGTTTAATTTTGTCTCCCAGGAAAATGTATCCTGATCTCCCATCCCAAATAATCCTTAGATAGTTATCACATGAATTCATGAATTCATGAATTCATGAGCCAATAGGCTCTCATTTCTACCAATAATTTATTATTTCATAAGTAAATATTCTCCCCTTCATGTGTTTATTATTACTATCATTTCTGTTTTTCTTTGCTTTTTGTCTCTCTGTTCTAATTTGCTTTCCTTTGCTTTAATTGAATACCATGATCGAAAGCAACTTTGGAGGAAAGTGTTTATTTCATCTTATTAGCTCACAGTCCATCATCCAGGGAAGGCAGGGTAGGAAATTTAACAGGACAGGAAACAGGAACTAAGAACTGAAGAAGCCATGGAGGGGGTTAGAAACTAAAGATGTGGAAAATGAAAGTACATATATTAATTTGTGTGCCACAGCCATATGACACAAAGAATAACTTAAGAAATGATAAAGATTAAAAATTGACACTTAGATCACATGGCAAGGAAAGGACAATTTAAGATTGAAAGAAGGTACATGCAACATTGAATCTGGGATAAAATATTCTGAAAGTAAGTAAAATATTCTGAAGAGTAAGATATAGTCAGTGTAAATATGCCATTAAAGGCCAGATGAGAAAGTAAGAGGTGTTGGACACATAGAGTTACATCAATTGGCCTTATTAGTTTGATAAGTTTTTTGGATTGTTCTCAATATGACAAGAAGCTATTGGAGGGTTAAGGGCAGGAAAATTTATGATCTGCCTTCCTTTTGTACAAAAATTCTCAATGGTTGCTGATGGATAATTGACCATAGGGGAACAGGGATAGAAGCAAGGAGACCAATTAGCAGACTGTTGGTGGTATTATGGGCAAGAGGTGAAGGATGTCAGAATCTCCTCCCTATTCTGCCTTACTCATGTAGTTTGTTCCACCTGATGAACTCAAACACTAAATCTAAAAGTCAACTCAGATATGACTTCACTGAGGAAGTCTCCCTCAACCCCCATCTACTGTCCAGTAGACAGAATTAATTGCTCCCTTTTGGAGTGGAGGTTACCAGTAGTTCTTAAGGCTTCTTTAAATAACACTCACCTAGGGAAGTAGTTCAGTGAACATACTCTGGAACTTGTTATAGGTTGAATTGTATTCAATTCATCTTGAATTTCTTATGTTCCTACAGCAATCACCAGAATTTCAGAACAAAAATGCTTTTAGAGATGATCATTTTAATCATTGCAGATACAATTTTTTAATATAAGATAATAATGATGTATACAGTGAGACTTTAATCAAATATTACTGGAGTTACTATTTTTTTTAATTAGGTGAAGGAATGAGATTTTTTTTTCATTTAAACTAAGGTTACTTACAGAAGTAGGAATGACAAGTTACTCAGAAGGAACAAGGGATGAGTCAAAGACAGGTAAATGACTGGAAAGCCCTTCCCAGACAAATGACTCCTGAAAACTATAACTCAGGAGCTTTGAGGTCCTGAGGTTAATTAACAAAGGGAAATTTTGACATAAGTGCACATGGAGAAAATACCATGTTTAAAAAAAATGAAAGCTAATATTAAAAGGTTAGTTTTACAATTCAAGGATTTCCAAAGGTGATGAAGGAGGTGAGGGGCAGAATCAAGGAGAAAGGCATGACTCAGCATCCATCTTCACTGCTTTGGGAAGGCACCTGTCCTGCTAACAAGTTAGACTTCTAGCCCTGAGAAATAAAACAATACATTTCTGCTACCTGTTTTGTGGTACTTGACAGCATCAACTCTGGAAAATTAATAAATCTCTTTACTATGTGTACAATTTCAAAAAAGGTGCATATCCTCTTTATGCTTCAGTATCTTTGTGCATAAAATGTGAATAATTAGGGTCTTTGACACAAAGTTATTTATCATCATCATTATTATTATTATCATATGTATTAATACACATAAAAGTTTTATAATAGTGCCTTGAGTGTACACATCATTTAAAAATGTACACTCTTTGTCAGCCACTTAAGTGTTCCTAGAGGACAGGCATTATCTTTTCATTATTATGCATGCATAGGTATGGAGTAGAAACTTAATATTTTTTGCATTGATGGTTTCAGGATTTCCAAGGTTCATCCTGATAAAGAAACTGTTTCTAGTTTCATGGTCTAAATATCAGGACTCTTACTCCCAATGTATTGCCATAAAACATATTGCGAGTGCTGTTCAGACTGTGGTGAATAAGTTGGTAGCTCATGTACAGTTTAGCTATTGCTTAGTCTTTCCAAGCCACAGTTTGTTCATCTATTAGATGAGATCATTGGGCCAGATGATCTCTAAGGTCCTGTCTAATTTCAAAATTCTGCAAGCCCAAGTCCATGACTATAATTTAGGAAGGCAGTGCACTTGAAGAATGAGTTATATTTGATCATTAAAGAAATAACAAAATATCTCACAAATCAACTGAAAGCACTCTAAAGGAATGAGGGCTATATTTGGCAGGACTCACAATGTGCTTTTGCTAGGTCATTAAAATGAATAAGACCTGATAGGAACATCTAAGTAATTTAATGGTTTCACTTCTCCACAAACCATTCAAAGAACCATAGGTCTTCTCCCTGTCATGAGCTTCCCAGAATTGTTCCTATTTTTCATATCTCAAGTAATTATTAATAATGATTCAAAGCCTCATAACTTCTATACCTAATCAGACATTTCTGCTTTACACAATCATGCATGCTGCTTCAATTTTCAAGATGTGTTCTCATCAAAACAACTGCAACTTCACTTCATTGAAGTCAGGAAATAGTTGTAGTAACTAATGCTAATTTGAACTACCACAGAAACATTACAATAGTGATTTCAAACTAGAGTTTGTATCACAATGTTATGCATAGTTATTTTCAACTATAGTTTACTGACTGCTTGTTGACAAATTCTGGCTTAAACAACCTGAGTGGTGAGAGTTGTATTGCTATGGTTTGAGTGTTCCACCAAGGGTTAAGAGTTTGAAATCTCAATTCTTCAGTATGGTGCAGGTGCTCTTGTAACCCCTTTAAAAAATTGATGCTAGAGAAAGGTAATTAGATCATTAGAATAGCTACCCTCATAAGTGATTATAGCACTTCTTGTGAGGCCTCAGTTCCCATGACAGTGGGCTATTGTATAAAAGTAAGAATTATTCTTTTAAGTGCAAGCTTCTTGCTTAAATGCATGATTACACCCTCTTTCATCCATTCTTACCATGATGCTTCCTGCCTTAAAGCCTTCAATACAGGCTAAATGAATGAATAATATTTTTGTCGGGTTTGGGGAAATTAAAATATGGTCATACTATTTTTCCTGTTCCATTTTGTCCCTCTGTTTCTTCCCATCTAAGCCCCTGTTCCATTGTATCTCAAATTCATGGCCCATGGTGACTTTTTCTTTGCCATATGTTAATATATATATATATATATATATATATATATATATATATATATATATATATATAGTGTGTGTGTGTGTGTGTGTGTGTGTGTGTGTGTGTGTGTGTGTGTGTTCTTAAATTTATATATAACCTACTCAGTCCATATGATGTTGCAAGTATTCATATGATTTCAGGATTGCCCACTTGGTATGGGATAACCAATTGGGGGCTCTTCACTGTGGAAGACTATTTCTTTTGCTTTCAGCAATTCTTATTTGCTTGGTAAGTCTTTATCTAGGTTTGGGGCCTGATGAGCATCCTTGTTCAGGTCTGGCTTAGGCAGCCATTATAAATCTTTATTAGATTGGTTTATTGATTTGGCAGAGGAGGGACATGTATGTGCTACAGTGGAAGCAAATAGACAGCTAGCAGGAGTAATTTATCTCCTACTATGGGACTGAATTCCCAGGAACTGAACTTAGGTTATCAGGCTTGAGAACAAATGCCTTTACCCACTGAGCCATCTTGATATTCCCTATCATGATGCTTTGACTTACTAATAAACCTATTGTAGAAAAAAAGAAACTTAGTATAATTTGGAAAGCTAAAAAGTCATTAACTAACTATTTATTTCTCTTAATAATCTCATTCAAATACTTTGATTAGCATGGTTCACTTTAATTTTCAATTTTCTGGTCTAGTAACTCTTTTGGAAGAAGAATGAGATTTCTTCCCTCCCTACTTCTACTTTAGTTTCTTTGTGTTCTAAAATTATAGTAGTTTAGGCTAAGTGTGATTAAAGGAAAAGTTAATATTAGTCAGTTTTACTGTGATAACACATCCTTTCAAATCACTGTGGCTTACTATTACATATTTGTATTTCTTGCTCAAGTTATGTAGTGGTTACAGGTCAATTCTGACTCTGAACATCTGCCTCACACAGCTGAGTATTTCTAATGGTTAAATGTCAATGAAAGGAGAACCCCTTGATTTCTTAGAAAATTGGGAATCAATCTCCCCCAAGACCCAGCTATACGATCATGGTATTCAATTAAAGCAAAGGAAAGCAAATTAGAACAGAGAGACAAAAAGCAAAGAAAAACAGAAATGATAGTAATAATAAACACATGAAGGGGAGAATATTTACTTATGAAATAATAAATTATTGGTAGAAATGAGAGCCTATTGGCTCATGAATTCATGAATTCATGTGATAACTATCTAAGGATTATTTGGGATGGGAGATCAGGATACATTTTCCTGGGAGACAAAATTAAACAAGAGTGAATTAAAACACAAACATAGTTGAAAGTAGAGAGAAAGATCATGGAAGAATATCACTGAATCAGGAGACTGAAGACTGCTGAATGAAAGCTTTAAAGAACAGAGAAGCTAATGAGTTTGGTAAAGTGAAAAACATCCAGTCTGAGGCACAGGAAAGGGAAAAAGTGAGTAAATAATTTCTTGAGCAGAGCTATCCACCAAGGTAGAAGATCATAAATTTGTAATAGATCCAATCCAAAAAAATCACACTTTGTTTCTCCAGAAGTGAGAACAGAATTGTTTCAGGTCTAGTAATTGGGCAACTTAGCAATAGATCAAAACAATTTAAGATACTATATTTTAAATTTTTGAATATTTTCTCTAGGTAGAGAAAGAAAAAGAACCAGGAAAAGACTAACAGGACAGTTTTCAGATGTATTCCTGGAAAAACAATGACATCATGAGTTTTACAGGGAAATAAATGGATCTAGAAAAAGTCATCCTGGAGACTCAGAGACCAGCCTCCAGCTTCCATTCTGCCCTGGAACTCGCACCTGGACTGGAGGTGAGTGCCTGGGGTCATACCCAGAGAGGCCTACACCTAGGTCTCAGCCCTGGGCACCAGCCACTCTGGGGAATACCTGCCCAACTTGGCCCCAGGTTCTGGCTATAGGGCAGGACCCTCCCCCATTCCCACAGGGAAGGTTCTCCCTCTCCAAGACCCTCCAGTGGACCCTACAACCTCCACACCCTGCCCCCACACCCATCTGCCAGAGACCCCAGCCACTTCAGGAGACTCAGAAACCAGCCCCGAGCTTCCATCCTGCCCCAGAACTCCCATCTGGACCAGAGGTGAGTGCCTTGGGTTATAGTAAGAGAGACACCTGCCTCTAGGCCCCACCCCTGGGCACCAGCCATTCTGGGGAAAACCTGCCCAACTGGGCCCAAGGGTCTGGCCATAGGGCAGTACCAACCCATCCTCACCAGGATGGTTCCCCCTCCCCAAGACCCTCTGGTAAACTTTACAACCTCCCCGCCCTGCCCCCACACCCAACTGCCAGAGGCCCCAGCAACTTCTAGAGACTTAGAAATCAGCCCCCAGCTTCCATCCTGCCCTGGAACTCCCATCTGGACCAGAGCTTCCATCCTGCCCCAGAACTCCCATCTGGACAAGAGGAGCTCCCATCTGGACAAGATACAGAGACACCAGGGACTTCCTGAGACTCAGAGTCTAGACCCCAGCTCCAATCCAGCAAGTGCTCTCATCTGGACCAGAGCTCCCATCTGGCCCAGAGCTTCCAACTGGACCAGAGAGAGGCTCCCTAAATCTGTCAGCTCTGTCTGGGCCAAGTACACTGATAAGACCAAGAACGAATCCACAGGGAGATAGGCAGACATCAAAGCAGAAGTACATACAACAAAATAAAGAGCAATACAGGATCACCAGAACCTAGCCCTTCTCAAACAGCTAGACATGAACATCACAGAATGGAAGAAGACGAAGAAGAAAACAACCTTATAAGTAACATCATGAAGAGGCTATTGCCTTATATAGAAGAAATCAAAAATAAAGTAGAAGAACAGACAAACAAAAAATGGGAAGAACGCTATTTAAAAAAAAATAGAGGAAAGGACAAATAAAGCAGAAGAAAACAATAAGTCCCTGAAACAAAATCATGAAAAAGCAAGGAAACAGGTGAGGGAAACAGTCCAAGACCTGAAGAGGGAAATAGAAAAAGTGAAGAAGACACTAGCAGAAGGAATGCTGGAAATAGAAAATCTGAGTAAATGAACAGGAACTTCAGATGCAAGTGTAACCAACAAAATGCAAGAGATGGAAGAGAGGATCTCTGGTGTTGAAGATACATTAGGAGAAATAGATTCATCAGTCAAAGAAAACACTAAAACCAACAAAGTCATGACCCAAAATGTCCAAGAAATTTGGGACATCATGAAAAGACCAAACCTACGAATAATAGGGATAAAGGAAGGAGAAGAATGCCAACTCAAAGGCACAGAAAATATGTTTAACAAGATTACAGAAGAAAACTTTCCCAACTTAAAGAAGGAAATGCCTATGAAAATACAACAAGCCTATAGAACACCAAACAGACTAGACCAAGAAAAAAAGTCCCCTTGCCACATAATAATTAAACACAACTAAACATACAGAATAAAGAAAGAATATTAAGGGCAGCAAAGGAAAAAGGTCAAGTGACTTATAAAGGCAAACCATCAGAATAATACCCGATTTCTCAATGGAGACTTTGAAAGTCAGAATGACCTGGACAGATATAATGCAGCCAATAAGAGACCAGGGATGCCAGCCTAGACCAATAAAACCAGCAAAATTTTCAGTCAACATAGAGGGAATGAACAAAACCTTCCAAGACAAAACCATATTTAAACAATACTTATCCACAAACCCAGCACTACAGAAAGCACTAGAAGTGAAATTCCAACCTCAGGAAGTCAGATACATCCTCAAAAAGAGAGTAAATAGAGAAACCACAGCAGTAAGCCCCAAAGAAGAGAAGTAAACACACAATACCACCAAAAAATAAAAATAATAACAGGAAATAATCACTGCTCATTAATATCCCTTAATATCAATGGACTTAATATAGCTATAAAAGGACACAGACTAACAGAATGGATACAAAAACAGGACCCATCTTTCTGCTGAATACAAGAAACACATCTCAATTTCAAACATAGACACCTCCTAAGAATAAGAGCCTGGGAAAAGACTTTCCAATCAAATGGTCTTAAGAAGCAAGCTGGTGTAGCCATCCTAATATCCAGCAAAATAGACTTCAAACTAAAATCAATCAAAAGAGATGACGAAGGAAATTACATATTCATCACAAGAAAGATCCACCAAGATGAAGTTTCAATTCTGAACATTTATGCCCCAAACTCAAGGGCACCCACATATGTAAAAGAAACATTACTAAAGCTTAAATCACATATAAAACCCCACACATTAATAGTGGGAGACTTCAACACCCCACTTTCACCTCTGGACACATCAGCCAAATTGAACCTTAACAGAGAAATAATGGACTTAACTGATATTATCACTCAAATGGACATAATCGATATCTACACAACATTCCACCCGAACAAAGAAGAATATACCTTATTTTCAGCAACCTATAGAACCTTCTCTAAAGTCGACCATATACTTGGCCAAAAGCAAATCTCAACAGATAGAAAACAATTGGAATAACCTCCTGTATTCTATCGGCCCACCATGGTTTAAAGTTAGATTTCAACAACAACAATTAAAAAAAAAATCTAACAAGAAAACCTGAAATCTCATGGAAACTGAATAATGATCAACTGAATCACCAATGGGTTAAGGAAGAAATAAAGAAAGAAATTAAAGACTTCCTAGAGATCAATGAAAATGAATACACCACATACCCAAACATATGGGACACTATGAAAACAGTGCTAAGAGGGAAATTCATAGCACCAAATGCCCACATAAAGAAGTTGGAGAAATCACACACAAGTGACTTAACAGCACACCTGAAAGCTCTTAACAGGAAGAAGCAACATCTCCCTGGAGGAACAGATGCCAGGAAATTATCAAATTGAGAGCTGAAATCAAAAAATAGAAATAAAGAGAACAATACAAAGAATTAATGAAAAAAGAGTTGGTTCTTTGAGAAAATCAACAAGATAGACAAGCCCTTATCCAAACTAACCAAAAGACACAGAGAGAGCATTCAAATTAACAAAATCAGAAATGAAAAGGAGGACATAACAACAGACAATGAGGAAATCCAGAGAATCATCAGGTCATACTTCAAAAAACTCTACTCCACAAAACTGGAAAATCTAAAAGAAATGTATAATCTTCTGGATAGGTACCACATACTTAAGTTAAATCAAGACCAGATAAACTATTTAAATAGTCCAATAACCCCTAAGGAAATAGAATCAGTCACTAAAATCTCCCAACCAACAAAAGCACAGGACCAGATGGTTTCAGTGCAGAATTGTACCAGATCTTCAAAGAAGACTTAATACCAATACCCTTTAAATTGTTCCACACACTAGAAGCAGAAGGAAAATTACCAAACTCCTTCTATTAGGCTACAATTACCCTGATCCTAAACCAAACAAAGATGCAACAAAGAAAGAGAACGACAGACCCATCTCCCTCATGAACATTGACGCAAAAATTCTCAATAAAATACTGGCAAAAAGACTCCAAGAACATATCAAAACAATTATCCACCTTGAACAAGTAGGCTTCATCCTAGGGTTCAAGGCTGTACAACATACAAACGTCCGTCAAAGTAATGCACCATATAAACAATCTCAAAGAAAAAAACCACATGATCATCTCATTAGACACAGAAAAGGCATTTGACAAAATCCAACACCCCTTCATGATAAAGGTATTGGAACAATAAGGAATAGAGGGAACATACCTAAACATAATGAAGTCAATTGACAGCAAGCCAACAGCCAACATCAAATTAAATGGAGAGACTCTCAAAGCAATACCAATAAAATCAGGAACAAGGCAAGGCTGTCCCCTATCCCCATACTTATTCAATGTAGTACTTGAAGTACTAGCCAGAGCAATAAGACAACATAAGTAGATCAAGTGGATACAAATTGGAAAGGAAGAAGTCAACTTTCTCTATTTGCAGGTGACAGGATAGTATACATGAGTGACCCCAAAAATTCAACCAAGTAACTGATACAGTTTATAAACACCTTCAGCAACATAGCAGGATACAAGATCAACTCAAAAAAAATCAGTATCCCTCCTATATGCAATAGATAAACAGACTGAGAAGGAAATCAGAGATACATCACCTTTTACAATAGCCACAAATGATATAAAATAACTTGGGGTTACACTAACTAAGCATGTGAAGGACCTATATGACAAGACCTTTAAGTCCCTGAAAAAATAAAAAGAAGAAGATGTCAGAAAATGGAAAGATCTCCCATGTTCACAGATAGGCAGAATTAACATAGTAAAAATGGCGATCTTACCAAAAGCAATCTACAGATTCAATGCAATCCCCATCAAATTACCAACACAATTCTACACAGACCTGAAAAGAATAATACTCAACTTCATATGGAAAAACAAAAATCTCAGGAAAGCCAAAAGAATCCTGTACAATAAAACAACCTCTGGAGGCATCACTATCCCCAACCTCAAGCTTCTGTAATAAAAAACAGCTGGGTACTGGCATGAAAACCAACATGTGGACCAATGAAATCAAATTGAAGAGCCTGACATTAACCTGCACAACTATGAACATATAATTTTTGACAAAAAATCCAAAAACGTACACTGGAAAAAAGAAAGCATCTTCAACAAATGGTGCTGCCTTAACTAGATGTCAACATGTAGAAGGCTACAAATAGATCCTTATCTGTCTCTGTGTGCAAAACTTAAGTCCATGTGGATCAAAGACCTCAACCTAAATCCAGTTACTCTGAACCTGATAGAAGAGAAAGTAGGAAGTACTCTTGAACACATTGGCACTGGAGATCATTTTCTAAATATAACACCAGTAGCACAGACACTGAGAGAAACAATCAATCAATGGGATCTGTTGAAACTGAGAATCTTTTTAGAGCAAAGGACATGGTCAACAAGACAAAGTGACAGCCTACAGAATGGGAAAAGGTCTTCACCAAGTCCACATCTGACAGAGGGCTAATATCCAGAATATATAAAGAACTCAAGAAATTAAACATCAAAATGCCCAACTGGCCAATTAAGAAATGGGCTATAGAACTAAACAGATAATTCTCAAGAGAGGAAGCTCAAATGGCTGAAAGACATTTAAGGAATTGCTCAACATCCCTAATTTTCCAGGAAATGCAAATCAAAACGACTCTGAGATACAACCTTACACCTGTCAGAATGGCTAAGATCAAAAACACAGAAGACAGCTTATGCTGGAGAGGATGTGGAGCAAGGGGAACTCTCTTTCACTGCTTGTGGGAATGCAAGCTTGTAAAGCCACTTTGGAAATCAATATGGCACTTCCTTAGAAAATTGGGAATCCATCTCTACCAAGACCCAGCTATAGCACTCTTGGGCATATACCCAAGGAATGCTCACTCATATCCCAAGGACATTTGCTCAGCTATGTTCATATCAGCATTGTTTGTTATAGCCAGAACCTGGAAACAACCTAGATGCCCTTCAACTGAAGAATGGATAAAGAAAATATGGTACATATACACAATAGAGTACTACTCAGCAGAGAAAAACAATGACATCATGAGGTTTGCAGTCAAATGGATGGATCTAGAAAACATCATCCTGAGTGAGGTAACCCAGACTCAGAAGGACAAACATGGTATGTACTCACTCATAGTAGGATACTAGATGTAAAACAAAGATGACTAGACTGCTACACAACTCCAGGGAGGCTACCTAGAAAATGGGACCCTAGGAAAGACACAGTGATGGCCGAATGACAGAGAAATGGATGAGATCTACATGAACAACCTGGACGACAGTGGGAATAATGAAGGGCAAGATTTGAGGGAAAGAAAGCTTAGGGGAGCAGCAGATCCCAGCTAGATCAAGAACAGAAAGGGCGAACAAGGAATTACAGATGATGATAAATGGTGACCACCAGAGAACAGGAATAGGCAAAGTGCTGAAGAGGTCCCCAGAAATCGCAATGATACATCCTATGTAGACTGCTGGCAATCAATGGTCAAGAGAATGCCTGATCTGACCTAGTCTGGTGATCAGATGGCCAAACACCCTAATGGTTGTGCTGGAACTCTCATCCAATAACTGATGGAAGTGGATGCAGAGATCCTTGGCCAGGCCCCAGGTAGAGTTCCAGGAGTCCAATTGTCAAGAAAGAGGAGGGACTGTAAGAGTGTGAATTGTTGAGACCAAGATTGGAAAAGCACAGGGGCAAATAGCCAAACAAATGCAAGCACATGAATTATGAACCAATGGCTGTGGAGCCCCCAGCTGGATCAGGCACTCTGGATAAGTGAGACAATTGAATAGCTTGAACTGTTTGGGAGGGACCCAGGCTGTGGGACTGGGACCTGTCCTTAGTGCATGAGATGGCTGTTTGGAACCTTGGGCTTACACAAGGACACTTTGCTCAGCCTGGAAGGAGGGAACTGTACCTGCTTGTCCTGAATCCAACACGTTGAATGGAATCCCTTGTGGAGTCTTAGCCTTGGAGGAGATGGGAATGGAGAGGAGTGAGCAGGACCGGGGAACCCATGGCTGATGTGTAAAATTAAAACACAAATATAATTAATTAAAAAAAATACAAAAAGAAAAAGAAAAAGTCATCCTGAATGAGGTAACCCAGACTCAGAAAGACAAACATGGTATTTACTCACTCATAAGTGGATACTGGATGTAAAGCAAAGGATAACCAGACTGCAACTCACAACTCCAGGGAGGCTAGCTAGCAAGGAGGACCCTAAAAAAGACACAGGGATCACTCAACAACAGAGATATGGATAAGATCTACATGAACAAACTGGCTGTGAGGGGAGAATAATTAAGGGCAAGGGTCAAGGGAAAGAGATTTTAGGGGAGCCAGAGAACCCAGCTGGATCAAGAACAGAGTGGGAGAACAAGGAAAGAGAGACCATGATAAATGAAGACCCCATGGGAATAGGAAGAAGCAAAGTACTAGAGAGGTCCCTAGAAATCCACCAAGACTACTGACAATGTTTGAGAGAAACCCCAAACTGACCTACTCTGGTGAGCGGATGGCCAAACACTCTAACTGTTGTGGTAGAACTCTCTTCCAATGACTGATGGAAGTGGATACAGAGACCCACTGCCAGGCCTCAGGTGGAGCTTCAGTAGTCCAATCTTTGAGAAAGAGAAGGGATTGTATGAGCGAGAGTTGTTGAGACCATGATTGGAAAAAGCACAGGGACAAATAGCCAAACTAGTGGAAACACACGAATTATGAACCAATAGCTGAGGATCCCCCAACTGGATCAGGCCCTCTGGATAAGTGAGACAGTGGATTAGCTTGAACTGTTTAGGAGCCCTCCAGGCTGTGGGACCAGGACCTGTCCTTAGTGCATGATCAGGCTGTTTGGAGTCTGGGGCCTTTGCAGGGACAATTTGGTCAGCCTGGGATAAGGGAGGAGAGAACTGGACCTGCCTGGACTGAATCTAACAGGCTGAACTGAATCCCCAGGGGAGTCCTTGCCCTGTAGGAGATGGGAATGGGAGGTGGGTTTGGGAGGGAGTTAGGGGGGCGGGAGGAGGGAGGACAGGGTAATCTGTGGCTGATATGTAAAATTAAATTAAATTATAAAATAAAAAATAAAGGAAAATAGCAGCTCTTATTTGATATGCATTTTTTTATGACTTGTGTAGGGATGATAGACACACATGAATAAATCCTATTCTGGGACATGGCATAAATACTGTTTATACAATCCACTCCCCAAATCAAATACTATGTCCAATGCTGAGAATTGGATCAGGAAGTGTACTTCCTCTACAATGAGGCTTCACAGGGTACATAGTGAAAGTGAACTTGAGTGAAGACAGAGAACTATGAAACAGTGGAGGAAATGCAGGGTGTGAACAATTTGATTATCTAACAGTTGGTTCAATTAACAGCTCTGATTTCAACTGCAAAGTGTTTCTTTTTAAAGAAACCATCCATTTCCACTGATGATACCTCAAGTGGTATTGATTCAGATAATATAAGAAAGTTTTTAAGTTAAAATTAAAAGTTTTATGGTCAATGGTTACTAATTCTTTTTAGACATAGACAGTGCCTTGCTTTTGGCACATTGCCATTAGCTTCTCGCTCTTCCTTGCTCCATTAAGTTCTTCACTGAATACTTTGTATGTGGGCCATTGAATACTTGGTATGTGATGCAATGCCTGCCCACACTGACGAACCTCACGAGATATGTATTCCATGAATAGTTTAGGTGTAAAGGTCACTTGGATTAATGGGAGAAATATGAAAGTATTTTGTAATAGTATAATTTGGATATTTTCTTAACGCTTCTTGAAAGTTCAATGGCTTCCTTTACTATTTGCTGATATTTCTTTTTTCTGATGTGCATAAGACTTAGGATAATAGATGAAAAGATTTACTGGACTAAATTGCTAATAGCTATCTTTATTGTATTTTTCTTCTGGAAAGTAACGTAAAATGTTTTTTGTAGGATAAATTCAGGAGCTCTGCTTTGTTGCTATTGGCATACAGAGCACCCTGCAAGATGCTCGGTTCCCAGCAGGTACTCAGCAAATGCATCCTGTAACTTAACGTTTTCTTATATTATTAGGCTAAAAATGATCAATTCTGTTTTATATTACTTTTGAAAATTCCTGTTCACATCCTGCGGTCACTAACAAAGCCCTTCTGTGGACAAGAGAATATAATGTTTGGCGATAAAGCTTTGCATTTAGATATTCTCTACCCTTGGTACAAATTTATTTTCCCATCAAATACCCTGTGAAGAAGACAAGATGGTCCAGTTCCATGGGGCTTCCTCTGCCACTGGTTCACAGTTCTATTAGATTGCACTTCTATTAGTTTGGCTATTTGTCCCTGTGCTTTCTCCAACCATGGTCTCAACATCTCTCACTCATACAATTCCTCCTCTCTCTCACCGATTGTACTCCTGGAGCACTACTTGGGGCTCCACTGTGGTTCTCTGCATCCGCTTCCGTTAGACACTGGATGAGAGTTCTATCATGACAGCCAGGGTGCTCTGCCATCTGATCACCAGAGCAGGTCAACTCAGACACTCTCTCAACCATTGTCAGTAGTCTAGAGTGGAGGTATCATTGTGGACTTCTGGGGACCTCCCTAGCACTCTACTTCTTCCTACTCCCCTGGGGTCTTCATTCATCATGGTATCTCCCTCTCCATTCTCCCACACTGCTCCAGCTGGGACCTTCCTCTCCCCTAAGCTCTCTTTTCCCTGACCCTTGCTCTCCATTATCAGCCCCCCCCCCCAGTTTGCTCATGTAGATCTCATCATCTATTTCTCTGTCGTTGAGTGGCCCCTGTGTCTTTCTTAGGGTTCTCTTAAGTGAGACAGTTGATTAGCTTGAACTGTTTGGGAGGCCCCCAGGCAATGGAGCCAGGATCTGTCCTTAGTACATGGGCTGACTTTTTAGAGCATAGAGCCTATGCAGAGACACTTTGCTCAACCTTGGTATAGGGAGTAAGGGACTGGACCTGCCTTGGCTGAGTCTGTCAGGCTGGAGATTCTTCAGGGGAGACCTTGCCTTGGAGGAGGTGGGAGGTGGACTGAGGAGGAGGACTTGGAGTTGGAAGGAGGGAGGACAGGGTAATCCATGGCTGATATGTGAAATTAAGTTAATTATAAAATAAAAATACTACATAAAAAAGAAGACAAGATGGGGGCAAAAAGGAAAGTAGAGTTAATATTACCTGAGACCTTCAAGACCACAGTTCTTGATGAACAGACTTTCTGCTTCAACAAGCATAGGAATTCTTTTTCTCATGAAGTTCACGCTTTGTCCCTCTAGCATAGAAAGAACTACGATAGGTGGACTTTTCAGACAGAAACTCAGAATATATCTGAAATTTCAGCAAACTCATAGTTTAGACCATTCAAGTCAGTCTACTGGTTTTCTTCATAACACCAAAATTTTGGAAATGTTCTAAATTTATCTCCTCCTAATTGAATAATTATCATGTTAAGATGGCTTTTGTATTGTTATAAACACTAATTTTGAAAACCATTTAAAAATCTAGTCTGTTTTTAATTTGTTGATTATCAGTGTGTAAAGAATGGTGTCTATGTGCAAAGTATTATGCAATAAATAAGATGTCTGTACTTGGCAGCATAAAACCTCATAAATGGTATTTAAAGTGCATTCAGAAAAATCTGGTTTTTGTTTTTTTCTCTTATTTGAAATTTCTAGAAAATATTCTAATTTCTAAATGAAGAATGGGAATTATTTTCAATAATTATGTATATCTTGTATGCATCATCTTTATTAGTTTTGCTATGTCTGCTATTAAAAAAACATATAAGCTTAAGGTGCATAAATGCATATCAACACTTGTGGTGTGGAGGAAGGAGGTCCAACAGCCCAAGGTGATCCTTTGCCACATAATGAGCTTGAGTATAGTCTGGGATATAGGAGATTTTTTATTTACAGGAATTTGTTTTCTCACAATTTGTAGGCTATAAGTCCAACATCAAGGAGTTATTTGGGTTGATTTGCTCTGGGCCCTTTTTCATTGTCTTACTGATGCTCACCATTTGCTGTTTTCACAAATGATGTCTGTCTGTGCCCATGTGTCAGTTTCCTCTTCTTATAAACATCTGTTTATGGGATTTCAGCCCTATCCTATACATGTCATTTTAATCAATTCATTATGTTAGTTATTTGATCTCTAAATGCTAATGTAATAGGGGTCAGGGCTTCAATACATTAAATATAGTACACTATAAGACTGCCATATGATTGAGGACAGGTATAACTGTACTCAAGTTTTCCTATGTTGAATTAAGTAGAGCTTACCACATGATTTCATGTTATGGGTCATAGTTATTTAGTGATATGAATCATGAGGACAATCATAGACACAGATTGTTATATTTTTCTTTGTTACTCTATTTAGGAATAATTAAAATGCACTAAAATACATGTGTACAAGTCAATGAATATTGACAAATGTAGCACCAGTGCCAAGATTGAGAAAAGGGGGGTTTTCTAACATCACAAAAGTCTCTGCATACCTATTTTTATGTTAAATCCTCTGCCCTAAGGCAACAACTATTCTAATTTCTTCTACTATTAGAGTCATTTTATCCATTTTTTAATTTCAAATAAATGTTAGAAAATGGTGCAATTATGTTTGGGTTATTTTTTGCAGTACAGTATCTATAGTATTCATCCATGCTGCTTTATGCTGTTCATTTCTTTTTATTGCTGAAAATAATATGTAGTATGAATATACAACAGTTTTCAACCATTTTCATTCATATGTATATTTGAGTAGCTCTTGGTTCTGCAGCACATGAAGAGATATACTTTGAACACTCTTTTATTAAATTTTTTATAAGAAAAACTTTAGAATCACTGCAAAATTGAGCAGGACATTCTGAAATTTCTCTTGCATGCTCTTTTTTCACATATGAAGAGCCCCCCACAATATCAACGTGCTGGCTTAGAAGGACTCAGTTTTTGCAGTTAATAAATGTAAAGTGATATATCATACCTTAACTTCACAGTTAACCAACCAATTAACACTTGGTGTTATACATTTTGCATCTTTGTATAGATGTTAATGATGTCTGCCTTCCTGTCCCCTGGAGTACACAATACGGTACATTTTCAAAGCCCTAAAACATCTCTGTATGCTGGTGGTTTATTCCTGAAAGCCCAGTACTTAGGAAGCAGAGCCAGGAGGATCATCTCAAGTTCAAGACCAATATGTGCACAGTGAGTTATAGGCCAAACTGATCTTAATATTTACCAAAATTCTAATGTATCACTTTGCACTTCCTCCAACAAATAACAGGATTCCTGTCACAGAGCATTCTAGAATTCATTATCATCTTAATTTTCACCATAGAGTTTGTTTAAGAAAGCTTTTATTTTAAGGAAAACAACAGCAAATGCAAAGCTAATATTAATAACTCTTGGCCGACAAAATATTAAAGTTTTTATGGGTAGTATTTTCTCAGTGTCACTGTAATTCCAGAAATGGAAGCTAAATTGTCATTTGTTCATTTCTTATGCATTAGCACTCCTCTCATCTGTTATTCTGAACCTTCTCACAGTGAGACTATATATTAAACCATAATCCTGGACAGATACACTCGAAATACCGTAGTACATGCTAGAAACTGCAGGTACAACATGTGGTCATTTGAATGAGATGTCCCTCATAGTCTTTCGTATTTGAATATTTGGTTCCTCAGTTTGTGGCACTTTTGGGAGAGGCTTAGGCGGTATGCCCTTACTGGAGTAAGTATGTCACTGGAGATGGACTCTGAAGCAAACACTTCATGAGTTTTTGGCTACTTTGTGCTACATAGTAAGCTCCAGGATGTACTGTATGATATAGTGAGATCTTACACAAAATTATAAAAAAAAAATAGGAGGAGAGAAGGAAAATGGGGAAGGAAAGAAGGAAAATTTAAGATAAGTGAGACAGTTGTCCAGCTTGAACTGTTTAGGGGGTCCCCAGGCATGAGCCAGCTTTTTGGAACCTAGTGCCTATGCTGAGACACTTTGCTCAGCCTTGGTGTAGGGAAGAGGGGACTGGACCTGCCTCAACTGAATCTACCATGCTCTACTGACTCCCCAAGGGAGACCTTGCCCTGGAGGAGGTAAGAATGGGGGGTGGGTTGGAGGAAAATGATGGGGGGTGGGAGGAGGGAGGACAGGGTAATCCATGGTTGATATGTAAAATGAATAGAAAATCTCTTAATAAAAAGAAAAACTAGGAGGAGAGAAGAAAAATGGGGAAAGAAAGAAGGAAAATTTAAGAACAATTTATCACTCAGAATTATATTTCCTTTTCTCTGGCATATCTACTTTTCCAGTATCACTGTTCTTGAATTTTGGCAACATTATTAAGCAAAGTATGGGTTATGTAAACACAAACACTGTGATTCTATGAACATCCATCTGGTAATTAATATGAGTTCAAAATGATTGATAGGTAGATAGCATATAGAACATGAATATTTTTGCCAAGCAATGATACATACCCCAGTTAAAGAGGATAGCTACAGATTTCACCATTCTACTCCAAATGAAGTACAATTGAAATTATGACCATTTATATATGGAAATTTTCATTTTGTCATATTCCAATTTTAAAAAGTTATACATATAAAGCAAAAAGCAACAACTCACAATCCAAACTTTTCTGAGACTTCTGTTTCTTATAAAGGAAGGTGAATAAATGGAATAATTTGTTTTGGAGTATATAACACTTGTATAAATAGGCTATAGTTTGCTTGGTGACAAATTAGGAGAAGAACAATTGAGTCAGACTAACTTACTATTTATTAAAAGAATATTTAGAAATCTTTCTTGAAGTGGGTCAGGATATACAGGGAACAACAGACTATGAGGGGAATTAATTAGAAAAATTTATAATGATATATATATATATGTATGTATACATATACATGTAAATATATATATATATATATATATATATATATATATATATGGCACAATGAAACCCATTTCTTTGTATTCTGACTTAAACCTTAGTTTACAAAAGGAAACCCTTCTTAATTATGTTGAACTATCATATAGAAGAAGGTACCAGAGGTAATAATGAATATCAAAAAAATAGAAAAATAGAGAATGCTTACTATGCAAAAGAATCTCCAAGAAGCCCTTCACAATACACTCCCAAATACCAATTTGTCATCTATCCCTCAATATTTACCAATTGGTAAAAAACTGTTGTCATAATTACAGTGAAACACCAGTGACTTATTGCTAAATCAAGGTGACTATTTGTACATTTTCTTTTTTTACACTATCTGTTTTCAACTCCTCTTCGATTCCAATATTTAAACTGTATATATATATATATATATATATATATATATATATATATATATATATATATACAAAAAGCAAATGGTAGCTCATATAGCTGAATTGCTCTATCTCTTTCAAAATTTATGACTTGCACTTTCGATTTAATATTCTATGTGATGTTTGGTAACACTGATTGCAACTGCCAAGTTCAGTCTCTTACCAATAAGCAGGCAGTTGCAATCAGTTTTTGAACACTTATGGTATAACTGGGAGTGATCTCTCCCCATTTTTTAAACCACACTTCAGATAATCTTGTTCCTGGCAGGGGGACAGTTTATTGTCAAATATACAGTGAGTAGGGGGTATTTATGATTTTGAACATGTTTCTATCATGGCTTGCCCCCTGCTGCCTTTCTGACAGCCTCAGTTGTTAGTCCTGAATTTTGTGTGCTGAAAATAAACCCTGCAATGCATGAATTCTGGATAGTATTGGCAGCCCACTGGGGAGTGGGGATTACTTTAGCTACAGCCACAGATTTCTTATAGTAAAAGGAACATTTCACAAAATTTGCAGACTGGACCAAAGTTACAAAATACTGTGGTCTGTCTATGGAAATGACAAATTCCCAGAAAATTTGGCCTGCGTTTTCCTAAAATCTATCCATTTATAAAATGTATTGCTTGAGATTAAATTTCACCTGAAATATAACTTTATTGATTTACTTATCTTAAATCAATGTATGTGATATATTTTATTTCATCCCAAATCAACAAATAGAAGCATTTGTAGTAATACACTATAGTGATAATGATAAGGAAAGCTATAACTTGAGAGCACCTTTATATGAATGAGAGGTTAACCTCCATAAACAAATACATTTTCTTATATGTTCTACTCAAGACTCAGATACAATTTTGAGTTGAGAAATTATCTTGTGCAGACTATATTTTTCAAGAATCAAGTAGGAGATGATTAATATCTAATCCCTTTTAAAATTCCATAGAGCTCTACTGGGTATTGTTTGTCTCTACCTGAGGTGTTTTTAGATACTGTGAACTGGATCTCTGTAACCTTAGGCTTCTGGGACAATCCCTGCTTCTTATCTTTCCTCCCTTACAGTTTCCACAGAGAACAAACATGGTCTCTCTCTCTCTCTCTCTCTCTCTCTCTCTCTCTCTCTCTCTCTCTCTCACACACACACACACACACACACACACACACACACACGTCCCCTTCTATATTAGTGACAGAAAAAAAAATTACATCCTTGATAAGTTGCAATAAATTCATTGCTACAACTGCCTAGTTAATATAGACATTTTAATTTTAGTGATTTCAGTTTGGGGGTTTAAATTTACATCTTCCTTTGTTTATAATTCATCTTTTTGTACTGTTGCTCCCACAAAAGTAGTCTGTTACTAAAATGGTAAATAAATTATTTTAGGTAGCAATTTATTCTTAAACCATTTTGAAATTCAAAATTAGGTTGATTATACACTTTCCCCTTTTTATATGTACCTCTTTTTAAATTATATTGTGGCCACCTTGCAGCTGTAATTCTTTATGACACCATATGGTTATGGTAGGAAAATAGATAACAGAATGCTTGCTAGTGAACTTACCAGCAGGAATATTCTGCCTAGATTTATGTTGACCATTTTTCCACTCTTTGAATGTATTGTTACTTTACTTTACTGTTATTTTCTCAACTTAGTAAAGGGAAAAAATTCACACAGTCCTTGAAGGAAAAGAAATGTTTAAATGAGTGAATAAATGGAGAGGGACACACGCAGACACTCACATTATACGTATGTTGACTTTCTGCAGCTATCACCTTACTTTGAAATGAGCATAAATAACATAGTAAAGGTCACATTTAAAATTTTGATCAGAAAGAAAGAGCTATTTTACTGGGAAATAGTAGTAAATTCAGTTGAAGCAAGTAGTGTTTGCAAGAAAGACTGACCGAAATGTCAATGGATATGTAATGTGCTCCGAGATCTAAGTCATATTTTCTGGTTCTCTTTGACAGCATTACCCAGTGGAACGGAAAGAGCAGGACCAATGATTGAAATACAGTACTCTTCCTTACAAGGGCATTCGACTTTGGGCAAGCTATTTAATCTGTAGAATCTCAGATTTGACCTCCAAAATGGGAATTTTTTTTTAATGTACAAGGAATCTTCCTAACACAGAGATTGCTTTCCTGCCTGAGAATTATCCATGATTTTAGTTGAATCTAAGAATCAAGACCTATCAGAACCCAATTCACTATTAAGTAAAGACAGCTTTTGTTTTCATTTCTACAATTTTTTACTCAGAGCAGAAAACTGTCGCAAATAAAAAATATATAATTGTGTGTATTGTTTATTTTATCTCTGTCCTCGACTTAATGTGCCTTCTTCAGTCTAAACCTAAGTATAATTTTTGCTTCTACATAGTTCCTATTTCTGACCCTTGTGGTATGCAGATTAAAATTTTCTCACATTTTTAACATAAATATTAAATTCTAACTACTGTTGGTGAGTAAATTCCAGCAGTACTAAATGCCTGGACAGTATCCTACTTGCTGGAAAGAAAACAAACTCATGTTTAAGAATTCATAGAAACAACTGAGAAGTTTGAGCAAGAAAAGGACTAAGTCAAATGAGAATTTTGGCAACTCATACTCTCATTAAAAAATTCAACTAATGTCTCTACCACCATTTTATTATTTTGACATAAAAGAGAAGTGCTTAACAGAGCAAAGAAGAAAAAGCCACATGAAGTGGAGCACACTTTTAATCCCTGCTCTCCAGTGGCAGAGGCAGGTAGATCTCTATGAGTTCAAGGCAGCCTTGTCTTCAGAGTGAGTTCCAAGATAGCCATCACTCCATAGTGTAAAGCTGTGTCTAGAAAAAAAAAAGTAAGAAAGGAAAAAGAAAAGCCCACTAAGGTGCAGTCTACATTTTAGAGGCTGAGCTCCTCCCAAGACCCCTCCATCTGATTCCCAATTCTTTTTATGTCCTTCACCACACATGTATTCTTTGATTATTATTGTTACACACACATTGGACCCCATGGAAGTTTTTCTCCTTCTTCATTTGTATGTCGAATAATGTTGCCATTGTTCAGGTATCATTTATGCAGCCTACTATGATAGACAGTTTTCATCATTCTTAGCACTTATGTAAATGCAAATTGAAACAACTTTGATATTTCCTTTTACCCAGTAAGTATGGATAAGATCAACAAAACCTAGGACCACAAAAATCAGTAAATCAAACTGAACTGTGCATGGTAGCTTGCAGCCAGAAGTTTTTTGTCCTGCCCAGCTCTGCTGTCATGCAGCCACTAATAAAATAAGTACACAGAGGCTTATATTAATTACAAACTGTATGGCCTATGGCTTCAGCTTCTTGCTAACTAGCTCTTTTATCTTAAATTAACCTATTCCTATTAATCTATATATTACCAAGTGGCCATGGCATTACCAGTCTGCTGGCATCTTGTTGCTCCTTCCACTTCAGGGTTTCAGCTGACATCTCTCCCCACTCCGCCCTTCTTCTCTCTGTCTCTCTGCTTGGATTTCCTACCTAACTATAAGCTTTCTTGCCATAGGCTAAAACACATTTATTTATTATCCAATGGGAGCCACACATATTCACTGCATACAGAAAGACATCCCACAGCACTAGCTCATGTATAGAAGCCCATACCTATAATCTTAGCATTTGGGTGGCAAAGGAAGGAGTTTGGCAAGTTTGAGATCAGCCTTAATTTCAAAATGAAATGTGCTTAAAAACAAAACTGAGGTGAAACACACAAAATAGCAAAAAATCAACAACAATGGAAGTAACTGAAGCTAGCCGTGTTGGAAGAATATATCTGTAATCCTAGTGTTCAAGCCACCCTATATTATATGAGACCTTGACTCAAAAACAAAAACAAAAAATGGCAATGAAAAATATGCATAGATATATATGAAGTATTTAGGCAACATATTTCTATATTTTAGGTTTTATTGTGTATCTAAACCTTAAGATTTTATGGTTACAAATAAGGATCCCTTTCAAAACTGTGAAATCTGCATGATGAAAATGTTGCTGCTAATGTTCCCTGAAACAATAAAATTATATAGGATAAACCACTGTTTCTTTCTACAAGATGAAATCTGTAACAAACAAGGTTTTTAGACCCCACATGTAGAAATGTTAAACTTGCTGTATAACAACAGTAAGAGATAAGTAACTCAACATCACAAATTATATAAAGACATGATAACTAAATAAAACTGCACATTTTACTTCTTCAGGCTAGTAGCAGACACTAAGCACTATTTCTTTATAAGACCATCTTAATTGACTATTAATAGATTTAAAGCAAATCCCACTGCAGATTCTTTGTCTATGTCTTCTTTAAAGACTATAAAAAGAAGCTGTTAAACTCTAGGTTACCAGAGTTGTCAGAAAAACGATTCTTTTTTTCATTACTTTTGTAAATTACATATGTAGTTTCTCTAAATTAAGTCAACAAGTACTTAGTGTTCTCCTGCTTACATATCATCATGTCCTTGCCTCACTCTTTTGCCAAGTTATTATTTCATAGGAGCCCAGTCAACCTCAGAAAAGCATTGCGAGAGTTATCTGTCTGGTGAGTACTTCCTCAGTTGCCTCTCATTTCCCTATCCACTCACAGATTTCCACTTTCTACTTTACAGATTTAATGGTACATGGAGACTTGATTTGTGAAGTTGAATAGAAATAAGTATGGCAGAACAGGCAGGCAATGTCATGTGAGGGAAAAAATGATAAAAAATTTGACAAGAATCTGATATGACATTAGGCTTTGAAACATTGCTAAGAATGGGTATGAGATTGATGTTGAATTGAAAGTTGATGGAGAATGCAATTTTCATTTGCTTTAGCTATAAAGTTCTTATATAGAGTCCTATCAATTAGAGTTGGAAAGGCACTATATATCAAACATGTTAGAATTAAGTTAGAATAATTTGTCTCAATTTAATTTTTGTTTTGGAATATGTAGACATTTGAGAAAATCATCTAATTGGTTGATGATTTCTCTGACACCTCATATATGTGTATATGTTTATACAACTGCATTTTACAAAGTATTCTTCTGTGTAAATATTGTATTCTTGTGTATAATCAGTATTATTTTTTCTTCCACAAGAAAAAAGTACCAGCCTATTACATTAACCAGCTTTTCTTTATTTAACTAATACCTGTGATAATCAAATTATAAACAGGTTTTATTGTGGTTCCAGTTTTAGAAGTTTTAGGCCATGATCTGCTAGTTCCATAGTTTTGCATCCTTGACAGTAAGAGAACACAGTAGAATAAAACTTCTCAATATGTGGCAATGAAGAAAAGCAGAGAAAAGTACCTGGGCCCTACTTTCTTTTGATGGTATGTCCCTAATAAAGACCTACCTATAGGTCCTATCTCTTAAATTTTTCACCTCCTTCTAATAGTACCAAGCTAGAGATCAACCATTATAGCACAGGGAACTTTAGAATACATTCAAGGTCTAAACCCATCCCTGGCAGCTAATGGTCTAGAGTTCTCAACCTGTGGGACACAACCTCTTCAAGGGTTGCATATCAGATGTCCTGCCGTGACAGCCTTGACCAGCAAGGAAGATACCAGGCTCTTCTTTCAGCAGTTTATTCAGGAACCTTGAACAATCTTCTGACTTCTGACCCCGGGGAAACCCGCTCACAACCTTAAGTAATCACTGGGTAGCTAACCCTGATATGCCACATGGGCACTACCAATAGGTCCAGGTGAACATAAGCAAGCCAGATTCTCAGCCTTAGCCAATTAAAGAGTTGTTTATCATAGCGAGCTCTCACCATCGGGAAGGCAGAGGGCAGAAGCCAGCGCCATCTTTGAGGTGCAGCTGTACGCAGCTCTCTACATACCAACTATTTACATTACAATTCATAACAGTACAATTCACAAATTTATAGTTATAAAGTAGCAACAGAATAATTTTATGGTTGGAATCACCACAACATGATGAACTGTATTAAAGGGACATTGCATTAGGAAAGTTGAGAAACACTGTGCTATATAGTCTCTCACAATATAAGTGCATTCATTCTACCTGAAAAGTGCCCAAGTTTTAACTGTTCAAATATTGTTGAAAAGTCATAGTAGGAGCTTTTCTATAAGATCAAAGCCAACTTATCTTTGGGATTTTAAAAAACAAAATGAAATTATTTAAGTCACACAGTTCTAAGACATATCAGTGCTGCAGAAAAAAAGTAAAGAGTCCTATTCTAAAAGGAAGACATAGGAAATCAAACAATAGCATCTTTGACTGAAACAAGATTGAAACCCCAAAGGGCAAACATTGTATACTATAGGTCCATATCTAGCATCTGGGGCACACTCTACAGGATGTGACTCTCTATAGGATTGGTTAAACTTGATGCTAAAGCTTTACAGGTTGTAGTTAACATGACCATTCTCATTGGCTTTGCTCACTGTAGGCAGCTCCCTCACCATAAGTCCCACATTCCTAGCCACTTTAGCATCTTTGCAAGACTGTTGTGGATTTGTATTCACTCTCATAGTATCACACATCATCCTGTCATGGGTAGCTTGAAAAGACTGAGCCTGACAAGTTGCCTTGCTATAATTCTTATATTTTGTATGTCAGCAAAATCCGCCAAGGTTTGCTGCCAGCAAAGTCTGGCTGTACCTAGACCACCTGAGAAATAGTGACATGAGATTCAGAGTTCTCCTGAAACACAATCAAGTCATCATTTCTATTGTCTCAATAGAAAGCACATGGATCATTTTAATAGTACTAGTTTTTTATTTTTAATCACAATATTGAAACTATAAGTGAACATTTCTCAAATTCCTACTTATGAGAAATATCTGGAATGGAAATGGTAAATGAAAAGTCATACTTCTAGAAATAGGAAATCTAATTTTAATTTGCATATCTTTGGTAGTAGTTCTTAATCTTGATTAAAATGGAAAGATAAATTAGGAGCTTGACCAGATGATTTGGATACGAGCTAGTAAATGTAGAGATAAACTTCTAATTTCAATATCACTTAATTTATACATTCCCTTTTTATATATTGATGTCTGTCTTATTTATAGATGAAAAAGGGACACAAGCCTGATGTTAGGCAGACCCATTCCAATCTGACTGTGAAATGTTAATTGAAAATCTGTTTGGTAAAGAATTCCAAGAGATGTGCAAATGCTGAACATGACCCCATTAACATTTCAACACGGCTTTGTTGCACTTTTTTTTTAAGCTCCTCTGCTTGTGGTTTTCCTGATGCATCTTGATTAAACTCTGCGAAAGGTAGCTTGTGAGAGGGCTGTGCATTAGAGCTAAGTGAGGAAACACTAGGGGGGGAGACTGAGGTGTGATGCCTGGGCTGGTTTAGGGAGCCAGCCATGACTGTCCACCTTGGCATTTGCATGAGATGAGAACATTTCAGATTTTGAAATGTTGCTTATTAGCTGACTCTTCCTGAAAAACTTCTCATGGCTCCTCTTCTCTACATTCAGTGCTCCATTTCACTCACACAGTGCTGTGCTACAGCAAAATTACCACCGCTGGTAGATAATAGAAAATAGAGGCTCAAAGAGACTATTTTGCTTCTGCTGCATCACAGAAGAACATTAAAACTAGGAATATAAACCATGCTTGTCTGATCACAAAGCTTCTTTATTCAAAACTGTGTACTGGTAGTATAGTAGCAAACCCAAGTAATGCAGACTGTCATCTTTGCCCAATCTGGGGAAATATGTACTGGATTCTTCAGTATAGAAATCCTGTTTTTAGATTTTCTTTTTAGTAGCTTCAAAAAGAAACCTTTAATTTCCACAAAGACTGACTTACTCTGAGTTCCAAAGCATTTCATTTTTGTAGCGCCTATGAAGTGAAGTGTTGAGATCTCAGTTAATCAGAGCAGGTAGTGCTTGTTAACTAGATCATTGCTCATGTAAAGTTTTCCAGCTCTGCTCTTGCAGTAAAGCGTTATCTGCAGCATGGAGCTAAAATGACAGTGTACAATGTGTACTCTGCTAAAGGTTGCCTAGCAATAATTCATTAGAGAAAATAAAACAGCATTGTCCTCTTTTAAAGGCATCCACATGTTCCCAGATGAGAATAAATACAATAGCACATATATACTGAGCTTGGCAGTTTAACTTTAACTACGAAGCTGAAAAAAATTGTCATAGAAAAATGATTCGGTGTCCCAGGTATTATAAGATCTGAAACAACTGCATTATGGATGATAAAACAAGGACACAGAGATGAAAACTTCAACCTCCCCAATAGTGTTTTCTGTAACTCTGAGAAAGAGCTGCAGTACATTCTAGCCTGTGACAGTCTCCCCAGGGAAAGCTTTAAAATGTATTGCTAATGGCCCCACCCTGGGATAATCTGCAGGCGTCCTTATTACTATTCTTGAGTGTCCCCGATGACACTAGCAGTCAGGATTTTTAATCCATTACCGTGAGACACATAAAACCTCATGCAATTTTTGTACATCAGTGGATGCTGCTTAATAGTGGGCTGTAAGGCTGCGTAGGCTCATTTTCTCTGAGGAAATTTTTGAGCTAGCTACTGGCAGTAGTTTGAACAAATGTTAAGCTTCTGTGGTTTTTGAAGAGCCGCAATGCGGCCTGGAGATGTTGCCCCCTCGTGGTGGCTTCTTTAATAACAACGGAAAATAGTGTATTTGGTCTAAACCATTTGGAGAACAAAGTTAAATTTTCATAGAAGACTAATTTTTCTATGCTAATGGAATTTTCTAGTAGATATTGGTATTTAAGATTAATATCTGTTTCTTTATGGTAAAATATTAAACTTAGGCCATTTGTTAAAACCATAGATTCCCTTTTTCGTAGTCAAAAATTATGATCCTCTCTTTTCATCAGGAGTCAAAGACAAATTTTGTCATAAATCTAAAGCTGGTTTTTCTATATCATCTAACATACACTGTAATATCATTTTTGGTGTATTGAACTTTATATTCTACTCACTTCCCCAAAGCCCCTAGATGCTTATTTAATCTTTTTACATTGAATCTAAAATGTTCCTTTGCAGGAATCCCTTTTACAATAAATTTTAATATAAAAATAACAACTAGTTCAATTAAAGTAGCACACATTTCCTGTTCCAATCACTTTTGTTTCACATACTGGTTAACAATGTCTCAGTTTCCAAACAAAAACATACATATAAGTGAAAGTTTGTGGTCTATTATATTTGTTGCAGATTCAAGATAATGAGGCAGAATTTGAAATGTTCGTGTGAAATGATGGCTTGATTGCTTTGAATATAATCTTAATACACAATTTATCTGAACAACTCAGTGTCTTATAAATGGCTTTTCCTGATCCATGAGCATATGGCAGATTTCTCATGATGTTTGGGCACATTTGGTTCTGACATTGAGCAAGATGACATATGTCTAGGGACCTGAAAATGCTTTAAAACTTTTTATTTTGTTATTATGATTTTCCTGTATTAATTCTTTCATTTCTTCACCTGAAATATGTATACAATTCATCTTCCTCCCTATTGTTAAAATTTATTATTCAGAAAGACAGCTTATAAGCTGCTATATTCTTAATTATGGGTGACTCTGTTTTTAAACGTGTAAATAAGAGTATACCAATGTACATTAAGGTAGTGATACATTTCCCAGGTGATGAGACTAAGTAATGGGAATTCCTCAAACAGATGCTTGATAGCAGGTCTAGGAAATTGCTAGAAAAATAATAACATGGAAATGATATTTCAACTCATGTAATCCAAGGAGGATGCCATGTGGAAGAGACCTCTAATGTCATTTTAAGTAAATACACACACACACACACACACACACACACACACACACACACACACACACACACACACACACACACACACACACACACACACACACACAGAGTCATTGGAATGAAATGTACCTCAACAATGGACTACAAGGTTCAGTTGAAACAAATCGTTTGCATAGTGAAAATATCAAAATATCAGACATTTAACTATGATCAAACATTGAAACAATGTAACTAATATAGAGCAAATATAAAATGGATTTTTCAATACAGATTGGTGCAGTGTTGTTTGTTCTAAGGCAGTTAAATTGTCATCTTCCACAACAGGAACTCATTTGCAAATGCTTGAATCAGAGAAAGACTGATCATAATATATACATCCTATTTGTTTGAACAGAAATATGTTTGCATATTTTACTAGTTACAAAGTTATTAAACAGATAATCACTGAAAGGATTAAAATTAACTCTAAGATATCATGGAAGTAGCAAATGAAAGGGTAGCTATATGGGGTGGTTTGACAAAAGAAAGAAACTGTATGAAAGTTTGGAAAAGGCCCTCCAATCTGCAACAGGGTCCTCTAAGAAAAAATGTTTCTTTACTAACAAACTAACCTCAATATAGAGCCATGTGGCAGTTACATAGAGGACCTATAAAAATCTCCATTAAAAAGTGCACTTGCCAGCTGGAATGTAGTTAGCTATAAAGCTTCAGCTAGGGATAATTTAGTCAAAAGTAACTTCAGATTGGGATGTTTCTCTGTGAAAGTCTTTGTCAACTTAACAAAGGTCTATGACAAAGGAATCACTTCATTTTGGGAAAAATTGGGAGTATTTATACTACTGCTGTTCTTTGTCATGAGGTAACAACTGCCCAAGAAGCCTAAATTCTTCAGGAGTTCCATATAGTACCCTTCCTGATGTTGAAGAAGTATGTGGACACCTGAGTCCAGTGTTCTCAAGAGTTCTCTGGACTAGAACGGTAAATATATGAGGTGTTAGCACATAGAGGATCTTTAACACAACAAAATGAGGCTTACCTATATCATAAAGTTAGATATTGAACTATGAGGTTCAGCAACCACTGAAATATGGCAGATATTAGAATATAATGAAATTACACATCCAACAGAAATACAAAGTCATCAGCGTTGTTAAACACTAGTAAGAGAGAGAATAGGAAAAAGACAAGATGTTCATTGAGGCAGTTGAGAAGGGATTGGAGTAGAATATACCTCACTTTGTAGAGATATCTCTTAGAAGGATAATTAATGGAGAAATGTTTGGAAAAAGGTGTAATCCGAAGTATATTAACGTTTTAAGCTGGGCAATGGTAGTGCAAGCTTTTAATCCCAGTACTCAGGAGGCAGAGCCAGGTGGATCTCTGTGAGTTTGAAGCCAGCCTGGTATACAGAGCAAGATCCAGAACAGGCTCCAAAGCTACATAGAGAAACCCTGTCTCAAAAAAATCAAGAGAAAAAAAAGCATATTAATGTTTTAAATCAGAAGAGAAGTTTTGAGTTCCTGATTATAGGACACTACACAAATAAAATAGAAAGAAGTTCATAACTAATATATCTTATGATTTAATATCCTAAATTTGTAAAAACTTCATATAACTCTTTCAGCTTTCACCTTGATATCTGTCTCTGAGTTTTTATTATAAGACTATTTAGGATTCATGTAACAATAAACTACTTTAGCCAGTATGGAAATTAGCATGGAGGTTCCTAAAGAAAATGAAAAGGGGAAACTATATATGATCCAGCAATACTACTATTGGTAGATAAACAAATAACCTAATTTAATAGTAGTCAAAAGTATCTTAATAGACACTTCTCCAAAGAAGACATAAATATGACTAACAAGTATTAAAAGTTCAACATCACTGATGATGAAGGAAATGCAAATTATAACGAAGTATCATCTTACACCTCTCAAAACGATGATTACCAAAACTATGACATTGCTTAACAGCAGAACTCAGGTACACTGGTATTGTAAACTGTGGCGATATATTGTTAGTAATCTAGAAAATAAAGCTTGCATGAAGATCAGAGGACATAAGCAGCCACAGAGGTCAGGCAGTGGTGCATACACCTTTAATTCCAGCATTTGGGAACACACACCTTTAATCCTAGCACTAGGAATATGGAAACAGGAAGTGAAATAGCTGGGCAGAGAAAGGAATATAAAGCTGGAGGAGACAGGAATTCACATTCTTTCAGGCTGTGGGGTTAGTGAGGTAAAAGGCAGTGGCTGTGGCTTGCTCTGCTTCTCTGATCTTTCAGCTTTCACAAGATATCTGGCTCTGAGTTTTTATTATAAGACCATTTAGGATTCATGTAACAGTAAACTAGTTTAGTTAATATAAAAATGAGCATGGAGGTTCCTAAAGAAAGTGAGAAGGAGAAACTATATATGATCCAGCAAACATGGTCAATCTTTTAAAGAAACACTTGCACTCTTATTTGATTTCAGCATCATTCACAATAGCCATAATATGAAAACAAGCATCATAAATGAATAAATGGATAGGGCGGAGGAGATGTGCTGTAGGCAAGAGGTCAACAAGAGGTGTGTAGGGTAAAACTTTTCTCAAGATAACATAAAATAAAAACTATATCTGAAAATAATTTCACTTCATTTAGGGTTTCTAACAAGCAAATAGACTTTATCTGTTCCTATTGCACAAATGAAACATCAGTGAATAAGTGTGTGAGAACATTGACATATTCCTTTGCTTAATTATACTGACCACAATTATTTTAACATGTCCACAGTGAAATTAGTTAATTTTATGATGATGGAAACTGTCAAGCAGGAGGGAGAAATATATCATACCAGAGATGGATAATTGTGTGACCCAAACTCTTGACTATTAAGGGCTCTACAGCCAATGCACAAACAGAACAGTTGTTCTTGTTTTGGATAAGAGGCTTTTTCACTGTTATACTATATGAAAACAGCAACAGATGGAAAAATCTGTTGGAGAGGTCCTATGGATGTTTTCCTCTTGTTTTCTTAGTGAAATAGAAGGCAGAGCTTTTGAGTACAGAGGAGAATAGGAATAGTCTGGAGACATTTAGAAGATTACTGGAACCATTCATGTGTACCCATTTTGCACTCAAAAAATTGCTTTGTCTTTGAAGGATCAATTCACAGAAGTGAAACTGAAATATGTGGGTCAGATGTCTCACTCAGTATCAAACAGCTAGGTAGAAGGTGTATTGGAACTCAAATTAAGCCCCTTGATTCTTGTTTCAGAGTTCTTTCTGATCTAACATTTCTGTGTATTTCACTTGAATGTTCACATTATATTTCCTTTCTAAATGTTCAAATTTCTGCTTACAATATATCTTTTGATGTGAAGGAGGACATGTCCCAAGGCACTGCATTGAAGTGTAGGCAGTCTTGCAAAAATTAGAAATCTTTCTCCAAGGAGTGGTGTGTAAGCAGAAATTCTACAAGAACTTGCCTCCCAAATGCATTAAATACACAAAGTTGGCAATAGACATCAGAATAGTGATGCATTCTGAAACAGATGAGTGGACTGAGATATTTTAGGGGTGTCGAGTTTGACAGTTATTGACCAATACTAAATCATGTATGAAGGGCAACAGGATGTGAAGGCAAAATTTTCAAATAATGTTAGTGAAGATGAACGTTCACTGTCTCAGCATTACTATGCATCTATGAACATGTTCCCAAAGTAGCATGTGCATGTAGTATAATCCAAGTAGGCATAGATGTTCCCTTTCCCAAAAGAATAGAAGTGTATCTATTTTAAGGTGACAATGGACCTTGGAAATCACATCACATCCTATTTTTAATATTTGAGGATTAACGAGTCTGTAAATTTTGTGAATGTCGACAAATATCACAGGAAGTTTTTAGGGAAAGAACTAGACTTAGATATATGAGTTTATGTCTGTATGTGATATTCAGTGATTCTGGAAAAATGGTGTTCTTATGGAGCACATAATATATAACTGTGCATATCAACATCTTACTGCAGTTGGGTAAGCACTGTTGAATTTATTTCAAAGGTTGTAAGGTTTTCAGAAACTTCTAGGTGGCAAATTTGGAACATTTTAACTTCTTTTTAGTGTATAGACCAAAGAATTTCAAGAAATGGCAGTTTTCACGCTTGTTTTGTTAAAGCAGAAGGAATGTACTATTTTCCAGGCAAGCTAAGACTAATGAATATGTTCTCTGAATATTGCATTCAAATAAATGCCATTTTTAACATAATGTGCTACCTTGGGTACATTTCATATTTTCCCAATACTTCTAGTATAATGCTTCCTTAAAATAATTAATTGTCTTTTAAGAATTTGGGTTTCAGTGTTTTGACATATATGTCAGATTAACCACATGAATGCAGTGAAAGTTTAAGCTAACAAATAATGGCCAGGTTTGATTTATAAGAAAAAGTATTTATTTTACCTCTATCTAGGATAAGTCAAAAAAGTCAAGGAATATGTTTACGACTCTATTCCTTAAAATCTGCCATCTCCCAGTTTTAGCTTGTGAACTTATCAATGGCTTCATCCCCTTTGCTTCTTGTTTGGACCCCTTGTAACTTGCATTTTACAAACACATGGAAATGCTTTTAATTCATTTGTGCTTTTTCATGCTGTGCACTTCTGAGAGAGTCAAAGAAGTTGACTGAATAAATTTAGCTACTCACCCACCAAATCAGCCTTAAAACTTTTATATGTTTGGGGGGGATATTTATTCTCACTCTGTTAAAAAAAACTCACCCCAACTCAACAATTTATAAGAATAACATTTTTAGATTATGATTCTGAGTACTGGTGTTTTGCTTTGGAACAGCTGGGGGTATTGTTGGTCTTGTCTGGATCTGATCAAGTCATCTCTGCTTCTAGGTATTCTTAGTTGGCTGTAAGGTGAAGTAATAGACAGTAGGTGGTAGACTGTATATTTCTTATCATCTATCACACTAGCCTAGGCTTGTTTACATAATGGCAGCAAAGTTCAAAGGGGAGTGTCAGCTTTTGCAAGTTCTCTTATTGCTTAAGCTCTGAAACAGTTCAATAACATTTGTGCCTCATCTTACTAGGTAAAGTAAATCACAAGGACAGGCAACATTTAGGAAGGGGAAAAATAGACTATACCTTTCCATGGAAGTTGTAAGATCACATTCTCAGGGAAGTAGATAGGTGGTAGTCTATTATCAGTTTTATGTTTAGTAGAGTAATACTAATGGAAACAACCTTAAATGGGTATTACCTAAGTTTTACCAGTTTTCTCCTACTAGGTAACTGTTATTTTGTTGGTGTGTATTCCTAGAGCTCCTGTTCACATGTTTTGTGGCAGCTGTACAAAGTTTTACTATTCTCCTCCAATATCTCTTCATGTGTCTCGATTGTAACAAACAGCCAAACACCAACACTGCCAGAAGAAATACAATGGCTCAGTGGAGAAGCACAACAATTTCTCTCCACCACACCTCTAACTTCAATTATAACTTTGATATACCAACGTCTTCTCTTTATTCCTTTAGCCTCATAGAGGAAAACCAAAACAAGCATTTGTGTGTGTGTGTGTGTGTGTGTGTGTGTGTGTGTGTGTGTGTGTGTAGAAACACTTCATTTTGCCCATAAGTGCTTAGTATCCCAAAGCTTCCCACATTATCAATTTCCTCCTCCCAGGCATTCAATTCCAACTACTGCTTCTATGCCAAAATTTTACCAGTTATTATATCTTCTTCATCTCAAACTTTCCTATGTACTTACATTAATATCAAGCTATTACATTCTATTCTCATTAGCATAGACAAAGACTTGCCAAGAGTCAATTTATCAGAAATGCAATGCAGTTAATTTGAAAAGCCATATTTTTTGGAACAAGAATGAAAGATTAAGAGAAAACGCACAAATCTGTCCCTGATACTTCTATCTGAATAATAATAGTAGACTGATGTTCGTGGATTCGGGCAAGAATTTCTTAATAAGAAATTCATTTTGGCCCTAGTTCACCAAATAGAATGACCTTATACAATTTTTAACCTTTCTCTGGCTGATTTTTAATATATGTAAAGTGCTATGAGTAATATATCTCACTTATTTATAATGAGTATGTATTTGGCAAGGAGGAGGAATTTTCAGACAATTGACAGGTGAGACTATTGTCAGCACTCATAGCTAATGAAAATACAGGCATTTCCTCAATCACTACATTTAATTATTCTTAAGAAGGACTTCAGTGCCTGATAATGGTAAAAAAAATGCATTATTATTTTCATTCTTTATTTACCTTGATGTCTATATCATTTGTCAGAATTGATTTCATTTTATCCATGAAATTCTTGCACTTTCCATATATGCTACTCCCTTTATTTTCTCATCACTCTGACCACAATTTCCAATTAATTTTCCATTTTATATCTCACTTACACTTCACCAGCTTTACATGTGTCCTAGTTTTCACTAATGGGTTTATTATTAATAGCCTATACATGTGCTCTCTGGAAAATCTTTAGTGTTTTATTTTTACAGCTACAATCAACAAACCTGATTGAACTCTAAAACCTAATATACACCTTATTATAATGTATACTTAAGTCCATAAGTATACATGAAATTGCCTACTTTATCATTCCAAGTGACTGTTTTAAAGATGTTTTATTTACTCTAAAATAGGTTAAATAATATTCTATCACAAATATGATGTTATGTTATTAAATTTCATTATCTTTATTGGTTATGTGACTTTTCCTGAGAAAATACGATCGAGTGTCTACTCCCATCAATATGATTCCACTCATATTTACATTAGTGGATGAGTTGAGTTTAAAGAAAGTTACGTACAAGAGCATGAATTATGGCTATAAAAAAAAAAAAAACATGACAACATGGGTGATGACTCATGATAGTTGCATCCTAAGAGCTTCCAAATTGTAGGCAGTTTACTGAAGAGTCTCCTTTGTCCCTCACTCCATCAGTTGGTTACGGCTTCCATAATCTCAGGGAGGTTCCTAATAAGTCTTGAAAGCTTTTGAAGTTTGATTTATAAGCCTTTCATCCTCCCTCCAGGTCAGAATGATTCAGTTCATAAGATATGGCTACACAACATTGTCCCTCTACTCTGTCTCACAAGTTCCAAGCCTCAGACTAAACATGAATTTGCTTTATTTCATGCCTCCTCTTACCTGGATAAAATAATTTGTGAGGTTGGAAATATAGTTTGACAATAGATTGCTTACCTAGCATTTACAAGAGTCTAAGTTCAGATCCTATAATTAGAAGTAAAAAATGGACATACTTTTTATTCTAGCACAGAGAAATGGTTGATATTTTTTAATTGTTAAGATAGGTTACCAATCTATCAATTAAAAATGAATAAAACTTTAAAATCATGGAACAAGGACAGAGTGGTTCAGTGGGTAAAGGCACTAGCATGAAGACCTAATTTTGATCCTAGAACCCATGGTGGAAGGAGAGAATCTACTCTTGAAAGCTTTTTGCTTACCTCTACAAATGTGCTATGGCACATGGATATCTGAGTTCTCTCTCTCACTCTCTCATAAACACAATAATAATAATAACCATAAATAATAATAAAACAAAATAAATAGATAAAACAAGGCTTGTAATAGTAGCACACAGAAGGTAAAGTTATCAGGAGTTCGACATCAACTTTAGGCTACGTAGGAAAATTATGTCTTAAACAAAAGATGTTGCTATTCACTTACCAACATCTTCTCACCTATTCTGCTAGAGGAAAATCAAGAAGACATTCCTTGCTTCTTCTAACATTAGTTCTAGTTATGCAGCTGACTAAGATTTCTTTTATGGAATTTGAACAGAGGTGATGACTACCTTCTTCAAGTACAAACATATAGTGACTAATAGTCAGATAATTATTTTAGCCCATAAGCATATTTTACTCTAATATATTTCCTCTTCTCTTTGAATGGGATGATAATTCCTAGCTTAAATTGAAAGTTAAATTGCACTAAAATGGCAAAGCCACAAGATGCCAGAAATCTAGGTTCATGAACTCATGTATAAAGGCCTGTCCGCTAATGAGAATGTTCATCCTGTAATATTTTCTACTGAAAGATAAGCTCTTATTATATCCAATTCATTGTATATTGTGACTTATGATATTTGCCTGAAAAATGCCAAAATTGCAATTATTCTATAACAGCAGTCTATTTTATAATATGTTGAGACTGAGCTAGACCCTGTCCTAAGTAACTACATTTGATTTTTACTGATGATTTTAAGCCTGTGCCTTGCCATAATTGATTATGTTATGAGTAGAATTTGACTTCATTTTGAGTTCCAATGAAGAGGCAGGCATGCATGTTCAGCATTGTCACAAGACACAGATTGATTAAGAACTTATTCCTGAAGTTAAAAAGTTAACACTCTAAAAATTGTTTAAAAGACTAGGACTCCATAAGCATACAGGTGTGTTAAAACAATCTCAGAAAAGCCAGGTTGGATAAATGGTTGAACACACAAGTCTGAGGAAGGTACTACATCCTCATCTGGACTCCATAAAGAAGAAGATCTCTAACACTATGATACCAACAGGTCACACTGACCTGCCATCTGACCAGTTTGCATGAAAAAGAAAAATAACAGGCAGAAAATGTATTGCTCAGAGGCTTAAACTCTTCTTAAACCCCATTGCTTGCACAACTTGCTATAATTGCCCTCCATCTGTGTACCCACCTGTTCATCCATCAAGACCTGGTCCTGTACCTTGCCTTCATGGCTCTGCACTTCACCTCTGTGTCCTGCATTGTAATTTTTTAATACTCTTTTAATGCTCATTTACCCCTTTGTGGGCCCGCCACCCAGCTCCCAATTAAATCACACAAGGAGTCTTATTCTTTCTTATTGATGCCCAGCCTTAGCTTTGCTTGTTTATAGCCAGATTTTCTTAAATTATTCCATATATTTTTTGCCTATGAGAATTTTATCTTTCTCTATTCTGTATAGCTTTCCTTACTTCTTACTCAGTGGCTTGCTGTCTAGCTGGGTAGTTGGCCCCTGATGTCCTCATCCTTTTCCTGTTCCTTGATCCTTGATCTTTTTCTTCCCAGATTTCTCCTTCTATTTATTCTCTCTGCTTGCCAGCCCCACTTATCCTTTCTCATGCCTTGCTATTGGCACTCAGGTCTTTATTAGACCAATCAGGTGTTTTAGACAGACCAAGTAACACAGCTTCACAGAGTTAAACAAATGCAACATAAAAGAATGCATCACATCTTTGCATCATTAAATAAATATTTCACAGCATAAACAAATGCAACACACCTTAAGATAATATTCCACAACATTGTACTTCTACAGCGTGACTTAATTCTGACACCTGGCTCAACCATAAAAACCTGGCTTCAAGGTTCTTGCATCATCATCATCATCATCATCATCATCATCATCATCATCTTTCTAGATGGGTTTGTTAATGCCAAAGCTCTGTCATGATATCATTTTATATCTCTCACCTTTCTGCTTCTTTATCCTAGCTTCTTTGAACTCTCCTTAGCCCTTTGGTAGCAATTCTATTACCCGTATCTATATGTATACAGAGATATATGCAGTGATGAATTATGTGTAATCTGAGAGCAAATATTACCAATTAATACTGGAATAAGAAATATTTGCCAATTAGCAGTTCTGAAAGCAAATTCCTACACCTTGGCAAAGAGCAGCCAATGAAACAAATGTAATGTGTGGATTTATTATGTATGCAATATATTTTCAGATTGTAGAAAGATAGGAATGTGATTGCTTATGTTTCTAGCCCTGCTCAATACAAGTTAGTAAAGGCATGGAACCTATGCATATTTACCTGTTTGTCTTAGGTGAAATGATCTTTAGATTATTTATAGTACATAATACAATGAAAATCCTATGTAAATCATTGCTATATTATGTTATAGTTTGAATAATGATAAAGATGTTTGTACATGTCCAGTACAGACTTAATTTTTCTCTGAATATATAATCCTTAGTTGGGTGAATTCAACATATATGGATATCAGTTATGTTTATAATTATTAAGCATTGTAAATTTTGAGGAATATGGGACTATAACAAAATATACTTAAAAATCTTAAATTCTACATATGTAGGCTTAATTTTAATATACTGCTAAATTTACAACAGTAGAAATTAGAAAACAAGGCAAGATTGCTTATGTTTGTAATCTCAGCATTTTGGAGGATTGCCCCAGTTGAAACTAGCCTGGAAGGCAGAGTAATAATACATAGCCTAAGCTACAGAGTAAGAGCCTGACTCCAAATGCAAAACAACAACATAGCAAAAATTAAAGAAATTTTGCTAACATATAAATAATTCTTACCTTTGGATAGTGGAATTTAAGGAATTCAATAATTTTTATCTTTTTGCACATGCAAAGGTGAAAAGGAAAACATTTTACCCTCAAAAGTTCCAGTAATTGAACCTGTTCAAATATCCTAGTGATATGAAGACTAAAGCTGGAAAAGGCAAATATATTATTGCATGTATATGGTCAATACAGAAACCAGGCATTCAATAAACCAGTCCAGATTTAGATATATAAATATCCTGTTCATGGGATAGTATGACATGAGGAAGTCATGGAATTTGAAATAAGTAGGAAAGGATTTTTAGGGCTGTGAAGGAAGCTGAAGCTAAATCTGGGACAAATTTTCCTGGACTCTGCACTGTCATTCTCAGCTACGTATATTATCAGCCAGGAACATTGTGTTATCTCCCAAAGAACATCCCTTAGTGACATAAGGGAACCTTAAAAATGTTACCTTTTGTCCTTTGAAAAAGAATTTTGAAAGACATACAATCCTCCAAGATAAGGGTATGAGCTCCTTAAAATCACACAGGTAACTGTGTGTGTGTGTGTGTGTGTGTGTGTGTGTGTGTGTGTGTGTGTGTGTATTACATTGTTCAAAGGAAATAATTTTTAAAATAAGTGTTAATGGCACAAGTTTAAAAAATAAAATGAGCTTATACTTGTCTTTTATAAATGAAATTGCAAGGTGATTTTATGTGTCCGATTATTTAGATTTATGAATCATAGAAGAGTAATAAGGAGACAAATACGGGAAAAATAAAAGAGTTTCTCACACTTTAACAATTAGAAGTAGAATGTGCCTACTTGGGACCATACCTCACTACCTTGTGATGTCTTCTGTAAACATTTAGAACCTAACTTCTAATGTTGCATGTAGCCTTAACACAAACAATCATTCAAAGATAACTGGTGGTATAAAATTTACTATTCAACAAAACAGTTAAATGCCTGTAACTATTATGATATGGAATCCATACAGAAAACATGGGAGCAAAGACCATGTAACTCCCTTTAACTGTTATAAAACAACAGCCATTTTCAGTGAGTGGATTATTTTCTGTCTAAGTAATGATTGTCATGCTTCATCTCTGAGTGTCATTGTAGTGTGTTTATACCAATAAATTCTCTTTAGAAAGTTTTTTCTACATATATTCTGATATGGTAAATGGTTCCCCCCCTTCACTTTCTGGTTGCCATTAATGTTCCAGGCATGACATCTCTATGGCACATATGGGGAACTCTCACTTTTCTTCCTTGTCTTCTCTTCATTTCAGTGCTTTCAGTGTTCAGCAAGAGACTGAAGCCATCTAGCTTGGGCTGCTCTCTCGGGAGCCGTAAAATCCTCTGTGATGTGACTCCTAACCAATGTTATTCCTCAGGGTACAAGCTAAGGAGTTTGTTTCATTCCTTGTGAAAATCCTTACATTCAGTTTGCAACTGAAAAACACTGAACAAGGCTACTCTGCTGTAGGACCAAAGGAAAAGAATGGTCACAATAGTCATGAGGTTATGGAGCTATTTTGTTTTTCTCCATAGTCTCTCTCTCTATACACACACACACACACACACACACACACACACACACACACACTTGTGGCTAACAGCAACCAACCCAGAATGAATCCTTACAAACTATGGTAACTCATTCTCTCTCCCTTCCCATTCTTTTTACATGCTCTGGCATTGTCAGCAAACTTCAGAGTAGGAGTGACAGAATCTAGCTGCTGACAAAGTTTGTACACTACATTTTCTCCTTCTAGTCAGTCTTTCTGATCTAAGAGATCTGCCTAAAAACATATTTTTACGTCTTCAGCTTGGGAAGTTTCCTTCCTTTCCCTCAAGACATATTTACCTCAGCCTTCCTATCAGTATTGGTCTAATTTGACTTGCCAGGCAAGTCTGGGTTTGGAGTGAAAACAAGTTTTACTTTTGTGATTTGGGAGAATCTCTATGCCCATGGGACATTGTAGCTTAGAACTAACCTCAGTTTTGCCAGTACAGTGAGACATCTTTGACAATAAGGGAAATCTGTGGAACACATGGGACCACTTCTGATGAATACTGCATCTCCAGCAATGTCAGTACAATAGATATTATTTATTTTATTTTCCCTAAATCACACCTGAAATGTAGTTTCAAACACTTGTCTAAATTTCGTTGTCATGCACTGAAGAAACAAAAAATAACTTGTTTACCCATACAGCAACTTTTTTCCTGTGCTTTCTATCAAAATAGAAATGTTGGCTGCCTCATGGCACATTAAGCTATAATAGAATCCTACAACTAGACCTCCATTGTCATACTTTAAAATATATGACTCTCAGGTTCCTTATATCTGAGTCTTCATGGTTTATCATCTAAACTTTTTTGTTAATTTTTTAAGTATATGATCATTTCATACATGAATACTGGATTTATATCATTTTGCCTATGTCTTCCATCCCATCCAACTCCTTTACAAGTTTGTGATCTCTTCTATAATTATTATTGTTACATATCTATATATCTATATATACATAGATATATGATTGTATGTGTATAAGTCTATTCAATGTTCTTCTTATGTATGTATTTTTAAGTAAACTTAAAAATATACTTCCATATGACTTTTTCAACATTTTGTTTTATTTATCTCTTCTTCCTTCCTCTCACTCCATAATACCCTCTCTCCTCTCTCCTAAGTCACAGTCTTATATTATCATTACTCCTAAACAATCCACATGACATTCTTGATGATCTTTCCTTTGTGAATGCTCAAACCCTTGACCAACCTCTAGCTTCTACATCACCAGCCACCTCCCTGCCTAGCAATTTTGCTTCCATATTCCTCCCTTGGATTTTAACTTACTCAGTCTCTCCAGTTGGCCAGCCTCACATAGACTATTAATCTCTAGACAAACACATTCACTCCCACTATCTTTTACATGAAAACTTCATATAACGAACTCAGAAACAAGACAGCCTTTCTCTCAGAGAGAACATGCTTCCCCTTTATTAGGTGGCTAATGGAGACTTCAGCACCATCTGAGCACACATCCCATCTTCATGTCTAATCTGTCCCAAATATAGTCCAAACTCTAGCTTTAGCTGGAATATCTCCATTTCCATTTTAGTGTCTAAAAGGCTGATTGTGGCTTGTGACTTAACCTGCCATGTGCTGCTTGTAGTCATTAATGCATGTCTAAGCTGAGGAAAAATATCTATGCCTGTAATTCAGATTTAGTCAGGTCATTTCCTATTGCAGAGCTTGATAGGAAACTCCACTGGTCATATCCAGTGACGAATGTAGGAAACAATGGGGAAGCACCAGTCAAAACTATGTAATTGCCTCTCTGTTAGAGTAAAAAGGCTGTTATCAGTTCCACCACTTCTATCAAACTGTAGGAGAAAACAAGTGAAGCTTTCCAGAATCCCACTTACTTTCAGTCTAGGCTAGTAGTAACTATGCAAAAATGTTCTACATTAATCTTGATCCTAGGAGTCAGAAAGCCTAAGATACTCTGACTGTAAATATTATAAGCCAAGGTTATCCAGCTATTAGACAAAAGCTTCAAAATGTAGATCAGGGAACTCAGGTTCCTTTCTGCACTTTATTGGACATGGCCTTCAAGATGTTTAATAACTAGGATGGGACCTCGAAAACCCAAAGGGCAAAGTGCAAGGGAAAGAGGAAACACATAACAGAATGGTCAGTTCTGCATCAATGGCCAGTTCTTGCTCATCTCAGGAAATCCTAGAGCTCCATCTAGTGACCAAATGCTTTGGTCTACAACTCCATTTGAATGACTTTGCTACTGTCATTTTAATTTGCCAGGACATTTTAGCTGCGAGTTCCCAAAGATACTAACTAGACTATGAGCCTTCCTAGAAGCAATGTCAACTAAAGTGAGGATTCACTAGAAGTGTGAATGTCCCTTTCATCTATATAAGGGAACACTAACTTTCATCCATGGACTTCATGTTCAGTACAAATGTGAAAATGGTCAAATAATCTTTGCTTTGTTCCTCTATTGTGAAGAGCCCAAGCAGGAACAAGTTCTCTTTCTGAAGACATATGACCTTGAGGCTATACAGGCTTTAGTACTCCCTTTTTCTATAGATGAGTCAAAGTAACCTGTAGCTGGAGTTTTCCTGTGTCCCACCTGGCCCATGGTCAGGACAAATCTCTCTCACCCACCAATCCTACAGCTGCTTGGACCCAAGTAAATACACAGAGACATATCATTTATAAACTGTATGGCTGTGGCAGGCTTCTTGTTATCTAGTTCTTAAATTAACTCATTTCTTTCTTTCTTTTTTTAATCTGAGGATTGAACCCAGGGCCTTGTGCTTGCTAGGTAAGCGCTCTACCACTGAGCTAAATCCCCAACCCAAATTAATCCATTTCTATCAATCTATAAGTTGCCATGTGGCTTGTGGCTTACCAGTACTTTACATCTTACTTCTCATGGCATTGGCTGCTGGCAGCATCTCCTGCTCAGCCTTCTACTCCCAGGATTCTCCTCTCTCCTTATCTCACTTACACTATACTTCCTGCCTGGCTACTGGCCAATCAGTGTTTTATTTATCAATCAATCAGAGCAACACATTAAGAGCATCCCCAGCAGTAACCCAAGGTTTGGGAAAGAACAAAACTAAGTTTCTTATCCACTTAGGTAGATATTTCACTTACAACCGTGAGGAGACATAATCACATCTCTACCTATTCCCTATAGGGAAACAACAACAACAACAACAAAAATATATCGAAGTCCAGCATGAACAATCAATGAATTTATTTGGCTTACTTACAAAGCATGGGTGGAGGTTTATTTACAGGAGTATGTAAAATTCCAAAGTAGCCACATCACTAGACAGTCTACCACAGCATGGGTGATGATATGCCCATAGCTTCACAGACGGTGTCTCTCCCCTTCACACACATATATCAATTAGTATTCCAAAGACTATATAGCTCAAAAGATGGTGAGTCTGCATAAAATATTATGTACATCTGGCTAGGAGGTACAGGAAAAAGTGGTTGAGATATTGTATGAGGGTCTGTTAACCATTCCTGACCCCTGTTTCTATGAAAAGATCAACAGTCAACAGCCCTGACCTCCAGAGTCTCTTGAAAGTAGTCAGAGCCATTCTGATAAAGATGGTGTGTTTTATTCTTGGAAAATAACACCCTATAATAATCATATTCTCAGGTTCCACCTTCTGGCCCCTGGTCTTTCTAAATTGATGGTAAACTCCAACCAGACTGCTTTATACCTTATTCCTCTTAACTGAAGTAAAACCATCTTTTCACTCCTTTCTTTTTTTAACCTATATACCCCATTATTTTCCCAGGTAGGAACATTTCATCCAAACTTCTGACCTGTTGAAGACTTTTCACAAATCTAGAGGCATTGTGGCATTCTATGCACTGATGCCCCTGTTCTGTAATAGATAGACTATAGCCATCTGGAGCCTCAAAGACACTATCATTTATGCTATGGATCACTAGGTCACCCAACAAGTCCTATCACCAAAGTTAGTGTTCTCAACAGTCAGTCCAGTTATAAGTTTCTTTAGCAATCTTGTTGATAACTTTTCTTGAAGTTCCTATATACTTTTAAGTGTAAGTATGAAAAGTCTGCCATAAAAAATTCCAGTCTATTGGGCTGCTACTCTCACGTAACTCTTCAGGAAACACACGTTAAATAAGTCAGATGGATTGTATAAAATGGGCTAGGACCAGAGGGGCATAAATACAGCTATTATCTGATCCTACATGGTAGTGACACCAATCCTTACACCGTTTTGTGGCAGATTCCTCCTGGCCCTATTGCTAGAACTTAAGAAAGGTTTCTTTCATATTCTCATCCTTCTAGACTCTCAGTCTCTATATGCACTTGAATGGCAGATTATTCTACATCAGAACTTTTAGAATAGCCCACAGCTTTATGAAGCTATACCAGCCAAAGACTTCTTCTCTCTTCAATTTCACCTTGAAATTGCCTCCTGCAGTATGGCTATTATTAATTTATTTGTAGTTCAGAAAAATAAAACACTTTAGAGCAACAAATTGTCTTAACTCTTCCAAAACTTGCCTTATGGATTTAATTTTTCTCCTTTAAAACATCAACTTGCCCTACAAAAGGTCCATTCAGTACCTGAGATTTACATATGAATCCCTTGTAGTTATTGAAAGGATTTTATTTCAAATATGGAAGCCACAATTAAGGACCTTCTTGGCCATAACAGCACTTTATAGAGGCTGGATTTGCCAGTTCAGTCAGACAGCAAATTTTCTATGAAATTTTGCAGGGAGGGAACCAGATAAAGACCTTTGTTTTGTACCTCAAAATAACATAAGCCTTAGATTTCCTAAGAGAAATTTAAGATTCTGTCAAGCATGAGCTCTTTCTGGCCTTACTGAACCTTTTTCTACACATGAACAAATTGAAGTAGGATTATGAATTTTAAGTGAAAATTTGAGACTCTTCCAATACCCAGTTGCTTATATTTCCAAATTATTAGATCTGGTGTTATGAGATCCTCATTTTCTATGGCTTCTTTGGGATTAATGGATATTTGCATACTCATTTTCAAGGATCAAATGACTCAACACACCCTATCTAATGGGAGAATGAGGAGATTTGAGCTTGGAAATCTGAAGATCATTGTTTTATGGGACACAACAGAATGTTTTAATCTCAGGATTATTACTGAAATGAATAATCCCTTTTATGAGGTTCCTTAGAATAATGATGTAAAAGAAAATATATTTATTGATACTTATGGGATAAAATATGAGAGAAAATTTTGGCAATTTAGTCATGGAAAGGTTAAGAAAAATCACATGAGGTTCTATGTAATCTTTTGAGTATATGTAATTTCACCAAAAATTACTGAAAAAAAATAGCACTTATATTTGTATATAAGACCATAAAAAGTAGTTTTGGTTTTGTTTTCTGGTCTGAATCTGGAAGACATCTATATGCCTCCAGGAGTTATCAGACAAAAGAAGAAGGTATGTATATCCTCAGCATGGGGGCATCTGTGTAAACTGTCACTATCTTTTCTTTGGAATGTGTGTTCTTCTATCTTTTGTACTGAGTTAAGTAAAGATGATGATTGATCTTATCACCTAGGTTAATATAAAGTGTATATAGTCATATCTTTTGTAAAATAGATTTTAATCCTTTGTTCCCCTAAAGTCATGAATACTTAAAGCAGGTAATGTTAATATGCTCTTTTCAATCCCCATATGATGTAAGTTACCATAATGAATTTTGAGTTAGACATGAATTACCCTATAGATTTGTATTGGTCTATTTGGAACCACAGCATCTTACTTCCTTAGAATTCAGCAGTCATTTTTGATAGGTCTTCACTCCTTTTTGATGGTCTATTCCCTTTGTGGTTTTGTATGAGCTAAGATTAAATTTAATTATGGACTTACAGGTATCAGACCCTGTATTCTTCCCTCCTGGAATATAGCTTGTTTGACACATGAATCTATTTATGTGTTTCCATGTGTATTAAAGGAATTGCCTTTATATTGTCTCTCACAATTCATTACTCTTACTTGTAAGGCTATCCTGACAGTCTCTATAATAAAAATTTAAGGCCATATGTAACTAGAGAACAATGATTCCTGTTAAAAGTCATGTGCATGTGCTCCTGTGCACGCACGTGTGCGCGTGCGCACACACACACACACACACACAATACACACACACACTCATAATGGACTAAAACAAGAAAATCATGCTTAAATTTATGTAAACACTGATTTTCCTAATTGTAAAGCTCTTGTTAGAGTAATAAAATTAGTCACTTTACCTGTGGTACAGGAAGAAGAGGCTTTGCTTTAACTACATCTTGAGAGAGAACTAGTGTCTATTCTGTCCTTTGAGTTTATTCATGCAGCTGTTTTTATCTATAGACCAATTCATTTTGTTAAAGGTTTACCTTTCAAGCAAGGCTTTGAGAAATGAATATGTTTCATGATTTCTACATTTGTAATAAAATATTTCTTAAGAAAATTTGGGAATTTGATAAAAACTGTCAAGTTTAGCATGTAGAAAAACCCAAGAATAAGTTCTGGTAATTTCCATAATAGAGTTTGATATTTGTAGTTGTACCCAGGTGAACCATTGGAATCAGCATCCTTAGCCATAAGGATAATGCACTTTTAAAATACTTTAAGATTCCATCTAGGAGTTGGAGAGATGTGTCAGTGGTTAAGAGTATTTACTGTTCATTCAGAATACCCAGGATCCAAGCACATACATAACACCTTACAATTGCTTGTGACTCCATTTCCAGGAGATTCACTGCTCTCTTCTGGACACATTATGCACCAGGAATACACATGGTACACAGACATATGATTCGTCCTTTAGCATGTGCTTTCTGAAGTACTAGTTTCTCACTGCAGAAATTATAGTAGATAAAACATTCATCTTTCTGTACTTTAAAGCATAAGAGAATTTCTTTTGTGTGTACGTACTTGCCGTTTAAAGAGAATGCTGGCTAAGGGGGGAAAGTGAAAAGAAGGAGTAATGACACAATTACCAAATTGTGCTGCTGTGGGATGTTCTGTATGTCAAATGTGTTGCTCTGATTGGTTAAAATAAATAAAATGCTGATTGGCCAGTAGCCAGGCAGGAAGGAGAGGGTAGGCAGGACCAAGGAGAAGAGATTTCTGAGAAGTGAAAGCTGGAGCAGGGAGACACCGCCAGCTGCTGCCATGACAAGCAAGATGTGAGATACTGGTAAACCACGAGCCATGTGGCAACTTATAGACTAACAGAAATGGGTTAATTTAAGATATAAGAACTAGGTAGCAAGAAGCCTGCCACGGCCATACAGTTTAAACAATATAGGTCTCTTTGTGCTTACTTGGTTGGGTCTGAGCAACTGTGGGACTGGCGGGTAAGAGAGATTTGTCCTGACTCTAGGCCAGGCAGGAAAACTCTAACTACATTGTGCTGTCGTTTAACATGGGTGGATTACTTTTCGGAATTTCTATTATTGAATGTATCATTTTTTTGGATAAGATTTCTCCATAAAATGGTCAGAAACGAACATTTTTCTAGGAAGCATGATAAGGGTTTTCTGATTCATTTAATTTTTCCTAATTTGTGAATTAGAAACTATTATTATGCTCATTTTGTAGATGAAATAAATATAACACAGAGCAGGAACATACATTTTCCAAAGTCATATTTAAGTATGGACACTAGATAGATTTTTGATATGTAAAAGTCTTTGGTATTCCAGAAGGAAAGCTGAAAGTTACTAAAGATGGTAGTCACGAGCCTGGATTCCTATGGCAATCACTCATTATAGGTGAGCACAAATAATCTTGTTTGATCTAGCAGGCTGTCTGAAAGCTAATTTGAACTAAGCTTAAAAGGAAAAGATCTTGATAAATGCTACACTTAACAATTGGTCTATATTAGTATGTTATATTTCAGTCCTTGGTGATAAAAGTTGTAAAAAACTAAGTTAATACACTTGTGTTGCCTTTAAAAATCATGGAGACAACAGCTAAACAAAGAAGGTCTACATTAAATCCTATCAGTCTTAGGAGTCATATAAATAACATTGTTTTCTTGTGACGTTCTTTGTTTGATTATGTAAAAGCTACCAATTACAGTTTTGTCTTATGCATCTTGAATAACACAGGTGTTTAGATAAAAAAGAGAGTGCATGCAACAGTGAAATTCAAAATATCTGAGAAATGTATTTCCCAGTGATTTCAGACTGAGAAATACTGGAATACTGGGAGTTATGATGTTTGTGTAAAATGACACATTTGCAGATAATTTTAGATATTGAGCCCTTAAGTTAAAACAGTTAAAGTGAGGGAAACTGTTATTGGGATGTATTTTATGAAAGAATAATCTATTTTCAATAAAAAAAAAATGTTAAGGTAAGATTAAACAAATTCTTCATTAGTACAATGGTGAGTTCATTAGATAATTAGAACATAACTGAGAGAATAGTTGGGGGAATTAAATGTGGTAGCATATATCCCAAGACCTTCCATGGTGACATGTAGGCAGGATGTAATTATATATTAGTCTACAAAATCTAAAGTTTCCATCAAAATCCTGGCAAATAACCCCAAACCAAATTCTTTAACAGCAATATTTTGGATCTTCATTTTATTTTGTTTTACAGAGCACATATTTCCCTTACACTGAAGCAAGTACCGGGACATTTATGAAAAGTATAGTCAAAGAGTAAAATAGAGGCATGAGTGCTTATGCATGCCTGTTTTCTGAGCTCTTGTTGGGTAGAGACAGGAGATTCAGAAGGTCAAGGGCTGCCTTCACTATATAGCAAGTTCTGGCGACCTTGGAATACATAACAAGATGAATTTACAACCTCCTATCCCAGAGATAAAAAGAGCACAGTAGAATGTTTGGATATTTGTCTTCACTCTTTACTATACTCACCGTAAAACTTGCTTTAAATTATCTTATGTAACTAAATATCTTTCCACATGTAATTTTAAAAACATGGAAGCCTATAGGTGTGTAAATGGATAACTAAAGGGAAACAATTCAGGCAATCATGTTATTAATAAAACATTGTGAGTATATGTTACATATTTGGTGAACATGTGGAATGACTCTTATCAATACATATAAGAATCTAAATTCAACACATTAAACAACATAGTTATTTTTCTCTATCCCTTGGCAACAGAGATTTGAGTTTAAAATTTTCTTCATAAATGTCTTTTATCTAATCTTAAAACAGTTTGGGTTCCCTCAAAAGACTTCCAAATTTCTTTTGTATTTTTATTTCACCAGCATGCATTGCCAAAACTGAATATTAAAGTTATTGTAATTAGTGTATCTGGATACTTTTTCTCCACAGGAAAATTTTGGCATTATTTAATTCCTTAAATGAAAATAAACTTAATTATAGTAACTTATAATAGTCACCAGCCTCTGTGGAAGATACACTTACTTTCTGATCTCTGTTGAGAACTAAACACACTTGAAAACAAAGCTTCCTCACAACCAGTGATTTTAACACTTACTTGCATTTTTCCAAATGATTACAGTAACCACTCAAAAATTTTATGATGTTGACATGCTCATTTTAGTTTAGTTTGTCCTGATCCTAATCATATTGTAATTTTACAAATGTTGGAGAATTCACTATTTATTATAATTCATTATCCAGTGCAGAAGTTGCTGCTCAAAATAGAATATTCTAGGATTAGAATTGAATTATTCTGTAGTACAAATTTCTCTTTTTTTAAGTGTATAACATAGGAAACAATTTTTAAAAACTTTTATGTAAGAACTTACATATTATTACAGTTGAGTTCTGGTATTCTCTGAACTCTTTAAGACCAGGCACCAACAATGTATGTTGATAGTGTCAGAATCCATTACATGGATTTGATAGACTATTCTATTCTGTTATTTACTGGGAAAAAATCAATGAAAATACAAACAAATTATCATTTCCTTCTTCAACTAACATGGTCATAAATTACATTTTAATATAATTTATAAATACCAGCTAAATTTTATCCTAATTTATGTAATCAGCACCTTTCCATAATGATAGCAACTGAGTGTATACAATAAATTGCAATGCTGTCTTCCTTGTATTTAAAATATCATCTATTGTCAATGATCTGAAAACTTTTCTATTAAACTAGGAAATATTTCTATTTGAAAAAAGTCTTCTCTGGAAGCCAAGGCATCTTTTACTTGGGCCATTAAATTAAACTTGAGTCAAAATGTACAAAAGAAGAGAAATATGGAAAGTAGACAGAACAGAGCATGATGATAATGGAATAGATTGTTCATCATTTTTGCATACTGCAAATATTGAGACTGGACTGATTTCTCAGTGCAAATTGCCATTGATGGTTAACTGATAATGAAGATTCAACCTGCTGAGCCTGCTGAGCTAAGATTATCACTTTGAAACAATAGTATTCTAATTTACAAAACTAGCATATTACTCCTTCAAGACAAATGACATATAAAGAGATAGTTACACAGTCTTTATATTAAAAGGATGTTATTTGCCTTGTTTTGGCTAATTTCTGCAGAAAACATATGAAGCTTTCTGATGAAAACATAATTTTCACTATATGTTTTGAAGTTTTAGTTTATTAAACTTCAAATTTAAAGCAATAGTAGATAGTTTTCATCACTGTGGTAAATTCCCAACATAAATAAATACAGGAAGAAAATATTTGTTTTGGCTTCCAAATTCATAGCTTTCATTCCATGGTGTCCTGACTTTATTAATAGAACATCTAGGCAGAAACATTTGATAGGATAGAACAGCTCTGACCTAAATGGAGAGAAACTCAAAACATTTCCACTAAAATAAGGAGCAAGACAAGGTTGATCACACTCTCCATGTCTATTCAATATACTACTTTAAAGTCTTAGATAAAGCAATAAGACTACCAAAGGAGATCAAAGGGATAAAAATATAATTAGAAGAATTAAAAATATCTTTACCTGCAGATGTGATAGTATATGTAAGTGTACCTATAGTTTTACCCAGAAAACTCCCAATGCTGAAAAACACTTTTAGTTAAGTAGCTGAATACAAAATGAACAAACAAAAATCAGTAGTCCTTCTATATATGAATGACAAACATACCAAGACAGAATTCAGGGAAACATCACCTTTCACAATAGCCACCTAAAAACATAAAATATCTTTGGTTTACTCTACCCAAGCAAATGAAAGCCTATGAAATAAAAACTTTAAAACACTGAAGAAACTGAAGAAGACATCAAAAGCTGGAAAGATCTCCCATATTCATGGATTGGTAAGATTAATACAGTATAAATGGCCATTCTACCAAAAGCAACCTACAGGTTCAGTGAAAGCTCCATTAAAATCCCAACACATTTCTTCACTGACCTTGAAAAGATAATTTTCAGCTTTGTATGGTAGCACAGAAAACTCAGGATATATAAAAACACTCTTGAATGATCAAAAAACTGCTGAAGGTTTCACCATACCTGATAACTGTACTATAGAGTTATAGCAAAAAGAACAGCATGGTAAAGGAACAAAAAATAGATACATTGATCAATAGAGTCAAATTTAAGACCAGTCAAATGGTTCTAGTCAAACTGAGTAGGAACATGTAGAAGAAGGCAAGTAGACCCATACTTATCACCTGCAAAAAAAATCAACCCTGAATGGTTCAAAGATCTCAACATAAAGCCAGATACACTGAATATGATAGAAAAGGAAGTGGCAAATCATCTTGAACTTATTGGCAAAGGAAAAGACTTTCAGAATAGAACACTAAATAGCATGGGTACTAAGGACAAAAATTTTAAATGGGACTTCATGATATTAGAAAGTTTATGTACAACAGTAGGAACCATCATTTTGGCACAGTGGAAGGATACAGAATGGGAAAAATTTTAGCCAACTACACATCCTATAGTGGTATAATATCTAAAATATTTAAATAACTTAAAACATGGACATCAAGAAAAAATATATCCAATTTTTAAAAGGGGTATAGACCTAAATAGAGAATTCTCAAAAGAGGAAACATATGGCTAAGAAGCACTTAAACAAATGTTCAACATCTCTGTTCATCAAGGAAATTCAAATCAAAACTATTTGGATATTTCATTTTATACTGGTTAGAATGGCTAAGGACAGTAAAACAAGTGACGGCTCAGGCTGGTAAGGGTATAGGGTAAGGGGAACAAATACTCATGCATTGCTTGTGGGAGTGCAAACTTTTAATAACTGAATGGAAATCAGTTTCGTGGATCCTCAGGAAGCTTGGAATAGATCTACCTCAAGAACCTGTTATACCCTCTTGGATATATATATATATATATATATATATATATATATATAGAGAGAGAGAGAGAGAGAGAGAGAGAGAGAGAGATACTTAAAGGACAATTCATTCTTCTATGGAGACATCTGCTCAACCATGTTCATTGCTGTTCTATTCATAATAGCCAGAAAAGGGAAACAGGCTAGATGTCAGCCAACAGATGAACAGATAAAGAAATGTATATTCACACAGTTGAATATTATTCATCCATTAAAAAATTCAGTCATGAAACTTACAGGTAAAAGGATGGATCTAGAAAAATATCATACTCAGTGAGGTAATCCATATCTAGAAAGAAAAAAATAGGCATATATTTACCTATATGTGGATGTTAAGTCTTCAATAAAAAAGCCACAATCCATATAACCATAGAGGTTAGGTATAAATGAAGGGTCTAGGATAAGGGATGAATGTACCCAGGAAGGGGAAATAGGATAAATATTTATAGATGGATGAAGAGGCAGAGATTTGGAACTGGAGTATCAAATGAGGAGGTGGTCAAAGAGGGAAAATGAAGGACAGTAGAACTAAGCCATTTATGGGGTCATGTGGAAAATTAATACAGTGGAAGTTTCCTAAAATGCATACATATATAACAGCAATCTTAATGGAATTGCCAAGTAATAGAGATGGAGTCCCAGATGGGCATTTTTCTCATTGCCAAATTAAGCTTCCTCTATGAATAATGTGTTGAATCTAATTGAGCTATTGGCTTAAGTAGCCCTATTGGAACCTTCAAACTGCCTAGGCTGGTGTTAAGGCTGTTAGTTGCTCTCCACAAAGTGACAGTATGCTCTACTGCTAAAGACAGCATCTAAACAACACATTGAACATGGAGAAGTAGAGCTGGTGGCTACATAGAGCCTTTATCCCTACTGACTAGTATTCATAATATGAGAAGGTACTCATCATGCTACAATATGAGAAAGGTAAACACCAATCCAGCCTCAAATCCCTTAATGTACAATGGTGACTTGCCTACAAAATACATTGATGCAATGATGGTACAGAGCTTGGGGAGTAACCAAAAATATCTGTTTTGATTTTAGGCCCACTACATAAGATATAAACCATACCTGACAGTGATTGGGTGACCAAGAACCTGAGACTGGATAGGTCAGGGACGTAGGGGAACATGAACTATTGTTCTGCTAAAGGAATGTAACAATAAATGACTCCAAATGAAATTCTGCTGTATTCATAGATCAGTGCCTTGCTCAGCCATCATCATAAAAGCCTCCTCCTGCAATAGATGGAAACAGATACAGAGACGCATGGCCAGACAATTGTAGAGAATGTGAGACCTTGGTATTCCTCTCCATCATATATTTCCCCTCAGGGCTTGGAAAATTTTCTGGAGTGTGAAAGATTGTAAGAGCCAGAAGAGATGGAGGACACCAAGAAAGAAGAACTTCTAAACATTAGGTGTGATGCACATATGAATTCACAGAAACTGTGGCAACATGTATAGAACCTGCACATGTTTTTGCCAGATGAAGTCTCAGTGCTTAGAGGAGAAGTGTATGGAAGCTCCCATCCATAACACACTGGGAAAAGAAAAATTAATTTTCTCCTGTGGTGTCTCACTGAGGATACAAACTATTGTTAAGCGAAGTTCCCATGTGAAGCAAAAGATGGCCCCAATGCGGGTAAAAAAAAAAATTAAATGGCATCTTTTTTTTTGTTGTTGTTTGTTTGCTTGTTTGTTTTTCGAGATAGAGTTTCTCTGTGTATCTTTGTGCCTTTCCTGGAACTCAGTTGGTAGACCAGGCTGGCCTCGAACTCACAGAGATCCACCTGGTTCTGCCTCCCAAGTGCTGGGATTAAAGGCATGTGCCACCACAGCCTGACTCGTCTTTTTTTTTTTTTTTTTTTTTTTTTAATGGCATCTTTTTAAAAATCTCATTTTATCCTCCACCCCTTACCCTCTATTGCCCCACCCACCCATTCCCCAGTTTACTCATCAGTATCTCCTCTGTCTCTCCTTACCAAGCTTAGCTGTCCCCCCATGGCAGAAATTACCCTGTTGGAGGAGGGACTGAGGGGTGAGGGGGAAAACAGAGGAGGGGCAGTGGGAGGAGGGATGAGAGAGAGATCTGTGGTTGGCATGTACCAGGCTTTGCTGTCCCCGCCATTGGAGGATTTACCCTTTTGGAGGAGGGAATGGAGGGTGTGTCAGGCATGGTGGAAGGCAGGAGTGAAGGGAGTGGGAGGAGGGTTGAGAGGGGAATATGTGTTCAGTATATAAAATTTTTAAAAAATTAAAAAATTATAAAAAATTAGCTGGTTAATTAATTGGAAAATAGTATATTTTTGCTTTTCTGGACATATTGAACCTACTATTTTCTTTTTTTCTATATAGTAATGTTTTTAATTTTATATATCAGCCACAGATATACCTGTCCTCCCCCCTCTCCCCCCACCCCTGCCTTCCCCCAACCTACCCCCCTTTCCCACCTTCTCCAGCACAAGGTCTCTCCTGGGGATTCAGCTAAGCATGGTAGATTCAGTCAAGGCAGTTCCATTCTCCTCCTCCCTTCACCCAGGCTGAGCAAACTGTCCCAGCATAGGCCCCAGGCTCCGAAAAGCCAGCTCAAGCAATTAAGACAGGTCCTGGTTCCACTGCTTGGGGGCCTCCCAAACAGTTCAAGCTAATCAACTGTTTCACTTATCCAGAGGGCCTGAACCAGTTCCATGGGGGCTCCTCAGCTCTTGGTTCATAGTTCATGTGTTTCTACTAGTTTGGCTATTTGTTCCTGTGCTTTTTCCAATAGTGGTCTCAACATCTCTTGCTCTTACAATCCCTCCTCTCCCTCACAGATTGGACTCCTGGAGCTCCACCTGAGGCCTGGCCATGGATCTCCGCATCTGCTTCAATCAGTCATTGGATGAGAGTTCTATCATGACAATTAGGGTGTTTGGCCATCTGATCACCAGAGTAGGTCAGTTCAGACTTTTTCTCAACCATTGACAATAGTCTATTGTGGAGGTTGATATGAATTCACATGTTCCCATGGTTGGGCATGCCCGGAGGACCTAGACAATTTAGCCTAGTTATTTCCCATTCAAAATAGCCATTTCCTGGTCAAAACATCTTGTGTGACTAGGACCCTGGGGCTTTGTGTGGTTGCATAAAGCGTGCGCACAGCCATGTGATCTACAAGCATGTGTGGAGTAGCCACATGAGTTCCTGCATGCACACGCGGCCCACCCTTTATAAGTGGGCACCATTTTGCATTGGTCTCTCCTTTCCCTCTTGACCACGTGTGTTTCCCACAGGCCTGTTCATGTCTGTCTCTTTCTCTCCTATCTTAATAAAAACTCTTTTGTGGATTTATCCTGTTTTGAACGTTTCCTTACAGGGTAAGAGTGTCGCCAAATAACCAACAGAGGTATCTTTGTGGATTTCTGGGGACCTCTCTAGCACTCTGCTTCTTCCTATTCCCATGGGGTCTTCATTTATCATGGTATCTCTTTCCTTGTTCTCCCTCTCTGTTCTTGGTCCAGCTGGGATCTCTTGCTCCCCTAAGGTCTCCTTCCCCCGACCCTTGCCCTTCATTATGTCCCCACCATGACCAGTTTGCTCTATTTTCAAAATGTTGCCTGTTCTTCTGTGTCAGTTGTCACATTTAAAATTGTCTGTACTCATGAATCCTATTGTCAACCATAACTGACAAAACAGTGTTCATGTGTTTTAGTGTAAAGGACACTTGGGAAATGTTTTCTCAGATTTTTATTCAGTCCAGTTATGTGGAGTTACATACTTCCCTTTTGCTTTACTTCAGCATTAATAATGTATGTATTTTGATTTGGTTGTAAATTTTCTGTAATGCTCTCCATCTATTGCGAAGTTTCCTTGAGTGAGGGGTTAGGATGACACTTATCTATGGTTATCAGGACAAATATTTAGAACATACTTAGGGAGTATATTAATTATAGAGCTCTGAATACAGTTTGTACTCAATGTTAGTTATTTAGCAGTGCTCTTACCCATGAGGAACACGTCCCGAACACTACAAGACCACAGAAGAGTTTTTATTAAAGAGGACAGAAATGTGACAGGCCTGTGTGAAGCACACGTGGGTGAGGCGACAAGGGGGGCTCATGCAAGATGGCACCTGCTTTATAAAGGTTGGGCCGCACATGCGTACAGGAACTCGTGTGGGTAATCCATGCATGCACATAGATTACATGGCTGCGCGCATGCTTTATGCAACCACAGAGTCCTGGTCCTGCGAGATGTCTGACCTGGAAATGGCTATTTTGAACTAGAAATTATTAGGTGGTCCGCCAGGCAAGCCCAACACTGTGGACATATTGTAATTTTCTATCGTTCCCAACTTATTTGTTCTTAAAAAAAGAAAAAAAATGTGGAGGGATGGGTATGGGACACTGTTTCTCTCAAAGACTGCTTCAGGCTGAATGGTGGGTGCCAGTTGGGGGGAAATGGGGAGGCTGCCTCTTGAAGTTCTGGGATGAAGTCCTGCAGCTGTGTCCATCCTTCATGGTGTGTCTGGTCCTGGGATGAAGTTCTGTCATGCCTTGTCTTGCAGCTGTCCATCCTTTATGGTGTGTCTGGGAACCTTCTGTCTGACAAGACACTGGTGACATAAAAAGCTTAGACAAAAGATTTATTATTACTTTATTTTTGGAGTTGACAGTTATCTGAGGTGGATCTGGCCTGTCCGGATGGAGACAAGACATTTATCTGAGGTAAATCCGGTCTGTTTGGTAGGAGACAAGACACTTATCTGAGGTAGATCTGGTCTGTGTGGATGAAGATGTGTTAAAAGTGGCTGTGATGTTTTAGTACTCTGCTTGATTTTTTTACCTGAGATAAGCCTTATTCTAGGTGAGGCTTTGAAACCTCTTACTTTAATACCTTACTTAAAGATTCCTAAGCTTATCTGTCTCTGTACTAAGAAATGGCCCAAATATGCTTTAGAAAATAATAAAAAAATGGGTGCCAAGCAGCTCCTTGGATCCCAGTATTTTACGGGAGTTATCTAATTTCTGCCAGTGAACAGGTAAATGGAAAGAGTTGCCCTATGTCATTGGCTTCCTCTTCCTCAGTTGTAAGCCTTCTCTTCTGGACTCCTTCTCTCCTGCTCATGTGCTCCTAGCTATGCCTAAACCTGATGACTCTCTGGCTCTGGAATCTCTGACTCTAGATCCTGCTAATGAACCTCCACCCATTTGACCTCCAGCTCCCACCCCTACTCCTAGGGTGTCTTTTCCTTCAGCTCCCCTTCTGGATTCTTCTTCCTCGGCAGTGGCCGTTTCCAGAGGCCCTGCTCTGGCTCCAACTTTCACTCCACCTACTACACGCTCTCAAACTGCTAAAGCACCTGATTCCAGCCATCCAAACCCATCCACTGTTATCCCTTTGCGAGAGGTGGCTGGTGTGGACGGACTGATTAAGGTTCATGATCCATTTTCTCTCGCAGAACTCTCTCAGATAGAAGCTAAGCTGGGTTCTTATACTTCTAATTCTGCTTCCTTTATTAAACAGTTTCAATATATAACTCAACCCTATAGTCTCACCTTTCATGACATATACATGATACTTTCTAATAATTTACTTCCTGAGGAGCACAGGCAAGTATGGGAACAGGCTAGAACTCATGCAGATGAAGTTCACCAGACCAACTCCTCACATCCTTCAGGAGCTGAGGTGGTTCCTGACCAGGAACCACACTGGGATTATAATACTCAGCATGGAACCCTGGCCAGAGATAGGTTTATCACCTGTCTCCTGACAGGCCTCTGTAAGGCTGCCCTAAAACCTGTAAACTATGAAAAACTAAAAATGGTATTCAGGATAAGGACAAAAATCAGTCTCACTTCTAAGAGCAGCTCACCAAGGCTCTAGTTCAGTTCACTAGCTTAGATCTGGAGAGCCCTGAGGCCAGGCAGCTCCTAATTACCCACTTTGTCTCACAGAGCTTCCCCGACATTAGGGATAAACTTAAACGTTTAGAGAATGGCCCTCTGACCCCACAGGCAGATATGCTGGCGATAGCATTTAAGGTGTACCATGGGAGAGATGAAAAAGCGCAAAAAAAAAAAAAAAAAAACCCATTACCAGATGCTGGCAAACACTGCCCGACCGGCTCCCCAAAAGCCGTCTGGTCCCTGTTTCAAATGCAGGAAAGAAGGCCATTGGGCCTGGGCTTGCACCATCGCCGAACAGAGAGCACCGACAAGGCCTTGTCCAAAATGTTGCCAAAAGGGTCACTGGTCAGCTGACTGTCCTAATGTCCCAAGCGACATAGGAACACCAGACGAAGATCACCCTCTGGCTGACTTTCCGGCCTGGCCACTCTCATCTCACACAGGGAACCTAGGGTAGTGATAAAAGTAAAGAGGCGCCTCATCTCGTTCCTTTTGGACACCGGAGCTACCTACTCTGTCCTGAGAGAGTTTTGGGGGCCTACCTCTCTTTCTGGTCTCCCTATTGCCGGGGTTGGGGGGCAGCATACCTACCTCACCAGACACCACAACTCAACTGCATTTTTAGACATCCCTCTCACACACACATTTTTAGTGGTGCCAAGCTGCCCTGTTCCTTTAATGGGAAGGGATGTTCTAGCTAAGGTAGGAGGGTCCATTTCTTTTGCTCCACACATTTGCCTTGTCCCAGATGCGCCAGCAGCTCCTGTTCTTCTTCTCCTAGCCACTCACTCTACTGACTCTAACAATTCTTTTCCCTTGCCAGCCTCTCAGGTAGACCCAAAAGTCTATTGCTAGACACCATCAGCCTATTATTATCCAGCTACAAAACCCTACCAGATATATCACCCAAGCTCAGTACCCTCTCTCGCTCCAGAGTCTAAGGGATCTTAAGCCTATCATTTCTGACCTTCTCAGGAAAAAACTGCTCTGCCCAACCTCTTCACCCTTTAACATCCTTATACTTGCAGTTAAAAAGTCTAATGGAACCTTCTGCCTGGTTCAAGACGTCCAGCTCATTAACTCTGCAGTGGTCCCCCTCCACCCTGTAGTTCCTAACCTTTATACTCTCCTGTCCACCATCCCTTCAGGAACCTCTCACTTCTCTGTTCTAGATCTCAAAGACGTTTTCTTTTCTATCCCTCTCAGTACTCAGTCTCAAAATATCTTTGCTTTCACCTGGACTGACCCTGACACTCACCTGTCTATGCAGCTGACCTGGACTGTTTTGCCACAGGGATTCAGAGACAGCCCACACCTATTTGGTCAGGCTCTGGCCTCTGACCTGCTTTCTCTGTCTCTCCCTGGCTCTAAAACTAATACAATATGTAGATGATATTTTACTCTGTAGCCCATCCTTACAGGTTAGCCAAACTAACACCTCTGCCCTTCTAAATTTCTTATCCAGTCGAGGTTACAGGGTATCTCCTTCTAAAGTTCAGCTGTCAACTCCCCAGGTCACCTATTTGGGTCTAACTATTACTCCAACCCACAAGGTTATTACTGTAGGCAGGAAGTGTCTAATCCAGTCTCTTACAGGAGATTCTGTCTTTCTTAGGAATAGCTGGCTTCCTACGGTCGTGGGTTCCATCTTTTTCTCTCCTTGCTTGCCGCTTATACGAGGCAGCTCATCCTGTCAGTAAACCTTTTCAGAGGCTCCAGCAGGCTCTTCTTCAGGCCCCAGTGCTTCATCTTCCAGATTTAACCCGTCCCTTCTCCCTCTATGTAACAGAGAAAGAAGGATTTGCCCTGGGAACTCTAGAGCATCAGCTGGGACCCTCCTTTGCACCTGTAGCCTATCTGTCAAAGAAGTTAGACCTTACCAGTCAGGGCTGGGTGCCGTGCATCCATGCCCTAGCAGCTGCAGAGCTCCTTATTCGGGAATCAAAGAAGCAAAGCTTTGGTATAGTGATATTTTATTTGTATTGAAATGTGATTTTATTTGTATGTCAATAAAGTTGCCTTGAGTTCAGAGCAAGCCAGAGCAGAAGCTGAGCAGTAGTGGGGCACGCCTTTAATCCCAGCACTTGGGAGGCAGAGCTAGGCGGATCTCTGTGTGTTCAGAGACACTGCCAGCCGCCGCCATGAGAAGCAACATGTAAAGACACTGGTAAGCCACACGCCATGTGGCAAAGTATAGATTAACAGAAATGGGTTAATTTAAGATAGAAAAGGTAGATAACAAGCAGCCTGCCACGGCCATACAGTTTATAAACAATATAAGTTTCTGTGTGCTTTCTTGGTTGGGTCTGAGTGACTGTGGGACTGGCGGGTAAGAGAGATTTGTCCTGACTGTGGGCAAGGCAGGAAACTCTAACTACACTTTGGGTCACCCATTACTGTCTTGTCTCACCATAATCTGTCCCATCTCTTGACTTATAAAGGCTTACAAACTTTACCTCCTTCCAGGGTTCTTTCTCTCCAGGTGGCATTACTAGAGGATGCCACACTTACTTTCCAGACTTGTCCACCTCTTAATATTTCAACCCTCCTCCCTCAACCAATGCTGACTCATTCCTGCACTGAAACCTTAGAGGAACTGTTACCTCACCCTTCACACATACAGGAGGGCACATTGTCCCAGGCCACTTATACCTGGTATACAGATGGCAGCTCCTTTTTATATGAAGGGACCCGTAAAGTGGGTTATGCCATAGTGTTACATACTAAGATAATAGAGGCACAGGCTTTACCCACACACACCACTAACCAACAGGCTGAGCTGATAGCTCTCACCCGTGCCTATTGGCATAGGGACAATCTCTAAATGTTTACACAGAGTCCAAATATGCTTTTCACATCCTCCTGTCCCATGCTGCTATTTGGAGGGAGCGTGGCCTTCTCACAGCAAAAGGGGGATCCATATCTAACTCAGGCCAAATAATGGCCATGCTGGAGGCTTCCCGCCTCCCTAAGGCTATAGGAATTGTCCACTGCTGGTCTCATCGGACCAATAGCTCTATCATCTCTAGGGGAAACAACCAAGCTGACCAGGCAGCTAGGACAACGGCCCTCCAGGGTCAAGTCTCACCTCACCTACCACAGGGAATCCATACAGTACTGCCAACACCCTCAAAGGAAACTCCTGACACTAAGAAAATTCTCTCCTACCTACACCAGCTCTTTCATCCTAATAATCTTGCTCTGTCCCAATTCATAAAAGCTCACCTGCAGCCCACTTCTGAGGACTTACAGTTTTTAAAAACTATTATTGCCTCTTGTGAGATCTGCCAAAAAACAGATCCCAATACCAAATACAGGTGTCAGCCTTTTCCCACCCATCAGGCTAGAGGTTCCCTTCCAGGTACTGACTGGCAGCTCGATTTTACCCATATGCCCACTGTCAGGAAATTTAAATATCTCCTCGTGATGATGGACTCATTTTCAAATTGGGTGGAGGCATATCCGGTTTCTAATAAGCAGGCTCACACAGTTGCAGACCTCCTTCTCCTAGAAATTATTCCTCGGTTTGGGGTTCCTGCTTCTCTTCAGTCTGACAATGGCCCGGAGTTAACCTCTCAGATTTCTCAGACACTAGCTAAGGCTCTTAACATCCCTTGGCATTTTCATATTCCATACCATCCTCAACCCTCAGGAAAGGTGGAATGTACCAACCGGTCTTTAAAAACCATTCTTACTAAGATGTCACAGGAGCTTCACCTCGACTGGGTAAGATTGTTGCCTCTAGCTCTTCTCAGGCTCAGGGCTCTTCCTAAAAAGGCTCTTTCAATTTCTCCATTTGAACTAATGTATGGAAGACCAGTTCTAGCACCAGGTCTTTTATCCAACCTTCCAGCTGTTCCAGATAGCCTGTTAACTCCTCTCTTATGTTACCTAAGGTCTATCCTATGGAGCTACGCAGATTGGTCATTACCCCAGCCATGTGACAATCATTGTCCACCTCCAATCCACATTGGGGACCAGGTTCTTCTCTTTCCTCCAGGCCGACGCCCTTCACCCCTTTCCCCTAAATGGCAGGGACCCTTCAAGGTAATTCTTGTGACTCCAACTAAACTCGAGGGCTTTCCTCACTGGTTCCACCTGTCTCATCTAAAACCTTTTATCTCACCTCCATCCCAGAAAAATCTCTCCTCATATACAGTAAAACAAACAGGGGCTTGCACTCTCAAGCTCCAGAGGACACCGGGATCCACTGCCTTGTCATCAATTCCAGAGGAATAAGGTATCACCTCTTTCCTTCCCAACTAGGGCCACATAGAGCCAGAGGCAAAAGGGACCATCAAAATATCCAGGCGGTAAGGATATAACAATCTATCACTGTTCAATACTCAGGAAATGATCACCTGTGTATCCCAAATGCTAAATTGAAAAACAAGCAGGTGCCTTAAATAAACCACCTCGAATAAGGCTTGTCTCAGGTAAAAAAAAAAAAAAAATCAAGCAGAGTACTAAAACATCACAGCCACTTTTAACACGTCTTCATCCAGACAGACCAGATCTACCTCAGATAAGTGTCTTGTCTCCCACCAGACAGACCAGATCTACCTCAGATAAATGTCTTGTCTCCATCTGGACAGGCCAGATCCACCTCAGATAACTGTCAACTCCAAAATAAAATAATAGTAAATCTTTTGTCTAAGCTTTTTATGTCACCAGTGTCTTGTCAGACAGAAGGTTCCTAGCCACACCATGAAGGACGGACAGCTGCAGGACAAGGCATGACAGAATGTCATCCCAGGACCAGCCACACCATGAAGGATGGACACAGCTGCAGGACTTCATCCCAGGATTTCAGGAGCCAGCTTCCCCATCTCCCCCAAGAACCAATGGACGTCCACCATTCAGCCTGAAGCAGTCTTTGAGAGAAACAGCGCCCCATACCCACTCATCCACATTTTTTTTTTTCTTTTTTAAGAGAAAATAAGTCAGGAATGATAGGAAATCACAACATGTCCACACTGTTGGGCTTGCCCGGCGGACCGCCTAATTATTTCCTGTTCAAAATAGCCATTTCCAGGTCAGAATATCTCGCATGGCTAGGACTCTGTGGCTTTACATGGTTGGGTAAAGCAAGTGTGCGCATGTGCGGCCATGTAATCTACATGCATGTGAAAGACCCCCCCCCCCCCCCCGGCACCCCTGTAGCAATGCTATGTTTGTAAGGCTTATAAAGGAACAAAAGACAGTTCCAGGAAACAGAATGGCCCCACCACAGCCCAGATAGCCGTTAAGAAATGTTGCTCAACCCTATGATTAATACTGATTGTTCTCAGCCAGACCTTCGTCAATGCCCTGTTGTGCAAACCCCCTGAGAGTCATTGGAAATTCCCCAGCTTGTGAGGTGAGGCGCGTAGGGGAACAAAGGAATTCAGCTAGAAGGCAAAGGCGTAGAGATAAGCAGGATGTCAGGGGCAGACTGCCTGTCGTCAGTGCCGGAGGGCCAGAGCAGCTGGAATTCTAGATAGGGGTTGAGTCAACACACATATCTGGTTACCAAGGAAACCCACAAACCGCCCTGAGCCTGAGTTCACGCCCCATTTGATTTATGCTTGTATATTCACGCCTCACTTTGTCCAATTAGAGCTTTGTAACCATTCGCACCTTGTTTAAATTATCCAATCAGAACCCTTTGACTAATGCATTCTGCTTCTGTACCCGCGCTTTTTGCTATAAAAACCCATCTCACCAACCCAGAGGCGCGCAAGTCTTCCAAGAGACTTTGTCGCCCCAGGTACCTGTGTTTGAATAAACCTCGTGCTGTTGCATCTGATCCGTGGTCGCTGCGTGCTCCTTGAGCCGGGGGTCTCTCCTGAGGGGAGATCGCTCCGGGGGTCTTTCACATGCATGGAGTAGCCACATGCAGTCCTGTAAGCATGCGTGGCCCACTCTTTAAAAAGCCGGCGCCATTTTGCACAGCTCTCTTCTCTTCTCTCCTCTCTCTCCTCTTCTCACTCATGTGTGTGTTTCACACAGGCCTCTCATGTCTGTCTCTTCCTATATTAACAAACAGCTCTTCAGTGGATTTGTGGTGTTCGGGACGTGTTCCTTGCAGGGTAAGAGCACCGCCTAAATAACTAACACTCACTACATTATTTTTTAAAATAAGAACTTTTAATGCATGGATATTAGCAATATTTGGCAAGCTACAGGAATATGAAATAGAAATCCAGCTGTACATTATAAGCTTTACCTTGATAAGGGCCAACGGCCAATCCAGTGGGAAGCCAATCGGCAAGGTCTATTAGTGTTGTGTGGCTTAATATTCAGTTGTGCTTTGCTATGAATTCCTTGTGCTCATAATTCTCCTAAAATGTGTATGTGTGTATGAATCTCTGTTTCAAAGCACCTGGATAGTCACATAGATAGAATCTTCTGCCTCTGAGCTCCAGGCCCCCTCTTTAGCAATTGTTTTGGGTATCTGCCATTTGCAAATACCCTCTTTGAGCTACTTGCTAAGATAGAATCAACCCCAAACAAAGCCTTAAAAGACAAGCAAGGAAGAGCTAGCTACCAGGCCATCTCTTAGATGCCTGATCCCCCACCCCCAACACACACACCCCACAAAGATAAAATGTCCTTTCTGAGACTACAGGTCTTACAGGCCCAATGCCTACCAACCAGACAAACAAGCTTTGTTTCTTGTGCAAATCAAGGCCTCCCTCCCCTCTCTCACCTCCCCAGAGAACCTCTTAGATCAAAGGAAGTTTCCCCTCAGCAAGTGCTTCAAGCTGTGATGCAGATTGAATAGCTATCAGTAGTCTTCCCTCATCCTGTCAGGAAACTGGAGGCAGAGAAAAAAAAGTGACAGTTTTAACTTCTAGTGAGCTACAGACTTTCCTACTCTATCACCTGTAAGTTTATAGTTGAAAGACTATGCCTTCACCTCACCACAGTAAGTATATATTTCTAGCACATAAATTCCTATTCTGATTTCTCCCAACTGCTAACTGACTCCAGTCTTATCTCTCCCCTTTTGGGTTGCAAATAAAATTGCCAGGAAGCCTCTAGTGGTGACCCCTACCATCTTGTGCTGTATACAAAACACAAAGTGTCACTGTTTGGGAGAGGATATAGACCAGCCCTAGGAGTAGGAAATTAGATTTGAGGGAATTAAGAGAATTGGAACTGGGGAAACTAGGAGAATTGTAACTAAGGGAATTTAGAGGAATCAGGAAATGAAGAGATCTGAGAGAATTGAATGATGGTGACTGAATAATAAACAAACTGAACTAAAGAGCTCTGAGCAACTGGATTCATTCCTGCACCAATGGTAGTGTCTCTCCTGGGCCTCTGGATTTGTATAAATTTAAGGCTGGACCCTTAAATATTAGACAAAAAGCAACAAACTTCTTGAAACTTATGTCACATAAAAGCACCCCACTGGGAAAACTATGACATACTTAAAAATAAAACACATGTAATTTAATTTAAATTTAGGTATTTATATTATTTAAACTTGGTGAATATATGTCTTTTTGTAATATAATTCATATCATGGTTTGAAAATGTGAGTACACATATGAGACTTTCTTCTTTGGTTGGTATTGTGCACCTGATCTCATATTATATCATTCATGTCATCAAACTGTGTGGTTCTGGAAATGCTATAAAGGTCCTCATGTTTCTATTTCTTTATCTTTCAAATGAGATTGATAATTCAAATATTAATTCAGTTTTATAATAGATGTCATAATTTGGTTTGCTTAGAATACCATAGATTTTTAATAAGAAAGATGTCATTCTCACTGTTTTAGAGCATGGGAATCCAAGACAACAGTGATGACAGATGTTTATTGTGATGAGGACTCTATGTCTGGTTTACAGATAAATATTTTTCCTTTGTATGCTCATATAATGGAGGTGAGAGAATAAAAGAAAGCTTTCTTCTGTATTTTCTCATGATGGCACAAAAGCCTCATAAGGATCCCATCTTTCTCACCTAAGTACTTTGCAAATACCCTGACTCCAAATGCCATCATTTGGAAGATTTACATATATTGCAAGTTCACAAACATTCAGTTCAAAGAAAATGTGATGCCTGTTATAACAAGCAGTTAGTAACTAGTACTATCTTATATTTTCCTAAACCAATTCAAAAGAACCTCTGCACAGTTGCATAGTAATAATACTGAAGAAACACATAAATACATGAGTTTTACAAGGCAATTTTTCTCTAGATGAATCTTTAAAAATAAACATGCACCTAATTTATAACTGTTTATAGGTACATAAAATATAGATGTATACAAATCTAGGTTGCTGGGCGGTGGTGCATGATGGATAATTACATGTCCACATGGTTGGGCTTGCCCGGCAGACCGCCTAACTATTTCTGGTTCAGAATAGCCATCTCTGGGTCAGACATCTCGCAGGACCAGGACCCTGTGGCTGTACGTGGTTGTGTAAAGCGCACGCAGCCATGTAATCTATGAGCATGCGTGGAGTACCACACAGGAGTTCCTGTATGCATGCACGGCCCAACCTTTAAAAAGCCAGTGCCATCTTGCATGAGTCCCTCCCCCCCTTATCTCCTTACCCACATGTGTTTCACACAGGCCTGTCACCTCTATCCTCTTTAATAAAACTCTTCTGTGGTGTTGTCGTGTTCGGGACATGTTCCTAGAGCCAAAATAAATACTAACATTGGTGCCATAATTCGGATACGGGTGCCTGGAAACCCGGGAACCGGGACAGAAAATGCGCTACATACACCGGGAACTCTGCTCCGTTTGCAACAGATCACTCTCCATTAGCCTGGTTGCACAAATCCGCATGCAACACCACTACTAATTGGTGAGTTTTCCCCTTTTCTTTACTGGCTATGGCTGGCCCCCATTTTGGGCCCGGATTTCCAGCCACCTCCCACATCTGCAGCATGAGATATTTCGTGAAGGGACCACCACCGTCAGGTGCGTCCTGGGGGCTGTGTGGGGTCGTGTGAAGCCCGCACGTTCTTCGCACCTGACAGGGTGGCTGACCATGAGGGGCTCCTGGGGAGACCTTCCTTCACACGACGGGGCCCCCGCTTATCGGCTGATGAGCTGATAAGGCGGCTTGTGCCCGAGATCTGTCCAGACCTCCGGGAGGTCTTGGCTCGGATCATGTTTGTTTTTCGTTTTTCCCTCTCCACTGCAGACATGGGAAATAAGGCTTCCAACTTGATCAGCCCTACTTAAAGATTCCTAAGCTTATCAGTCACTGTACTGAGAGATGGCCCAAGTATGCTTTAAAAAAATAACAAAAAATCCCAATCTTTTAAGGGAGTTATCTAATTCTGGCCAGCGAACAAGCAAATGGAAAGAGTTGCTCTTTATCTTAGCTTTCACTCTCTCTAAAAGCTCTAAAAAGGTAACCATGGCTTGTGATTCTCCTGCCAACCAGCATGCACCTCCAGCTGGCCGCAGCGGGTAGTGGCCAGCCATGAGAAGTGCAGCTACCACCACGATTTTACAGTGAGTCTGCTATTCTAATGGTTGAAATCTGAGCTATATGTTTGCGACAGACAATCCTGGGGGTTGTCCAGGCTGTGCTGGCAAGGCAGGCACATTTTTGCTCAGAGCAAAAATGGCATCTGGGGTCTACCAGGTGGACCCACGGCAGCACAGTCGCAGCTCCTCCCATCCCTTGACAAAAGGGGGGGGGGATTGAGCTGATCTTAGATCTTACTTCATTCTCAGGACGCCTGGGTTGAAGTCTGATCCCGGTTATTTTAATTTTTTTATTTTCCACTCAGTTACAGCCATGGGACAGAGGGCAGATACCACCACTTACATTGGCGCATGGGGCGGGTACCAGTAAATCTGGCAGTTTAACAGCTTTGCGGTACCAGTAAACCTGACCACATAACAGTGTGGCAGGTACTTCAGCCATCAAACGGGAAAATAAGAGTTGCTTCATCTCCAAGCTTTCTGCTAAAGCTCTAAACCCTTTCTTTCCTTTCCCACTAAGGCGCCTGACACGTGTAATCTTTTCTGTCTGACTTCCGTGCCGGTGGTGGGCGGGCTCAAATGTGCGGGCTTGGGCGGTTCCTAAGACTTGCCCTAACTTACCTTAACTCCACCCACTCATTCTCAAACTGCCTTGAGAACCACAGACTGGTCTAAAAGCAACTGAGATCTAAACAATTAAGTTTACAATAATCGGGATGGCTCCTAAGCCAAAAGGAATCAGTTTATAGCCTCAAGCAAGTCTTCCAAAGGATCGGTTTACAGTCTGGCTACTGGCAGATCTTCCAAAAGCTGTCCTTAAGCCACCAATCATCAGGAAAAATTCAGGACACAGAGTAAAATCCGTCTCTTGTTCCCGGCTAAAGTTAAGTATCTAGAGAACAAGGCTCCTGACCCCACGGGCAAAAGAGTCATCTGTGGCAGTTAAGGTGTGCCAGGAAAGAGAAGCCTGAAAACAAAATTGCCAAATACTGGCACTTGCTGACTCCTGAAACCTGTTGGGTCCCTGTTTTAAATGAAAAAGGCCACGGGCTAGTGAATGCCCTGCCAGGCCATCAACAGCCTTGTCCTTGTGCTGCCTAGAAAGACAACCAGTCAGCTGACTGCCCCCAGGCGACAAGATGCATGGGTACAGCAAGCTAAGACCTCCAGCAAACCTAGGCTTGGCTACAGACACAGCAGGGAACCCATAACTCAACAGGGAAGCGATCAGTTTCATTCCTTCTGGACACCAGAGCCATTGACTCAGTCCTGGGAGTTTTAGGATGTCACTCCTCCTTTCTATTGTCACCAGATTTAATTGTACTTTCAGAGTTACTTAATGAGAAAGATTTCCAACTAATACAAGAGCTCATTGTCTCAATTCAAAGTTACTGCCTGTGTTTCTCATGTGCATACAGACAGGGCCATGATCTTTGCCTTGTCCCTAATTAAAAAAAATAAGTTCTCTTCCACTCTCAAGCTCCAGAGGAATAAGGTATCATCCCTTTCCCAACTAGGGCCACATAGAGCCGGAGGCAAAAGGGACTATCAAAATATCCAGGTGGTAAGGATATAACAATCTATCACTGTTCAATACTCAGCAACTGATCACCTGTGTTTCCCAAATGCTAAACTAGCAAAACAAACAGGTGCTTTAAATAAACTGCCTTAAATAAGGCTTGGCTCAGATAAAAATTAAGCAGAGTACTAAAACATCACAGCCACCTTTTTAACATATCTCCATCCAGACAGGCCAGATCTACCTAGATAAATGTCAACTCCAAAAACAAAATAATAATGAGTCTTTTGTCTAAGCTTTTTATGTCACCAATGTTTTGTCAGATAGAAGGTTCCCAGCCACACCATGGAGCATGGACAGCTGCAGGACTTCATCCTAGGACCAGCCACACCATGGAGGATGAACACAGTTGCAGGACTTCATCCCAGGACTTCAGGCAGCTTCCCCATCTCCCCACAAGAACCAATCAAGGTCCACCATTCAGCCTGAAGCAGTCTTTGAGAGAAACGGCGTCCCATACCCATCTATCCACATTTTTTTCTTTTTTAAAACATGAGAGTCAGGAATAATAGATAATTACATGTCCACATGGTTGGGCTTGCCTGGTGGACCACCTAACTATTTCCGGTTCAGAATAGCCATCTCCGGGTTAGACATCTCGCAGGACCAGGACCCTGTGGCTGTACGTGGTTGTGTAAAGCGCGCGCAGCCATGTAATCTACGAGCATGAGTGAAGTACCCACAGGAGTTCCTGTATGCATGCATGGCCCAACCTTTAAAAAGCCAGTGCCATCTTGCATGAGTCTCCCCCCCCCCTTATCTCCTTACCCACGTGTGTTTCACACAGGCCTGTAACCTCTATCCTCTTTAATAAAACTCTTCTGTGGTGTTGTCCTGTTTGGGACGTGTTCCTAGCGCCAAAATAAATACTAACAGTGCATGCCTTTAATCCCAGCACTCAGGAGGCAGAGCCAGGCGGATCTCTTTGAGTTCAAGGCCAGCCTGGGCTACCAAGTGAGTTCCGGGAAAAAGGAGCAAAGCTACACAGAGAAACCCTGTCTAGGAAAACCAAACACCAAAAACAAAATCAAACAAACAAACCAAAAACCTAGGTAAAATTTAAAGATTGTCAGCTGTGTCTCATGTTCCATAGTAAGAACATTGTTTTGATCTCAAATGAGTAAATTGTACAATATAATACAAATTGAAATAGTATGTTGAGTAATGTCTCTATCAACCAAAAAGTGCTATTTGTTAAAAAGAAAACTTTCAATCATTTATTCTTATCTATATCCTTTGCACTATTTAAGGTTTCAAAATATTCTGAAGGAAAATGTCCACAACATAATTTGATTTGGAATTTGACTATACAATATAGCTCATTCACAAAATTAATTTGTTTTTGTATTGAATCAAATAATTTTCTTCTTTTAAATCAGTTTTCTTCTTTAAAAATATTTTTTTTTCTTCTTGGAAAATAGTTAAACTGAATAAGCTGTAAGAAATAATGGTGTAAAAATCATTTTTTACAAGTCAAGTGGTTTTCTACAGTATAGTTTATCTTTGTCATAAAAAGTGAATAATAAATAAAGAGAAAATAATGTGTATCTTTTATTGTTATAATATATATGTCATATAGGGACTATCAAATTCAGAACTATTCTGGTACTGGTATCAGTCTGTCATATTTGTGTGTGTGTGTGTGTGTGTGTGTGTGTGTGTGTGTGTGTGTTCTCAATGAAAGAGTAACAGGCAATTGGCCAATTACTATTGAAGTAAGTTGGCAGGCAGTGCCATTTGGGAATTACAGATTTATTACTTAAGATGGGAACCATCTCATAAATATTTGGCCCTTAGCCTTAAAGCTAACACCCATGATTTTAGAAATGATTTTGTTCACTGAAGACTTCTCCCAAAAAGGTCAAAAGGTGATCACTCAAATGGCCTTGACAAACCTACTAATATCTCTAGAAGGTCATTCTGACAAAATGGATGACACCAATGTCATACTGTCTAGCCAGGGTAAGAACAACTTGCTGTTAACATAATTGTTGCAAGATAGAAATATCGAATTATATAAAGTCACAGTCTCTTGAAGCAGTTATTGCTGAAGCACATTTATTTCAGTTTGAAACTGCCTTAGCTATTCGTTGGCTCTGACAGTAGGATAAAAAGTAGTTTAGGTCATATGGCCAGTGCGAATTATATTTGATAATAAAGTATGCATGTTTTCTTCCAATGTGTTCTTAATAGCTCGATTCAGTGTACATACACAGAGGCAGATGCCATAAAAGTATCTGCCTATAGTAATACTTATGACCTGTCCAATAATCTCTCTTATGTAAAAGATGTCTAGGCATCAAGTGTACTATATAGGAATACTGATTTTGCAATAAACCTTTATGGGCAATAGGTCTCTTTACTAATATGAATAAATTAGCATATTTCCAATTATGTATGTTGCGTCAGTTACTTTTCTTGTTGTGGTGACAAAGGTCTTGAACCAAACAAATTGAAGAAGGAAGGAATTGTTCTGATTCACAATTTGAGTGTATAGTCTGTCGTGGAACTGAAGGTGTAGCATCAAGAACTGATCTTGCTGAGGACATCATGGGAATAGGAAGAGACAGGGTGCTGGGGAGGCTCTGAGGAATCCACAAGGATGACCCCACCTTGGACTGCTAGTGGTGGTCCAGAGGGTACCTGCACTAGTGTACTCTGGTGACCGGTCTAGCAAATACCCTAACTGTCATCATAGAGCCTTTGTCCAGTGACTGATGGAGGCAGATGCAGAGATCCAGGGCCAGGCACCAGGCTGAGTTCTGGGAATCCAATCAGAGAGAGAGAGGAGAGGAGGGATTCTGTTGGGGGGAGAGGGGGGACAGGACACAGGGACACATTGAGAACTTGATGGGAAGACCTGTAGAGATGGCTGTCCACACTAGTGGAAGCCCATGAACTGTAGACTAGTGTCTGTGGACCCTCCATGGGACTGGACTAGGCCCTCTGGATATGTGGGGGGGGGAGGCAGGGGGCAGCCAGGGGGATCAGGATCCATCCCTGCTGCATGGGCAGGCTTTTGGGAATCCTGTGCCTGTGGTGTGACACCTTGTGCAGCCTTGGTGCAGTGGGAAGGGGCTTGGATCTATCAAGCCTCAGTGTGCCAGGCTCTGCTGATGCCCCATGGGAGACCTTGATTTGGGGGATGTGAAGATGTGGGGTGGCTTGGGAGGGAGGGCTGGGGGTTGGGAGAAGGGAGGACATGGGATCTGTGGGTGGTATGTAGAGTGAGTAGATAATTTCCTAATAAAGAAAAATGAAAATAAATAAGTAAAAACAACAACAAAAAACAAACAAACAAACAAACAAAAAACTGATCTTGCTCTAACAGCGAAAATGTGAAGTGCTGATTACATTACATTTTCAGAGTCATGGAGTAATAGATCAGTGCTGAAGGTCGAGGTACCTTCTCCTTTTTTTCTTTTTACTTTTTCTGTTTTGTTTTGTTTTTATCTTGTATCCAAGCCTATGGGCTGCTGTCACCTATGTTTGCAGTGGGTCTTCTCAATTAAATCTTTCTCAAAATGCTCACAGAGTCATTTTCATAACTGGGTCTCCTAGAAGTTTCAAAATCCAGCCACGTTACAAATTAACATAATCATTACACACGTCAAATAAATTTCTTACAGAAGGGCTGGGGAGATGACTCAGTAAACAATAGTGTTTGCTCTGTAATCATGAAGATCTGAATTTTAATACACAGCACCCATATAAAATGCTGGTCATTACTATAACCACAGCACTGAGGGGCTAGATATGGATCCTGAGAGTTTTCCATACAGTAGCACAATTGAATACACAAGTTTCTGTTTGGGGGGAAGAATGAATTTCAAGACAATAAGGCAGACAGTAGTAGAGGAAAACATTGATATCCTACTCTGATTTCTGTATACACCTGTGTGCACTTGCTCATGCAAACACACACAAATAATTAATAATAATAATAATAATAACAACAACAACAATAATAATATATTCTGATAGAATAATTTGACTGTTTCTGTTTGTTTCTGCTAATGGTAAGGTAAGAGTATTTTACCTTGACTTCATGATGCTACATATTTGTAACAAAGCATTTTTCTCCATACAAGTTAAAAAGATTTACAGAATATATGAGAAGTTTTCCTATTGATTTTTCTCATGGTATTTAAACTTAAGAAGTTACACTTAAAAGGAAGAATTCCCATTTCAAAGAGGCAAATTATTGAATGGAAAGAACTGTCATTTAATTTCATTCTTTGTATGGTAACTTTTGAGTAAGAAGAATATTTCTAACAAAGAAATATTCATTTTTTTTCTACACAAGTTACTTTTTTCTGATGATCTTTGTATTGATGAAACTCAATCAGTCCTGAATATCCTGCCTTAGGTGTTGGATGACCTGATAGGTAAGAAATAGAAGATTTCATGTAGATTTGGAACAAGATAGAAGTGATAGTAATTATAGAATATAGACATGATTTTGACTTTCTAGTATTCTAACATGATTATAGAAGTAAGTCAACAACACATGCCCCTTTTCCATTCTTAAAATACTTAATAATATTCTATGATTTATGGAGACTGACTCAGTAGAAAGAAATGTTTCAGGATTATTTCCAGAAATATATAAATCACAGGTGGTTTCTTACTCCTTTGTGCAATCATCTTGGACAGACTCATGTCTAATTGAGACAAAAAAGATATAACTGCAGTACCAAACTTTAGAGTGTGGTAGAGGACCAAGTTTAGAAACGGATTAATCTCTAATCACAATATTATATATGAAGTGGATTTGTTCTATGTAGTCACATACCAGGGCTTAATGAATTTGTTACATTGCTTGTCTCTGCAAGAAAAAAGGTGACTGATATTACAACCGAGGATAAAATAAGAATAACATATTGCTATTTGACTATATGAAAATTGCTAATTACACTCAGGATTATTGGATGGAGACTACTTCTTATATACCTTCTAATGTTTTACTTTTCTGTAGATACCATGGCAGAATAATGCCCCAAAAGATGTCTATTTTATACCCCTCAATTTATGAATATGTGACCTTAATATTACTATGCATGAAGCAAGCCAGAATCAAAATCTTAAAATGTCTTATTAATAAAAGCAAACCTGGAGTCAGGTATTGGGGTGAATGCTGAAAGATCAGAGAGACGGAATAGGTCACAGATAACCTCACCTTGTCTACTTCTCAACAATCCTGTTTCTTCAAACTGGAAGCCTCTGAGTCCTCATCCAGAATGAATCTCAGCTGAACTGCTGCTAAAAGCCTAAAAGCTTGACCAGCCTTCTAGTTCCTGGTCTTCACACCTTATATACTTTTCTGTTTCCTGCCATCACTTCCTGGGATTAAAAGCATTTGTCACCATGCCTGGCTGTTTCCAGTGTGGCTTTGAACTCACAGAGATCCAGATGAATCTCTGCCTTTGAAATGCCAGGATTAAAGTTGTTTGTGCCACTATTTTCTGGCCTCTATAGCTAGTGGCTGTTATGTTCTCTGACCCCAGATACGTTTATTAGGGTGCACAATATATTGGGGAGCACAATGTCACCACCCAAGCCTAACCTTAAAACTGGAGAAAGAAGCCAGGAGTCAATGAATGTGGGTGGGGCCAAGAATAAGAGAGAAGCAAGGATGCATTTTCTTTTTATCTATCTATCTATCTATCTATCTATCTATCTATCTATCTATCTGTCTGTCTGTCTGTCTGTCTGTCTATCTATTTATTTATTTTTCATTTTTCTTTATTAAGAAATTTTTTACTCACTCCACATACTATCCACAGATCCCCCCTCCTCCCTCCTCCCACCCCCAGCCCTAAAGATGCACTTTCTTTTAGAGTCTCTAAGAAGCACAGATTCTCCCAAACCCTGATTTTAGCACAGAAATAAATCCATGTCAGACTGCTGTCTTAAAGAATGGTAAGCAAATAATTTGTGCTGGGGTATGGTATGTTGTTTGAGCTAAAGGGACACAAATATACTGTGTCCACAACTAAGTCTACTGAAACTTCTGTTTTAAATACTTGATTAGTTTAGCATGCTTTCCAATTTCATTATCAAGTCTAATGTTTCATATCATTTTTTGCTCTTTTAATTTTTAGAGTCCTGGTAAAGTAAATCATTAAAGTGAGATTATTTGTACTTTGCCGAGAAAATAGCTTTAAAAAATATAGGCCTGGCGGTGGTGGCATATGCCTTTAATCCCAGCACTTGGGAGGCAGAAGCAGGCGGATCTCTGAGTTCAAGGCCAGCCTGGACTACCAAGTGAGTTCCAGGAAAAGGTGCAAAGCTACACAGAGAAACCCTGTCTCACAAAAAACAATATATGTATATATAGCCTTAATCCTGCTTTAAAAACTATAGGCAATTGAGGAAAAAAACTGGGAGATAGAAAAGTGGTCCACTTCAGGGAAGAGCACCTCATTCGGTTGTCCTGTGCCAAACAGTCAGCTCTGAAAACATATATACAAGTAACATTGTATGGACAGAGCAGGTTATGTTTAGTAATATGTGCATGCACACATATATGCATATACATAAACAATTAATGAAATAATAGGCCATGAATCTGAAAGAAAGTCAGGAGGTATATATAGGTAGGTTTGGATGGAGGAAAGGGAAGGAGGAAATGTTGTAATTATAGTATAATAGCAAAAATAAAATTAACAAATGAAAGTACCTAGACCTTTAGATCATGTTTTCATATCTTGGATGCTACTAACATTTAATTCCAGTTAATAATTACTTGCGGTGGCCTGTCCTGTGCTTGTTATGTTCATTATTTTTTTCTTTTTTTAGAATCCCTGGCTTCTTCGTTGTAAGATATAAATAGTACTCCCTTATCCTTACCTATGACCATCCAAAAATATCTCTAGATACTGGCAGATATCTCAGAAGAACAAAATTCCTTCTCTTAACTGAGTGTCACTTTTTAAGGTAAAATATGAAATGAGTAGAACTTCCAAAGTAGGTAATCGTTATTAAACATTCATAGTTACTTTTAAAATACTCATTAAAATGTCAGTAACTTCTCTTCTAATTTTATGAAAACTGTGACTTAAATTCAGAACTTTTGCAGTATTGCTTATACTTTACCACTTCTGTCTGGATAGCAAGAATCAATTCTGAGTGAGAAGTGTGACATTTTCCTATGGACATATAAAAGGTTTTGTGTGATAGTTAGATGGGAATGGTACTAAAGCATTTCATCCAAAGATTAGTGTAAAAATTGCTGAAATCCATTTCCTAGCTTACCCCTGACTGTCTCAGGAATACAAAGAAGTCATTAGTTCCACACTCTCACGCTTTCACCTTCCTAAGATTACAGAATATGCCTTATTTAAGCTATCACTTTTTACTGACATGTTTTACTGATACAACACTGGTTCCTAAGAAATCAATAATGTATGGTGATTAGTGGAAAACTGGAGTCTATATTTGAATTATTGTAAAGTATCAGGGCCTTGGGTTTTATAGGAAATTAGAAGAATATTTATCACATTTTTAAAAGATTTTTAGAAAACCTATCAATCCAATAGTTACATTTTTACTTGAGACTACATCAGTAACACTCACAGAACTCATTTATTAATGAGATGTTCAATTCCAAATTGCCTGTGGACTAACTCATATTACAATAGAATTCTGAGCTTGTCTTCTCAGTCACAATATTTGTTAAAGAACATAATCCTTACAGTGGATTCAGTAGGTCCTATACAGCCTGATAACCTCCAGCTAACCCACCTTCTACTTTCTTTATGCATTATCTCCCAAATTCACCCCATGGATCAGAGATAGGAAAACCGTTCCCTTTAGTTTAAATATAATCCATCCTGAATTAACACAGCACAGGATAGTTTCTTTTCACATTTTAAAATGGTTGTAAATAAACAAATTCATGTTTTGTGACATGTGAATTATAGAAAATTCAAACTGCAGTGTCCCTAAAAAAAAAAAAATAGCAATACCTCTAATACTTACTTCCATAGCGTCAATGGTTGTTTTCAGGCTACAATAGCAAGACTGAGTATTAGCAAATCTTACCATGACTACCAACCTCATATATCCTACCTAGCTCTTTACTTTCTAACTACAGATAGGATGTTTCTAGCACACTAGGAGTTCCATGATCATTCTGCTTCCACTAATGTTCTTGCCTAAGAACCCTTGGAATAGTCTGCTCCTGGAGTTGTTCTCTGTCCCTTTATCCTTTATTAACATTACCTCCATCAAGATCTCCTTTCCTAAAACATATTGTGAGTACTGTGGCCATTTCAGAAAAAAATGTATGCACCTGAATTCATGTAAATCTACTTTTCCATGATTTTACTTTTTGCATATCATTATCTTAAAATTCTACTAGTTATCTTATTCACTATGCTTGCCTTTGTTACCAAACTATCTTCACTGGAATGTAAACATATGGAGCAGATAGACATCACAGTTTTGTCCATTAATATATCCCCACATCCTGGAAGAATATCTGCTATACTATAAATAATCATACAATATTTGATGATGACAAAGGAATAAAACATAGTTGGCAAAGCTAGTCTGATTCAGCAATATGGTCCAATGTTTAGCAAGAAATAGTGAAGAGAACTACAGTTAAAGATGTGATTACTGAGGGAGAAAAAATATTCATAAGAACTCAAAACTTATCAGCTGAAACATTCAAAAGTCTTTATTTTCTCAACGTATAACCAGATACACTGAATCTGATGGAAGAGAAAGTGTTGAATAGTCTTGAATTCATTGGCGAGGGAAAAGATTTTCTGAACAGAACACAACTAACACAGACACTAAGAAGAAGAATTAACAAATGGGACCTCAAGAAACCAAAAAGCTCATTTATGACAAAGGGCACCATCCTTTGAAGAAATGGACAGAATGGGAAACTACTTTTGTCAACTACACATCCAATACAAGGATGATGTGTAAAATATATAAATAAATAAAACAAATAGATTGAAAATATGGTAAGATCTAAATAGAGAATTCTCAAAAGAGGAAACATAAAAGCCTAAGAAACACTTAAAGAAATGTTCAAAATCCTTAGTCATCAGGGAAGTGCAAATCAAAACTACTTAGAGATTTCATCATACACCAACCAGAATGGTCAAGATCATAAAACAAGAGACTGCTCATGCTGATGAGGATGTAGAGTAAAGGAAACACTCTTCTGTTGCTTGTGGGAGTGAAAACTTGTATGGTCACTATGAAAATCAGTGTGACTCAGAAGAAAACTGGGAATAATCTACCTCAAGATCTAGCTATAACAATCTTGGGCATAGACTCCCCCCCCAAAAAAAAAACACTTACTCAAACATGTTGATTGGTGCTCTATTCATAATAGCCAAAAATTGGAAATAGCCTAGGATGTCAGTCATCAGTTGAATAGATAAAGAAAATGTAGTACATTTTCACAATGAAATATTACTCAGTAAAATGACATTCTGATATTTGCAGGCAATTGATGGGACTAGAAAAACATCATCCTGAATGAGGTAACCCAGACCCAGAAAGAAAAATATGATATGTATTTACTTATATTTGGATCTATAAGCAAGCTACAATCAATATAACCACAGAGGTTAGGTACAGAGTAAGGGACTGGGGGATATGGATAGACATCATTAGTCAAAGGAAAGAGAATAGATAGTTATAGATGGATGGGAGATTGATTAAATGATTATGAGGAGAAAAAGGGGGTGAGGAAGATAATATTGAGAGAGCCAGGTGAAAATAAGGGCCATAAGAAAAGTCACATGGAAACCTAATACAATAAAAAACTTCCTAAAATATATACATATGTGATGGTGAAATAAATGAAATTGCCAAATAATGGAGCCCCAAACGAACATCTCTCATCAACAATTGAAACTTCCAGTGTCATGCATAAGTTACTTCTCGTTGAGTTGTTAGCCAATGTGGCCCCATAGGAATCTCAAACAACCTAGGTAATTGATAAGGCTATTGGTTGCTCTCCACAAACTGACAGTAAAACCCTCTTGCTAAACACACTACCTACAGAAATTATTGAATACAAAAACGTCAAGCTGATGCCTACCTAGAGACTTCACTTCTATGGACTAGTGTTCACGGTTCTGAGATATATCCTATAGGCATGCTACAAAGGAGAAAGGTGTGGTTGATATGTTGTGAACCCCAATAAACTTATCTGGGAGTCAGAGAACAGAACAGCCCACAATATTAAACATAGAGGTTAGGCAGTGGTAGCACATATCTTTAATCCTAGCATTCAGGAGGCAGATATCCTTCGGGATATCTTTGAGTTCAAAGCCCCAGTGGAAACAGCCAGGCATGGTGACACATGCCTTTAATCACAGGAAGTGATGGCAGGAAGCAGAAAGGTATATAAGGCATGAGGACCAGTAACTAGAGGCCTGGTTAAGATTTTAGGCTTTTAGCAGCAGTTCAGCTGAGATTCATTCTGGATGAGGACTCAGAGCCTTCCAGTTTGAGGAAACAAGATCAGCTCAGGAGTTGGTGAGGTGGGGTTAGCTGTGGCCTGTTCTGTCTCTCTGATCTTTCAGTGTTCACCCCAATACCTGGCTCTGGGTTTGTTTTTACTGATAAGACCTTTTAATTTTTGTGCTACAGAAAGGTGTACACCAACCCAGATACAAACTATTTGATGTACAATCATGCATGACCTGCCTACAAGATCCCTAGTACAATAGTGGCAAAAAGATTGTGGCAGTAATCAATGAATATATGGTTATATTTAAGGCCAACATCACGAGATGAAAGCTATTCCTGACACTGTTTGGATGACCAAGAACCTGAGACTAGATAGCCCAGGGACCTAGAGGAAAACAAATCACTACTGCTCTGCTAATGGAAAATAGTCATAAAATGAGTCCTAATTACATTTTGCTATACTCATCAATCAGTATCTTGCCTAGCAATGGTCAGAGAAGCTTTCTTTTGTAATACATGAAAACAAATAGAGCTCTAACAGGAAAATGTGCAGAGAATGAGAGATCTTGTGATACTTAATCCTAAAATAGGATGTTTCCATCAAAACTCTCCCCTTGTATTGTCCTCCCCCCCAAAACTAAAATAAAACAAAAACAAACAAAAAAACCAAACAAATTCAGATTATCTGAATATGCCTTTAGAGGGTAGTTCAGTATTAAGGTGCAGGGTTCCCCGAGTCCCTCCTGTGTCCCTATCTAACAGCTAATGGGCCTAGAATTCTCCAGACTGGTGCAAACATCCACAGCTGCTCTAAGTTCATAATTGTAGCAGTTGTATCTTACAAAGAAAATAACATTTTCTATCCCTGTTTTGTATTTTCCATCTCTTGCATTAATTGTTCCTCCCCTTCCAACATACTTTCTGAACCTTGGAGAGAATGATATTAATGAATAGTTTAGAGCTTAGCACTCATCCATTGCTTTTGTAACTGTGTGGCTATAAAGCTCTGCATTTACCACTGTTTACGATAAAGGCAGACTTCTCTGATTGAATCAGAAAATAGCATTTATGTATGAGAAAAACCATAAACATTTTGAAAGCTGGATGATGTGACAATTTGATAAACAATATTATTATAAACTAAGTATTCAAGCCCATCCACCCACCCAAGCAGAGCCTAAAATCTGCCCTGATACAGGTTTTACAAGGTTTCCAGTACCAGGAATAGATTACTTCTTATAAAAGTGAATCTCAAATCCAATCAGAAATCAATTGGTTACCCGTAACTATTTTGCTATTATTACATGTTGTTGGAAGTTTTCCTGAGTTTCACCTGGGTCATGATCAGGACAAATCTCTCATTCACAGTCTCTCAGCCTTTTATGAAATAATCACTCCGAAGCTTATATTAATTATAACAGCTTGGCCATTAGCTCAGGCTTATTTCTCTTAGTTTAACCCATAATTCTTATTTATATTCAGCCACATGGCTTAGTACCTTTTCTCAGTTCTCCCTTGTCATCTTGCTTCCTCTGTGTCTGGCTGGCAACTCCTGACTCTGTCCTTCCTCTTCCCAGAATTCCTTTAGTCTGCTCACCCCACCTATACTTCCTGCCTGACTACTGACCAATCAGTATTTTATTAAACCAGTGTACAAAAGGATTATCCCACAGCAATTATGTAAGTAGGAAGTATCTTATTTGGCAGGTTTGTCTCTTAGATTGTAGATTTCATACCTGTGTAAGAGCATTAATGTATTTTCTCCACCAAAAACTTCTACAGCATTTCCAGGGACTATGAGGGTCAGTGTTTTCCAGTCCTATAGGGTATCTCCCTACCAAATATTTTTAAAACAAAAGTTATAATTTAAATATGGTAACTAACTAGTACATTTACATATTACTTTTTCTTACCTTGCTTATTATGGTTAACTCTCTCCCCTTGATCTCTAGTATCTCCACTCCCCTCTCCTCAAAACTTTCCACACCCCATATTCCTCATTTCTACTTTCACATTACCTACATTTACTAGTGCTGCTTCCTAAAGGCATTCTTCCACCAAGCAATTCTCACTCACTTCCTGGTTTCTAGAGATATTAAAATGAACCCACAAAACTATTTTTGAAAATAAATTTCAAACTAGGATCCATATATGAGACTAAGCACATGGGAGTTGTTTTTCTCTGTTTGAGTTACCTCATTCAATATTATTTTGTCCAGTCTCAGCTATCTAACTTCAAATTTGAAAATTTCATTTTCATTACAACTGAGCAAAATTCCATTGTATATTTATATCATATTTTTATTATGTATTCATCTGAGTATGCGCATTGCTAACTTTAATATCTGTGTGTGTGTCTGTACACATATGCTTTTATATAGTGTGTTTGAATTTAGATAACTATAAAGATTCCTTGTCAAATAACTTTCAGGTTGTTTGCAGCCCACAAACAGTGACACATTTCCTCCAACAAGGTCACACCTACTCCAACAAGGCCATGCCTCCTAATAATGCCAATTTCAGATTACCAAGCATTCAAATCCATGAGCCTATAGGGACCATCTTATTCAAATGACCAGAAATCTCCTTTTCAAACATCATATGGGTGTTATTGCTTTGTTCGAGTCTTTGATTTTGTTCCTTTGGTCTTCATGTCAGGACTCAGATGATTTAAAGTGGATATGACCTGAAAGCTTCTTTCCTCTAATATAGCTTCCATTGTTCCAAAAATCACTTTACAGATGCCAAGGAAGAGAATCAGTTAAAGAGTCCTACTACAACACCTACGAACCATACCAATTATCAGCCTGGCAAGATGAGCACTAAGGTACAATAAGTGGCATTTAAGTGTCAGTAATAACTGACTGCTATTTCATTGGATTTAAGCATTACTCAACAGGATAGAAATCATGCACAGTACTAGAAACCTGTCCAGTTTCCTGAGGCTAGTGAAATCATGGGTTTTAGGATAGTACTGAAATAACATACAGGCTGTGAGACTAGTCTTTACAGTTGATTCATATAGTAGTGTGGCACATATACCTTGGCAATAACTAAAAGCTCTCTAATTGGGTTTAAGAGTCATTCAGATAGAGGGAAATCATGCCTGATACTAGGAGGCTAGCCAACAACTCAGCGCTAGTGAAATTATAGATATTGGAGGAGAATCTACAACTGTCATTAAATCAGCATAATACCTAACTACTTTCTCAATATTTGCCCTTATAACCAAAGGTAAGTGTAACCCTTGCCCTTCATCAAAGAAACTTCTCTTTTAAAAAGATGAAGACCATTCTAGAAAACCACAATTAATCAAAATGCAGAGTTGTGGAGGCTAGGCCCTATGGACACATCTAAGATACAACACCTACACCTAAGTCTCAGGAATCACTTCAGAAGATGGGGCAGAAAGACTGAGCTGGAAGACTATGAGATTGTGTCTCCTAGAAATGTCAGAAAGCACATCCATTAGTCTCACCAATATGGTTGCCTAAATATCACCTGAAGAAGGATGACAGCAATAGACGTGCTAGCATGGATTAAGAAATTTTGTGGGACCTCAACCCTACTCAAAGAACTACAGGCAACTACGGAATGCTGAGAATTAGAGAAATAGCCTTCTCCAAGGAAGAACACACAAACTGATTGTCCAATATCAAATTGTCAGGCTTGAAAATATATAAATAAAAGTAACAGTATATAGACTGAGTTTGTTGTTTTAAGGAATACACACACACACACACACACACACACACACACACACACGCATATATCTGCATCACACCTCTTGCAGGTATGGATCAGGAAACATCACAAAAAACAGGATGGAAAGATTATAAGATATTAAATACCATGAAGTCTGCTGTGAAACATTCTTTCCTAGAAATGGATGCATAAAGAAGACTGGAATGATGGAATGGTGGCATTATCAATGGACATGTTAACACATGGGAAAATTTTGTGGGATTCTATCTCTAGAAAATGTGATACAAAACATTAATGACTACTGGGAGAAGGGTAAAGGAATTTTTTTCCAGACTTGAGTCTCTTATTGGTTATCTAAACCATATATGCTCTCAACCAAAGTGGGATCAGTAACTGTATTTATATATTTTTGTTCATGTACATACACACATATCTCACAATAATAAAGGCAAAGTGTCTAACAACTTGAAGGTGTGGAGGGAATGGGAGGCATTTGAGGGCAGGTAGTTGGGAGGAGCTGGGGGAGGGAAAGTGACGTCATTCTATTTTAATGTTAATATTTTAAATATAATATTTTCCGTAAATGAATAAAACATAATTTATTATTGTAGAAAAATGTCCTTTCTCTAGTAGCATTTTAACACTTCTATTGATGATCACTTGGCTACAGATACATGGATTTGCTTATAGACAATTATTTTCTGTTGATGTTGTGAATATATTTTATGTGCAAAAAAACCTGTCTGGTCATCTCTCTTCACAATGGGTAAAGATTTGCCCAAGAATGAGTAGATGCATAATAATGAGTATTTCTTATGTTACTAATAATAACCTATATAGACTTCCAACAAATGGCACTCTTAAGTCTGAGAATTTTTTCTCATTTCTAAGATTAAAAAATAACAAATATCTAATTTGAAGAGTTTGGAAGGATTATGAGACAATTATTCTAAAATAGTTGGCATATGGCATTTTTTTTTTTTTTTGGTTGAAAAAGTCAATGTCGGACTCTTTATTGCTTCTGGGGTGTAGGGCTCAGGAGCTCCTGGTTGGACAGGGCCGTTTCCTCTTCACCACCATGGGCTTCTGGCTTGGAAGGATGGCCCTGGCCCTGCGGATGACTGCCATGCACAGATCAGGGCGGTACTTGTTCTTTTGGATCACGTGCCTGATGCTGCTGAGGGTGGCCCATGCATTCTTGTTGATGGTGGTCTTTACATAAGAAGTGGATGGTCTTCGCTGACCCGATCTGCATTTCATGACCACCACGACCCCTTTGCCTTCGGCTGTGGTCTCCACTCCCACAGTCTCGCAGTGAATCAGCCCGTTGTAGCGGAAAGAGTTGCGGGCCTTCAGATTATTGGGCTCAGTGCTGTACGTCTGCTTTTTCCTCTTGATGAGGAAACTGGAGCATTTCCGAACGACCATCCATTGCAGATGCACAGACATGGCGGCGGCTCCTCTCCCTATGGCAGCCAGAGACAGAAAGAGCGGCATATGGCATTTTAAGAATGCTTGAATTCATATTTTGTGTCTGTCACTGAGCTATATAATCTTGGGGTAATTTTGTGGTCTCTGGAGCTTGGTGACTCATCTCTATAATGTTAAGATAAATAGTATCTAAATTTATGATTTGTTTTAATGATGGCCTGCAATGAAATTTTGAAACTTTAACGTTATGACACATAATATATGCTTAGTACGGATTGGAAATTATTTGGTGCTTTAAAGTGGTAGCTATTAGTTTCCTTCCCTTCATAATAGTGTTCTTCTAGGCTATTCCTGGCAGTCAATAGTGTTTTAAATGGTCAAATAAGAACAAAAATAAAGTTCAGCAACCTAAGGGGGGAATGCAATCAATTTCAGGGGGCTATGTATTGAAAATTTTTGCAGAGCATCTAATTTACTCAGTATATGCTGAAACCTTTAACTTTCCTATGATTCATCAGGGCATATTGGTCTTTGTGTAGATGCTAGATGTTGTAGTTCAAATATGATTTAGTTTCCCTTAAGGTTCTGTGTTCAAATTAATGAAGTGTCAAGAGGATCAAAAGTTAACCCAACTACATAGTTTTTATCAGGGCTTCTGGAAACTGACTTGTATTAGATAATATCATTAAAATAAAACCTACATGACTTAATACTAGAGGCTTTAAAAGGAGACAAGAAGACACACAGATATGCATGTATATTTCCTGTCCTTCCCATGATTATCCTTTGACATTTCTGAATTCTGTAAGAAGACCTTTATTCTTGAGCTGCTAGAAAGTGAGCTAATTATTTCCTTTTATTTAATTTTAAAGTTAGCCTATTATAGGTATTTTATTATAACAAATAGCTTATTAATGCTCTATCATTCTTTAAAAATCATGTACTTGCTGTTTTAAAATAGTATTGATTTATGAATCAGAAAATTCCTGGGTTATGGGCTTTTCTCTATCCCTTATTAGTCATGCAGTTTTTGGCATGTCACATGTATCTACAAAGAATTTCCACATTTACAACAGAAAAATAATTATCCTTGCTTTGTGAAAGTGAAAGTGAAGTGTTTGTAAAAACAATTCGCAAATGTATGTTAGTGTTTGAATTAGTATTGATCAAGCACACAGTTTTGAGTAAAGCAGGTAATGAGTAGAAATAATAAAGACCATGAGTTTTTATGGACTACAATAAAGCCAACTATAAACATGCACAACATTAAAATCTTTTTGATGCTAACATACTGAGGATAGAGATTCTTGTTTGCTACTTTTTGTGAAAAATATTTCTAGTTTCCAGATTCCCTAGCAGAGGAGTCTGTTGTAATAATAAAATGGCTTTCATGGCCTTTCTCTTCTGTGCATCATTTGATTCTAAATGACAGAATCAAAAGAAAATAAAACACATACATGCAAAACACACACACACACACACACACACACACACACACACACACACACACACCTGCAAGATGTTTCTGGGGCACTAATATGTTCTGCATTTGATGAACAGTAAAAAGAAAACTAAGTAGTTTGGAAAAGAATCAGGATTATGTGCCTCTGGCTTTTTGCCCTCTTTTGAGGGTGACTTTACCAGTTGAGTTTTATTCTCCATCACCTTGACACCTTTGAACTTAAATCAGTCTACCATGAATTTCTAGACAACATCACATCCCTCCTGGCACTTTTCTTATGTAACACAGAATCTGTATTTGTGTTTGTTTTATTCTCCCTTGTACTTAAAAACAATTTCCCAAGCAACTCAATTGCTATAGTCTACCTTACACACACACACACACACACACACACACACACACACACACACACACACACATTTATATCATGTCTCTGTTCTAAGATTCAGGACTTGTATGAAATTATAGTCTGTTTAGCCTGACAAATGCAGAAATACATTTCTTTGAAAGAATAACATTCAGTGGCTGCTGTCAGTCTGAGGGTTGGCTGAAAAACTATTTTCTGTCCAGCATTGACATGCATAGGCAGGTATCTTTCTAACAGTTGACATTTACTCTTTTCATATAACAATATTTCCTGTTCCTTGTAGGGATTTTCTCTGTAGCATCACTCTCCAGTAATGGTGCATATTTTTCTATGGCCAATGTTTTGAGAAGTGGCTTCTTTTTCTGTTCAGTTTCTTTACTTGAGAACAAAGAAAGGAGAATATGTCCCATAGAAATATGCTTTTGATAATGATAGAATCTCTAAGTCAATGAAAATGTACAGGAGATTAGAGATTTGACTAACCTGAGGCTCCCAAAGATAAGAACATTCCACAGCCTCCGGTTAGCAAATAGGTGTTACTGCTCTGGGGAAGGGCAGTGGGTTTATGACTTGTTCTCTGGCTTAGCTACTACTTTCCATGGTTCATGTTTGTGATTCCTGAAATCTTGGTCCCTAACAGAGAATGAGGAATAACAGACCATGATAAATGAAGACCACATGAGAACAGGAATAGGCAGAGTGTTTGAGAGGTCCCCAGAAATCCACAATGATATATCCTCTGTAGACTGCTGGCAATGGTCGAGAGAAAGCCTGATCTGACCTAGTCTGGTGATCAGATGACTAAACACCCTAACAGTCGTCTTGGAACTCTCATCCAATAACTGATGGAAGTGGATTCAGAGATCCTCAGCCAGGCCCCAGGTGGAGCTCCAGGTGTCCAACTGTCGAGAAAGAGGAGTGACTGCAAGAGCATGAATTGTTGAATCCAAGATTGCAAAAAGCACAGGGACAAATAGCCAATTGAATGGAAGCACATGAATTATGAACCAATGGCTGAGGAGCCCCCAGCTAGATAAGGCCCTCTGGATAAGTGAGACAATTGAATAGCTTGATCTGTTTGGGAGGCACCCAGTCTGTGGGACCAGGACCTGTCCTTAGTCCATGAGCTGGCTGTTTGGAATGTTGGGCTTACACAGGGACACATGCTCAGTCTGGAAGGAGGGGATAGGACCTGCCTGTACTGAATCCACCAGGTTTAAATGAATCCCCAGGGGTGTCTTGGTCCTGAAGGACATGGGAATGGAGGGGAGGGGCTGGGGATAAGGTGGGGGTGGTGGCGGGAGGGGGGAGGACAGGGGGAACCCATGGCTTATGTATAAAATTAAAACACAAAGTAATAATAAAATAAATTTAAAAAATAAAGATTTGACTAAAGATTTGACTGACTGCAAGTTAGAGGCATTTACAGCCTTATTTTTTATGCATTTATATAAACATTGCCATAGAAAAATAGAGATATTACATTCCCTGAATGGCTGTCTTGTCATCTTTAGTGGGTGTAAACAGTTTAGTATTGCTTTCTCATTTTTATCCTTTCCTATTATTTGATTTAAGCAATTAGGATTCTTATTAAAAACTGAGCAAATCCTACCATGTGAATGACTGTTTACTGGTATTTTGCTATCCTCAGAATCTTTGATTTACTTTGAGAGTGTTATCACCAGGTGATCAATTATAAGGACAAAGGTTATTGGGATTTAAATTTAGAGACTTGTTGTGTTTTATATATGATCCATGAGAATGAACATTCTGTGTCTGTTGCTCATCTCTGTTTTGCCAGTATTAGCATAGTGCCTGAAATATGACTAGAACTTACTAAATGCACTGAATGAATTTCTTATGATTCTGAAAAGAGTATCTGAAAGCAGAAGATATACTGGCACAATAGGAGTTTCTAGTAGAAAAAGAGCCATCTGATGAAATGGTAGATTACAGGTGAGATGCCTATTTTTAAATTTAGATGTCTCAAATTTCTTTCTCTGGAAGCTTCAGGTCTGTGAATTGCAAATGGGTAAAATAAGAAAATATGACTTTCCAGTTGATCTTCAGCTTACTGTTTCAGATTTTTCAAAAGTATGTTGTGATGATTTTAGAACTACCTTGTTGCTTGAAGTTTTCCTGTGTCCTGCCCAGATCTGCAGCTGCTCAGACCCAAGTAAACACACAGAGGGTTATATTAATTATGAACTGTATGATCATGGCAGGCTTCTTGCTAGCTGGCTCTTATACTTAAATTAACCCATTTCTATTAATCTGTTTTGTCTTGTGTCCTGTGGCTTACTGGACTGCAGGCATATTGTTCCTTGGATGGCAGGCTGGCATTTCTCTGTCTTTCCTTTCACTTCCTGCCTATCTGCTTGGAATTTCACCTACCTCTAAGCTGCCTTGCCATAGGCCAAAGTTGTTTTCTTTTTCAACCAATCAGAGGAACATATATTCACAGAATATAGAAAGACATCCCACAACACTTCCCCTTTTTGTCTAATCAAAAAGGAAGGCTTTTAACTTTAACATAGTAAAATTATATTAATAGAACAGTTATCAAGCAGGAATTAAAATTTCAGTATCTAATTCATTTGTATTTGGCAAAATTAAAGAAAATATTCTATCTATCCTATATTTATGAGTCTAAAGTTTCATATCTAATTTATCTTTTATCATAACCAAGGAAAATTATAACTATTTAGTCTTCAACTACATTAAGAACCTCAGAAGGATATTTTATTACCTAAGTGAACAGGTAGTGCATTGTAAGCAACTTCCAAAAATCTAGAATAACAGAGATAGCTGGCTGCCGGGATAGTCAACCAAAGTACCTCTGTAACATTGGGGCATCCATTTTCAGCCTATAGGTCTAGAGTCTCTCAATAGCTTCTTTCTGTGTCCTGTAAAATATCTGGCAGCGTCCTTTGTGAAGCAGGAACCTGAAGGACCATTTTGCCTTGTTTTGGCAAATTCAGTGGTCATTTTTCCACAGGTCCTGTATTTCCATTCGATATAACATTTTATCAAGCAATCCAGGAAAGAAATTCTGTAGATGAATTTCTAAATGATCTTATTAAATAAAAAAAACATGGAGCTAAGTATATGGGTGAAAGCCTGAGAGAGATCAGGGAAATAGAGAAAGCCATGGCTAGCCTTACCTCACCAAATAAGCAGCTTCCAAATACAAGTTACTTCCTTTCTACCCATGCCTATATGCCTTGCTGTTCTGCCATCTGTTTGCTCTTTCTGTCCAGCTACATCACTTCCTCTTCCTCCCCAGTTCTGTCATTTTCTGTCTGTCTGTACAGACCTCCAGACCTCCATGGTTAACTAGTGTTGGAATTTCCAATGTGTGTGCCACCACAGCTGGCTGTTTCCAGTGTGGCCTTGAACTCACAGAGATCCACACAGATCTCTGTCTGCCAAGTGATAGGATGAAAGGCATGTGTTACTGCCTCCTGATTTCTTTGTTTACTTATAATGGCTGTTCCTATTCCTCTGATCTCCCAACAAGCTTTATTTATTAAACACAAATAAAATATCACCAAATTTCAGTACAAATAAAATATCACCACACAGTTTGTTGCCCAAATGGCTATTTTGCCAAGAAGAAGATAAACTGCATATACAGTGTCTTTGCTGGCCATCTTCCTCTTCGACGTAAATCAGTGTTGCCAGGAGTGTGTCTCATTGTCCAGGAAATCTGATCTTTTAAAACTTTTTAAATGCCATGTTCTATAGGTCTTTGAAGTACCTGAAGATTACCTACCTAATTGAAAGATATCTATATATACCTATAAAACTAACATGACTATAAGTTCAGTTATCACAGATGACTAATTATTAATTTGAATTTCTTAATTATACTTTATAATTTCAAATGAGTTGAGCAAATAAAATATTTTAAACAAGAATAGAAATATACATACAGTATAACAAAATTAACTTTAAATTTGTATCAATAAACTAAAATCTACAACAATGTAAATATTTTATCAAGTTGTTATTCTTTATCACATCATATCTATAATATCCCCCTTTCTTCTTTAAAACAAGATTGCCTTTATAATCAACTCCCTTTAAATAATAACAAACATTTATAAATATTATTTTGGGGATCTACACATAGCTTCTCATACTACTCCTACTGGAAGGGGGCGCTGACAACCTTATGGGCATCCTGAGAAAATTAAGAATTATGGTCAAGTCCTGAATGGAGTAGTCTGTAAGGCTGCATTGTCTGAGCCAGTTGCCTTGAAGCTGTTCTGGATGTTGGAACATCTGGAGACCTCTCAGGAGTCTTCCTTAATTAAACATATTAGCCTGGAAGCAATCCATAGGTTCTCATCTTCTGTAGAAACAAAAGCAGAACCTCTTTTCCAAATCAACATATACTTAGACATAAATTTTGAAGTCAAGATACCTTTAAAATATACATATTGATTTAACTGATTAGCCTTTACAATCAAATGTCTCTCTCTGTAGTTAAAAATCCCAAAGACAATATAATCCAGACTCTCTGTGTGATTTCCATCTTTACATTGCTTATTTTTATATTACTTTTACTATCTCTTTAAAAACTTTATTTTTTAAAACTGTCTATTTTTTATTTAACTGTCTATCCTCCATTTCCTCTCTCTTCCAAGCCTATATACATTTTTACACACAATGTAAACTGTTTAGGGTTTATGCCATCTGAATCTGACTTATTGTAAATCTATTGCTATAAATTGTAGCATGGCTATTACTTAAGTGGCAGCATCAGCTGATGACTCTACTTACCTCAGCTTCCCAACATGGCAGCGATAATTCACCACCAGCTCTGTGAGACATGCTTTCTGCCCACTCTGGGAGGCAGTTGGTCTATGCTTCTGTCAAAGAGTGTATAGCCCAGAAACCTTTTTTCTTTTTTTGTCTGTACTAGCAAAAGCTATGTCCACCACGCAGCATGCTGTGTGGCTTGGAGACTTGGAGACACCTCTGTGTACCACAGCGGGAATCCCCTGCTTTAGGTCAGGCCCATATGCCATTAACCTGCCAGGGCCAGGGGACACATCACTGTACCATGACCTGCCATGAGAGATATGAAATAGGATGGTGCTCTTAGCTACATTTATAATCTCTGGTATATCACATATAAAATTTCATAAGTCTTCCTAAATGTTTGTTTCTGCTCTTCTCTATAGACACTTAACACAAATGGTCTTTATGTAGTCCCAGTTCAATCAAAAATTAAAGCTAGCTTTGGAGATAGAGAATGGCTCTCTCCTCCTGTAAGCCCAAGCATGTTTGTTAAAAGAAAAATGCAAAATCTCTGTATCATATCAGAATAGCCATCTGATATGGGACAGAAGAAAACCAAAATTAAGGGACTATTCTATTGCCATTAATCTCATAATTCTTTGGTTCTATTTTGACTTTTTAAAACTTTTCTTAAGGTATAAATTTTATATCAAAATTTATAGGATTAACATATACATTTTAACTTTTGTTATGATATTAATGGACATATAGAATACTAATTAAGAAAAGTTTGAGCTCCTCTAATTTAACTGTTGGCCAGAAGGGTCTCATGGAAATCATCCAAACCCCAGGCTGTTGCAAAGACAATGGGTTTCTCTCCACAAACTGATTAGGAGACTCATTGACGAAGACAAAACCCATACAACTCAATGAACATGAAGAGTTTAAGCAGGAGCCTACATAGAACCTTCACCTCCATGTTCTAGTGTCTCTGATATGGGAAAGTACTCTGCTGGGCTACCAAAAAAAAAAAAAAAAAAAAACACCACTCAAACCACAAAACATCTGATCTATATTGACCTGCCTGAAAAAGTATGCTAGGGCAATGGTGGCACAAACCTTCTGGCAATAACCAGCAGATGTCTGATTTGATTTAATGTTTACAACATGACATGGAACTCATACCTGACACTGCTCTGATTACCAAGAATCAGAATCTAGATAGCCTAGGAAACTAGGGTCAAAGCATATAGTACTGGTCTAAAAATAAAGAAAAAGTAAATATTGAATGTCTCCTAAAGAAAATTTGCTATACTTGTAGATCAGTGCCTTATTCAGCCATCATCAGAGAGGCTTTTTCATGCTGGAGAAGGGAATAAATACAGAGACCCATAGCCAGACATTGCACGCAGAGAGACCTTGGAATACAGAGCTCTAAACAAGATGTCTCCATCAAATTATTCTCATCAGAGCTAATGGGACAACACATAAAAGAAGGCAGAAGGAGTGGAGGAAACAGAGGATACAAAGGAAATCAAAAGAAAAATAAATGTCTTACAAAACAAAGGAGCAAAGATCTTATGAAGCCACAAAGGCTGAAGCAACATGTATAAGGCCTACATGGTCTGTACCAGCTCTTCTGCATATAGACTACAGCTTTAAGTTTACTACAATTTTTCTTTATTGAAAGTAGATTCTTAAAAAAAATAGATTCTTCTGTCATACAGTACATCCTGACCACAGTTTCTCCTCCCTCCACGTCCCCCAACTTCCCCTCCAACATCAGCTCTCCCCCACCAGATCCATTCCCCCTCCATTTCCCTTCAGAAAACAACAGACCTCTAAGTGACAACAGCCAATCAGGACAAAACAAAATACAATAAGACAAGGCAAAAGTCCTTATATTGAAGATGGAAAAGGCAAACCAATAAGAGGAATAGAGTCCAAAGATTAACCAAAAGAGTCAGAGACACATTCTCTCCTACTGTTACAAGTCCTAAAATAACATCAAGCAAACAGCTATAACTTCAGAGTACCTGGTGCTGACCCTTGTAGACTCCACACTTACTGCTTCTGGCTCTGTGAACTCATATGCGACCTGCTTAGTGATTCAGTGGGTCATGTTCTTTTGGTGTTCTCCATCCCCTCTTAACTCTTACTATCTTTCTTCCCTCTCTTTCATGGGGGTCCCCGATCTCCAAAGGGAAGAACCCTATGGGGCCCTCCAATTTAGATTCCTCTCTGTACAATGTCTGGTTGTGGGTCTCTGCATATGCTTCCTGAGGAAGCTTCTGTGAAGATGACTGGACAAGGTGTCAATCTGTATCAGAATATCATTAGAAATAATTTCTAAAAAAATAAAGGCCAGATTAACTATTCAGACTGTATCTTAAGCTCAGAAGCAGAACAGACACCAGTTTGATTCAAAGGAGAATAGTTAATCTGGCCTTTATTTTTTCATGGCTAGAAATTGAAATTAATATTTTACACATTCTACAAATGATTCTTACATCTGAGCTATAGCCACAACTTCTAATTTATTAAAAAATTTATTGTAGATTTTTAGTTTGGTACTGAAATTTTAAAGTGAAATTTTCTGCTTTATTCTCTTCTACATGTCCATTTTCTCTTAACTTTCCCATTCCTTAGATCATCTATACTTATTATTTGAATGATAGTTATGCTTTCAAAATTCTACCCAATAAATATTTTACAAGAGTCCACTGGGATTTGTGAGCTATCCTAGAGCATGTGAAGACATGAATAAAACACAGACTCTATTCTTTATGGAATGCCAATAAGCAAATAATCATACAAATGTGAGTATGATGAAAAGCAAATAAAAAGAATAAGGCTTTGAAGCTTCTAAATCTAGTTTTTGGGTAACTGGGGATGGCATTAAGACATGGAGTAAAACCAAGAGTTTTGGTTAACAATACAGCATATTTGTTTTCATATTATTCTATTCGAAGGTTTTTTCAAGATAAGGATTGTTGTATCTTGAGTGGGTACTTGTTTATTTATGTTTGGTCTTGAATTTGCAGAGAAATGCTGAGGGCAGAAATTTATAAAGTAATGTAACACAAATAACAGTTCTACTTTTAAGTTTGAGCACATGAAGAAGGGCCATAAAAATTCAGGGAGAAGAGCTCTGAGGATATAACCTTGAAATCTGAAAATATAGTGGACAATAAAAGGAAGAATGGGCAAAGAGAGTCTCAAAATAATATAGTCTACTTCCATAGCCCTTGGTTGCTCCCCAGAACTTGAAGATAAGAGCCTATTGCTGAAGATACTAAAAACTTCAGATCCAGCATTGGAGGAATATAACTGGAACTGACTTGCAAACTTCCTCCCTGAACTCAGGCTTTCATAGTATAAGAAGGTGATATGCAAGCTGTCAAGGGAAAAAAACAATCAGTAGCCTCAGCAAAGTATAAGATATGAGCCAGAACAATGACTGGCACAGCAAAATATATTCTCAATGGTGTAATAGCAGCAGTATTATCTTGGAGTAACAAACATCTGTCTAATTTGACCTCAAACAGTATCAGTGGGAGGCAAGAGGCAATTTTTGCCTGGAGAAGTCATAGACCACAGAGGAGAAAAGACAATGGCGATTTTCTTAAACCAATGTAATTTCAAACAATATTCTAAATATTTATCCTTATATGCACATATAATCTCAACCCACCTCAAAGGAGCTTCCTTTTGCAGCATGCACAGACTACTACAAAGATCCATAACTGATGATGATGCAGAGAATAAATGACTACTGTATCCCCAGCCCTTGAATCCCAAGCACCAATTGTTTCAATTACAATGCAACTCCTATACCAAAGGCTAAGGGAATATCATGGAAATGGTTGCAGAAAAAATAGTAAGAGACGGAGGACTAGAAGGCTTACCCCTACTGTCTTCTAGATATGAGAATAATGTCACATCCATAAAATCTCAGCAATATTTGCTATAATTGTTTTCATTTGCTGTGATGAAACAATGAACCAATTTAGAGAGGTTTATTTGGCTTCCACTTCCGCATCAGTCTCTTATCAGGGGAAACAAAGGCAGGAACTAAAGGACTTGAGGCAGGACTTAAGCAGACACTATGAAGAGATGTTGCTTCAAGGATCATGTTTAACAACCTTTCTTAAACATTTCAGGACCACCTGCATAGGAGTTGTACTGTCCACAGTAGGGGCCCTGTTACCTTAATTAGCAATTGAGAAATGCTCAACAGACATGTCCATAGTCCAATGTGATGGAGGCAATTCTTCAATTTGGATTCCCCATTACTAAGTGTGTCAGGTTAACAACTGGGTTTTCTCATGCCAGTTTGGTTTCCTAAACTAGACCCGGTTAATGACAACACCAATCAGAATGGTAAGAGGGACAGAAGAATTTTTGTAAGGCCCTAACTCTAGGTGAAAAGGTTCAGGTGATCAGATTCTGCTAAGAAAGGTAGAATCAGTCTCCCCAGGAAACCACTGATAGATTACCTAATCCCAAGTAGTTGCCTCTAAACACAAGGACAGCACTAATTTGACTTAGGTGTGAATATATAAACACAGACTTGTGTGTATAACAATAATAATTTTAAAAGATGAGGTCACGAATTTGAGTAGGGGTGAGGAAGGAATATGGGAGGAGTTGAAAGCAGTAGAATTGTGGTTGGAGACTGTAAATACAGTATTTCTGTATGGAATACTCAAAATAAAAGTTTACACTTTAAGAGTCAAATAAAAGGAAGTTCAGTGCTATGAGAGAAATACAACATAGTAGTCTTAAAGTCTAGGCATTCAGAAGCCTGCAGTGAGAAGATCATGAGTTTATGTCCAGCCTAAGATATATAATGAGATAATGAGTTCCCAACTAAAAGTAAGAAAACAACAAGAAAAACAAATATGCAAATAAAAAACAAAAGAGTGTAGTTGAACAAAACTGTAGTGGTTTTGTTTTAGGATAAAGAATATTGGATATATTTTGATTGAGAAAATAAGAAAAATATAAACGAAGAAGAGAAGATGAACATTTTGTAATATGTGAGATCAGGAAAATGATTATGTCCTGGTAGTAGAGGAACCCTGTCCATTGCAACAAGGATGAGATTATAATCATGAGTTCCTAGTGAAGAAAAGTTGTGATCACACTTATGATCATCTTTTTTCATTTTGTCATTCATTAGGAGTAAAAATATGTTAAAAATAACTCCAATGAAAAGGTTTTGATTTGCAATTATTTCAGAAGATTCAGACACATGATTTATATCTAAATTTCATTAAAAACATGGAAACTAATATACTTATAAGAAAGGCTTTTTTGCATTTTAATATATTTTTGTTTAATTTCTAAAAAGGTTTTGAACGTAAAGATTTACTTAACCTTGTATCATTATGTTTCTTATCTTAAATTGACTGAGAGTGATTATATTTAAATTTCATTCTACTTAATGTGTTTATATGCCTCTGAGTAAATGTCACTTATACAAATTTTACTATGGCATTATAACTTGATTATATGCTTTGTAAGTGGGAAATTTTTGAAAGTTTACAGGGAAGTATATTGAAATTTTAAGGAAGTCAGCACAATATAGGACTATAATAACAGCATTTTACTGATCTTCCTTCTAAATAACTGATGATTTCTTCTTAAAAGTATTTTACTTGAAAAATATGTTTTAATAATTTACTGTCATCTATGGCATGTTTTCTTAATATTACTTAAAATATTCACTAAATTTTGAAAATATCTTCTCATATAATATTTGTTCTTCACAATAATATCCCAATAAATAAAGGATTTCTAACAGTTCTAGACTTTTACATGAATAAAATCTCAGATATATCCTCTTTCTTATAATAGAAAAAAAGATGAAAAAATGAAATGAAATACTATACATATGCAGAAAAGTCAATAATTGTTTTTTTAAGCAGTTCTCTTTTTACATATATTTAGTTATTTCTACTAACTGCATAAATACTTTATTTATTGACTTTTTGGCAACTTATAGTTGCTCATGATTCTCAGCTGCTACACTCACTGCATGAACAAAAACTGATGAGCCTTGAGCAGAAACAATTTTATTTATTGGAAGAATATATTTAAAAGTTGTATAGATTCAGCTGAGAAATATTACCCAAAAAGAAATTAGGTTAAATATTTAATAATGAAGATTATTCTATTATAGCCATTTCTACTCTGTTGTAACATACTCCAACTTCATCCAACAAAGGTCAATAACTTATTTACATACCACTGCACTACATAGGAAAGGGAAGTAGCAGTTTTCCTTCACAGAAGTACTTTTACAGAAGAGAAAAGGAAATGTCAAGGTCAACTTTTAGACAGTAATAGTTGATTCATATAGTTTGTTAATTAATTTGTGTAGAAATATATATATTCATGGTTAATAAGTAGGTGGAGTATATGACATTTCAAAGCAGAACTTAACATCTTTTAAATGTGGTGTTTGGGATTCAACCCAAACTCTTAGGCGTGCTAGCAGGTCTTTCATCTTGAGTTACATCCTGAGCTCATCTTGTTCTTCAACTTGTTTTAAATAAACCCTGTTACTGTAAGAGTAAGGTGTACTTTAATATTTTCAAGTCTGTAGATGAACAGTCTTATTAAGTAAGAAACACAGAGCCAAATGGCAGAGTTAAAAGCCCAAGAGGCCAGAGCAATAGCTGAAAGCCAGAAACCCTTTCTTACCCTTTACAGCCACTGCTGTCCTTCCCCTCAGCATGAGGCCTACTTCCTTTGGGTCTGTCCTTTTATCGACTTCCTGTTCTTCCTTCTCTTGGTTGTAAACCCAACCACATGACCTCCTCATTACTGCCTGTCTATACAGACCTCCAGGTCTTCTATGGTTGGTATTGAGATTAAAGGGTGTGTCTCCATGCTGACTGTGTCCTTGAACACACAGAGCTTCGCCTAGCTCTGCCTCCCTAGTGCTGGGATTAAAGGTGTGCACCACCTCTCCTCAGCTTCTGCTATGGCTTGCTATTAGCTCTGACCCCCTGGCAACTATAAATATATTAGCATAAAAATAAAATCACATTTCAGTACAAATAAAATATCACCATACAAGTCTAATAAGATATTTTCTTCAAATGAATATTTAAAGAGTTTATTGTTCCTGTGCAAAATATGCAGAGACATTTTGAATAAGTTCTGTTTTATATCAGAAAATGAGTCCTTATATGTCTAATCAAAGTCCCTATTTACTTAATTTCAAAAATACATAAAGAAAAATTTACTTATTTCTAATTTTCTGAAGGATCCACACTTAGTTGCATAATCAAAAATTACTTAAATCTCCATGACACGTTTTGAAGTTGTTTTTTATCTATTTCACTCAAATTAAATACAAGTAATAATGCAAACATGAACCTCAGGCCTTTTAAATGCAGGTATTACTGTAATTGTTTTCTCAACTCAATGGACTTAACAGGGTTCCGTCTAGAACAAATCTCATATCTAGGCCTTATGGAAATAATAGAACCACCACTAGAGATGTATTTGTATAATGTGTGAGGAAGGCTACTTCCTAAAGACAAAGTTATCTTCCAGAAAAAAAACAAAGCCTCAAGGACTAAACAATGTTTCCACAAAGAATTGTCCATTGTGAGAAAGGAAAGTAATTTTGAGTTAAGTTTGGCATCTGTACTGAGCCACACTTCCAGATCACTCCCATAAATGAATTTTTAATGCTCAATGTCAGTGTGAGAGAACCTGTTATGAAAAGAGGATAAATTCTTAAATGATTTGCTTTTCTAAAATGTGTGTGTGTGTGTGTGCGAGCATGTGTGTGCCTGCGTGTGTGTGCGTGCATGTGTGTGTGTCTGTGTGTGTGCGTGTGTGTGTGCATGTGTGTGTGTGTGTGTGCATGTGTGTGTGTGTGCATTGTGTCCATAAACTAAAGTTCATTTGCTGGAATAGCATGAGCAGGAACTATGAATAGAGCAGTCTTGAGGTGAATGTATATTTGGATGCACAAGATTGGCTCATTTGCCTGAGTAGGGAGTTGGAGCTCAGAAATTGAGCAGGCTATTCTTCATCACTGCCTGGGATGGTAGCATTGAAACTTGCCAGGCCAAAAACAGAAAGAAAATGGGTTGTATGAGAAAACCATTTCATAAATGCACATTATAGTACTTTGAGTACTCTCTCAGTTCAGCTGAAAGGAACTTGAAAAATTGGAATCATTACAAAAGATAGGAGTTTGGTCATAATATATATTGTTGCTTTCACTGGCACTTTAAAAGGTAGAAAAGTATTACACTTGTGTTTATTTTTGAATGTTTTACAAAAACATTTAAACTGTTAATTATTTAAATTAGTATTTTATAAGCCCAAATTTATTTATGGATCAACAAGATTAATTGAAGCATGCAGATGAATTATAAGAAAAAACTAATTTCTGTAAATATTATACACAGATATTGCATGCTTTAGAATCACCTCTGTATTCAGGAATATAATGGTAAAATAATCCAGTAGTTAGGTACAGTTACAGTCTTTTTTATATAAAAGGCTGCAGTGTTTCCTAAATGAATATATATATGCCAATGCCCACTAATCTTGTTTAGATTCTTGTAGCTACTAGTGATATTAAAAAGAATGTAGCAAGCACAAATGGACATTTTATTTTCTAAAATTTCTGTTAGAGTAGAAAGTTTCAGTTTTGCTTTAATTGAAATGAAATACGAGTGATAAAAAACTGATTTGATTCCTCTTTTACTGTATAGAGCTTCAGAACATTTTTTTCTCCTTAAACAAAACAAAACTGGAAAATCTGCAAACAACATTCTTGCAGAAACAGACCAGATGACAAGGTAAGAAACTCATTCCCTCAACAAGCTGCTCAGTGGCTGTCCTCCCCTCACACATATGTAAAAGCTGCTCAAAATCTGCCAGGGCTTTTTCTCCTCCTCCTCTTCCTCCTGCTCCTCCACCTCCTCCTCCTCCAGCTCCTCCTCCTCCTCCTCCTCCTCCTCCTCCTCCTCCTCTTCCTCCTGCTCCTCCACCTCCTCCTCCTCCAGCTCCTCCTCCTCCTCCTCCTCCTCCTCCTCCTCCTCCTCCTCCTCCTCCTCCTCCTCCTCCCCCTCCTTCTTTTTTACTTTTAAAAATGCTTTTTATCATTTGCTTCTAAGATTTTATAGCCTTGGTATTGTAGTCGATTTTTCTGTCTGGAACATTTTTAATGTCTGCCAGCCTCTTTTATTTACTCTGCCCTTTATTTCTGGAAAACCTTCAGGGTTTTAATATTTGATCTTTTAACACCTCATAGATTTCATCTCCTTAAAACGTTTAAACTGCAACATGTAAACCAAATTTTAAACACTGGCTTTGATTGTTCGTTACCTTTTGTTTTTTTTTTTAAACAAATAACTAGCCTGCTCAAAATATATTACAGTTTTTAAGTATTACCTGTTAATTTGCATCTTATTCACTTGTACCTGGGATGAATTTCCTTGAACAAATCTTTATTTGAAATACAGGTTGTTTCTAGAACACTACAATACAATGTTCTCTCTCTCTCTCTCTCTCTCTCTCTCTCTCTCTCTCTCTCTCTCTCTCTCTCTCACACACACACACACACACACACACACACACACACACACACACACACACACACTTGCTGCTTTTCAAAGCTCCTGGTAACATGCTTTGCATATAATGAACAATTCTTAGTGTTGTTGAGAAGAAATCAGGTTGCTTGATCAGAGCTTGACTCAATTATTTCTGCATGCCATGTGCATAGCACTGGCAATGCAGAGTAGAAAAGGACAGTTCTTCCAGGAACTCACAGATTGGAAATGGAGGCCGATGGGCAAATAAATCCAATGAAGTTGTTAAGGGGCATAAGAGAATTGCAAGGTACAGTAGTAATTCACAGAAAATGGTAAATACCTATTAGAAAGGTGCAGCAAGTATGTTGTGATATTTCAGTAGCTAAGGAAATTGAGATATTTACTAAAATGCAACAGCACAGCAAAGAAGGCCAGACAAAAGGCTATTTCAACTCTGAGTAATTGAGAAGCACCTGCAATTTTTTTTTCTGTCATGAAGCTGTACTGGAAATAAATGACAAAGATTTCCTTTCAGAGATCACTGGAAATATATCATGGCCTTTGGGAACTGATTTTGTTTTCTGTCTTTAGGAGCTGATTTCTTCTTCTGTGCAAATATATTTTATAGGAGATTTACTGGGTACAATAAACAGATGAAAATTTACAATGTATAATGGAAATGAATTTTACTGCTTTTGTTTCCTTCAGGGAGTTCATCTTTAAGTATATTAAAAATATCAGTTATCATTTTGTTCCTGAAGTTAGATTTTTCAAGCGTGACAGTGTAATGTGGGCCTCCTAGCAAATATAGTACCACTTAGCTTAAGGGAGACTAACAGAAAGCGAACATTCAGTATTCTTTCTCTTTGATGTTTTCGCTTCAATGAAAATGGGAGGATTATTGAAATCTTGCATGTTTTGGTTGTTTTTCACTTGACAAACAGAAAAAAGTGTCTATAGATATGATAATAATTTTGGTAAATCTTATATAAATGCTAAGAGAGAAATTATAACTACAAGACCAAGACTGGGTTTGATGCTTAAAGAGCAAAGAGAATGATATTTTATTAATTTGTGCTTGAAAAAAAAGACTTTAAACATTTTTCTAGTGTTGCTAGGCTTAAAAATGACAGTTCTGTCTTTAGATATTTAATTGCTGTTTGGGAATAATTACTTGAGCAAATAAAATTTGTGTGCCAGACTTTTAAGTCTTTGCTGCCATCTGTTGGCTTGCTGAGAAATTTGAAACTGCCTTCTAATGATTTCTAAAGCTAGAAGAAAGCTGAATTGAATTTTAGGGGTCGACTAATTCAAAATCTAGCTTTCACTTTTCAATCCCTAACACATTAAAACTACTTTAAGAAACCCAGCCACAATGTAACAGAAACACAACTGTATAAGTATAGAGAGTTAATGCATTTTCATCATATTGATGAAACTGGCATCCATCTACAAAAGAAGAAATCAAAACCTCAAGGAAAATAGTATAGACCAAGTAACAATACCTTCCTATACAAATTTTCACCAATGAATAATATAAATATTCTGAGAACATATGTACAAAAATTAGCACACCACATTTTAAACTAAAAACATAGCTTATGGTTAAAATATTTACTATGAAGGTAAAACAAAGTCAAATTGTCCTTTCTATTTGGTAAAAATGTGATTAAAACAACATTTTTGTCTTCACATTTTTTTTCTGCTTATTTCATGGTATTTTTATGCATTGTGTGCTTGCATTTTTGTCATAAATAAATAAAATCTTTGTTCAATCTAGAGTATGCTGAATATATGCCACAGAGGATAACAAGAGGGCAGAAGAAATTAATAGCAAAGGACAGTTCTGAATGTCTCTTCACTCCTTGCTTAAATTTGGAATTTTAAGCACAATTTCCCCTTTCCCCATTTTGTCATTCTTTCTCCTCCAGATCACCCCATCTGAATGTTCTGAATTATAATAGAAGCCATGCTTTTGGCTTTCTAATCACGGTGTTTTCTGAAAAATTCATTTCAACAAGTAACATCAAGGGAAAGGAATTCTCATAACATCTCTCTTGGAAATAAATATAGAAATCCTACACAGATTTAAAATAAATCTGAACTACCTGCAATAAATGTGTAAATATACCCAGAAAAACTCATGATCATCTACATCATTATCCATACTGTTGCAGTATTTGAACAAAATCAAACAGTATGTAGGCAAAATGGTTTTCAGACTAGACGTAGCATTCGCTTCCTACAGTACTCGATACTTGGATCCTTCACGAAATAGCTCAGAATATATTATAGAAATTCAAAGCAGTAAAAATCTTCTGGTGTTTACATGATGCTTGTACTAAGAAAAGTACGATAAATATTCACATGAAGATAAAACAGTTGTTATGCCAAATTTCCCTCTGAATTTAGCCAGCACATTTCATTATTACAATTATTTTAACCTTGAGAAAGGAAATAGAAAAAAAGTGGTGCCCTGTACATTTAAATAACTAATTATGTATAATATGAGCTACAGTAAATAATTTTATTACCGAAAAACAAGTCCTTGCTTAATTATATTGCCTAATTTCTGTATTTCAAATCACTTTACTTTCATGGATATGTAGAAATGAAACATACAAAAGAAGTAAATAACCAAAAAAATCCATATTGCAGTGATTTTGTTGTAGAAGAAAACTCATAAAATGCCAAACAAGTCTTTGAATAAGAGAAGGTTACAGAGTGGTGTTTTAAAACCATTTTATGAATATGTTTGGGTAAGTTTATGGAAGTAGGAGAAAAAATGAAATTCCACTTGCCCTTAGATGTTTTTGTTTTAATTAGTGCCTAATATTACAGCAACACAGAATGGATAATAATACTGTTTTAATGATGAAATACGCTATGCTAATGGTTCAACTTAATCTTGGTTAGGGTCACCAATATTACACCACTTACTATGTTCACAACCTAGAAAAAGAGAACAGAGATTTCTCAAGTCATTTGTACAGAAAGTTTATAACCATGTGAGGCAATCGGAATAATACCGAGTATTTTTCCCCTGAATAGAGCAAATTCTCCATTATAAGAAATAATTTATTTTCACATGCCATTTTGCTTAAAGGATTGGTTTCTAAAATTCATAAAGAAAATAAGTACACACCTATATCTATATCAAGAAGTGAATGTTTCTTTAAATTTTCAAGAAGCTATCTCCTTAACAAAAGAAAAAAAAAAGAATCTGTTTTTATTACCATGTTGAATATTTAGGTATTACAAATTACTATGTTATTTGAAGAAGTACACATAAAAGGATATTTTAATGTTAACCCACTAAATGAGAGCAAGGATTCTTAAGAGGCCTACCATGCCTATGGTATTACAGAGGAGCCCTTGACATTAGCATTCATAAAATAATTACAATGTTGGAAAATAACCCCCAAATGAAATCCCTTGTTCATGGTCAGAAGAAAAACATGTCTCTTAGTTATGGTAGCTGGGCCTCACAACTAAAACTAAATATACATATATCTTGACTTTAGATATTTTCTTTTTCATAAGTTGTAGGGCTGTTATGAGCAAACTAGAGACAGTTTAAAAATGCATCTATTCCTAGTTCAGGACAAAATTTTAAGTAAGTTAATTTTTGAAATATTCTGTGTATAGTATCATTGTCTTTGATGGGTAGCATGAATAATTGTGTTTGTTAACTCAAAAAAGGATACCAAGTATGTTGGTGTCACACTAAGTAATGAAAACACAGACTTTGTCTTGGATTAATTTGACCACAAATAAGTCAAGTTTCAATTCTCTACTTCTCTCCCTCTGCTTTCCATCCATCTACCTAAACGTTGTGGTTCCTAGCCTGTTTGTGTCTGTGTATAACTATTCCGATTGCTTTCCCTAAAAAAGATATCATTCTGCAGTTACTGAAAAGCACAAAAAGCAGCACATGGGATAGAATGAGTTACTGACTTAATTGATCCTGAAGCACCCAGAAAAAAATAACAGTACTGCAAATATACATTATCAATCTATATCCATGTAGCTTCCAACATTTATCATGGGTATCTGTTGTATAAAGTTGTTTCCAATCTGTTGGATATTTTCAGCACAAGATTACAACAAACATACATATATACACATACTTTACTCTGGGTCATGACCATGGAAGAAAATATAATTCAACAGTAAAATGATGTATTATCGTATATTATATTATAAATTTTTCTATGATTTCAAATATTTCAAAAGTTTAGTCTTTTGGGTATCAAAGATATTTTTATAAAACTTGTATTACCACAAGTGTTCATGGCCAAAGCCAGATCCTGAAGCCAGTTGATTCAATAATAGTTCTAACTGTAAGTATTTTTCATGTATTTGCCAATACTTAACTTAGGCATGTATGCAAACACACATAGACACAGACACACACACACACACACACACACACACACACACACACACACACACAGAGACACACACACACACACACAAGAATGTATATGGAAATCCATAGGAGTGTATATAACGTGCAAGGCCAAGGGGGAATCATATAAAAGGAAACATGTAATAGAAGAGTTACAAGACCAACATTTATTGAAATTTACACTTATACTCTAAAGGCCAGGA